>NC_051154.1:147471106-148211205 GCF_013339745.2 Dermacentor silvarum
TGCACATACAGCTGAAGAACCGCCAACTATACTTATCCATAAGAAGGGAGACGTTAAAAATTGCAGAATTATAGAACCATTAGCTTGCTTTCAGTACTTGTATAAATATTCACCAAGATAATTTTCAATAGAATCAGGCCAACACTTGACTTCAGCCAACCAAGAAAACAGGCTGGCTTCAGGAAGGGATATTCTACGATGGATCTTATCCATGTCATCAATTAGCTAATCGAGAAATCTGCGGAGTACAAACAACCTTTCTATGTGGCTTTCATAGATTATGAAAGGGCATTTGATTCAGTAAAGGTAACAGCAGTCATAGAGGCATTGCATAATGAAGGAGTACAGGAGACATACGTGAATATCGTGGCAAATATCTACAAGGATTGCACAGCAACCTTGGTTCTCCACAAGAAAAGTGGAAAGATACCTAGTATTCAAGCTCTAGACTGGGAAGGCTTAGGAGTGATGATCAATGGCGAATATCTCAGCAACCTTCGGTTTGCAGATGACATTGTCCTATTCAGCAACAATGGGAGACGAAATTACAGCAATGATTGAGGACCTTAATCGAGAAGGTGTAAGAATTGGGTTGAAGGTGAATATGCAGAAGACAAAGATAATGTTCAATAGCTTGACAAGGGAACAAAAATTCAGGATCGCCAGTCAGCCTCTAGAGTCTGTAAAGGAGTACGTTTATCTAGGTCAATTACCCACAGGGGACCCTGACCATGAGAAAGAAATTTACAGAAGAATAAAATTGGGCTGGAGTGCATATGGCAGGCATTGCCAAATCCTGACTGGGAGCTTACCACTGCCGTTGAAAAGAAAAGTGTACAATCATTGCATTCTACCGGTGCTAACATATGGGGCAGAAACTTGGAGGTTAACAAAGAAGCTCGAGTTCAAGTTAAGAACCGCATAAAGAGCGACGGAACGAAAAATGATAGGCCGAACGTTGAGAGACGGGAATAGAGCGGTGTGGAACAGAGAGCAAACGGAGATAGTCGATATTGTAGTTTACATTAAGCGGAGGAAATGGAGCTGGGCCGGCCGTGTAATGCGTAGGATGGATAACCGGTGGACCATTAGAGTTTCAGAATGGATACCAAGAGAAGGGAAGGGAAGCGCAGTCGAGGTCGGCAGAAAACCAGATGGGGCGATGAAGTTAGGAAATTTGCAGGTGCAAGTTGGAATACGCTAGCGCAAGACAGGGGTAATTGGAGATCGTAGGGAGCGGCCTTCGTCCTGCAGTGGACATAAAATATAGGCTGATGATGATGATGATAAGCATATACGCGTGAACGACCAGGATAGGCCTTTAGGTAAGTTGGGAGAAGGGGGTTAGCGACCAAGTAACCTTTATTTCAAACAGATAGCCCAAGGTTTTTCTTTAGAGAGCGTAAGTAATGTTGTGCCAAGCAATTACAGATTTTTGTTATACCACCTCAAGCGATCTGTATATCGTATTCCATTAGCTCTTCGAGCTTTATCCTGCGTTAGATTTTCCATGGAGTGCTTCAGCACTGTGTGCATGAAGCGACTCCTAAAATCTCTGATGGACATATATCAGGCGGGACCAGGAAGCGATGTCTCGAAATGTGTCAGAAACATGTTGTTGTCTACAGGGGTGAAAATATTTTCTTTAACTTCCCATTGGCACGCTGCCAGTGAAACCTTAGCTGGACCAATGGCGTATGCTGGCGCCGTGGGGAGTAAATTACTTTTTTTGGAGCAGAAACAAGAAACCGCAGAACATGTTTCACTGAGTGCAAAGACGCTGTGCACTCAGTGAAACAGTGCAAAGAAAGCCAAAGTGCCTTTCAGTTGATGCGCCCAGCATACATTTTCCCATGGTAGAACTTCGAAGCAGCAACTGTCTTCCATAATGTTACTAGGCTTGAGGGTCCTTACAGAATATGGAGGTCAATAGAAATCTGAAACGGTGACCTTCCAGCCCGTTCGTGAAACTTTCATTATTAAAAAATGTCCGAAAACACACAGATGTTTTGGAACACTAAGATACAGAAGAAAATATGCTTTATATAGTCTATATTTGTTATTAAACGTTGAAGGCTCATAAATAGACTGCATCTATATGCGTGAATGAAAAGTTGATGCACTTTCTGAAAACAACTGTTTATTAGGTCGACGTTTCGGGCTAAGCCCAGCCTGTCTCAAGACTCCTGCCGAAGCGGGGGCATAATAAACAGTTGTTTATAAGAAGTGCGTGAAATTTCCATCATGACCTTGCGGCAACCGAAGATATTTCTTCTAACTGGTACATTCAGAATGAACCATTTTAAACTTGCCCTTCCTATGATACCTTTTATTTAAATAGCACCGCAAGACTTAGCGGTGGGATGATCGGTGTTATTAGACGAAACATTCACAGGAGAGGTAAACGATAATCTAACTGTAATACGAAAAATTACGAAGTCCTAACCGTTAAAACAACGCGTTTAATTTTAGTACCAGTATACCAACCACGTGATATAATTATGCGGTTTTCCTATATTTTTAAAAACCTTGTTAAACTTTATAACCCTATAATCACTCTGAAATTGTGTTAGGTGGAGATTGCAATGTTGATATGCTTCCAGACACACCCATCTCCCATGCCCTGTGGTCTGTTGTCGCGTCTTGTGGGCTTACCAATGCGTTAATTAAACCCACTTAAATTATACCACATTCCGACACTCAAACTGATCTTCTAATGAATATCTTGGGAACTGCTGTCTCTTTAATGGCACCGTCTTGACAGCAATTAGCGACAATGTAGCCACATCCATGCTCTTGGAAATATCATTCCGACTATAAAATGCAACAAATTCGATAATCACTTAGAGCCCAAAATACACCACAAACCTTAGCACGGTTTAGCGCAATGATTGCTCTGGCAGACTGGCACTATGTTTATACGAATACTGATCCAGAGAACGCCTACAGCTGCTTTTTGAAAGTGTTCAAAGATCTGCATAGCACATGTTTCCCGGCCGTACAAAATGGGCTACAGGAAATAGGAAACCATAGTTTACGAATGGACAGCTTTGCAAAATTGCAGAAAAAGGTCGCTTGTTCCGAAATTTTATTGCGACCAAGGGTATATACCACATCTTTACGACTTCAAAAAAACGCAGTAAAAAGCTTCAGAAAGAAGTTAAGAAGGCGAAGGTAGCATATTACAATAACCTCTTCTCTTCATGTGAGAGGAAAACGGATCGTATACGCAATATTATAAACAAGCTTGTAAATCGAGATGGATCATGTGCGATTTCTTGCATTAATCCAGAAAAGTGAGGCCACGACTGATATTGCACTCCACAATGCCTGTAACGAATATTTTGTCGATATAAGGATGACTGCTCCGATAACTATGAATACATCAAGAACCGCATTATTTGCAATATCTTCCTTCGTCTGTTGGCATCAAAGAAGTGATAGACGTGTTTAGCAACTTAAAAATAAATACGCATGCGACGCAGATAATTTACAGATAAGGCCAGTGAAACATGTTTTCTTGGCTGTAGCGCCTGCTCTTACCTTTATCTTTATTCTTGCCCTCAAGAAAGCAGTCCTCACCTGTCGTATGCAGGTTGCCAAAGTTATTTCCATATTTAAAAAATAAAATAAAATGACCTAGGTAATTATGGTCCTATTTCTATACTCCCTGTTTTTGTCAAGGGATTCGAAAAAAAAAAGTATGTCCAGACTTTCGGCATTTGCAATTAAACACCGCATTTTTACTAACACGCAGTATGGAATTATACTCGTCTAGAACTAGCCCTGCTACAGCAAAAAGAATATTTTACAGTCAATGGAAAACGAACGTAATATTTTGAGTTTGTATAGCTTGTATATTGACTTCGCTAAAGCTTTCGACAATCTTTCACACAAAATAATATTATTAATACTTGAGGCTAATGGGTTCCGAGGGCACACGCTATCAGCACTGCGAGCTTACTTAGGCTAGCGTAAACAGTATGTCTAAATAAACAGGGGTCATTAGTCAACTAGATATATCGTATCAGGGGTCCTTCAGGCGAGTATTCTGGGGCCATTTCTTTTTAACGTATACACAAACGACATTGTTCACCCTACACTGGACAGTAAATTCATCTCATTTACGCTGACGATTCGACATTACTTTTTTTTCCGACCCTGATTAGTAACTACGAAACCAGTAACTAGTAGCAACGAAACTCTAATGGAACTTCAGAAATGGTCCAAGAAAAATCTGGTAACTATTAAAGGCTCTAAAACCAAGGCGATGTTTTTTCATGTTACCAACAAATCACCTAAAGCTAACAGGTGAATACTTTATGATTCCAGACCAATTCAGGTAGTGAACGAATTCAGATCCATGAGTGTTATATTTTTTAGTGTATTGTCCTGGGACCATCACCTTCAGTATAATAGCTGGCAAACTCATCTGCAGTTGGGGCTTTGGCGCAGCTTCGATACACTGTTCCATTGCCATGTAAAGCGATTAATTTATGATTCCTTATTCCTATCTCCCCTTCATTATTTTCACCTAGTCCGGCGAACAACGAGCCATACTAACAAGACATCAATATATACATATATTATATCTTTATATTGTATATATATAGTATATATAGATATATAATATATATATATATTATATATACAGGGTGTTTCAGCGACACTTTCAAATTATTAAGGTTGCCTGTGGCAGATAGCCCAATTCTGGTTAATGAGCTGATCTACTCGAAGAGGCGGACATTACTTGCACAAAATATGAAATGCTTAATCGAATAATAGAGAAATTCACTAATTAGTTTTTACTAATTGCCTGATGGCCCATATTGCATGTACAAATTGTAGCCGTGGAGTTCGCAAGGCGGATCCACTTGGAACGAATGCTCGGATGACACCAGTTTCGAGATAATGATTCCGAATTTTTGCGGAGAAATGCATTGGCGTTCCAGTTAAGTTCTTAACAAAACGTCGCTTTAATGCATTGAAGCACATAATTACCTGGAACGCTAATGCATTTCTCCGCAAAGTTCAGGGATTAATATCTCGAGACTGGTGTCATCCTGAGAATTCGTTCCAGGTGGATCCGCCTCGGGAACTCCACGGCTACAATTTGTAAATTGCAATATGGGCCATCAGGCAATTAGTTAAAAACTTAATTAGAGAATTTCTGTTAATTATTCGATTATGCATTTCAATTTCTTGTGCAAGTAATGTCCGCCTCTTCGAGTAGACCAGCTCATGAACTAGAATTGTGCTATTTTCCACAGGCAACCTTTAAGGATTTTCGAAAGTGTTCGCTGAAACACCCTGTATATATATATATATATATGTTGCAAAGAAGAGGTATAGTAGCCATCTATGATCCGATCAACAAATAAACAGCGATTCCTTTTTTCCATGTGCGCGAATTGTAAGCATACTTATTATGTACGAATTCAGGGTATTTCTCGCACATAGCAAAATATTACGGCGTAGCCATTCTACACTGCTATGACATATGTCGCTAGCAAAAACAATAATTCGCGTAACGCAGTACCCGGAACAATAGCATGAGTAATACTCGCGAACAAGTTACAGCAAGCAAGTATTACCTTACACTCTTACAACCTCCTACAACGATACTAAACAAAATGCGGACCGCAAACGAAAGGCCTGAAGGCACCACATTTCAGAACTCCATTGACGCTTTATCGGTATCATGAAGAAAATATGTATGTTCACATTTATTGTTTGATTACTTAATTTGGTGACCACTCCTTTCTCCTACTCTATGTGCATCGGTCATAGCAAATGTCTTTGATACGTCTGTATCAATCAACACTCTCACGTACCACTGTATTCTGCATTGAAGAGTGGTGAGATGAAGGCCAGTGACAAGTTCAGCCGTTTCTGTTGGCTCACCCACTTCGTGTACTTCAGTACAATTGATGTATGTATACTGACACACACACACACACACACACACACACACACACACACACACACACACACACACACACACACACACACACACACACACACACACACACACACACACACACACACACACACACACACACACACACACACACACACACACACACACACACACACACACACACACACACACACACACACACACACACACACACACACACACACACACACACACACACGTGTCAAGTGTGACGTGTGACACACACACAACCTAAGAGTAAAACTTCGAAGAACTTGAGGCGCATCATATACACGGAACTGGCTGAATCTATTATAATCGACGGTATTACGTTGTATGCGAATTGTTTGGATCACAAAATGGGAGCCATAAATCGCATAATTAAAATAATAGTAAACAGTATAACCTATGGAACTATGCTGCAGCAGGTTGACAAGGACGAACATACAATAGGCTCGGGATAGTGGAAATGCGTGAACTATTTTGTTACACTCTGCTCACATGTCATTCAATATGGAGACTTTCAAAGTACCTGTCAAGAAAAACGTCGCCCTAAGAAAGATCTACGTTAAGCCATGATGCTTTACACATTATGGGAAACAGATAAGGGGATATTACGTCCCTGAGATATTTCATGAACTTGACGAAGCGTTTGGCAATCTCACAACTAAACGAAAGATGACTAAATCAATAAGGAAATATTGTTCATCTTTGCAGATAAATTACTGATGGCCTCTTGCATGTTGAAGGTTGCTTTCTTTGTTTGCGCTTTAGATGTTCTGTGAGTAGTTGTGATATGGATCATTTGAAGATATTATGATGTCCTTTATTTATTTACTTAGTTTATGTTTTGCTCAAGTTGTATTCATAAGTGCTCATTATGTGTACCTAATTTTGTATATTATGCATTGTATGTACTAGTGTACTTTACTTCATTGTATTGTGGTACACTTACGGTGTTTCCCCGTGCTGCCTGAACAACCAACAAGCACGCTGGGCTTAGGTTGGACAGGAAATGAAAACTTATGTACCAAGTGAAGATGAGTAAATTTGAATTTGGACCGTGGCTCTCCTACGTTGGGACCATCCGAAAGAGTCCTCAATTGCATCTGTTTCTCTCCCTACAAACGCCAACAGGTGTTGTTATCCCTTATATTCGAACAGAAACGAATATTCCATAATTCTGAATCCGGCAGCAATAAGGAACGGCGTTACGCCGTAGTTGCCAGAAAGATTTTCAGGCAACTTCCTTTATGTTGGTGCTCCAGCTAATAAAGAAGAAAGAGAGAGGTACAAGCGTCAATTATAAGCTGGAGATGTTACCTCGGCATATACTGTAGGTGCTGGGTGATAATTATGCAATACACAGTGGTCCCGTAAATACGCAAACTGCACATATACTCACAGACACACACATACGCAACATATATATTCACAAAGTTTATTTAGGACCTGTAGACCTCGGAAACACCAGGAGAAACAGACTAGAACACACTATATGCGCCGTGAACCAGGAAATGCCGGACGGGCATTTCCAAGCAGCCAATGGAATCTCATTCCCTTCTCTTTCTGGATACCGTATGGGGTATTTCCGGCGCACGAAAAACGCACCATTTGTAGCTCGCTGCATCGGGAATCTGCTGTATCCACTGCAATACTTGTTTTGTAGATCCGCCGTCTCTTGCTTTAAGCAACTGGTGTATGAACGAAAACAAACTGGATATGATTTGCTTAACTCATTTTCTCCTTCAGAGAACTCGGAAGACACAAACGGTCGCATCAACAGGCTATTAAAACTTAACGGAAGCTTTCCACTATGTACAAAGGCGCTTTGTTTAACACGGTCACTGAGCGTCACGTTTTAGTACTTTTTTAAAGCTTTGCAGATCATTAACGTAATTAATAGAAGTAAAGGACCCAACACCGAAGATTGTGGGATGCCAGATGTCACTTGAGACGTAGGTGAGTGATAGTCATTGATGGTCACGCAATGACTCTGGCTTGGATAGAAACACTGAAGCCAGAGTGGTCAGTTTGGGTAAAGAGTAAAGAGTCAGGTGTTCATTGAACATGAACTTGTGATTTATTTTGTAAAACACCCTTGCAATATCGAGGAAAACGCAATCTACCAGAAAGTTTCTGTCGACATTAGCGTGCAATGAACGCGGGAAGAGTATTACCTGCGTCTCACGCGAAAAAGAACTTGTTGTCCAGGGGTAAAGAGATCTTTTGAGTCTATAAACGCAAATATTTGTGAATATATTACATGTTCTATTATTTTGCAGAAGATGTTTGTTATTGAAATGGGCCTGTAGTTTAGAGGTTAATGCCTGTTACCTGATTTGCACAATGGAACCACCTTCCCGATGTTCCATTCGCGTGGTAGCATGCCAGTATCAAGAAACTACTGAAAACTTTTAACCACAAGAAAGAAGGAAAAAAAACATCAGTATTTTTGTTTGCTTTGGGATCTTAGAGTTGATTTCATATGGGCCAAATTATGACGATTGATTTAATGAGTAAAATATTTTGACAATTCCACAAGAGTCAATTATTAAAGGAAACATCATACAAAATTCAGAATTAGGAACATGAAGGGGAGCACCTGTGGCATATAAAGCACACAATACATTCAGGAAATGCATTTATAGGGCGGAATAAGAAATGTCATGCTAAGAAATGTCGCACGCGTCTTTCACATTGACTATGCTTCAAAACTTCTTTGAGTTATGCAGAAGCATGTTTGGTAATGTCGTATTAAGAAAGTGCAGTGAGGCTGTGCTGACAAATTTGACATATTCCGCACGCAGCTATTCGTGAATAGGCATCTCAATGAGCGCTCGTATTTTAAAATTTAGCTAAGCGAAACAACTGTTTCTTTATGTTAGAAAGACGGAAGAGCGTTCTGTTATACCATGGCGCATTGGTATGGCTGAAAGCACACGTTACGAGTACGTAGGTGTTAGTAAGTTCGTAAACGTTTGTTTCGGAGAACAAGTCCTAGTTTTTCTTCTTTGAATACTCTATCAAAATTTAACAAATATTTGTCCATGAATGCAGAAAGAAACTAACAGCGTCAAAGTCAGATCTGCTGAAATTGCTAACAGTCTAATTTTTTTAAGCGTCGTAGTGACAAAAGATTTATATTGCAGTACAGCGCAGATGGTCACTTAAGACTAGAAAATTAACATTGGAAGATAAGAGGTCAGGGCATGTTGATAGAATTAGGTGAAGTGTGGTAGCAGATGGTCGACTGTCGTTAGTTGGCATTTTATCGAGCTGAGTGAGATAAAAAAAAGTACGAGCAAATAGTTAAAGAAGGGTAGCGACACGCAACACGGTTAATGGCACTATGAAGGTCATCACAAAACGTTAGGGGGGGGGGGGGCGTTCTCAGTAGAGATGGGTTGCTCAGGAGCGAGCCGGATCTTGTGAGCGGCTCTTTTTAAAGAGCGAGTGAGCGGTCGTTCAGTAAAAATGAGCGGCGGTTCTTTTGGAGAAAGGGAGCCGGTTCTCTCGCGTTCAGAGAGCCGCGCCGATGCGTTCCCTCAGAGCCGGGTCTCCTGCTGGGTGCGACTTTCACGCCATCTATTAGCGGTACGAGTAAGCAACTGCCCTCCCGCACTTCCACGCAAGGGTCGCCTTCAATCCGTCGCCTTCGGCTGAAGAACGAAAGAACCGCCGCTCACTTACTGAACCACCGCTCCCTCGCTCTTCAAAAGAGCGGCTCAAAAGATCCGGCTCGCTCCTGAGCGCTCAGGAGCTAGTCCCTCTTTTCCGCCTACGGCTCCCTCGCTCTTCGAAAGATCCCGCTCGCATCCTGAGCGCTCAGGAGCGGGTCGCTCTTTTCGCCTCGGCTCCCTCGCTCTTCAAAAGACCCGGCTCGCTCCTGAGCGCTCAGGAGCGGGTCGCTCTTTTCGCCTCGGCTCCCTCGCTCTTCAAAAGACCCGGCTCGCTCCTGAGCGCTCAGGAGCTGGTCACTCTTTTCGCCTCGGCTCCCTCGCTCTTCAAAAGACCCGGCTCGCTCCTGAGCGCTCAGAGCTGGGTCACTCTTTTCGCCTCGGCTCCCTCGCTCTTCAAAAGACCCGGCTCGCTCCTGAGCGCTCAGGAGCTGGTCACTCTTTTCGCCTCGGCTCCCTCGCTCTTCAAAAGACCCGCTCGCTCCTGAGCGCTCAGGAGCGGGTCGCTCTTTTCGCCTCGGCTCCCTCGCTCTTCAAAAGACCCGGCTCGCTCCTGAGCGCTCAGGAGCTGGTCCGCTCTTTTCCGCCTCGGCTCCCTCGCTCTTCAAAAGACCCGGCTCGCTCCTGAGCGCTCAGGAGCTGGTCACTCTTTTCGCCTCGGCTCCCTCGCTCTTCAAAAGACCCGGCTCGCTCCTGAGCGCTCAGGAGCTGGTCACTCTTTTCGCCTCGGCTCCCTCGCTCTTCAAAAGACCCGGCTCGCTCCTGAGCGCTCAGGAGCTGGTCACTCTTTTCGCCTCGGCTCCCTCGCTCTTCAAAAGACCCGGCTCGCTCCTGAGCGCTCAGGAGCTGGTCACTCTTTCGCCTCGGCTCCCTCGCTCTTCAAAAGACCCGGCTCGCTCCTGAGCGCTCAGGAGCTGGTCACTCTTTTCGCCTCGGCTCCCTCGCTCTTCAAAAGACCCGGCTCGCTCCTGAGCGCTCAGGAGCGGGTCGCTCTTTTCGCCTCGGCTCCCTCGCTCTTCAAAAGACCCGGCTCGCTCCTGAGCGCTCAGGAGCGGGTCGCTCTTTTCGCCTCGGCTCCCTCGCTCTTCAAAAGACCCGGCTCGCTCCTGAGCGCTCAGGAGCTGGTCACTCTTTTCGCCTCGGCTCCCTCGCTCTTCAAAAGACCCGGCTCGCTCCTGAGCGCTCAGGAGCTGGTCACTCTTTTCGCCTCGGCTCCCTCGCTCTTCAAAAGACCCGGCTCGCTCCTGAGCGCTCAGGAGCTGGTCACTCTTTTCGCCTCGGCTCCCTCGCTCTTCAAAAGACCCGGCTCGCTCCTGAGCGCTCAGGAGCTGGTCACTCTTTTCGCCTCGGCTCCCTCGCTCTTCAAAAGACCCGGCTCGCTCCTGAGCGCTCAGGAGCTGGTCACTCTTTTCGCCTCGGCTCCCTCGCTCTTCAAAAGACCCGGCTCGCTCCTGAGCGCTCAGGAGCTGGTCACTCTTTTCGCCTCGGCTCCCTCGCTCTTCAAAAGACCCGGCTCGCTCCTGAGCGCTCAGGAGCTGGTCACTCTTTTCGCCTCGGCTCCCTCGCTCTTCAAAAGACCCGGCTCGCTCCTGAGCGCTCAGGAGCTGGTCAGCTCTTTTCGCCTCGGCTCCCTCGCTCTTCAAAAGACCCGGCTCGCTCCTGAGCGCTCAGGAGCTGGTCGCTCTTTTCGCCTCGGCTCCCTCGCTCTTCAAAAGACCCGGCTCGCTCCTGAGCGCTCAGGAGCGGGTCGCTCTTTTCGCCTCGGCTCCCTCGCTCTTCAAAAGACCCGGCTCGCTCCTGAGCGCTCAGGAGCGGGTCGCTCTTTTCGCCTCGGCTCCCTCGCTCTTCAAAAGACCCGGCTCGCTCCTGAGCGCTCAGGAGCGGGTCGCTCTTTTCGCCTCGGCTCCCTCGCTCTTCAAAAGACCCGGCTCGCTCCTGAGCGCTCAGGAGCGGGTCGCTCTTTTCGCCTCGGCTCCCTCGCTCTTCAAAAGACCCGGCTCGCTCCTGAGCGCTCAGGAGCGGGTCAGCTCTTTTCGCCTCGGCTCCCTCGCTCTTCAAAAGACCCGGCTCGCTCCTGAGCGCTCAGGAGCGGGTCGCTCTTTTCGCCTCGGCTCCCTCGCTCTTCAAAAGACCCGGCTCGCTCCTGAGCGCTCAGGAGCGGGTCGCTCTTTTCGCCTCGGCTCCCTCGCTCTTCAAAAGACCCGGCTCGCTCCTGAGCGCTCAGGAGCGGGTCGCTCTTTTCGCCTCGGCTCCCTCGCTCTTCAAAAGACCCGGCTCGCTCCTGAGCGCTCAGGAGCGGGTCGCTCTTTTCGCCTCGGCTCCCTCGCTCTTCAAAAGACCCGGCTCGCTCCTGAGCGCTCAGGAGCGGGTCGCTCTTTTCGCCTCGGCTCCCTCGCTCTTCAAAAGACCCGGCTCGCTCCTGAGCGCTCAGGAGCGGGTCGCTCTTTTCGCCTCGGCTCCCTCGCTCTTCAAAAGACCCGGCTCGCTCCTGAGCGCTCAGGAGCGGGTCGCTCTTTTCGCCTCGGCTCCCTCGCTCTTCAAAAGACCCGGCTCGCTCCTGAGCGCTCAGGAGCGGGTCGCTCTTTTCGCCTCGGCTCCCTCGCTCTTCAAAAGACCCGGCTCGCTCCTGAGCGCTCAGGAGCGGGTCGCTCTTTTCGCCTCGGCTCCCTCGCTCTTCAAAAGACCCGGCTCGCTCCTGAGCGCTCAGGAGCGGGTCGCTCTTTTCGCCTCGGCTCCCTCGCTCTTCAAAAGACCCGGCTCGCTCCTGAGCGCTCAGGAGCGGGTCGCTCTTTTCGCCTCGGCTCCCTCGCTCTTCAAAAGACCCGGCTCGCTCCTGAGCGCTCAGGAGCGGGTCGCTCTTTTCGCCTCGGCTCCCTCGCTCTTCAAAAGACCCGGCTCGCTCCTGAGCGCTCAGGAGCGGGTCGCTCTTTTCGCCTCGGCTCCCTCGCTCTTCAAAAGACCCGGCTCGCTCCTGAGCGCTCAGGAGCGGGTCGCTCTTTTCGCCTCGGCTCCCTCGCTCTTCAAAAGACCCGGCTCGCTCCTGAGCGCTCAGGAGCGGGTCGCTCTTTTCGCCTCGGCTCCCTCGCTCTTCAAAAGACCCGGCTCGCTCCTGAGCGCTCAGGAGCGGGTCGCTCTTTTCGCCTCGGCTCCCTCGCTCTTCAAAAGACCCGGCTCGCTCCTGAGCGCTCAGGAGCGGGTCGCTCTTTTCGCCTCGGCTCCCTCGCTCTTCAAAAGACCCGGCTCGCTCCTGAGCGCTCAGGAGCGGGTCGCTCTTTTCGCCTCGGCTCCCTCGCTCTTCAAAAGACCCGGCTCGCTCCTGAGCGCTCAGGAGCGGGTCGCTCTTTTCGCCTCGGCTCCCTCGCTCTTCAAAAGACCCGGCTCGCTCCTGAGCGCTCAGGAGCGGGTCGCTCTTTTCGCCTCGGCTCCCTCGCTCTTCAAAAGACCCGGCTCGCTCCTGAGCGCTCAGGAGCGGGTCGCTCTTTTCGCCTCGGCTCCCTCGCTCTTCAAAAGACCCGGCTCGCTCCTGAGCGCTCAGGAGCGGGTCGCTCTTTTCGCCTCGGCTCCCTCGCTTCAAAAGACCCGGCTCGCTCCTGAGCGCTCAGGAGCGGGTCGCTCTTTTCGCCTCGGCTCCCTCGCTCTTCAAAAGACCCGGCTCGCTCCTGAGCGCTCAGGAGCGGGTCGCTCTTTTCGCCTCGGCTCCCTCGCTCTTCAAAAGACCCGGCTCGCTCCTGAGCGCTCAGGAGCGGGTCGACTCTTTTCGCCTCGGCTCCCTCGCTCTTCAAAAGACCCGGCTCGCTCCTGAGCGCTCTTTTCGCCTCGGCTCCCTCGCTCTTCAAAAGACCCGGCTCGCTCCTGAGCGCTCAGGAGCTGGTCGCTCTTTTCGCCTCGGCTCCCTCGCTCTTCAAAAGACCCGGCTCGCTCCTGAGCGCTCAGGAGCGGGTCGCTCTTTTCGCCTCGGCTCCCTCGCTCTTCAAAAGACCCGGCTCGCTCCTGAGCGCTCAGGAGCGGGTCGCTCTTTTCGCCTCGGCTCTGCTCTTCAAAAGACCCGGCTCGCTCCTGAGCGCTCAGGAGCTGGGTCGACTCTTTTCGCCTCGGCTCCCTCGCTCTTCAAAAGACCCGGCTCGCTCCTGAGCGCTCAGGAGCGGGTCGCTCTTTTCGCCTCGGCTCCCTCGCTCTTCAAAAGACCCGGCTCGCTCCTGAGCGCTCAGGAGCTGGTCGCTCTTTTCGCCTCGGCTCCCTCGCTCTTCAAAAGACCCGGCTCGCTCCTGAGCGCTCAGGAGCGGGTCGCTCTTTTCGCCTCGGCTCCCTCGCTCTTCAAAAGACCCGGCTCGCTCCTGAGCGCTCAGGAGCTGGTCGCTCTTTTCGCCTCGGCTCCCTCGCTCTTCAAAAGACCCGGCTCGCTCCTGAGCGCTCAGGAGCGGGTCGCTCTTTTCGCCTCGGCTCCCTCGCTCTTCAAAAGACCGGCTCGCTCCTGAGCGCTCAGGAGCTGGTCGCTCTTTTCGCCTCGGCTCCCTCGCACTCTTCAAAAGACCCGGCTCGCTCCTGAGCGCTCAGGAGTGGGTCGCTCTTTTCGCCTCGCTCCCTCGCTCTTCAAAGACCCCGGCTCGCTCCTGAGCGCTCAGGAGCGGGTCGCTCTTTTGCCCTCGGCTCCCTCGCTCTTCAAAAGACCCGGCTCGCTCCTGAGCGCTCAGGAGCTGGTCACTCTTTTCGCCCTCGGCTCCCTCGCTCTTCAAAAGACCCAGGCTCGCTCCTGAGCGCTCAGGAGCGGGTCGCTACTTTTCGCCTCGGCTCCCTCGCTCTTCAAAAGACCGGCTCGCTCCTGAGCGCTCAGGAGCTGGTCACTCTTTCGCCTCGGCTCCCTCGCTCTTCAAAAGACCCAGGCTCGCTCCTGAGCGCTCAGGGCGGGTCGCTCTTTGTCGCTCTTTTCGCCTCGGCTCCCTCGCTCTTCAAAAGACCCGGCTCGCTCCTGAGCGCTCAGGAGCGGGTCGCTCTTTTCGCCTCGGCTCCCTCGCTCTTCAAAAGACCCGGCTCGCTCCTGAGCGCTCAGGAGCGGTGTCGCTCTTTTCGCCTCGGCTCCCTCGCTCTTCAAAAGACCCGGCTCGCTCCTGAGCGCTCAGGAGCTGGTCACTCTTTTCGCCTCGGCTCCCTCGCTCTTCAAAAGACCCGGCTCGCTCCTGAGCGCTCAGGAGCGGGTCGTCTTTTCGCCTCGGCTCCCTCGCTCTTCAAAAGACCCGGCTCGCTCCTGAGCGCTCAGGAGGGGTCGCTCTTTCGCCTCGGCTCCCCTCGCTCTCAAACGACCCGGCCGGCTCGCTCCTGAGCGCTAGGAGCGGGTCGCTCTTTTCGCCTCGGCTCCTCGCTCTTCAAAAGACCCGGCTCGCTCCTGAGCGCTCAGGAGCGGGTCGCTCTTTTCGCCTCGGCTCCCTCGCTCTTCAAAGACCCGGCTCGCTCCTGAGCGCTCAGGAGCGGGTCGCTCTTTTGAAGACCGAGGGAGCCGTGGTTCAGTAAGTGAGCGCAGTTCTTTCGGAGTGAGGCCGCCGGTTCTGTATCCTTGAATGAGCCGTGCCGAAACCGTTCCGTCAGAGCTGGGTCTTCTGCTGGGTTTCGACGTTTTTCGATTTCTGGCCGACGAATGGTGGCCAGTGTGGGCGGACTCGCGCTACCGGTACTCGCTCGCAGTGTGTGGTTTGCGCAGCAGTCGCCTTGGTTTTTTTGTGCGTCTTATGGTGTGGCACCCGATGCTACCGAGGAGAGAAGTAAAGAAGTTTTAATTGGAAAGGATGGTACCGTTCGTTGCCTGCTGCTGTTCGAACGATGACGCACGACTCTCACCGATCGCACATCGTGCGCTGGTCCAATAACACTTCGAAGATGGTCTTTCATGTCTTTAAAGACAACAGGTGAACGTACAGTTTACGTCCTGGCCTTGATTTGTGCTAATTAGAGCAGTCATGAAAATGTCGCCCATGACGTCCACTTCAGTGCATTTTCTGAGCGTGTATCATTAGCGCGTCATTAAAACGAGGCCAATGATCTGTTTTGTTGTAATAGAACTTCAGTTCTTTTTTTTTTGTCCTGGCGTATGATGGCATGATCGCCAGTATCGCGCGTGCATTCAAGAGGAAAAAAAAAACGAAAGGTACGTGCGGCAGTTTTGTGGATCTTTCGTATGATTTTTGTATTGTACTTTAAGAAATGATTTCTACATTCATTTTGCATGGTGTTACAGCTTACTCATATTATAGTGAACGTACGTATGTGAATAAATGAATAAAGTTGAAACATAATGTACAATCATTTTCTGTTCTTAGTTTGACAAAAGTTGATTTTAAAGTACCACAAAAACGGACAAACTTCTGCAATGACGATGAAGTTACACATTTTTTTTCTGAAAAAAGTACGTCGCATTCTGCCTGTCACAGTATCATAAGTGTTTTATCCCCAATACCAGAAAAGAAAGCTTCATTACAACTAAAAATTCACGCTTTTAATATATGTAAAAATATTCTCTGAGCATATCGAAAATACCAATAACAGGGTTATTAACTTATGCATATATCGTTTTTTTCACAGCCACATAACTATAGAATATGCATAAAGCAGGTTACAGGTTTAAGTTAACCGGTGAGCTGTTCAAATGAACCGGTTCACTTCGGTGAGCTGAGCCGTTCCGAGCCGCTCACTGAAGTGAGCCGTTTTGCCCATCTCTACTCCTGAGCGCTCAGGAGCTGGTCACTCTTTTCGCCTCGGCTCCCTCGCTCTTCAAAAGACCCGGCTCGCTCCTGAGCGCTCAGGAGCGGGTCGCTCTTTTGAAGACCGAGGGAGCCGTGGTTCAGTAAGTGAGCGGCAGTTCTTTCGGAGTGAGGACGCCGGTTCTGTATCCTTGAATGAGCCGTGCCGAACCGTTCCGTCAGAGCTGGGTCTTCTGCTGGGTTTCGACGTTTTTCGATTTCTGGCCGACGAATGGTGGCCAGTGTGGGCCGACTCGCGCTACCGGTACTCGCTCGCAGTGTGTGGTTTGCGCAGCAGTCGCCTTGGTTTTTTGTGCGTCTTATGGTGTGGCACCCGATGCTACCGAGGAGAGAAGTAAAGAAGTTTTAATTGGAAAGGATGGTACCGTTCGTTGCCTGCTGCTGTTCGAACGATGACGCACGACTCTCACCGATCGCACATCGTGCGCTGGTCCAATAACACTTCGAAGATGGTCTTTCATGTCTTTAAAGACAACAGGTGAACGTACAGTTTACGTCCTGGCCTTGATTTGTGCTAATTAGAGCAGTCATGAAAATGTCGCCCATGACGTCCACTTCAGTGCATTTTCTGAGCGTGTATCATTAGCGCGTCATTAAAACGAGGCCAATGATCTGTTTTGTTGTAATAGAACTTCAGTTCTTTTTTTTTTGTCCTGGCGTATGATGACATGATCGCCAGTATCGCGCGTGCATTCAAGAGGACAAAAAAAACGAAAGGTACGTGCGGCAGTTTTGTGGATCTTTCGTATGATTTTTGTATTGTACTTTAAGAAATGATTTCTACATTCATTTTGCATGGTGTTACAGCTTACTCATATTATAGTGAACGTACGTATGTGAATAAATGAATAAAGTTGAAACATAATGTACAATCATTTTCTGTTCTTAGTTTGACAAAAGTTGATTTTAAAGTACCACAAAAACGGACAAACTTCTGCAATGACGATGAAGTTACACATTTTTTTTCTGAAAAAAGTACGTCGCATTCTGCCTGTCACAGTATCATAAGTGTTTTATCCCCAATACCAGAAAAGAAAGCTTCATTACAACTAAAAATTCACGCTTTTAATATATGTAAAAATATTCTCTGAGCATATCGAAAATACCAATAACAGGGTTATTAACTTATGCATATATCGTTTTTTTCACAGCCACATAACTATAGAATATGCATAAAGCAGGTTACAGGTTTAAGTTAACCGGTGAGCTGTTCAAATGAACCGGTTCACTTCGGTGAGCTGAGCCGTTCCGAGCCGCTCACTGAAGTGAGCCGTTTTGCCCATCTCTAGTTGTCAGGGCGGGAGCAGAAGCCCAGTACTATACTTGTGTTCGTAAGGGTTACGCATGCCATGAAAATTTCCAGGTTACTTGGAATGTTAATGTAGTAGCATGTAATATGCTGGATTTAGCAATCAGTGCTCTGACACCATGCCTGCCGTCTCTGTCGTAACGCTAGACATTAAAGTTTTCGTGCTACAATGTTTTCGCTCTCGCGTACTTCAGCGCTGAGCCATGTTTGTGTTAGCAGAAGTACGTCGGCGTCGCTTGAAGACACCAGTGGATTAAGTTCATTGCGTTGGTTGATAAGGCTTCTAACATCAATATAAACTACAGAAATTGGCATAAAAGGCTGATGAATACCACCACCCTTCGCGAACAATTAGGACTGCATACTGTGGAGCCTTGTTTGGAGGAGTGATGATGGCATCGGCTGATTAGCACGAGCACTAGTGCTAGACGCTGGCCCGCCCGTAATACCACCCAATGAATTGCCATGCTTCTGAATAAGTTCGCGAACACTAGCAGTAGTCGCGTCATAGATATAAGTAGTGTTCGCGTACAGTTTATCAGCTCGGAGCTGGAACGAAGGGGACTGCAGAAGAGTCTTTGCGTAATTGGCAAGCTCTTTTCTAGCCTGTCGCGTAGTCGGAGAAAAATCCTTCATGATGAAGATATCGGTGCTCTCGAAATTCGACTGCTCAATCAATACTGTTGTGTTGTGTTGCGTGGTTCAATGCGAAGGAGCAGTCAAGCTTCCAGGGGCGAAGCGACGTTTATTGCCACATGTTAATGGGTGCGTGGCTGGTCTAGATAAGCCCACGCGCAGGTAGCGGCGTACGCCTTTTATTCGTTTTGCGCACCGGCGCATTAAGGACTGCGGCGATAGGCCGGACACCACATCCCTCCTCTTTTGTATTGGCTAATTTAACAAGCTAAACTCCAGCTTGATATCCGTCCGGTGGTCGATGGTCTAGTTGGGTAGCGTCTTGCACCCGCCGTCTGGATCTCTTGCGAAGCGGCAGGACCACTGGTGGTAGGAGCGGAGGATGTCACTGGGTCGACGCTGGGTGGAAACGCCAGGAACTCGTATCCCTCCTCGTCAGATGCCTCGCGGTCTGGATCCGTGGTCCGCGCGAGCAGCTGGTCCTTGTGACGACGCCAGGCGAAACTGCCTCTGGGTGTGGTAGCACGAACGGTAAAAGACAAAGGGCCGGACTGCCCCACAACAACACCAGGGACCCAGTTTGGTCTGCCTCGATAATTGCGAGCCATCACTTGGTCACCGACTGCTATGTCACGATCACGACGTGGCTAGCCACGGATTGCTAGAACTGATTATATGCAACCCTTCCTCCCACCGCTAGCTTGACAACATCGAGTCGATTTCGCAGCCGTTGTCCTAGTAACAAGTTTGCTGGCGACTCATTTGTTGTCGCATGGGGCGAGTTGCGATAGGTAAGCAAAAACTTGTGAAGCCTTAGATGTAATGTGTCCGCTCCGCTAGATCTACGAAGAGCGTTTTTAAGTGTGTGAATAAAACGCTCTGCAAGCCCCTTTGAACTGGGACGATACGGTGCTGTAAGCACGTGACGACAGCCCAATTCTTTTACAAAAAGCTTGAACTCTTCGGAAGTGAACTGCGGGCCGTTATCAGTGACAATGGTTTCTGGGAAACAAAACCGTGCAAACAGCTCTCTCAATCTGTCAACTGTAGCATCTGACGTAGTCGAGCGCATAACAAACACTTGCGACCACTTGGAGTGTGCGTCCACGACTACAAGAAATATTGCGTGCAAAAAGGGGCCAGCAAAATCTATATGTACGTGCTGCCACGGTGCTGTCGGCCAAGACCAAGGATGCAGGGGCGCTTTGCATGGCTCGCAACGTTTTCCTTGACAACTTACGCAGGCCTTGACACGATGCTCGAGATCCGCCTCGATGGACGGCCACCACACGTAGCTGCGCGCCAGTTTCTTGCTGCGTACGATGCCAGGGCCGCGATTTTGTAGCGATGCCTTATGACTTATTTTGGAATAGTCTTATAATCCACCGCTCACGGCCGGTTGATCCCGTTGATAACGCGAGCGGACCGTCACTCTGACCACTGGCAAAGCGCGATAAGCGCGAAAAGGCATTATTACTTTAAAGTCATCGCTACAAAATACCGGCCCTGAGTGCCCTTCGTGGAGTTCGTCCAGCAGCAAGTTGCGCAACTTTGCCGGCACGATCACTCGCATCCCGAACATGATGCAGCCTTGATGAACTGTGAGCTCGTTGCGTCTGTCAAAAAAAGGTTTCAAATCTTTTTTCAGTCCGAGACGCCGGCCACCCCACATTTATGAAATCTACCACTTTACAAAGCAAGGGGTCGCGAGCTGTTGTTCGAGCAATGTCCTGGCTTGAAACTAGCATTGATTGCAACCGCAATGAATAAAAAGTTTCCTCTCTTTGTGTTTCCTCTCACGTGTTTCGTTTTTCGCAATTGATAGCGGCAGGCGCGAACAGAAATCGACTTCAGCATTCTCGCTTGATTTGCTGAAGATAAGCGAATACCGGTAAGCTGACAACGTGACAGCCCAGCGCTGCAAACGCGCTGCTGCGATAGTCGGAATGCCGGTTGTTGGGCCCAAGATTGTTTGAAGCGGTTTATGGTCGGTGACTAATGTGAACGAACGACCGTAAACGTAGAAATGAAACTTCTTAACACCAAATATTATTGCATGGGCCTCTTTCTCAAGCTGGCTGTATTTCTATTCGGCATCGGTCAAGGTACGCGATGCGAAAGTGATTGTCTTTGTGCTGTCATTGTCCATAACATGAGAAAGAACCGCGCCTAAACCATAGTGCGATGCGTCGCATGATAGCTGCAACGGTTTATACGGGTCGTAGTGCGCCAAAGTCGGCGGAGAGGCTAGCAAGCTCTTTATCTTGGTGAAAGCTTCCTGGCACCACGGGGCGTTTTTACGTAGCAAACTGAAAAATGGTTGCGCCACCGTTGCTAGGTTAGGAAGGAACTTGCCGTAGAAATTGACGACACCCAGGAACGACTGCAGCTGCTACCTGTTTTTAGGGGATGGAGCCTTGAGGAGTGCGTCAACCTTCTGCGTCGTTGCCGAGAGGCCTTGTGCGCTGATTATTCCGCGGTAGCGAAGGTCCTGTTGGAAAAACGAACACTTCTCTTTCTTGACACGAACGCCTCTTTCAAGAAGTCGTTTTAACACAGCCTCCAGATTGATGAAATGCTCTTCCTCATTTTTACCAGTCACGAAAATGTCGTCTAGGTAGCATCAAACCCCGTGTAAGCCCTTCAGCATGGTGTCAATTATTCTTTGGAAAATCCCAGGTGCGCACGAAATTCCAAACGGGAGACGATTATCAGCAAACAATCCTTTCTGCGTATTCAACGTGAGGTATTGTTTTGACGACTCAGACATGACCACTTGCTGATAGGCCCGGTTCAGATCAATCTTCGAGAAATGTTTACCTTCCGACAAGGCTGTGAACAGGTCGTCCACCATCGGTGATGGGTAGCGGTCGACATCAAGTCACGGGTTAACGGTCGTCTTGTAGTCGCCGCAAATCCGTATGCTACCATCTTGCTTGATTACGGGTACCGCAGGCGTAGCATATTCTGACGTCGTAACGGGCGATATAATTCCCAGTTGTTCCATTTTAGCCAATTCAGCGTCGAAAGCTTTTTGCAACGCGAACGGAACGTTCCTGGCTTTTAGGAATCTCGGCTTCATATCAGGTTTAAGAAAAAGTTCAGCGCGCTCTTGCGTTATCGGGCCTAACTCGTTTTTGAAAAGGGGTTGGTACTTCGCCATCAATGCGTCAAGCCTCTTTTTTACGCTGATATGAGTAGGAGTGTCTGACCTTGTAATGTTGTTGAGGTTCCAGATTTTCGCCCACTCCAGACGGATGGCGTGGAGCCACTCCCGGCCCAGTAGAGGTGGTCCCTTGTGGTCTACGACGTAGAGTGGAAGAATTGCAGAATGGTCGCCGTGCTGCACGTTGACCGAAGAGACTCCTTGAGGTCGTACCAGTGCTCCTGTGTAGGTACGAAGCTTAACTGTAGTAGGCTCTAGTACAACCGAAGGAAAGAGCTGACGGAAATGCGTCTTTGAGATAACGGAAATAGCCGCTCCCGTGTCTAGCTCCATGTTCACCAATACGCCGTCGATGGTCATCTGTACGGTGACAGGGTCGCGCTGAGCTGCCGACACGACGTTTAGACTGAGGGTCGAAGCTTTCCGCGACACAACCGCCAGCATTTTCACGTTCTTTTTGAACTGATTTTTCTTAGAAAAAGTGTTACCACTGCTTCGGCAGGCTCTCTGGATATTCCCTTTTTTGTTGCAACTGAAACAGGTTGCGTCCAAGTGAGGGCACGCTTCACTCATGTGTTTTGGCGAACCACAGCGAAAACAGCTTTTACATGTTTTCTGCGCCTCAGCTTGCACCTTGAGCACATCGCCGACTGCGGCGTCGGTGCCGTGTGCCTCAGCAGCACTCTTCTTTGCCGCTTCAATTGCAAGAGCCCGCTCCTCCGCTTTCTGGAACGTAAGCTTGCTATCTTCCGTGAAAAGCACTAGCTGAATGTCTTCTCGTAGCAGTTCGCGCACGAAGCGGTCCCGAAGGGACTCGTCAAGGGCGCTTCCAAACTCGTACGTTTCCTCCCTTAGCGCGAGCACCCCGGGACCTGAAAATGAGTTGCGCCGTGATCCCGTGTAGCGCATTGCGATTTCATCGGCTGCGACCGATCGGTTCTATCTCTACGAGCACCATAGGCGATTACTTCACCCACTGACTGTGTTTGAGTACCTTCAATGTGCTACATCGATACTTCATCGCGCAACAATGCGCATGCGATATGAACGTCGGTGGAGGAAGGTTGATCGCAAAACAGGCAAGTTATTTTATTCTCGATCATTGATATACGCGTACGAATTGCTCTCAGCAATAGGCTATACGTTTTAGACGCAGTCCTTTTAGACAGTATTTGCTGCACTGAGATGCAAGCAAGACCTTAAAATGTAGTGGTAATCTAGGTCTTCTTACTCATGTAGGGGATAATGCTTAAGGATATTTCTTTTCTTTATTCTCGCGGTACATGCAGCTGTCGTGCGATTATTATTAGTGCGAAAGTGCCTATTAAGTTGCGTTAACAAAAAACAAATATTATGTGGAAACGCGTACGTGTAATGAAAGCGGTGCAGAAAGTGACCGATAGTATCCCGAAATTGATCGCCACTGAAATTTATGGCCGCAGTGGCTATAGTGCTTTATTTCCTTATGGTCGCGGCTTCGACTCCGGTTCCTGTGGCCGATTGCGGTGGGGGTGGAATTTGAAAGCAACTGTAGTCTCTTGTCAAGTTTTTATGCAAATCGTAACTAATTATTCTACAGCTACTTTAACAATGTTGTTTACGTGGTTCAAAACAAATAAGGCCAAGTGATCTGATTTGTTTTTCATGCACCATGCTACATCATATTCGGTTTGAAAAAAACTTTGTCCACTGTTTTCAGTGTCATGCGCTACTGCATTTGAGAATGACATTTTCACAATTGAATTTTTATTCCTTTTAGAATACATGGATAACTGGAATAAGCACTGGACCTTTATATGCACATCATCGAAGTGGAAGTTCAGCACACCAAAAGGCGCGACTTAATTGCTTCTATAACCTGCATGGCTTCTGAAAAGAAATACAGACGCCAGAGCCAACCATAAATGACACAATTGCCGACTTTGTTGTTTGCTGCTTTGTTGTGATGTCTTGCAATAATTACTTGTTTCATGAATTTCCATCAATGTTGTTGAATGCCACCAATCTTGATTGCTTAAAAATTAGCGAGATTGCAGGCAAATGTGTGATAATAAAACAATCTTGCCATGCTGTAATAAAGTGTGCATTTATTTACTCTTGCTCCTTCACTATCTTAATTTAAAATTGCTTTCAAACGAAAGCAAACTTAACGTGTTGTCTGCCAAACTGGCAAGCTTTACAGGAGAGATGTCGCATGTTCAGATGTCACGAGCATTAGGTGTTATTAATCAAAAATGCTTTCGAATCGTTGTCCTGAATTCTTTTTTAGCTACACCTTCATGAAATCCCTGTTTCCCACCAGTCCACATAATTATCAGCCTTACGTTGCCGTGCCAGTCCTTAAAAGCCTATGCATAGTTGTGCTATACATCTACTGCTTGTAATAAATTATCAACGAGCCCAAATTGCCATTTAAGAGTGTCTCACCTTTTACCAGCTAATAACATAATAAATCTGCACAATTCAAAAGTACTGCCATCCAATATGATTTTTAAAGAATCGCACTACAATGATTAAAGCGAAAGTAATGTAATTAACATATAACAATTAAAAGTAAAAACAAATATACTATGATGAACAACAGCACACTACCTGAGCAAGAAACTGTTTTAAGACTCTGTGGAAGAAATAAGCAGGTGTGTGCCACAGTTTCAATAAGGCATCACAATAGTCTGATCAAATACATTATGGTTCTTCCAGAAGCAAAAAAAGTACACTTCTACAACATTGTATGCACAGCCAACTAGTAATATGTACAGTGGCACAGTTGATGTCTGCTAATAAATACATAGTAATTCTTTATTGCAACTTGCCTTACAAATAAAATCGACCATGGTGACCATTATCCATCTGTAACACTTGAAGATGCAGGCAATATGGCACATAAATAGAAAGCATGAGGCACCTAAAGGGGCCATGACAAACCACAGCCTTCAACAGCGCACCACATGCATTTCTATGCGTTCCACCTCGTCAATCCGGGTTCAATGTCACCAGCAACCATAAGAAAAGCTGGATTTCGGCATGTGTGCATCAAAGCATTGTTCAGAAGTTATATCTTGACTAATAAGCAAAACAGGGGCGAAATAGCCACTTTTCAATGTGCAGAAACGATGCGAAAGCCTGCCATTGAGCATCCTGAAGGGAAGGTGCCTGTGACATATAAATGCCAACAGAAGTATATGCTATTAGGATCAACTTTTAAGTGCCGTTTTGTGCCTACATGAAAGTGAACTTCGAAGAGTGCTGGTTTCTCAGTGGCTTTGGGATGCCTGTATGCCAAGTACACCATCCAATGAGGGTTGCCTTCAGGAATGTACTCTGCATATATTTGGGGAAGCAGCGGAAAGAGGCACCATTTTAGGCTTGCTGATCCCCTCAGGCTGGCTTTGCCACAACGAAATGCGTCCCTAATGGCAGGAGGTGTGGCCTTTTTGTCATGAAAGCCAAACTTGAAGGACAATGTTTTTCCAACGTCCTGCTTGCGGATCACTCCATCAGCAACTAAACCTACCAGAACATGGCGAAGAACACAGTCAATACCCCCTTCAAGTATGTCATGCATGGCGTCAGGAGGTAATTGTTCAGTGACATCAAACTCTTCAAGGCCCTGCAATGGCGATACATTTGTAATGCCGTACAAGGACCCATTTATAGCTGGGTCGAGTGTGAATGCTTCAAGTTGGCTCTTGTGTGCTGCACTTGTCCTCTCGATACAGTCATCCAAATTATGCAGCATCCGCAGTTGTTTGTGCTGAGCTAAGCAGTAACGGCAGACTGTGCTGCTGCTAAAGCAGCACTGGAGACCTGCCAAGCGGTGCATTGAGAGGTTATCTCCCGTGAATGCCACAGTCACAACATTAAAATGCAGACTGTCAGTGCCCCCTCTCTTCTTTTGTAATAAATTTAGGTCCTGCACGAGTGACAGTAGCATTTAGGCCAGGCCATGTCGTAGCATGACACGGTACTCCACAACTAGAAGCAAGGGAATGGCACTGAGTTTTGACCGATGCCGAGGATGTAGATTCAAAATAGAAAAGTTAACTGGTAAAATTTTGTGCCGTCCAACAGCACCACCAAGAGGGTTTACAAGCTCCAGCTCATCAGTGTACAAGAGCAGAAATATAGTGCCATGACTGGCATCTTGTGCAAGCTGACGCTACTGACTGAATGCATTGCCATCAGCAAAGTCATAGAGCACATCTGGCGATTTTGACACGGGCTGTGAAATGCATTCTAGCAAGTCCTCGCATTTCAGGAAATTTGTTAACAGTTTAGAGATAGAAATATAACATGCAAAGTCTTTGTAACTGCCGGTGTGCTGTGGCATCTGAGTAGCTTGAGTGTAAATAAAGTGCTCCGAAATGTATTTTTTTTTCTCATGTGAGTACTTATCAAGTCGGAAAATATATTAACAATATCCGCAGCATTCAGTTGGCATGCCAGGTTTGCTATTGTGCATGGTGCCACATTTTTTTCCTCTAGGAGCTTTGCAGTTTTTTTGAACATCCTTCTATGACATCATAAATGAGGGCTTTCACAACGGTGAAAATTTCATCTGTGGTACTCTACGGTAGCTTCACCTTTTCCATGATTCTGACGTTGAACATCGCTATCTGCTTCCCTGATTGTCGCAATGAAGTCAAAGTTCGAAGCAGTGTCATCACTGTTTGTATCTGATGAAGTTGAGGCATCAGTAACCGATGCATTTTCTCCAGTTGCTTCACCAGAGCCGAAGTCAGATGTACGCTCATCGGCGCTAATGCCAGCGGCCTTTGAGTGAAAGCAATACACGTGCATCTTGTAGGCGAAGTAACGGCGAAATGATGCCGCGCAATTCTCTATTCCACATAATACGCGGAAATCCGGCCAACAACTGGGGACGTCTTCTGAAACGTTCCACTTCAGCGATATTTCGCTTCTCGCCTTCAGGCGCGCGCTGAGGACGTGACGGCCACATTTAGGCGGAGTAAAAACGCTCGTATAGTGCACTCGATGCACGTTTAAGAACCTCGAAAATACATTACAGAATTTCTTTCTACGCTAAACTGTAACGTACGATATAGATTGTTTGATGGTTATTTTTGTCTCGCAACATCTAAACGCATGTATGCTGGGACAGCACCTCCTTTATTTTTAGAAAAATAGAGGAGGCGCTGGCTGGGAGTAACATCGTCGACACAGCACCGGCAACTAGGAGAGCGCTTTTCAACCGGGTCGTACCATTCGAAAGGTAAGTAATCGTGCTTGCTAACTACACTCGTATTGTGCGTGCTCCTCGTGTGTGCACAGAGTGCATGAACGTAGGAAATGGTACTCCCACGACCTGTGCTGATGCTTGCTGAGCGCCGGTTGGCAGCTTTTCTGCTGAAGTTGCATACTAGCGATCCATGTGCTTCTTAACCGATTCTTAGTGCAATCCCGTTTCTTATAAATGCTTCGACGTCGTAAATAATCTCTGCTTACGAGGTTTTCGGCTTACGAGCAGTTTATGAGAAAAAAATAACAGCTTGCTACTAGTACAGCCTACTTTTTAAGACAAGGTGTGTTGACATAACTTATACGCAACTAAACATGACGGGAAAGTTGCTTATGAAAGAAAAAAGAAATGAATTGTTATCTAAAGAAACATTTGTTTGTGATGTGCTGCTCCTGCGTGTCTTGAAAATTTTACTGAGATGAAGGGGTCCTATTATCATGTGCACTGTTGCCACCCTGCACTAGTGCAAACATTGTTCTCGTGATTATTTTTAGGTGCTCCTCGCATGTGTTCACCATGTGACAGCATTAATGGGCTACTGCTCTAAGTTAACACATAACTTATTTTGTAGTGGCGAGGCTGTGACCACATAACGGAGGGGCCTCCTTGGCTATGGCTGCCGTGGTGCAATGTGTAATCTGGATGGTCGAGTCAGGTATGTATGAAGTGTACATGTTCCAAATAGTAGGATCTCAGTATCATTCGTCGATAAGTTAGTCGACGTATTACTCAACACAGCTTACTAAATTGACTAAATATTTATGCAACCTGCTACTTATTTGTGTTCATAGCTGTTTTGCACACATTATCATGTTCTATAATAAAATTAGACCCAACATGTTGTGATGAGTATTTTTTCTTTCAACAATCGCTTGGCTGCGATTAATATTTCATTCTTGCTATGTACACAGTGTATTCATTACTTTTTATTTTGGTTTCATTGTTTTGAAACTGTTTTTCATGCTGTAGCTTTTATTTCCGATTTTCATCTGTTTATGCTACACGCTCGTGCATTATCTGCGTATGTAAGAATTCAAAGTGAAGTAGGCAAAATTTGTCACAGGTCTAAGCGCATGGGGTGCTTAGCATTGTTTAACATATTTACAATTATTTGTCTTGTTCCCAGAATAAATGCCACTGGCAAATACACATTTGACAAGCTTGGAACTTCTTGAAGTGATACATGAAGGCCAGTATTCACTGTGCTGCAGCTACTACACCCGTGAGGTGTTTTCTAGTAAGCTTGCTATTTTATTTTATATTCATGGCAAGCTATTCCGAAGCATGCAAGTAGGCATTGTAGCAGTTGCGAGTCTGTCCAGTTACATTGTTTTTCATTTTAAATCAATACAGCATAGACCACAGAGTTAGCTGGTAGATAGTTCAGTGTATTGGTAGTTTTTGGTACTGTCTCATTAAAGAAGCACACTACTTCGCACATAGTGCTTAAATGTCTGCTTGCTCTTATGGTATTTGCTAACTCTTATAGTGTTAAGTTGGGTAGGCAAGTATCTATGCTAAGTAGACTTGTGCATATACTTTCTACATATTAGCTAGTATTTTAGCTACATGAAACATCGTATGTTGTGACTGCTGAAGTCAAATTTATGATTGATGTGCCTGCCTGTTTTTGTTGTGCACTTACACTTACTGCTGTGGTGTCTGAAGCATTGTAGCCGTGTGACAACTGAAGTATTGCAACAATGTGTAAGCTAGCTTGCACCTACTATTGCTACAGTATGCCAACAGATACCTATCACCATATTTGTGCATTTTCTGAGAACCAGCTGTGTTGGCTAGGTGCACTTTATAATATCCTTATGAGTTTACCGTTCCGTTCACGTAACTTTTGATGACAGAATTTACAGAGAGGAAGGGGAAACCGTACGACATGAATGCTGTTAGAAAGGAACTTTTTATTTTGATGGAAGGATTCACTTCCAAATCAGGATATCACTAATTGCTCAGAGGGTGATCAGAGGCAGTGTAGGAGTCGGGAATCGTGGTCTCGGAGTATGGCAATACACAGAGGGTCGCACTCTAGCCTATGCCACCGGTGCATCATGTAACGGGTAGCTGGCCTGCGCTAACAGGGCGTCACATGGAGGCTTACCACGCCCATGCCATCTTCCGAGCTAAGTTGATGAGGGTCGCTACTTTCATGAAGATTACGAGGTCGAGATGTAGTGTTACCGGAACAGGTGGGTTTATTTATATAGAAATAGGCAAACTTATTTACAGGATGTGGGCATAGTCGTACTGGCCGAAGTACGGAGCGCAGTACATCATTTTCCTTACGTGAGCTACATGTCACAGCAGACTACATCGTTCTCGGAGAGTACCATCTACATGTGTGAGAGCACTCCCCGCACACTCAGGGTGTCTCTTAAATACCTTCTGACATCCCTAGGCCACCCGCTAGGGAAAACGGTAATGTTCCAATTAACCAGTCATGTGGTTCGTATCGGCACAGCACACCTCCTCCGAGGCGGAGAACGCCGACACAAAGCCCATGCGCCGCCCGCAAGCTACTCCTGGAAAGGGGGAAGCAAGCAAGGGAAGCCTCCCTTGCCTGGGTGCCTTTCTCACTTCGCCTGTGGGCTGCTATGCACACACATTTCCAGCGAAAAATAAATAAGGCAGGATATGTACAACAGTCCACAAGTGAATTGAGAAACGGGAGCAGGCAAGCAAGGTTTGCTTGGTTAAAGATACCACCAAATTTGTCTAGAGTGCGTGGCAGTGTGCTGTATTCCTTTCACAGGTGGTCAAATGTATACAGGACAGACTGGTTGTTATTTAAATACGTGCTAAATAAATCATCACATTTCACTCGAAAGGCCAGTATGCTCGCTCGACATGGCCGTGCATTGTGATGATAGGGCTTCAGGCTGGATTAAGATTCTTCATCTGTTTTCACAAACGGGGAAAGAGTGCCAAGAGAAATCAGTGAGGCATACTACATAAACGAGAGGTGTGAGCCAGCCCCGTCATCAATGCATGAAAAAGCACCCTTTCTTGATGACAAGGCAACGAAATTAGTCTGTGCTGATCCACGTTTTGTAATGCAAATACTGTTTATCCTAATATTATGCCTTTGTATTACAACTTCCACCTTCCCTCTTATAGGACTTGCGCAAGATATAAGCACACATCCAGTTTTATTGTTATTTTGAATCCTTCCATCAAAATAAAAAGTCCCTTTTTAACAACATTCATGTTGTGCGGTTTCCCTTCCCTCTCTGTAAATTCTGTCATCAAAACCTGCGTGAACTGACCGGCAAACTCATAAAGATACTACAAATTGCACCTAGCTTGTTCTCAGAAAACGCACGAATATGGTGATAGGTGCTGTTCGCATACTGTGCAATAGTCGGTGCAAGCTAGCTTACACATTGTTGCAATACTTCAGTTGTCACACGGCTACAATGCTTAAGACACCAGAGCAGTAAGTGTAAGTGCACAAGAAAAACAGGCAGGCACATCAATCATAAATTTGACTTCAGCAGTCACAACATACGCTGTTTCATGTAGCTAAAATACTTGCTAATATGTAGAAACTATATGCGCAAGTATACTTAGCATACATACTTGCCTACCCAACTTAACACTATAAGAGTTGCAGTGCATATGGTGCTTGTTCTAGACACCGGTATTTTTCTCAAAAATACTTTTACAATTAGATATAGCACTTTGTATTCATCCACCCAGTAATAGAAGTCTTACCGACAGCATTATAATTTGGACTTGCTGGTTAACATTTTCTACCTGAACAGCGCCAAGTAGAATAAATAATTTTAAAGGACTGCCCACTGTGCTGATGAAACACAAGATGAAACAGAACACATGGAAAGGGACCCAAAGTATTAGAAATAATTCTTGAGGGCTGTAGAATTAAGCCTTGTTGGTTGATTATCACTATTAAAATTACACTAGTGCCAATCAGAATGTTCTGTGTGGTCATGTTGAAATCAAATGCATTTGATGAGCAACATTGCAATAACCAGCAAATACCATAAGAGCAAGCAGACATTTAAGCACTATGTGCGAAGTAGTGTACTCCTTTAATGAGACAGTATCAATACACTGAACTACCTACCAGCTAAATCTGTGGTCTATGCTGTATTGACTTAAAGTGAAAAACAATGTAACTGGACAGACTCGCAACTGCTACAATGCCTACTTGCATGCTTCGGAATAGCTTGCCATGAATATAAAATAATATAGCAAGCTTACTAGAAAACACCTCACGGGTGTAGTAGCTGCAGCACAGTGAATACTGGCCTTCATGTATCATTTCAAGAAGTTCCAAGCTCATCAAATGTGCATTTGCCAGTGCCATTTATTCTGGGAACAAGACAAATAATTGTAAATATGCTAAACAATGCTAAGCACCCCATGCGCTTAGACCTGTGACAAATTTGGCCTACATCACTTTGAATTCTTACATACGCAGATAATGCACGAGTGTGTAGCATAAACAGATGAAAATCGGAAATAAAAGCTACAGCATGAAAAACAGTTTCAATACAATGAAACCAAAATAAAAAGTAATGAATACACTGTGTACATAGCAAGAATGAAATATTAATCGCAGCCAAGCGATTGTTGAAAGAAAAAATACTCATCACAACATGTTGGGTCTAGTTTTCTTATAGAACATGATAATGTGTGCAAAACAGCTATGAACACAAATAAGTAGCAAGTTGCATAAATATTTAGTCAATTTAGTAAGCTGTGTTGAGTAATACGTCGACTAACTTATCGACGAATGATACTGAGATCCTACTATTTGGAACACGTACACTTCATACATACCCGACTCGACAATCAAGATTACACATTGCACCACGGCAGCCATAGCCAAGGAGGCCCCTCCGTTATGTGGTCACAGCCACGCCACTACAAAATAAGTTATGTGTTAACTTATAGCAGTAGCTCATTAATGCTGTCACATGGTGAACACATGCGAGGAGCACCTAAGAATAGTCACGAGAACAATGTTTGCACTAGTGCAGGGTGGCAACAGTGCACACGATAATAGGACCCCTTCATCTCAGTAAAATTTTCAAGACACGCAGGAGCAGCACATCATAAACAAATGTTTCTTTACATAACAATTCATCGCTTTTTTCATTCATAAGCAACTTTCCCGTCATGTTTAGTTGCGTATAAGTTATGTCAACACACCTTGTCTTAAAAAGTAAGCTGTACTAGTAGCAAGCTGTGATTTTTTTCTCATAAAGTGCTCGTAAACTAAAACCTCATAAGCAGAGATTATTTACGACGTCGAAGCATTTATAAGCGAGGAAACGGGATTGCCGTAAGAATCGGTGAAGAAGGACATGGGTCGCTGTTAAGCAACTTCAGCAGAAAAGGGGGAGCTCACGCACAGGCGCACATTATGATCACGATTATTTCTGATCTGAAGAAGACGCTTATCAAGATTTTCAATTTCGCATTGAGGCAATAAACTCGCATAACTAAATTCTGCCAACCGGCGCTCAGCAAGCATCAGCACAGGTATTACTGTTGTCGTGGCAGTACCATTTCCTACGTTCACGCATTCTGTGCACACATGGGGAGCACGCACAATACGCGTGTAGTTAGCAAGCACGATTACTTACCTTTCGAACGGTACGACGCGGTCGAAAAGCGCTCTCCAAGTTGCCGGGGCTGCATCGACGATGTTACTCCCAGCCAGCGGCTCCTCTATTTTTCTAAAAATAATGGAGGCGCTGCCGCAGCATACATGCCGCTGCATAGTGGACGAGCTCAGGCACGCTGATAATTCGCATACTTTCTATGCGACGTTCACCCAACTTTCCACAACTAGACACAAAGGCAACGCACTACCCGGCACGAAAATCGTTGGTCCACATTTGCCTGGCGCGCCACGCATAAGGCGAGTTTGCAGCAAGACACAAGCTATCTTCTCGCACTATTATTGAAGCTAACTACGTCACAGTTCATTACCGCGACTACAAAAACACACGATCAAACGCATCGTAGTTGCAGCGAAGCAGCTCGCACATCCAACAAGCACGTTGTAGACGGAGGAATGACAACGGCGCCACCTGCACACTTGTGAGGCTGTGGTGGCCTCCGTGATACATGAAATATTAACTAGCCGTGTTGCGCCCAACTATGTTGCGAGACAAAAAGGTTTAGCGTAGAAACAAATTCTGTAATGTATTGTCGAGGTTCTTAAACGTGCATCCATTGCACTATAGAGCGCTTTTACTTTCTGCCTAAAAGCGGCCGCCACCTCCTCGAGCCCAGCGGTAGGGTGGCTAGCGTCGCAACGCCGTAGCCACGGGACTACGTTAAAACACTGTAATTAAACTGTTCAAAATTATGCATCTTTATATTAAAAGGTCTGTGTGCATTGCCCGTACCTGTCATACCACCTAATAAGTTTAGGTTTGTCTTTACCAGCAAATGTTTAACTTGGCAGAAAACTGATTTGCACTTCGGCACAATTGAAGGTCGCATTTCGTGCCTATATAAGATCGTACGCAAGTTCCCACAGTATGTACGAAAAAAAAAACAGTGTCGTGTGGGCGTGTTGGTTCTGTTCGTCCGTGCTCTATGAATTGTTGTGTTCAATAAATCTGTTCATGATTACGTCTGTGTGTAAAATGTCTATGTATGCTTGTTAATGTGACCATGTGTATTATATAAACCGAACAGTGTGACTATGTGCGTGTGTTGTTGATTCTCAAGTGCTCTATGAATTGTATGTGTAGAGTTGAATACTGCACTTAGTGTATGTGACCATTGTGTCAGCTCTATTAATTAAGTGGTATATTATATCTGAGATATACAATATTATAATAATACGTTCACACATGTTTGGCGTGTGGGAAAAATCTTTTTGTACATCCAATTTTTTAAAATCTTTTATTGCCTGTAGCCTCCGAGACCATTGCTCAGTGCATGCGAATCTCGAAGCCTTGTATTGGCGCCCCTAGTAGCTTCAATCCTAGTTGTTAAGCCTATAGTCGTGTTGCTGGCTTCGCTTGCCTGAAGTCGGCCATGTTGGTTTTGGAAAGGGAGTAACAGTTGCTCCCAGCCATGAGGGAGGAAAGTTCCTCCATTTAAAGACGAACATAGGGGACATCGCCGTTCCTCCTTTAAAGGAGCAAGGGTCACTCCTTTTTTTTAGAGTGAATGAGGCGCGCGCGCTCCGTCATTTTCATATCGCGGAACTACCGTGGCGCCCCCAGCGGAGTATGCAGCTGTCGCACCACCTGTCGGGCGCGCCGTTCCGGATTCCTAGAGGAGAGAAAGGGGGGACCGTAGGAGAGGAGAAAGAGTGGGAGGGGACGCGCACGCGCTGTGGGGGTGTGGCACGCGGGCGCCGCTCCGTACAGTAGAGGATTCCTAGAGAAGAGGAAGGGGGGAGCGTTGGAGAGGAAAGTGACGGGGAGGGGACGCGCATGCGCTGTGGGGGTGTGGAAGGCCGCGGGAGGGACGGACAAAGCCCCCGCCATAAGCTGCTTCGCATCTGAAAGACAGCCCACCGAGTGAATTTCGGAAACACTTGCCTTCGAAACTGAAGAACGACGTCTTCAAATCCCATCTTCGTCGCCAGTTGTTGTGTTCCGTGGTTCACTACGAAGGAGAAGACAAGTTTCCAGGGGCGAAGCGACGTTTATTGCCACATGTTCATCGGTGCGTGGCTGGTCTAGTTAAGCCCACGCGCAGGTAGCGGCGCACGCCTTTTATTCGGTTTGTGCGCCTGCGCATTAAGGACTGCGGCGATAGGCCGGACACCACAAATACCATTTAATCTAGCATGAAAGTCGTAAATTTCCCAATTAAGGGCCTGCAGTAGCCTTCTCAGTAACGGCTACTAAGGCGGTGAGCTCTCGGAATTGCTCCATGGTCTGTAGTAATGCCAAGGTGGTAAAACAAAGACGCCGGATGCCGAACCATGCAAACCGCTTACTCTTCTTTTTCACTACCACCTCCTCTCTTTCTCCCTTGTCCCATGTTGCCGAATTTGCACTTCCATTTCATTACATTCGCCCAGACTGCGTTTTTGAAAATCGGCGTATAACCACGTCAGATTTGTCGTGGGACCCTCTTCGTGGACGGCAGAATTGTTTTTTCTTCTACTGTCCAAGCTTCCCTGTTCATCCAGAGTGCGAACACGACAAGTATTCTCTCCTGGGAGTTCTGTGATCATAAAGGGACCCTCAAATTTGACGCTTACTTTCTTGCCCGGTGGCCGACTACCTCGTTGGACCCATACCTCCTCTCCTATCAGGTACTACGGCGCGGGACGATGCCGACGGTCATAATGACGCTTTTGAACGTGTCGGGCCTTCGCAGCACTCTTGTGAACCTCTTCTCTAATATTGCGGCATGCCGTCTGTGGCGCGACGGGGCGTGCGAATGTGATAGGGTTATCCAAATTGAGCGCGTTAAGTCGCGGCAGCTGGTCATAGGATTTCGTACGGAGATGTCCCAGCTGAGCACTGTAGCAAAGTGTTCACTATTTCTACAGTAGGGGAACAAACGTGCTTGAATGGTTAATTAGCTTTCTCCGTCAGACCGTTTGCTTGCGGATAGTACGCTGAAACATCATCATCATCAGCAGCCTATATTTATGTTCACTGCAGGACAAAGGCCTCTCCCTGCGATCTCGAATTATCTCTGTCTTGCGCTAGCTGATTCCAACTTGCGCCTGCAAATTTCCTAACTTCATCACCCCACCTAGTTTTCTGCCATCCTTGGATACGCTTCCCTTCCCTTGGTATCCATTCTGTAACTGTAATGGTCCACCAGTTATCCATCCTACGCATTACATCGCCTACCCAAGGTCGATCCACATAGGTCGCGAAGCTTCGGGCGAAAAGCGGTTCAGAACCAATTGTCACCGACATCAGCAAGGCTTGTTATAGGAGCAGCTGTTGAAGCGCAATTATGTTTGGAAGGAAAAAACACTGGGAAAGAAAAAAAAAAGCGTTTTTTAATTAAAGCGAGCCGCAGTTAGATTCATTCAACAAAAATAAAATTCCTAATCTATTTTACACACGCATGGCGAGAAAAGAAGATACAAGTCTATTTTACTTGATCATTATCAATAAATATCTTTTTTCAACGCCCACCGTGAGAGCGCCCATCGATAATGGCGGGCGTTGACGCCGCTGTCACTTGCAATGCAATGCAGCTCTTGAAGTGCGTGGAAAGGCGCGCTCGTAAAGTTCAGCTGTTACAATACGCCCCCCTCACATGTTGTGTTGTTTTGCATGTCGACGTTTGTGTGAATTAGGTGATGCGGGTACTTTTATTGTTGCTTAACCTCTGCAGTCAAAAGTGGTGAGTTGCGATCGTCAGATACTTGTTTACTTAAGTTGTTTTCGTGCGACAGAGCTGAACGACGGGCTTGGCGTCCGACGAAAGGACGAGCAGTCCACGCAATCTACGCCCAAAGCGTTCGTCGGCCTCCAAAGAAAGTATGCTCTGTGCAGCGAAGCGATTTCGACACCCGTACGGCCGACCTTTTCCTGCATCGCTTTCCGCGCTGAAAGCTCGGAACGCCCATGAAGTCGAATTGCGGGGCAATTTAATATACAGCTCTAATGGCAGGCCTCCGAAAACAAATTTTGCGCCTATGAGAACAAAATGACGTCACTTCTGTTTTTAAAGGATATGACGTCAAATTATTTTTTCTTCCGCCGGTAGTGTTACCTCCTCACACAGATGGCGGTAAACCCCGTGAACCGCCGATAAGCCGCCATGTTTTGAACGTATGGGCTTCTATGGAAGCTTCGCTACCAGGTGTATTTACCTTGGCCTACCCAGCTCCATTTCTTTCTTTTATTGTAAATTAGTATATCACCTATCCCCGTTTGCTCTCTGATCCACACCTCTGAAACATAGTGGCTTATGTTTAGATAATATTTTTTGGAAGACCATGCCTGAGTAGGAATCAGTCTTTTCACAATCATGTCACGTAGCTGGGTGCCAGAGAAGGTATGGCGGCTCCTCCACAAACTTAGGTGGTAAACAGAAATCAGGATGTAGCGACTGCCAGCCGCTGTCGTTGGTAGGGTGCCAACATGGTCGATGCCAACCATGTGAAAGATAGTAGCTGGAGGGCAAATTGATGTGAGTAGCCGAAATTGGCTACCTGGAAGCCACTTGTGTTGCTGGTATGTTTCGCAGCTAGCGAAGTAAGAGTGGGCCCTCAAATGTTGGTCCACCAGAAGCACTCCTGTTCTCTTTTCGGCGTCACTCCTAATCCGAAGTGTCCGCCTTCAGGTGTGTCGTGGATGGCGTGAATAATACTGCTCGCAACGAAACAGGGATGACTAGAAGGTGTTCTTCATCTTGCCTCTTATTTTTCCAGGGACGACGATATAGAGTTGCGTCGCGTATGACAACTTTGCTGGTGTTTTGCACATCCGCATGTGAAGCTAGGATAGCCGCCACATCAGCGTCTTGACGTTGGGCCTCGGTGACGTCCTGCTGGTGACGTCGACTGTGCCATTGTAAGAGAAAGACACCGAACGCCGGACCATGTGGACCACGTGCTGTTCTCTTTCGCTTCCACCGCCTCTTTTTCCCCTTGTCCCGTGTTACAGCGCTTGAGCTTGCACTTCATTACAGTGTGTTCTTTTTTAGCAGGCCTACAATGTTTTCTTCGTTTTGTTACCATGATTCGACGTCACAAGAAAAGCCGTGAAAATGAGGTTTTTCTGACAGCTTCTGTCTTCAATATCGACCATACGGCGAACTAGGTTATAACTTTGCAGAGCAACGTTGTTTACAGACAGTTTTGTATTGCTCAAATCTTTTTAGATGCTGTCAGGAACACCGCACCTGGCCTTAACTGGTGATAACCTTTCGCTCACCGAAACGATGTTAGTTTCGAGGGAGTGCTGCGCCACCCCAATATCATTTATGGCCTTCAGCAAATCATTTTGTCCTTGTGTCAAAACGCTTGTCTGGTGTTTCAAGTCTCGCAAGTGCTGAAGCATTTACTTTTGCAAATCTACTTCACTGCCTGTGGTGGGTTTGGCGTCTACATCGGTCCTGTTAGTGCCAGTGTTGGTCTTGATGTCACCACAACAGATTAGCATCATTATCATCATCAGCGGCAGCCTATATATATGTCCACTCCAGGACGAAGGCCTCTCCCTGCGATCTCCAATTACCCCTGTCTTGTGCTTGCTGATTCCAGCTTGCGCCTGCAAATTTCCTAACTTTGTCACCCCACCTAGCTACTTTTCTGCCGTCCACGACTGCGCTTCCCTTCTCTTGGTATCCATTTTGTAACTCTAATGGTCCACCGGTTATCCATCCTACGCATTACATGGCCTGCCCAGCTCCATTTCCCCCTTTAATATCAACAAGAATATCGGTTACCTCCGTTTTTCTCTGATCCACACCGCTCTCTTCCTGTCTCTTAACGTTAGGCATAACATTTTTCGGTCCATCGCTCTTTGTGCGGTCCTTAACTTGAACTCGAGCTTCTTTGCTAACCTCCAATTTTTGCCCCATATGTTAGGAACAGTTCTTCTTCTTCTTTCTGGGGTTTTACGTGCCAAAACCAGTTCTGATTATGAGGCACGCCGTAGTGGAGGGCTCCGGATTAATTTTGACCACCTGGGGTTCTTTAACGTGCACTACAACGCAAGCACACGGGCGTTTTTGCATTTCGCCTCCATCGAATGCGGCCGCCGGGGCCGGGATTCGATCCCGCGACCTCGTGCTCAGCAGCGCAACGCCTTAGCTGACTGAGCCACCCCGGCGGGTAATGTTAGGAACAGTAGAATGCAATGATTGTACCCTTTTCTTTTCAACGACAGTCGTAAGCTCCCAGTCAGGATTTGGCAATGCCTGCCGTATGCACTCCAACCCAATTTTATTCTTCTGTAAATTTCTTTCTCATGATCAGGATCCCCTGTGAGTAATTGACCTAGATAAACGTACTCCTTTACAGACTCTAGAGGCTGACTGGCGATCCTGAATTCTTGTTCCCTTGCCAGGCTATTGAACATTGTCTTCTGCATATTCATCTTCAACCCAATTCTTACACTTTCTCGATTAAGGTCCTCAATCATTTGTTGTAACTCGTCTCCATTGTTGCTGAAAAGGACGATGTCATCTGCAAACCGATGGTTGCTGAAATATTCGACGTCGATCCTCACTCCTAAGCCTTCCTAGTCTAAGAGCTTTAATACTTCTTCTAAGCATGCAGTGAATAGCATTGGAGAGATTTTGTCTCGTTGCCTGACCCCTTTCTTGATAGGTAGCTTTCTATTTTCTTCTGGAGAACCAAGGTAGATGTGGAATCCTTGTGGATATTTGCTAACATATTCACGTATGCCTCCTGTACTCCTTGATTACGCAATGCCTCTATGACTGCTGGTATCTCTACTGAATCGAATGTTTTTTCATAATCTATGAAAGCCATATAGAGAGGTTGATTGTTATACGCAGATTTCTCGATTACCTGATTGATGACATGGAAATGATCCATCGTAGAATATCCCTTCCTGAAGCCAGCCTGTTCTCTTGTTTGGCTGAAGTCAAGTGTTGCCCTGATTCTATTGGAAATTATCTTGGTGAATATTTTATATAATACTGAAAGCAAGCTAATGGGTCTGTAATTCTTCAATTCTTTAACGTCTCCCTTCTTATGGATAAGTATCATGTTGGCGTTCTTCCAGCTCTCTGGTACACTTGAAGTTGTGAGGCATTGCGTATAAAGGGCCGCAAGCTTTTCAAGCATGATATCTCCTCCATCTTTGATTAAATCTACTGTTATTCCATCTTCTCCGGCAGCTTTTCCCCTGGTCATGCCTTTCAAGGCCCTTCTAACTTCATCGCTAGTTATAGAAGGGGCCTCTGTATTCTGTTCATCACTACTTCGAATGAAAGTAGCTTGGCTGCTCTGGGAACTGTATAGGTCAATATAGAATTCTTCCGCTGCTTTTACTATGCCATCGAAATTGCTGATGATATTACACTGTTTATCTTTCAGTGCATACATTTTGCCTTGTCCTATGCCAAGTTTTCTTTTCACTGATTTCATGCTGCGTCCATATTTTACTGCTTCCTCAATCTTTTCCATGTTATAATTTCGGATATTCCTTACTTTCTTCTATGTTGATCAGTTTCGACAGTTCAGCGAATTATATATGATCTCTCGAGTTTGACACCTTCATGTTTTGCCGTTTCTTTATTAGGTCCTTTGTTACTTGGGAGAGCTTACCTACTGGTTGCCTTGGTGCCTTACCTCCCACTTCAATTGCTGCTTCTGAGATCAGCCTAGTGACGGTTTCATTCATTACCTCTATGTAGTCTTCATCTTCCTGTTCTAAAGCTGCATATTTGTTTGTGAGCACCATCCTCAATTGGTGTGCTTTGACCCTTACTGCGTCTAGGTTGGCCTGTTTCTTCTTGACTAATTTTATTCTTTTGCTCTTCAAATTGAGAGAAATCCTAGACCTCACTAACCTATGGTCACTGCACTTTATCCTACCTAACAGTTCTACATGCTACAATATGCGGGGATCGGCAGAGAGTATGAAATCTATTTCATTCCTTGTCTCTCCATTAGGGCTTTGCTTTTCCAGGTGCACTTCCTGTTGCTGCGCTTCCTGAAGAAAGTATTCATTATTCGGAGCCTATTCCTTTCCGCGAATTCTACCAACATCTCTCCTCTAGTGTTCCTAGAATCGATGCCATAGTTGCCAATTACTTGCTCACCAACCTGCTTTTCCCCCACTTTTTTTGAAGTCGCCCATTACTACACTAGACTGAGTTCGCACCTTCCTCCTTGCTAATTCAACATCTTCATAAAACTGTTCTATTTCTTCATCATCAAGACTGGAGGTTGGGACATAGGCTTGTACTACCTTAATTCTATACCTACTATTAAGCTTTATTACGACGACTTCTACAGTCTCATTAATGCTGTAGAATTCATCAATGTTGCCTGCTATGTCCTTAAAACTAGAAATCCTACTCCGAATTCTCTCTTATCTGGAAGAACTCTGTAGCAGAGGACGTGGCCGTTAGTCAGTACTGTGTAAGCCTCACCAGTTCTTCTAACCTCACTTAAGGCCAATAATATCCCTGGCAATACCTGATATTTCTTCAAATAGCCCTGCTAAACTAGCCTAGACACATATCACCCAATTTTTTCAACGATCGAAAAAATGGCTTGCGGTTCGTTTAGATCATCACTTTTCGCCCGCAGACGAACTAATAAAGCATTTCGCACACATAACAAATTATCAGGGCCTGCTTCTCAATTTGTGCATAACGTTTCTCTGCTTCAACCGAAACTTGAGAAGCATAAACTACAAGTATATAGTGACAGGCTACCACTCGTCATTTTGAGACTGTAAAAGAACGGCGCCGACATCGCCCTTCGAGTATTGCTACATAATCTTGTTAAAGTTTGCTAACGTGGGAGTAGGTAGTATAGTCGAAATTTGTGAGACATCCTTGCATTAGTTACCATGGCTTTCAATCAACTGAAGCTTGGTGCTAGCCTTGATCAGATTTAGCCAACAGACTTGGACGCCTATATATTTAAAGACACTGAAAGGAAACTGTCACATAGGAATCATTGCGCTCGGGGGGGGCAGCAGCTTAGACACTCTTTGTCGCTGTTACTTTTGCTGAGCGCCAACTTGCCAGCAAGAATCCACAAACGGATCCGGCAATATGGCAAGAATACCTAAACAGACACGTCTAAGGGACAGGTAATCGAGTTATCTGGGTTACGTGTGGGTCGAATAAGCAATATGTCTAGCTCTGATTATCCTCTGTAGTGGAGTGTAAGGCAGCATGCAGCTGTTATAAGTGACTATGGCTGGTGACGAATACTATATACGCTCGAGTGTGCTTGATTAAAAGATATCTGCATTATTCCTACCTAAGGTTTCCTTCTATAGTGGCACTCCTGCGTACCTAAAATTTATGTTTCAGCACGCTTTAACACTGGATACGATAGCGACTATCACAGCTTACTTCCAAGATTGCCGTCTCCATATATAGTCAGATTTTGGCCCTGTATGCTAATGGCCGAAATGTCACCAGGCGTCAGGTTTAGAGGTCTTGTAATTGAGGTGAGTGCAACTTTAGGGTATAAACATGGTGTATACGTGCACGTTAATCGCTGTTGTTTACTGCATTATTCAAATAAGTGACCACCGAGAGAGAGAAGACAATGCATTTTAAGTACCTTGCGTCGTGTCAAGCGCTAGGGTAAACACATAAATTTCTTGATGGCGCTCAATCCAATTTCCTGCACCAGTGCGCAGTGTAGTAGAGCCTAAGTTATGTCTTCTTGTTACGTGCTTCTTTGTCAAAATTTCTATATCCATGTTTATACTTGCAAAAAGAAACGTCATTTAAAGTATTTATGTATACAGTATTATTTAATACGGTTTATCAACTGTTTCCAATGTTTTCATAGGTGTGTTAAATTTCACGTTAGAACTGTACAGCGGTGCATCTTTTAGTACGATAAACTCTGCTAATATGAAAAAAGTTACGTTCATCTTGCACTTCGTGCAGAACTTAATTTTGCAGCGAAGCTGTTTATGGCTAGGGTTCCATGGATTTTTCATGTGCGTAAGGAAAACCTCAGGTCCCGCGCGAACGCGCTCGTGCCACTGCTCGCGTGTTCATCGTCGTCTTCTTCCACAGCTGGCTTGTCGGCGTCTGTCGGATATGCATTTTGAGTAGATGCGTTATCAATAGGTACCATTTTCAAGGTCAATAGACTCCCAGGTAGATAATACATGTTTCTCAAAGATGTGCCGCTGTGCGACCCGCGTCGGCCATGTCTACGTTCGCACCACCTTCTTTTTCTCGGTGTTCCAAGCGCTTGCGTATCTAGTCTCCTTTCCTTCCGCTCTCCCGTGGTGGCCGTAGATAAACAAACCAAAAAGACAAATTGCCTTTCTCCATTTTGATATTCACTTCTCTTCTGTCGTCTTAATGGGAAGGCCGCGTATCTGAGTCCGGGCTCCCGAGGAGCAACGCGCCTATGAAGAGCGACGGCGAGAACAGATGAGAGAGTGCATGCAATCGGCGCCGGCGGGCCGCAGACACCAATTGCCCACCAATCAAGAGAAATAATGACAACCGATCAAGACAATAAATGTGCGTACGTACCTTTCGTCACGATGACCATCGATCAAGACAATAAAGGTGATCGTACCTTTGTTTTGCTCAAAATTATTTGTCATGTCCGTGTCGAGTGCTAAACAGCTTCGCTGCTCATCCACCTTCACAGATTGGAATGGTTCAAGATTTTAATGTTTTTTCGTAACATAATTTGGAGCAAGAAATAGTGGCCTATGAAAAGGTCGGTTTTCGCCTCAAGCGAGACAACCTTAAGTCGGATCTTAAAACAGCGGTATTAGGTGGAAGCTGGGAGTGCAGTGTGCATGCGAGACAACGAAGCAGTTACGTCAGCAAGTTCATTGTTGCTTTTCTCATGAACCTAATGTGCGTGCCTCTACATGCCGTGCCAAGTTTTCCATGCAAATTATCTGTGTGTGCACTGGTAAATAAGTGATGCTTATCCGCGCAACACGAAGGAGCTCTATACCTCGCTTAACTTTGAACAAAGATTCTTGGCCAGCTCTGCTGTTTGAAAGACAAAGTAGTTAGGCCCGTAAAATGTGCAAGGAACAGGAGAATTTATCAATGAACTTATGTAACATGAAGTCTGCGGGACGTGGTATTACAAGAACACGCGTCGACGAGGACGAATCACGGCGTCGATGCAGAACTAAGCAAGTGTACGTAGCACATTCACTCTGCAGCGACCATGCTTTAATCGCATCTCTTCCGACACACTATAAATCTCAAGTAAAGGAGTACACATAATGAGAATATATAAAAATGCAGTTTCATGTTCTGGAGGTGCCGAAGCAGGCCTACCACAACCTACCTGCTCGCGGCACTCAGAGCGGACGTTGCCACCCAAAGCGACACTTAAGACTCTCAGCCCGGAGAACTAAGCCGCCACGCACGTCTGCGGCGTGTGTGATGACGGAGGTGGAAATTCGGAGCTTGAGCTGGGACCGTCGCTGCGTGCCGGAAGGCGCATTTAGCAGGCTCAGCATTGCGCGAGCCAGTGCAGGATTAGAAGGCGCGGCGTCACGCCGACCGCTTCTCACCAAACAATGCCGCACCAAGGCTCTCCAACAGCTGCAGAATTGTCGTTCAAGGCGAACGGCTTGCGAAAATCTGCGCAGAGTGTGCACAACAAAGAACAGAGAATCGATGCAGGGGATTCTGCGGAACCCAAGCTTCTGTCGGGAGCCCGAAAGGGTTTCAGATTAGGACGTGGGTGCTTCCAGAGTTCTCATCCTATAGCAACCAGAGAGGCGCGTTGAACTTTGAAAAACTGTTTCGCTTTCACCATACATTCGTTTCACGCTGATGTCTAGGCGCTTTTCGATGTGCCTATAAAAATGGAATCGGGTGGTTGCGTAGGGCACCAACGATAGCTTCTATATGTATTGCTGGAATGCTTAGTGAGATAAAGGCACTTTGGCAGTCAGTTCGCGTCGCTGCCATGTGAAGTGCAGCTCTGAGTTATTCACGGTGAAAATACAGCTTCTTGTAGAAACGATGGAACATAGTCTTTACGACGCAAACACCAGGGGAGAAATAGACGGACCCACGCTCCTGGTGTTTGTGTCTTAAAGGCTGGGTTCCAACGTTTCGAGAAGTATGTACCAACAGGCCCAACAACAGACCCTTCTACAGCTTCTTACGGAATCAAAAGTACCGCGAGTTTTTCTACTGCATCTCTTCATGCTCTCTTTCCGAAATTGCGCTGCCGCAACTTCAGAGGATGCAGCTAATTATCAAAGATGCCTTCAATATCCGCAATTATTTAAGTAGAAGGCTTAATTTTGTAAATATGGTAGCAGCTCTGGTTGAGCCACTGACTCTTACCTTGTATCTAACAATGGGAAATTAGGCCTGGCAAAACGTAGATAGTATGACGGAAGATATCTCGTTCTTTCTAATGAGGTTGTCGGAAGATGCCAGTTGAGACTTCCCAGATAAATATGAAAGCGACGAAATGGAACTTATTTGCCAGCCGACTACATTTTGATTCAGCCACAGGCTTCGCAGTTCAGGTTTTCTTAATTGCGACCGAGCCAGGCTTGGAGTTGGGCAAGTGGGGAGGCGGCTTCTCCATCAGGATTATACGGCGCTTTAGATGTCACGTGGCGTCTGTTTCCAATCTGTATGTTTTTATTCGTTTCCGTTGCCACTTTCCTGCTGCAGTTCTGCTGCAGTCTCTACGCCGTTTTCTATCACTGTATTTTTATTTGTATTTTTTTCCTCATCATTCTTCTCCACCTCCTTTAGAGCAGGTCCTGTCCGTTTTCGCTTTTCTCCTTGTACCGCTCTTAATGACTCCAGATGGACTACCAGCCCAAACCTATATACTGCGACAGCAGGTACAATTCATACCTTTGTAGTGGCAGTTGCCAATCTGACATTTCATTCTTCCTTACTATCTATTTTAAACATTGGTGGAAAATAATAATAATAATAATAATAATAATAATAATAATAATAATAATAATAATAATAATATATTATTATTATTATTATATAATATTATATATATATATATATAATATATATTATAATAATAATATATATATTATTATTATTATTATTATTATTATTATTATTATTATTATTATTATTATTATTATGTTCAGTCAGTGGTAAATGAAAACGCATCGAAAAAATTCAAATCAGAACAGTCAAATAAGGTACTTGACCTGGACGCATGTGACTTCTATTTATGTTCTTCCACTACACTTCGCCGTATAATACCGCGACCTCTTTTTTTTTTTTTGAAAAGCCAGCGGCACATTTATGCGGCAGCCAGCATGGAAAATCTTGCATTCTTTGTGTTTTTGTTGTAAATTCACCGTTAGCTGACGCTGATGTGCGGAATTGAGAATCCGAAAATATCACTGCATTGATGATATATGTTGTGCAATATATATATATATATATATATATATATATATATATATCAAGGAAACGAAGTTCAGAATGGGAATTGCGCTGGCTCAGCAGCACGCAGCTGCAAAAAAACTTTAAAATGCGACTTTGTTTTCGGTTTCCAAACTATACAACACGTGGAAAACTCCGTGCTGCAGCTATCCCGACTTGCAGTACACAGACAGAGAAAGGTTCGCAGGTGCACAGGCAGGCACGCAGGCACACACGCACGCAGGCACACACGCACGCATGCTCACGTCTTTTGACGCTGCCTCCGGTGACGTAAAAGGGATCAGAACAAAGGAAGTATTTACGCGTTAGAAAATATGGCATGAAGACGCGTTTCGCTAATATGAAATACAAAATAAATGCACTTTTTTCTTCATGTAATGTGAATGGTGGTTCAACGAAGGATTGCTTCATGGATGGCTGGCTGCGCTTGTTGAGACTCGCAAGGCAGTTTTCCTGATCGTTTCGGAAACAACGGCATGATAGCCCCTAAACATCTCATTGTCCTAAGTTATTAAAGTGTTACAACGGTGACGTAATATAAAAGCGCCAGCTTTGTTGGGTGAACCCGATCGTTGAGAGGGCCGAAGTGTTGACGAAGAATAACGCTGCGGTCCTGAGCAAGAAAAAAAATTAAATACAGTTTGTATTTTTTAAGAACGCTGTTGTGTGTCCATATAAGATACGCAATGTTTGAAATAATAAATATAATGCACGAATCTCGAAAGTTTGCTCTGGTGAAAGACAGTTGTTTATTCCGCCATACCTGCTGCTTCTGAGAATGCTCAAGTCACAGCTGTATCAGTGGACTACGGATAGTGCAATTGAAAAAAAAAAGAAAACAACTGCAACTTTATGAACAAGAATAAAAAACGCCCGAGTAACTAAGAAAGGATCCCTGATTTCGCTATATAGCGGCTTGAAAGAACACATTTCGTCCTGTCTAGACGACCTCCTTGCATGGGTGCTTTAGAGGCGCTTAGGAAGCCGACCAGAGACATTAGGAGAACCATTATCGTCTATTGTTGGAGGAGTTGATGCATGCTTGGAAGGCAGGAACGAGCACAAATAAGCAGGGATGACAACTGAACAGAGATCACGTGTGCCTTTCTCGTTCGCTGTAGCTGGGAATGTTTTTACCTTAAAAATGGGGAGAGTCCTGCTTAAAGTAGGGAACAAAAGAAGAGTACTGCAAGGCGTGGACACCAAAATTAAGTAATTACCTTGTAACCAGGCAGTTCTAGCAGCCACTACCGCCCCTGGTGGTTCCTGACGGTCGTTTGACAATAAATACTTAAAGAACACAGCTTCGGTGCCATCGAGCCCCTGTTGTGGAAGTGTAGTTGGGAGGAAGATGCACTGCCATGATGTTCGTCCTGCCAGCTCCCTTGCTAGCTACCCTAACTGAACGTCGTGATTCTATGCTCGTCGTCTTGTTCGCACGTCGCCAACGGTAAGAGTTCCAAGTTGTATGATAGGAATAGCTTTCACTGACGGCAAACGGGCACTGCAATGTGTTGGAAAGGAAAACACAGAGAAGACGCAGACAGGAGAAAGCAGGCGAAAGGGCATGAGCACGCGCTCTGCTAAGAAAATCTGCAACAATGCGCCATTATTTATACAGACACGGCTAAGAATTCCTCTCTAGCTGGGGAAGATGTAGCAGCGGTACCATGGGTGTTGCATCATGATCAACAAGCCCATTCGGCCAGAATAGAAAGAGAAGTGGCCAAGAACAGTACAACCTGGCAAGCTGGCAGCCGTGCTGTTCGCAGCTACATGGGAACAAGAACATTATAAAGCGTGCAAGGCATACGGAATAATTCGCATTTATTCTGACTCGTGAGCAGCATACTGCAGTGCCTACTCTAGAGCACAATGAATATTCAGCGGCGATTTTGCGGTATATGCAACAAAGATGCGTAAGCATTACGTCGCAACTATTTGTGGTACCGGATCCATGATTTAAACCGCGTCCACCACTTTACAAGGTGTTATTCAGGAGCTCATTAGGGACACGTCCTGTTTGTTCGAGGAGCCAAGTCCAACTGGTGGTGGTCCGTATTAAACCACCGTTTTTTCCACCGTCAGTTGCACTATATATATATATATATATATATATATATATAATATAATCATGTCATAACAAACACGAAGGACAACATAGGGGAAATTATACTTACTAATTGAATTGAAGAAATGATAAATTAATGGAAATGAAAATGGATGAAACAACAACTGTGCGCAGGTGGGAAACGATCCCACGTCTTCGCATTACACGTGCGATGCTCTTACCATTGAGCTACCCGGGAGCTACCGTTTTCCCATCCACTTTCTGGGGTATTTATGTTTTACACCTAGAACTAACTCTGGGAGTTTTAGCCAGCGCGTGGTGGTGCTGGCTATCTCGAAGTAGTTTTTTTTACTACTTTCAGTTAACGGGGTATAAGTGTACTAAGTCATGAGGGAGGTAGTGGCCGAATACTGCACCAGGGAGGCCAATTCCTGTTCTGGTGAGGGAGTGACTTTTTATGAAGCTTAGTGGGCCTTCCTAGTTTGGTTGCACCTGAACTAGTATAGCCCCACTAGCTCTCGGCGATATATTTTTTTTATTGCGATAGCAATTATATGGACACTCAAAAGGAGATTTCTGCCGTCGGCGTCGCCGTTGCCGTCGCTGTGAGGTTCCGTATGACGTCAATGGAGATGAAATCATCGCCGCGCGCCGAACGCTGTATGTGCGAGTGAAAGGGCGCGAGGGGCGCGCGCTTTCACGGGGAGTGAACGCACGGCGGAGAACAAACGCGCGTTCTGCGCCGTGCTCGCTTAAGGGCTGCAGAAGTAGGCGTCTCTTTCCTTTTTTACAATCACCATGTATAGAGCAAACGCGCCTTCTTCCGACGCGCGAGAGGCCGTAGGGGAGGGGGAGGGAAGGGAGGCGACGTTTAGCTGCGGCACCAAGTGCCTATTTATATCAGAGGCGCCGGCAACAGTCACCAACGCCGCACGCATTTTGAGCGAACGCGGGCAAAACGCCGACGGCGTCGACAACAGTTCTGCGTGTTGCCGGTGCTGCTGCATGTCCAAGTTTATACAGCTGATAAAGATAATATCATTACTCCGTATAGCTCTCTACAAATTTGCTATCGCAATTGATGCTTCGCCTTTCAGGTGAAACTGCGACAACCTTTTTTCTTGCCGGTGTCAGGCACCACTCCATGCCTGAAAATGTGGTGGACTGGAGTAGGATTCGAACTTACGACCTTCAGATTTGAGGCCGGGTACTCTACCTCTGCTCCACGCCACCACGGTGACTCCGACAACCCATGGCCCTCAGTTCCCAGTGGCTGCGGAGCACCTGACCAAGGTGGCGGTCAGACCTGCTACGCGACAGAGGGTGCTAAGAATTTCTGGGTCAAGACAGGCCGCCGATGGAAACTGAACCTGGCAACGTTCAACACGCGCACCCTCTCGAGTGAGGCTAGCTTAGCAGGACTATTTGAAGAATTATCAGGCATTTCCTGGGATATTATTGACCTTAGTGAGGTTAGAAGAACTGGTGAGGCTTACACAGTGCTGACTAACGGCCACGTCCTCTGCTACAGAGGTCTTCCAGATAAGAAAGAATCCGGGGTAGGATTTCTAGTGCATAACAACATAGCGGGCAACATTGATGAATTCTACAGCATTAGTGAGAGGGTAGCAGTCGTCATAATAAAGCTGAATAGGAGGTACAAAATGAAGGTAGTACAAGCCTACGCCCCAACTTCCAGTCACGATGATGAAGAAATAGAACAGTTTTATGAAGATGTTGAACTAGCAATGAGAAAGGTGCAAACTCAGTACACTTTGGTCATGGGCGACTTCAATGCAAAAGTGGGGAAAAAGCAGGTTGGTGAGCAAGCAATTGGCAACTACGGCATTGATTCTAGGAATGCAAGAGGAGAGATGTTAGTAGAATTCGCGGAAAGGAATAGGCTCCGAATAATGAATACCTTCTTCGGGAAGCGCAGCAACAGGAAGTGGACCTGGAAAAGCCCTAATGGAGAAACAAGGAATGAAATAGATTTCAGACTCTCTGCCGATCCAAGCATAGTGCAGGATGTAGAAGTGTTAGGTAAGGTTAAGTGCAGTGACCATAGGTTAGTGAGGTCAAAGATTTCTCTCAATTTGAAGATAGAGAGAGTGAAATTAGTCAAGAGGAAACAGGCCAAACTAGAGGCAGTAAGGGTAAAAGCAGACCAATTCAGGCTGGTGCTTGCAAACAAATATGTAGCTTTAGAAAAAGAAGATAAAGACAATATAGAGGTAATGAATGAAACTGTAACTAGGTTGATCTCAGAAGCAGCAATTTAAGTGGGAGGTAGGGCACCAAGGCAACCAGTAGGTAAGCTCTCCCAAGAAACAAAGGACCTAATAAAGAAACGACAGAAGATGAAAATGTCCAACTCAAGAGATCAGAAAGAATTCGCTGAACTTTCTAAACTAATCAACAAGAAAAAAGTAAGGGATATTCGAAATTATAACGTGGGAAAGATTGAGGAAGCGGTAAAATATGGACGCCGCATTAAATCAGTAAGAAGAAAGCTTGGCATAGGACAAGGCAAGATGTATGCACTGAAAGATAAGCATGGTAATATTATCAGCAACTTCGATGACATAGTAAAAGCAGCGGAAAAATTCTATACTGATCTGTACAGTGCCCAAAACAGCCAAGCTACTTTCATTCAAAATAGTGATGAACCGGATACAGAGGCTCCTTCTATAACTAGCGCTGAAGTTAGAAGGGCCTTGAAAGACATGACCAGGGGAAAAGCGGCTGGAGAAGATGGAATAACAGTAGATTTAATCAAAGATGGAGGAAATATCATGCTTGAAAAGCTTGCGGCCCTTTATACGCAATGCCTCACAACTTCATGTGTACCAGAGAGCTGGAAGAACGCCAACTTTATACTAATCCATAAGAAGGGAGACGTTAAAGTACTGAAGAATTATAGACCCATTAGCTTGCTTTCAGTATTGTATAAAATATTCACCAAGATAATTTCCAATAGAATCAGGGCAACACTTGACTTCAGCCAACCAAGAGAACAGGCTGGCTTCAGGAAGGGATATTCTACGATGGATCATATCCATGTCATAAATCAGGTAATCGAGAAATCTGCGGAGTACAATCAACCTCTCTACATGGCTTTCATAGATTATGAAAAGGCATTTGATTCAGTAGAGATACCAGCAGTCATAAAGGCATTGCGTAATCAAGGAGTATAGGAGGCATACGTGAATATCTTAGCAAACATCTACAAGGATTCCACAGCTACCTTGGTTCTCCACAAGAAAGGTAGAAAGTTACCTATCAGGAAAGGGGTCAGGCAAGGAAACACAATCTCTCCAATGCTATTCAATGCATGCCTAGAAGAAGTATTCAAGCTCTTAGACTGGGAAAGTTTAGGAGTGAGGATCAACGGCGAATATCTCAGCAACCTTCGGTTTGCAGATGACATTGTCCTATTCAGCAACAATGGAGACGAATTACAAAAAATGATTGAGGAACTTAATCGAGAAAGTGTAAGAATTGGGTTGAAGATGAATATGCAGAAGACAAAGATAATGTTCAATAGCTTGGCAAGGGAACAAGAATTCAAGATTGCCAGTCAGCCTCTAGAGTCTGTAAAGGAGTGCGTTTATCTAGGTCAATTACTCACAGGGGACCCTGATCACGAGAAAGAAATTTACTGAAGAATAAAATTGGGTTGGAATGCATACGGCAGGCATTACCAAATCCTGACTGGGAGCTTACCACTGTCGTTGAAAAGAAAAGTGTACAATCTTTGCATTCTACCGGTGCTAACATATGGGGCACAAACTTGGAGATTAACAAAGAAGCTCGAGAACAAGTTAAGGACCGCACAAAGAGCGATGGAACGAAAAATCTTAGGACTAACGTTAAGAAACAGGAAGAGAGCGGTGTGGATCAGAGAACAAACGGGGATAGCCGATATTCTAGTTGACATTAAGCGGAAGAAATGGAGCTGGGCAGGCCATGTAATGCGTAGGATGGATAACCGGTGGACCATTAGGGTTACAGAATGGATACCAAGAGAAGGGAAGCGCAGTCGAGGTCGGCAGAAAACCAGATGGGATGTTGAAGTTAGGAAATTTGCAGGCGCAAGTTGGAATACGCTAGCGCAAGACAGGGGTAATTGGTGATCGCAGGGAGAGGCCTTCGTCCTGCAGTGGATATAAAATATAGGCTGATGATGATGATGATGAAGTGTACTAAACTACCTGCCAAGCTGCGCTTTCCAGAGCAAAAGAGGAGATGGAATGCGACGTCCATTTACCGAAAATGCTGAGGAAGTTACCAAAGTAACATGTGTACTGGTGACAAGGCGTGCCAGAAGTACCGTGATGTCCGCATGCAGGAGCCATATCTTCTGTGGTGACGAACCACACGAAGCGATGTGCACAACATGTCAATGTGTATGTTGGTAATAATATTGCGGCCCACAGTGTCACATGCTTCTTGTGATACCACTAGTCCTTTATTACTTAGTTGCCATACGCCTTCGAAAAAAAAATTGTAGTCTAGGTTGGTGAGCCTTATCGGGTGATAAGATGCCACCAGAGCGGTGAGTTCTGGGAACTGATACCACGTAAAATATTCCAAACAATGTTGGCAGTTTGTATCGTAAGCGTCTGTAAATACGCGGCTATGCGCTACTGTAAATTGGGTTTTGAACCGTCTATAAAAGCAGTGCCTATGCCCGGGTGGAACCAATAAATTTTTGGACATCAAGTTCGTCAATCGCCTTTTATATTCCGGCTGGAGCAATCGAACGCTCCATACTTTCTCTCGTTTCTTCTTCTGACTCATTTCAAACAGACACGTACTAGCGCCACCATTTTCTTCTGGTTCTTTATATCCGAAAACGTCTCGGTGTTCCTCCATAAAGCTGGCTTGGTAGGTTTAGCTGCGCTGGTAATTTCGTCTCGGTACCTAATTTTTTAAATTTCAATTTTCATGCCATACCTGCTTTCCTCAGCAAGTTGCCGTATCGATGATGTCTCACCAAGTAAAAGCCGTTCAGACCGTGCGCTCATACTAACTCCTTTGTACATCGGCGTTTCAATAATATCAAGCTGCTCTTTAACTTCCTTTTTTTCTTTCGCGTAATTTCCAGATTGCGAGTTTTCCAAGTTAAAAAGAAAGTCAAGCTGACACCGCAGTCCATTTTCTTTCTTTTGTCTCGGCGTAGGACTAGCTCTTTCAGTCGCACGTTTATCAACCGGCTCTTTAAACTTTTGCCATGCAGTTAATAGCTCACTTCATTTCCTTGGGGTCATCATCGACCGTGATTTGTCTCGGACGCCACATATTTGATATATGAAGAAGAGTTTGACTGCAAGAGCGTATGTATCCAAGTTTGTCAGCGGAAAGTCTTGGTGCGCATCTGTGCAATCGATGCTACAGCTACACCACGTATTATTTATGGGCGCCCTAAGATATAGCCTGTCCATGCTGGGAAGCACCAGTAAACGAACCATCGCACGCTCCAGAGTATACAAGCCCATCTGCAACGGACGTGCCTCGGCCTCCCTAAGTGTGCATCCATAGGAGCCACTGTCGGCATAGCGCGTGACCACCCTAAAGCAGCGTACATTGCAGTCGATGCTTTAAGAGTGCACAATTGACATATGGCAAGGACACCCTTTCACCATCTTGCTTGCCTGCCAAGAACTAGGCCGCATACGAGTTCTCGCCGTCTCCTGAATACTCACGGAGCATCGCTACCATCTAATTACGTCCTAGCAGCATGACCTTCGTTGCCACTGTGGTCCCTGCATTCACCTCGAGTATGCCTAACCATTCCAGGCATAAAGAAGAAGGCACAAACGCCATCAGCAGCATTGAAACATGCAGCATTATTGCTACTACTTGAGGACCACCGCGACCACTTACATGTTTACACCGATGGGTCGGCCATGCACTCCAGTTCAGCAGCTGCAGTATTTGTCCCAGCAAAATTTACAGTGATAAAATTCAGGACAATGCACTTGACATCAACGACGGCTGTCGAACTTGCAGCTCTGCATGCAGCATTTGAATTGATCAATCAGGAAACAACCCAGAAATGGTCCCTCTTCTGAGGCAGCCCCCTCCAAAGCTTGCTCTCTGCATTACGCCGTTGACCCTACGAACGACTTGTCGAGGACACACGAGAAGTTAAGAAATGACATGACATTGAATTTCAGTGGTTGCCAAGTCATTGTGGTATCCTTGGAAACGAACAAGCAGATGCAGCCGCTTGATCTTCACATACAAGTGCCGATTGTGTCGCTATCCCGATGTCAAGAACATACGCAGCGGGAAAGCTCAGTGCGCTTGCTCGCAAGCTTACGTTGGCCCAGTGGAATTCGGCAGACTTTATAAACCAGCGCCTTTGTTCCCTGCATCCTGATCTGAAGCTCCGCCTTCCTCATGGCTTACCACGGCGGGAAGTAACTCTCATTTGGCCTATGGCTTGAAGTATAGCTTTTACCAATGCGTACTCCTACCTGATTGGAATGGCCAGAAGTCCAGATTGTGAAGTTTCCGAGTGCTAATCGACGATAACACACCTTTGTGTGATTGCCGTTGTTTCAATGCACAAAGAAAAGTGCTCAGCACCACGTTCAACAAGATTGACTACCGTCCCCTTACGGAAACCGGAATTCTTGAACCCTGGTCCCAGCCGACGTCGGCACGACCTGCTTTAAAAGCGCTAGAGTTCTTTTATTGCGATAGCAATTATATGGACACTTCTGCCGGATTTCTGCCGTCGTCGTCGCCGTCGCCGTGAGGTTCCCTATAGATCAAATCTTCGCCGCGCGCCTTATGCCGGAGCGGAAGCGTGCGGGGACGCGCACTATCACGGAGAGCGAACGCACTCAATCACCCACGCGCAAGCAAGGAAGCGGGAAGCCAGCGCCGGAGGGAGCTCGGGGGGGGGGGGGGGGCGCACTTCTACGCTGCCAACAACCGCGCTCGTCGCTCGTCCGCGCCGTCTCGTATCTCCATACGGCTCTGACTTTTATGCGCCGTGCATTCGCCGCTCAGTTTCCGTTGAAGCGATAGACCGCACGTACCTTCGCCCGCTGCTGCGGCGTATATATGCGCTTGCTGCCAGCGTTTTGACAGTCGTTGTCTGCAGTCATTCAGTGTGATCTATTGATGTTTGTTTGTGCGCGCTCACACCACGCTTGTTCATTCAGTTAGTAATAGTCGGGCCACATTTTCCAACGCACGCTACACATGCAATGCTGCCCGGGTCGGCAGTGCAGCGCTACAGGTGTGTCCCTTCGCACGCGCTGCCCACGGGAAGCGCTTCTCATCAACACCGCCGTTTCACACGCGCCTCCTCGTGGTCATCGAGTCTCTCTTCATGTCGGTCTACTTACGCCGCAGCACACCTGCTTACTTAATCAGCTCATGTTTACTACAATTCATATTGCTACCAAAGCCGCTCACCTTACTTTGTATGACATTGCTGTGTTGCTATCGCATTCATTGCTTCGCCCTTAGGGCGAAACTGAGACATTTTTTAAAAAGAAACGGGACTCATCCCCCAGAGCAGAGTAGCCAACCATACACTTAATCTGGTTTACATCTCTGCCTTTCACCTTTTGTCTTCTCTCCCCCCTCTGTTGGGATAACAATGTTAATTCTTTTCTTTCACCGTTTGAACAAGCTCTCTTCAGTTAGCAGATTTCCGTTGATTTTCCTATGTTGCCACTTCAACTGCGATTTATTTACTTTCATAACGGCGGTGTTGCGTAGCGCACGAAATGTATACCGGAAAAAGGACGGAGAAGAGTAAAGAGCGCTAGACACCGCCGTTATGAACCACGACCAACTCGCCCAATCTTCTGCCCTAATTCTTTATTTTGCTTCGAGAGAGAGAGAGAAACATGCTTTAATGAGATGCTGGAGATACTTTGTTTCGATTGTTTAACATTATTAAATTGCTGTCGCTAAACTATACGTGCTATCGTCGCCTTCTCATATAGGCGCAAAGAGATACGGCATTATGTCCAACCTGGCGTTGCTTTCACGCAGAAAGAGAGTGAAATGTCAAGCATGCAGTGCAAAAAATATGCCCACTGTTACCTAAATTTACTCACGACTAATGCGCTATGGTCGCGAATTCGCAAAATTCTTAAATATCTCTGCTTTACACACGCAATTAAGATTTCCCAATAGCGTTAGCTCACTTTTAACAGAGGAGCTGTTTAAGCCGGCCGTACGTCTGTGGACCGCGATGCGTCGGAAAAAATGTAGGCCGATCTTTGTGGTAGTGCAGAAAGGGTCCAAGCGCAATGGCACATACCCCTGTGCAACGTTACTAGAACCAACTCAGTTTCGCAGCTCCGCAAATTGGCCAGCGCTATAGCGTGTAGGCCACGTGGAGGATCCGCGAATTAACGTCGCTGGGGTCGAGTTCGGCTACCGGTTGGCCGCGTCGGCTGCAGCGGCGCAGCATCTTGGTATTGCACACGCGTTCGCTTGTCTGTGTCGATTTATTGCTCCATTGAAAAGCTATACTGCCTTCGTAATTAGAATTCATAGTTTTCACTATGAGTGACAGCTTGGCAAGCGCAGTACGAATCCTAAGGGCGACGTGAACGCTTCGATTTCAACGGCCATGCTATACTGCGAAGCTAATTAGACTCGGACATCAATCGTGTCTGGATGTGCCCACCACATAGGGCAGTTCATAATCGATTATGCGGGAGGGGGATAAAAGCAGGATAGCTAATCAGGAAACAAGAAAAAAATACAAAACTACCAAATAGCTTAAAAAAGCTTTAAAAATTATTGTTTATTCGGTCATCTGCAAATGAAGGGTTCCCTTACATCAGATACAGGGTGTCCCAACTATAATGTACCAAGATTTAAAAATTGGAGGACGCTTAAGCTTCGCCTTAAGAGTGGAACGCGATAGCGTTATCGGGCCCCGTTCGCATCACATTTTTCTTTGAGTAGGCTTCACTGCAACAGAGAACGGGGGAAAGCCAGCTTCCAAAGACCAAGCTTACACCGATCTCCTTAAAGTCGGCTTCACTTTTAAACAGAAATGCATTGCTGGGAAGTTATTTTTCCAGAGGCTATATAAGTCGTCTTATATTAAAATGGGAAGGCCCTAGGACATTTTTTATTATTTTATTAATTGTTTGCTGTTGCCCCGACGCGCGCGCATGTCCAAAACGGATTAGGCAGGCTAAGTCCCTTTACCTGCCCGTGATGCGAGCGCCATCTGGATAAAATTTTCGCAAGTACGCTACCCGAGCCCGCCGCTGTTGATATGGTAGAAATGCTGGAAAAGGGGTTTGTGTTTGAGTTTCCTCGTAACAGAATTATGTTTTCTCGTACATTCAAATTACTATCCGACGCCACCATGTCTGTAGGTTGTGGTTAAGTCGCACTTTACGATTTTTTCTGACAGATTTTACTGTGAGAAATTCAATTTTTGTTCACTAACATCTTGCGCCGCGCGGAGGGCCTGCGCTGTCGGGGTGGTTCGGGGTCATTTTCTCCCGCATGGACGCCGGATTTTCTGCGACATGGGGCCCTTAACGCTGTCGCGGTAAAAATGTCCAAATGGGACAGAACCACGGTAATGTTGTTTGCCGTCGCTTGAAGATAGTCAGATTGTTTTTTGCATTTAGCCAATACACGCAAAATGACCGCGCGACTGGCCGCTCGAGGCACTTTGCGTATATTCGCGGGCTTGTTTCAAGCTCGGAAAAACACTTTTATGTAGCACGCATTGAGCAAGAGAAAGCTGTATCGAGAGTTTTTAATGCTGCTCTACAATTTTCAGATTTACTCTTTTATCCCAATAATATTTGAGAAGTTGATTAATTAATTAAGATTAATTAGGTCCTTAGGCGGAATGCAAAAATTATCTAAGTATCTCAGATAACGACAAACAACATTACCTTTGTTCTGTCTAGCTACGTGGAATTTGCATATTTTAAAATCTTGGTGCATGATAGTCGGGACACCCTGTATAAGCTATGTATTTCCTTGGAGAAAGTTACAGTCGTATTGCGCGCTGGCCCATCCCCAAATTTAAGTTGGCCCCCGTCCAGATTTGGAGTTGGCCCACCACCAAATTTCATTTGGCTCACCCCTACTATAAGCTTCCTCATGCATTGTCTATGAAGCCTTGTGTATCCCTATGGATATTCCCTCTGAAAACTTTTTTTATTGTTCCTTGTCTCGTATAAAGCTACCAATAACCTATATTCAATTGTAATGATTAAACATTTTAAGTTCGCAAATTACGCATTTTTTTGCAGATACAAGGCATTACACTTTTCGCTTGACGGACCTGTGGTACTCGCCAAAGAATGTTTAAGCATTAAAAGTAGCGCATAGATGACGACTGGTAGCCGCTTGTTCAACCCGGTGCAAAATACGTCAGCATATCGCATGCCCGACGCAAGCCAGGCTTCACGCCTCCACAGACCAGCGCGAGCACTCAAACCTCCGAACGCACTTCTGCCGACAGACAGACAGACATGAACTTTATTTGGTCCTGAAGAACTACGTGGAGACCCCCTGTGGGATACCCGTAGTAGTCGCTGGCCGCGTCCACGTAGGGGCAGGAACACCATGGTCCTCCGCCCTTTCGCAGGCCCTCTGGACAGCTTGGAGTTGGACTGAGAGTATGCTGCTTTTAAGGGCATTGTCCCACTCCGCTTCTTTGTTTAACGGTGCTTTACGTCACGCAGGGCATTGCCAGAGCATGTGAGCCAATGTACAGAAATGCCCACCATAATCTGGACAGTGTTTGGGGCGATGCGACTTAGAAAGCCCCTCGAAGGCAAGGACCCCGTTTGGAGCATTCTAAAAGTCGCCGATTGAGACCTGTTAAGCTTAGGATGAGGTAGTGGAAAACTCCTCCGCTCTAACTGGTAGTGAGAAACTATTTCGTGGAAAGTAAGTACTGGGTCGCTGTGCTTAATTTCGTCCGCCCCCCCAAAAGCTTCCATACCGCCGCGGCGGGTAAGATCTCGCGCACGGTTATGAGCAAGTTCATTGGGGTTTGGGAGATTTATAAGAATATTCGGACCCATGTGGGCTGGAAACCACGTAATGGAGTGAAAACCAGTAATGATGATGATGATGAATAAACTTTTATTGGTCCCAAAATATATTGTAACCACCCCATTTCTGAGGATGGCCGCCGCCTCTCGAGAGATGGAACCCGATGCAAAGGCACGTTTGGCCGCACGAGAGTCTGTGTATATATTGGGACGCACAGGGTCCGTCATTGCCAAAGCTATGGCTATCTGTTCTGCTACATCGATGGAGATGTGACGGAAAGAAGCCGCGTTGATGAGTGTACCGTTCGTATCAACTACTGCAGAAACAAAGTTGCTGGTCTGTCCATATTGGACCGCATCTACGAATGCTGCCAAGCTTGGGCTATCTGCGACTGTCTTTAAAATAGCCCGGGCGCGAGCCTTGCGTCGCCCAATGTTATACTGTGGGTGAACATTCCTAGGAAAAGGACTAACAGCGAATGACGCCCGGATTGTTTCCGAGAGTGATTCTTCATGGTCGTTAATTAAGCTTGGAGCTAAGTTGACCGAGTCGAGTAAACGTCTGCCGGCTTTGGATGCATAACCTGACAATTTGTGCTGTTCTTTGGGCCTCTATCACCTACGAGACGGTATTATGCATGCCCAGCTGCATAAGCTTCTCTGTGCTAGTGGTCACTGGTAATCCCAGTACTCTTTTAATGCTCTTGCGCATCAGCGTGTCTATTTTGTTCCTTTCTGTCTTAGTCCAATTTAGGACTGATGCCACATAAATGATGTGACTCATCAGGAACGCGTGATGTATCCTGAGAAGATTTTCATCTCCGAGTCCCCCTTTTCGATTCGAGACTCTAGAGATGAGCCGGAGCATACTCTCCGTTTTGGAGGTGATGTGGTAAATTCTCTTTGCATTGCAGCCTCTGGCGTCCAGTAACAGGCCGAATATCCTGATTGAGTTGACTCGAGGAATAGCCTGACCATACTTCGTGTGTAAGGCGATAGGTATCTGTTCCATCGGAACCAAACCCCTAACGCCCTGTCTCGCTGGCCTGTACAGCAATAACTCAGACTTGGTAGCTAAGAGGCTGAGCCCTGTTTCAGTTAAGAATTCTTCCGTTACATTTAGTGCTTCTTGTAGCGCCTGTTCAACATCCGCGTCTGATCGACCTGGACAACAAATCGTGATGTCGTCTGCGTATAGGCACCGGGCGCGGGATGAATTTCGACCGGTGGCGCCTTCATGCGGAGGCGCTGCGAATGTAATGGCATGTGGCGGTTGGGCCGCGCGCAGCAGGCGCTGCCGGGAAACCAAGTCTGATCAAACATGTTGCGTTTTTGGGTGCAGAAACAGTTACTGAAACATGACTTAACCTGGTTAGGCCATTCAATTTAACCATTGTTCATCGCGGCATCGCGTTTTTCAGGCGGAAAGTCTGTATATGGGCGGTCTGTAGGCAACAGCGCGTTCAGTGCTCAGCCATTGAAACGCGATACTCGAATCGCATGGTCGCCAGCGCTTTTTGCACTGGCTGTAAGCGCTGGGGACACCAAACTGATGCATTGTGGTGTAGAGTGAAAGCGAGAACCTTCGTAACGCATTATGACTGCATTTGGTCCCACGGCGCTCACCTGTGGCACTTAAAAAAAAAAAAAAAAACGGCGCACTGCCAGCGCTTCAATCGCTGGGCACTGTACATTTCCGACGCTGCTTTGCTATGGTGAAGTTGTTCTAACGTTAATAAAAGGGCCGTTCATACGCAAGAGCTTCGTGTCCCACTTGCCTGTCTTCGCCTCCGCAGTGTAACGGCTTCGGAGCTTGGGCACCGAAGGCGAACACTCAGATTTGTAGTCATTTTGCCGTCTTATCAGTGTATCAGTCTTCATTTAATGTACATTTTTGTTCCTAGCAATTCCCAACTCTGGTGCGTCCGGCACAGGACTGTGCTGTGCATCGACGGCGAACGTCAACGCAGTGGCTTGTTCACACTCACCGCCACCGACGGCTCCCGTCGCGCTAAGCTATTTAAAATGGGCCGTGACTGAAGATTGGGCTAGTTTATAAGCAATTAAGAATGGGGAAGCATTGCAAAGATAAAAGAACTACAACGGACAGAGAGCGGGAACTTTCTGACACATGTGCGATCGGCGAAGCAGCTCAAGAAACAGAATAAGGAAGACGTATGCCTCCTTTTTTTTCTGTCCATAATTTTTGTGTCATTCGCATATTTCCATGATTAAATATGCGGTAATGTTAAAGCGCAAAGCAAAATAACATTTGGAATATAACTGCTGGAGTTCCACGTCTTAGCTTGCCGCGGTGAGCTCCGTTCGCGTGGTGCATTTGCATTTGCGCTCGTGTTCTGCTTTATGTACTACCTGATGCCACGAATGTGATCTGCCTCGTACAAGTCACGACCTTTCTCAAAAGCAGACACACGAAAATGCGTTTTCCGGTGTGTCAGCCCTTAAAACCCGCTGTGCCAAATCACTGGAAGCACCGAGCGCCTTCGTCCCGTCGTCTGCTTCACATGCCAGTGCTTTGACAGCTGCCGTTCGCGGCGCTGTTCGCCAGCATATCGCCGGTGCGCCGCTGGCGCCTTACGACGGCCGCCCGGTGCCTATAAGGCATGGCCAATGTTTTGCACGGAGGATAGGCGCTCCAAGAGTCCCCTCATGGTAATATTAAATAAGAGAGGGGTGATAACTGCCCCTTGCGGAGTCCCTCTTGCCCTCAACTCAAACTCATCAGATTTAATTTGCCCAATTTTGATGGTAGCAACTCTATCCTTAAGAAAGGATCTAACATATGTGTGGAATCTCCGTCCCAAATTTAGCTCCGAGACCGCCTCAAGTATGAATCTATGTGAGATATTGTCAAATGCTTTAGCCAGATCCATGGCGAGTATTCCCCTAATATCTCTAGTCCTGCGGTCGATAATTTGGCGTTTGATAAGAAGCATCACATCTAGTGTGGAGAGTGCGGGTCTGATGCCTACCATTTTGTTGGGAAATATTTCCCGCCACTCGATATACTTTGAAATCCTATTGTGAATAGCGTGTTCTGCAACCTTACCCGCACAAGAGGTGAGCGAGATCGGGCGCAGGTTTTGCAGAGCTAGAGGTTTCCCTGGCTTAGGAATGAGGACCACCGAAGCAGTCTTCCAGGACTCAGGAACCGTGCCCGATTCCCATATCCTGTTGATTTCTTCCGTCAACTTCGTGATGAACTTATCATCCAGGTTGCGAAGGAGGCGGTTGGAAATACCATCCGGGCCGGAGGCCGAGCGGCCATTAAGGTTATGTAATACCTCTCTGATCTCAGGCTCTGTAAAGGGGACGTCTCTCTGCCGAACTTCTTCAGAAAGAAAAATCAACTACAACGAAGTGATCGTCCCAACAAGTGATCCTACATTCCACTGTAATGCTCAAACAATTCACGAAAATTGCACAACTATCTGATCTACAAGTATAATGTCCGATAGACATATTATACCGCGCTCTGAAGGGCTTCAGGGTTCAGGCTTCCGTTTGTTTTTGGATTTCGTTCTTTGTTTGTTTTTTTTTTTGCAAAATTTCTATTTCATTTTCTGCAAGTAGGCGTAAGCTTATGCTGTCGCCTTTCTGGAACCAATGCTGTTGTGTTAGGCGTTGATACTCGCAAACTAACTTAAAGTTTCACATCAATTTAAAAACGATGCTATGCATGTTTCATATACTTCGGCGCGTGGAAGGCAGAGGTGATACGGCCTGAACATGCGGGCTGGCCATTGACATAAAGCACAGAATTCGCGACACTATGCCGGTGCCTTCGTCGCCAACCGCGTATCGGTCGAAACATTCGGCCGTGGGTCTAGCATTACTCTTTTCTTCCATGCGTCTTTGTGCGGCGGATTGCCCATCCCGCTCCCACCTGGCAATCCGTGAACATTGTCACGAGGGCAGCCTGGCGGCTGGTGCATTTCTCGACGACACGCACGGGCTCTAGATCTGGTCGATAGACGTGGTCGATCAAGTTCCGCTCGAACGGGATGTATCGTCTTCCGGCACAGTGCAGTTATCCGTCGATGGCGGTTATCTCTGCTGGGGTAGCACGCTTCTGTTCTCTTTATAATCTGGTTCCACCCGGCCAGGTGCGATGGGCATTTGTTCACTCATCTTTTTTCGCTGCTTGGCTTCTTTGTTGCCAAGTTTGTTTGCCAAGTTGTTTTTTGGTTCGCGTATTTCTATGTGCAATCATATCAACTTCATCCACCGTAGCTGGTCCTGACACTAGAGATGATGCATGCGTCCCAGTGTGCGCGGTCATTTAAATTGACGCCGTTACTGTCAGACCTGTAGGTGGACACGCGGTCAGCGTCTCCGCATGCAGGAACATGTCAACTACAGCCATCACTGCTCACGGGACCTGTAATATAGTAGCACATGCGCGGACGCATTGGTCTTGTTCGTAAATCGGTGGTATGCCCCACGAGGCACCTGACATTCTCGGCGTATGTTTGTGCGGTGTGACATCGAAGATAGAGGTGCTCTTCCCGGTGCAACAGCTTGAACCAGCTTGCTTGCAACGATCATTTCGCAGTGGCTAGACGGTTGCGCTGCGGTTCTAGAGGGCACCGACTCAATCGCGGCCGTGGCGGTCGCATTTTGATCTCGGGGAAATCCAAGAACGCCCGTGTACCGAAGCATTGGATACATGTTAAAAAACCCGAGGTGGTCAAAACTTTTCCAGAGACCCGCACTACGGTGGGCTTCATTATCAGATCGTGCTTGCGGCACGTAACACCCCAGAATTTAATTTAATATAACGATCATTTGGTGGGGCAGGTCTCGTCCAGTTTTGTCCATGGCTTTAGCTTCATGTTTACGAAGCGTGTAGTTGACGCTTGGTCGGCCACGCCTTGTGCACGCAACTTGTCTCTGCTGATGCTGGATATGCAGGGTGTCCCAGCTATCACACAGCACGATTTAAAAGAAGAGGAATGGCGTTACGCGAAGCAAACCTAGTGCGTATTGTTTCCAGTAGAGTGGAGTAGCCGCCAGTAATTTTTTCGTTTCTGAGAATTAATTAGGTAATTATAATTAATTATCAAACTCGAGAAGTACTGTCCTAATTATCAAAGTGTCAATGAGAAAATTGTAGAGCACCATGAAAAACTACCGATACAGCTTTATGTTGCTCAATACGTGCTACATAAAAGTCCTTTTGCGAGCGTGAAAGAAGCCCGCGAATACACGCAAAGTGCCTCGAGCGGTCAGTCGCGCGGCAATTCTGCGTGTACTCGCGGACTTCTTTCACACTTGTAAAAACGCATTTATGTAGCCCGTATTGAGCAACAGAAAGCTGTATCAGTAGTTTTTTATTGTGCTCTAGACTTTTCTCATTGACACTTTGATAATTAGGACAGTACTTCTCGAGTTAGGTAATTAAATACAATTACCTAATTAAATCTCAGTAACGGAAAAATTACTGGCGGCTACTACACTGTACTGGAAACAATACGAACTAGGTTTGCTTCGCGTAACGCCGTTCCTCTTTTTTAAATCGTGCTGCGTGATAGCTGGGACACCCTGTATACTTAACCGTACGGCCCAAAAGAAGACCACACGTACTCGTCATATACAAAATGTTGGGTCATATTGTTATAGCGGTGCAGTTTTATGACAATGTTCCAAGTTGAATAATTCACTCTGTCATGGATATCTCTGGGGTATATTTTGCGCATTCGAATAAATAAGTCCGAGGACAGGGTGCGATGTTCCGCGTGTGTGTGCTTGCGTGCATGTGTGTGTGTGTGTGTGTGTGTGTGTGTGTGTGTGTGTGTGTGTGTGTGTGTGTGTGTGTGTGTGTGTGTGTGTGTGTGTGTGTGTGTGTGCGTGTGCGTGCGTGCGTGCGTGCGTGCGTGTGTGCCATGGCCGAAAGGAACACCTAAAATTTCATAGCATGGTTATTTATAATGGTGTCTATAATGCGTGTGTCATTGATACAACCAACTCGCGGCATGTTATTTTTTTGTTAGTTTTAATCACATGACTTTAAGATTGTTAATTTGCAGTCTTTGGGCTAGTATTATAGGTTAGTCCTTGGGCGTTTGTTTGATGCTGTACGACTGAAGCAAGGCGCACTAACGTAATACGCCGCATAGAATAATTGCGTAATAAATTTTCTTTTCTATCATTCATTCCCAGCACTGAGTTCATGCCCAGTTAATCAATAAAAAAAGCTCTCTTGTTCCAATATAGATGCACACAGGCCCTTAGTAAAGACATACAACAGTTCCATTTGGCATGCCTTTGTGCATAGTTGCATATTCACTGACTGTTTATTCAATTCTCTCTTTCCCGGCTTGCTGACAGAGTGTGGACAAAGCCGTCGAAGACGTCCGGAAGAGAAAGGCGCGACGTCACAGCGAAAGGAGATTTGCTGCATCGCATAGTTCGAACTCCAGGCGCGTAAAACGCCGCAGCTATGCCACATGACCACACTTCTTTCGTTCCTTATCGTTTGTTCACACTTGGCTTTCCCCCTTGCTCTCATACGCCGATTATAAGTGAAATGCGCACCCTTGCTATCGCACTGTCTTGGCACGATAAAGTCTTAGTTAAGAACAGCGTACGAAACAAGCAAAGCTTTGTGATTAAGGTCACTGAGGCAGAGTGGTTACGGCGTTCGGTACATTTCTTTAGGTACACGGTAAGGAACCCCAGATGCTAGAAATTATTCCACAGCTCTCTCAATACGGCGTCCCTTGAAACCCACTGTTCAGTTTGAAGACTTTAAGCTCTATAATTTAATTTAATTTGCGAAGAAAAAAGAAAATGCCACTGTGGCCGCACTGGTGGACACCAGCAGCTTACGTTCGTATATACGTGTCCAGCAGCAGAATGCAGAATAACCACGGCATTCCCATTGACATTATGGCATAGTGGCAGCATGTTATGCACCTCGACGTACGTGCGGACAGGGAATCAGACGTGCCACGTTGCATGTGCTTCTCGCAAGACTAGAGCTTGTGGCGGTTAGGTGTTTTGTGTCAAAAGTGGACAGCCCCAGTGATGTGGAGGACCACGGATGAAGAGGAAGATCAGCATAGCGCCGGCGGAGTACCGCTTTTCCGGACTTCGCGAGCGTGACTTCCCCACAAGCTTTAAGCTGAAAGTGTTGGATCACTGTGCAGGATAATCAAGGGGCCGCTGCGATGAGAGGAGCCACTACGCACGGGCTTCATGGATTGCTAAAGCCTGGCTGTGCAGGCATTGGAATGTGTTCCAACAGTGAAAAAAAAAACGAAAAAAAAACGAGAACAACAATGGGAATGCAGTCTGTGCACCAAATTTCTCTTCTATTGAATAATAAATCTCAAGCTGCTTGTTATGATCAATGTCAGTGAATTGGCACTCTCTTCCCATTGTACTATATGGTTTCAACACATTCTAAATGCCATAAGTGAGCTTTGAAGTGCTCGCGTAAACACATTTATAGAATGTGTTTAGTTCGCCTTCGAAAGCCAACGAACTCGCGCCAACTTTGTTTCTGTTACTTTTAATCACATGAGTTTAAGATTGTCAATTCGCAGTCTGACATAAATAACATCAACAAATGCACATTAAATGCAGGTTGTGCCAAAGCTGAGGCGCCAATAAACAGTGTTGGAGACAGGTATTCAGCACGAAGTTGCGGACGTCGCTGTGGCTTTTGGAGAAAGCTGACTATTCAAAAACGTTTGAGTAACGCAAACAACTATTTTCTAAGAAAAAGAAGGTTCAAAACTATTGCGTAACTTTTTTTTTGTCTACGTAAAACTGATAGTAGCGGACAGTATTTGTATAGCAGTCGAACAGTTGGCGCAAATCATCACCGCACGAGACACGTTATGCCGCGACTTGGCGATGTCTTTGTACAGGTGACATGGCATTTACATGAATCCTCCATTCGTTTGCCACTTAAATCTCTCTCTTTTTGCGTGTGTGTGTGTAAAGCGTCAAACAAAGGTCGGTTGCAAGGTTGGTACGAACTTTGCAGCTTGAGGATGGCCGAAGGTAAACGCTACGATGAGCCCAGTGTTCAGTTCCAAGTTTTTATGCTTCAAAATTTAGTTTAATTTGCGAAGAAGAAAAATTAGTGTAGCTTGCACTGGAGGCGCATTGCTAAAGAGACAGCGGAGCTGATGGGCACCTAGCTAGTCCTGGTTTTGGGCTAGGCTCAGCACTATCAAGTCATCCGCAGCATTTCTCGGAATTTATTGATTATTGATCGATTAGCTATTAATTGGCTATCGCGAGGTATTGGCCATGTATTTGGGCTAGGCTAAGCACTACCAAGTCATCCCCAGCATTATCCGAAATTTATTGATTATTCATCGATTATCGATTAGCTATTGATTGGCTATTGATGACTGACCAAGCTTAAGTAGTCCCAAGCATACTTAGCTAGGCTTAGCCAGCCTCAGCTTCGCTAGTTCACAGGGGTATGTGCCATTGCGCTTGCACCCTTCCTGCGCTAGCACCAGGATCGGCCCACAATTTCTGCACACGACACACGGACTAACGGTCGGTTTAAGCAGCTCCACTATTAAAATAAAAAGAAGGCCACTGTGGCCGCACCGGTGCACACCTGCAGCTTAAAGATTATGGGGTTTTACGTGCGAAAACCACGATTTGATTATGAGGCACGCCGTAGTGTTGGACCACCTGGGGTTCTTTAACGTGCACCTACATCTAAGTACTCGAGTGTTTTCGCATTTCGCCTCCATAGAAATGCGGCCGCCGTGGCCGGGATTCGATCCCGCGACCTCGTGCTCAACAGCCCTACACCATAGCCCCTGAGCAACCACGGCGGGTTACACCTGCAGCTTACGCAATATACGTATACACACGGTGTTTCATTTTAGCGGCACCAAATTTTTAAAAATTGCCTGTGGCTGATAGCACAATTATAATCCTTGATCCAAACTACTTGATGAGGCAGCCATTACTTCCACGCGAAATCAAAACGCCTAATTTATATATAACATAATTACGCTAATTAACTTTTTAATTAATTATTTTACGGCACAGCCTTCAATCTACGAATTATGGCGTTTGAGTTCGCAAGGCGTATCCCCTTGGAACGAATTCTAAGGACTGAATCAGTTTCGAGATATTAATTTTCAAAGTGTCTGACGAGATGTATTCAGTTAACTTTTTGAGGAAAACGCTGTTTTGAGCATTCAAGCACCAGTAAGTGGCACTGCCCCGGGGCGAAATATTGGTACTCCGGATGTATTATATAAGATTACTGTACGTAAGTCGGCTGTTATTAAGTTTACATCGTACCTATTGCTTAAAATTTCCGTTCGTATATTAAAAGATGCTTGCGCTTTATTCTATGCGTATGACGAAGTCAAGAAAGTCCACGCTAGCGAGCGGCACACGCGTCTTATAATGCATGGCGGCGCACATGGTGTTGTTGTACGCGCGCGAGTTTGCGAGTAAGTACCGAGAGTTGTGTGGTGCACCTGTGAGATACAAAATGCTATCGTCGACTAGAAATGCCGTAAATGGGCGCCAGCACTACAATATTAGCCCACCTGTGGCTACGGCAACCCGCTGAATTGTGTAGCACGTGTAAAAGCATCGTTTCGCTTTCAATATTTTGACTTGGCTAAAGAAACACTCTTGACTGGTTAATGACCAAAGCATCTGGATAGGAAACCAAGAAAATGCGTAACTATTATTATAGAAATAATTTAACACTTGAGAAAACATGAATCTCTGGAATATCGGCTCGATAGACAAAATAATACTTTCTCACAGCTACGGCCGCACTTGTCGTCTGCCTGCCACCAATGCCGGCCTATAATCGCTATCGCGCTCACCTATCACTGTTTTCAGCATGCTTCCAGTCAACAACTACATCCTCACTGCAGATCGAAAAATTCAGATAAATAATGTTAGAAGGAGTTTTCCGTGTCAGCAATTCATGGTTAGACACTCCGGAAATGGCTACCGTGAAAACTGCAAGTCCCTTTTAAGATTCCAAGGTGGTTAAAAAAAAATGTCAACCGACCCTAATTTTACACTTAGGTGTCTCTTAGTGGCACTCGCACCTCTGCGTTAATTGTAATTATTCCAGACACTTCAGTAACTCAACTTGTAACTTAACTTATGCTCTGATATCATATCTATAATGAAACCCACGAATTTTATACTGTACTATTTATTTCTGATTTATTTTGAATTTCGCCCCGGTCGTCTCAGGAGGTGAACCGGAAGCACTACGCAAGAAACAAGAGCACCGAGTGTCACTCGATGCTCAAGCCACTAATAATCCGAAGCCTCCACAACGGCGTGCCTAGTTATCAGATGGTGGTTTTGGCCCTTACAACTCCAGAATTTAGCTTCTTCAAGTGGAAGTGACAGCTAGGCGGATAGGTTTGGTCACCTTTCCGCATTTAAGCCTTCAATCATGCTATCAAAGAAAGGGAGCTTTGAAGGCATGATGAGTAGATTCTCTGAGCATCCGCTGGTGACGTCGTTTAACTGTCGCCAGGACAGGATTAAAAAAAAAGCAGATGGACGTTTAAGCTACGTGTATCACTCTCTCCCCTTTCGTCCTTGCTTCTCTTGCGCTACTTACAAGGAATCATGCGGGACCAACTCGCCCAAACCAAGACGCTCTCAAAAGGGCTTCCACCATTGGCCTTGCAAAGGGTCGTGATGTCGCTTGGTTTCCTTCGTCTTTTTTTCTTTTTTTCATGAATGTGTCTTCGACTGTGCGAGCCGGCAGCTCTACTTCCGCTCACTGATGGATCGTTCGTAGGCGTTCTTCTCTTGCATTGAATTATTTTCTTCTTGGCGATGGTTAAATGAACGGGGCGGTAAAGAAAGATAAACGCTTATGTAGACGGAAGGAGCTCCAGAGCATCATTATAATCTAATCTTGCGCTATTCTGTTTTATGGCGTGGGACCTCACTGTATACAGCATGTTAGGATGTAGTAGGTGGGTGGACGCGGCTGCGATTAGCATTCGGGAACCGCGAACCCGCTGGATGCCACACACTCGCCCTCGGTGCACTTGTTTGTTTGCTCTGGTCATGCATTCAACAAACTGCTCATGATTGATGGCCTTTCTCAACTTGTATGCACTGCGATGCTTGATCATCGACACAAAAAAGAGAGGTGAACATCTGGAAGCTGTGAGCCAGCATGCTGGATGATGTCCCGAATAAAAGAAAAACTACACAAAACAACATTGAAAGAAAGGCGCCATTAGTTTCCTTTGTTTGTGCGCTTGCTAGTGCAAAGCACGTTTTCGGGACATGTGAAGGGCATGGAGGAACGGTATTTCCTTGTCACGATCTTCAGTAAACAAAGAACTCGTATACGGGAAGCATGATTGAGTGACTGTCGCCGTGCGGTTTTTGATGATGCCTCGGAAACTGAATAGTATTGCTCTATAAACGTCTAGAACGAGTCGCTTCATAGAAAACATCGCAACAACAATCTTTATTATTTTAGTCAATTTAGTCTTCGTACAACAGCTCATTCATCATAGCTAACCTTTCCCCTTTCGTTGTAGTACCATAACAAAAAATCAAGGTTACTATGTCACCACAAGGCTGCAAGGTCGTCTTGGTTATCAAGCGTTGAGCCTCCTAGTTATTAATAATAATTTTAAAAAAGAGCTGCAGAACTATAAAAGATAAACATTTTTAAACTAGGTGAAGCAATCAAATTCAAAAAGGTCAGGGAAGAAAGAGCTCCCAGAGCAATCAAACATGTGCTGCCTGCAGAAAAAAAAAACTAAAAGAAAAACTGCAACAATACAACAAAAGTACCAAAGAAAGAAAAATGGACGAAATGAAAATAAGAAAGACTGGCACTCAAATACACCGCATGAATAAATAATCAGAACTCAAACGCTAGAGTTTGGCACCACTTGTCAAACGAGCCAGATGCAGAATGCTCCGTGAATGTTAAAGAAAGTCGCGAAAGGAAGTCGACCAGTTTTTAAAGCACATCGCGTGATGTACAGACAATACCAACGGAGAGAACGGAGTTCGACACAGCGCAAAGCGTGGGCCACACCAATGCCACCTCACATGAACAGCCTATCCTAAGGGCTCAACACTTCCTCTCTTACGGGGCCACGGCTGAAATCTAGCGCATTTTATTTCACAGAACAAAGTCATCTGTAAGGGTGCGCTCGCCGGAATGCAGTATCTAGAAAAACTCGCACGCCAATAGGGTGAGCTCCAAGCGCAAAGTTACAACTTTAACCCCAATAAGATTTCCCGAACACCTCCTGGGATTGCAAGAGATCAAGGAGTGCTGAAAAAAAAATTATTACTAAAGCAAGTGAGAAAGAGGGGCAAATCGTACGTCATGGTCTGAAAAAGACATCCGGAAAAGCATAGGTTCGGATACTAACCCTACATCAAGCAAGAATTTTAATTAACCACGGAGGTTCGTCGAACGTTCGTCGAAATCCAAGAATCCCCTGTCTTCTTTGGCGAAGAATTCGGATCTCGGCAGCCTTTCTCTCTTTCTCGTGCGTGCGCGGAGAATTAACTCGCTCCTTTTGCTGATCGCATGAACTTTTCATTCCAATCAATAGCCGGCGCACACTGTACCTAGAGCTCAAGGTGCCCTAAAAAGATCACGACGTTCCTTTTTGCCCAGATCAATATGCATGCGACTCATGAAAGCGAGAGCGAGAGAGAGAAAAAGCACTATCAAGGAATCAGAAAACTACGCTCAAAAGCGTGCTTAATCAGATCTGCGCTCTGTCATGACGACGTGTTTGCGCCACACGAAGGTTCGGATAACTTGGAATCAAAATCTCGCGGTTGGCACCCAGCGGCTGTTGGAAGGAACAAAACGGAAACAGCGTCAGCCCGGCGAGCCGACCGGCGCCGCCGATCGTTTTGTGCCAGCGGCTGCGGAGGTCTCCCGGATGCGGCCAGTGCGCTGCTCCCAGCGGTGCCGAAGAAAAAAGCAAGAAGATTCGGAAAATGCAAACAGAAGTCGCCGGAAACGAAGAGGAGCGAGTGCAGCACGGAATGAATAAATTCGGCGACGAGAATGAAAAAATTCTCCTCGCACCGACTAAGGCGCCGATAGCGAAGCCCTTTATTTTTTTATCGAGTCGGATTCATTGGTTTGTTTCTTTGTACTAACTCTAGCAGCGGAATTAAATTCAACTCGTAGATTTTGCCTTCCCATGTTCGTGGTCTTCCATATTAGTGGTTGCTCATCCAAATTCCATACATGAAATATGGATATTTGCCTGACACCGAGGGAGCTTGTGATTATTATCTTTGTAAATCTAGGTTAAATCACTCGAAGAAGCAATGTAGATGAGGAACTCAAATGTAAGCAGCGGATGTGAGAGGGACCTTCCTGCAACAATTCTTTATGTGATCCTAACTCGGCGGAAAGTATTGTATTTTATATACCAGGAAAACTATATATATATATATATATATATATATATATATCATCAGCCGCTATTTTATGTCCACTGCAGGACGAAGGCCTCTCCCTGTGCTCTCCAATTACCCTTGTCTTGCGCTAGTCGATTCCAACTTGCGCCTGCAAATTTCATAACTTCATCACCCCGCCTAGTTTTCTGCCGTCCTCGACTGCGCTTCCCTTCTCTTGGTATCCATTCTGTAACTCTAATGGCTCACCGGTTGTCCATCCTACGCATTACATGGCCTGCCCAGCTCCATTTCTTCCGCTTAAGGTCGACTAGAATATCGGATATCCCCGTTTTTTCTCTGATCCACACCACTCTCTTCCTGTCTCTTATGGTTAGGCCTAACATTTTTTTTGTTCCATCGCTCGTTGTGCGGTCCTTAACTTGTTCTCGAGCTTCTTTGTTCTTCTTATTCTTCTTCTTTTTGGGGTTTTACGTGCCAAGACCAGTTCTGAATATGAGGCACGCCGTAGTGGAGGGCTCCGGATTAATTTTGACCACCTGGGGTTCTTTAACGTGCACTTAAATCTAAGTACATGGGTGTTTTCGCATTTCGCCCCTCAGTAAAATGCTGCCGCCACTGGCCGGGATTTGTTCCCGCGACCTCGTGCTTAGCAGTCCAACACCACAGCCACTAAGCAACCACGGCGGGTATAGCAAGAACACGGATAGTGTTTCTACTCTGTACCGCGGTATTATGAATTTATAAAGTGCAACGCTGTCCCAAGACCTGTTGTTAAAGGGGTTAAAATATGTTTTGGCTTCCACACGTAAACCTTCGTCACAAAACTAAAGAGCTCGAAACATCGAGCTAGGGCCACGGTGGCCGCATTTCGATGGGGGCGAAATGCAAAAACACCCGTGTACTTGGATTTAGGTGCACGTTAAAGAACCTCAGGTGGTACAAATTTCCGGAGTCCCCCACTACGGCGTGCCTCATAATCAGATCGTGGTTTTGGCACGTAAAACCCCATAATTTCTTAATTGAGCTTAGGCTTGTTTCAGCAATCTTTTCGAACGTCTTGCATGGGCAGGTGAAAGGTTAGCGTCGTTCTGATTCAACTTATTAACTGTTGTCACCTGATTCCAGATATTCAGACATACAGATTCAGGTTACAGGATTACAGGTATTTCCGTTGCACACAGTTGATTCTCTGGCGACAACTGAAGCGTGATCCTAACTCATATCGTGCAGCCTGGTTTCTGCGTTTTCAACGAGGGCACTGGAAACAATCTTTTTTTTTTCTTTTTCGTTTTTCATGTTCTCCACTCTTGAGACGCCTCTCGAAATTGCCACATTCACCTATCAACATTTTATCGCAGTCTTCGCTTCGTTATCTTGCGCAATATGCCCGGGATGTCGTCTTTCTTCACTCGGTCCTTCACAGTCATCAGCTCGGGCCGTAACTTACGATACGGAATGTGAACCCCTTGTTCGTTATAACTGCGCAGGGCCAAGGCAAAGTAAGTTCAAGCCAACGCGAAAGAACCGCTCCGAAGGAATGTCGAGCGGTTGAAGGCACCCGGCAGGGAGCATCGATGGTGTTTTTCGGCGCTGGCATTTATCACACACCGCAACATATTTCCGGACTGAGCTGGCAAGGCCTGGCCAAAAGAAGCGTCGACGAATCCGGTCGTAGGTGCGGGAGATGCCGAGGTGACCTGCCGTTGGTAAGTCATGAATTTCTTGGAGAACAGCTGACCGGAGGCGCCGAGGAATGACGAGGAGTAGGGCAGGACCGTCGGGGCGGACGTTGTGGCGGTATAATACACCATCCCGGGGAAGAAACAAATGAAGGGACGAATAAAAAGGAGAAGATTCCAAACGATCAATGATGGCGCGTAAGGTGGTATCACGGCGTTGCTCGTCGGCGACGTGTAGCCACTGAGAAACCGAGAAAACGCAAGCGTCGTCATCGGTGTCAGGGTAAGTGGGTGGTTCGTCCACTGGATAGCCTGATAAGCAGTCTGCGTCTTGATGTAGGTGGCCAGACTTGTAGACTACCTCATAGGAATATTATTGTAGCCGCAGAGCCCAGCGACCAAGCTGGCCGGTAGGATCCTTGAGTGAGGAAAGCCAGCAGAGCGCGTGGTGGTCCGTGATTACAAAGAAATGCGTGCCATACAAGTACCGGCGGAATTTAGAAACCACCCAGATGAGAGGCAGGCATTCACGGTCTGTAATCGAATAGTTGCGCTCCGCTGCTGTGAGGAGGCGGCTAGCGTAGGCGATAACACGATCACGTCCCTTCTGGCGTTAGCGTAAGACGGCTCCGATACCGTGATCACTGGCATCGGTATGGACCTCTGTAGGAGAGGACGGGTCAAAGTGAGCCAGAATAGGTGGCGTAGTGGGAATGTTGGTCAGGTGGGCAAACGCGGCAGTTTGAGCGGGACCCCACGTAAACGGCACGTCCTTCTTCAGAAGATCAGTAAGTGGTCGGGAAATCGCTGCGAAGTCTTTAACGAACCGTCGGAAGTAGGAGCAGAGTCCTACAAAACTTCGGGCGTCTTTGACACACTGAGGTACAGGAAAATACGTGACAGCACAACTTTTCTCCCGGTCTGGTTGAATACCAGAAGCATCGACGAGGTGGCCCAGCACTGTAATCTGCCGACGACCGAAGTGACACTTCGAGCAATTTAGTTGGAGCCCAGCCTCGCGGAAGACTTGAAGAACAGCTGATAAGCGCTCAAGGTGTGTTTCAAATGTAGGCGAAAATACGAGAACGTCGTCTAGGTAGCAAAGGCATGTTGACCATTTGAACCCTTGAAGCAAAGAGTCCATCATACGCTCGAATGTGGCTGGGGCGTTGCATAGACCGAATGGCATAACTTTTAATTGATATTGACCATCAGGGGTGACAAACGCGGTCTTCTCTCGGTCTCTTTCATCCACAGAAATTTGCCATTAACCAGACCGAAGGTCTTTTGATGAGAAGTAATTGGCATCCTGGAGACAATCGAGGGCGTCGTCAATGCGAGGCAAGAGATAGACGTCTTTTTTTGGTAATTCGGTTTAGATGACGATAATCTACGCAGAAGCGCCACGTGCCAGCTTTCTTTTTAACAAGCACAACGGGCGACGCCCAAGGGCTCGACGAGGGTTCAACAATGCCTTTGGCAAGCATCTTGTTCACTTCATCTTGAATAACTTTACGCTCTGAAACAGAAATTCGATATGGCCAGCGATGAATAGGACTGGCATCACCAGTATTTATGTGATGCTTAACAATTGAAGTCTGGCACAATTGTCGATTGTTGAGGTCGAAGATGTATTGGTAGGAAACCAAAAGGCAACACAGAGCTGCTGCTTGTTCAGGCAATACGTCCGCAGCAATCATGGGAATAAAGGTTGCGTCAAGGCAAATAGCATCCTGTGGACATGGTGAAGCATCGGAGCAGCCGTCTACTGAAAACGCCGTGACGTGGTCATCTCCTATAGCACGCAGCGTTGCAACCGATAAGCCTTGGGGTATAACTTGCTTTGTTAGGCCAAAATTGACGACGGGGAGCCATGTCCAGTTATCGGCGACGATAACGACGGAGTGGGGCACAGTGATATCGCGCATCAAAAGGACATCAGGAACAGGTGTAGCGACGCAATCACCATCGGGCACAGGGAAAGATGATAGAAAATCGACGAAAGTCAAGGTTTTAGGCGGCAGGCGGACGAAGGTAGTCGTACTAAAGTTGTTCGTCAGTTCAGTACGAATATGCGCGAGTAGAGGACGTTCGAGGCTAAGGGTACCGGTAGAACAGTCGATCAAAGCTGAATGCGCCGTAAGAAAGTCTAGTCCGAGGATTAGGTCATGGGGACAATCGGTCAGCACTGCCGAAAGAACTGGAACGTGGGAGTCCGCGATACGTATCCGGGAAGTACACATTCCAGTGACGGCAAATAACAGTCCTGCCATCGGCGACGCGTACGGCTCGTGTAGGAGCAGGCGTGAGAACCTTCTTCAGTCGACGGCGGAGGTTATTACTCATTATGGACATCTGGGCTCCAGTATCTAATAACGCCGTCAAAGGGACACCGTCGACGTGGACATCAGGTAAGTTCTGGTTCGTCGGGAGCGTCAATGGAGGATTTTGACACGACGAAGATAATGTAGCACTACCACCAGGAGCTGCATGGTCTAGTTTTCTGTTCGGGAGGGTCCATAATTGGTCGGTGACGAATAGCGGTGTGGCTGGGGCGACGGGGACCGACTGGCGCTGAGGTGACGGCGAGCGAGCGGGACGACTGTCATCGACGGATACGTCAGAGGTAGAAGGCATACGGTGAGGCGAGTAGCGGCGAGGGTCGGCATATGGGCGAGGAGACGGGGAAAAGTAGCTCGAATACGGCGATGTCCAGGAGGTGCGGCAGTGGTGAGCGACGTGGCCAATGCGGTGACAACGGAAGCAAATGGGCTTGTTGTCCGGAGTTCTCCACTCCGAAGGGTTGCGGTATCTGGGAGGGGAATACAGATCGATGTGAGGCGCAGCTGTCGGCACCAGTCGGGCGTCAGGTCGGAGGACGGAGCAGGCAGCAGGAAAACCGAGGTTGGCAAATTCTTGCCGCACAACGTCCTGGATGAGGGAGATCGCTGGAGCTGGTTGGTCAATGGTGGGGTCAAGTGGGCATGGATGGAACGGGGCAGGACTTGCAGCCTCGAGCTCGCGGAAAACAATAGGTGTGACGGTCTCATTGGAGGGGGGTGAAGCGGTAAGGGCGACGCAGGACGACGTTGCAGCCGTGTTATGGAGCCGGGAGAACTGTGGAATGACGCGACGGCTTTTGGCGAGCTCAAAGCGGCGGCATTCCTTGACAATGACGTCGATGGTGGACACATTGTTGAAGATCAACAAGTTGAACGCGTCGTCCGCGATCCCTTTGAGAACGTGGCCTACCTTGTCAACTTCGACTATGTTTTCGTCGACTTTTCGGCAAAGAGTTGTTGTTGTTGTTGTTGTTGTTGTTGGGTTTAATGGCACATAAGCAGCTAAGGCTATCATGCGCCAAACACAGGATATAATTGTTCCGAAAAGTTGCGTCACCTCAGCGAGTCCTTGTCTGGGCAAGGACCGCTAGGGTCCCAACAATTTAAAGAAAGACCTCGACCTTCTTCTCGGGGATGAGAAGGTGGGTGAGGTGTAGCATAATGTGTAGCGAAGCATGCGGTGAGAATTCAGAGTTTTTCTAGAATACCTGCTTCCTTTAAAAAGTTAAAAACATATGATATATCAAGAAGCGCATGTTCGCCTAACAACATATATATATAGCGGGGTGAAAAGGAATGTGTTCCTTGTAAAATGGAGTAAAATATTTCTTTCTCAGTGTTTCAAGTTTTCTGCATGAAAATAAGACGTGATTCACTGTTAGTTCGTCACCACATGTTTCACATTGGGGCTTGTCTTGCTTTGTTAGTATGAAGTTGTGTGTGAGGTGTGTATGTCCTATGCGAAGGCGGCATAGAATCACTTCTTTGAACCGTTCCTTGTGTGCGCAAGATCGCCATTCGCCTAACACGGGCTTTACCAAGTGTAGTTTGTTATTTAGTTCATTGTTCCAAGCAGACTGCCATTTTTCCCTTAGTTTACAATGTATGAACTTCATGCAGTCTTTAGGAGGTATATTTATTTTCTTGATTTGTTTGTATTGAGCTTGTGCTGCGCATACATCTGCTCTCTCATTGCCGCTAATTCCGATGTGGCTTGGAACCCAGCATAACTTAAGGTTCTGTCCTTGTGTGGTGGCTTTTATTACATTTTGTATAATGTCCCCTAGTAGCGGTGTGACTGCATTTCTGGAGTGAAGAGCTTTGAGTACACTTAGGGAGTCTGTGTATATAATACTATTTGTGATGTTTTCCTTTAAAAATTTTTCTACGGCTATGAAAATGGCGTAACAGTCAGCAGTGAAGATAGATGTCCACTGCGGAAGTCTAACGGTTTCTTCCCAGTTCCCTTGGACTACTGCACTTCCAACATGGCCAGTCGTTTTCGAGCCATCAGTATAAAAGCTTGTGAAATTGCGGTATTTTTCCTCTAGTGCGAGGAATTCCTGAATAATCTGCTGGGGTGGAGTCTGTGCGTTACGGAATTGTGTTAGGGTGAGATCGCAAGCTGTGGGGAAGTTGAACCACGGGGGTAGTGAATCATGTCTGTGGGCAATGTCAGGTAATGTGTCGGCTATGCCCAGATTCTGACAGATCTCTTCAAATCGCAAGAGCAGTGGTTTAGTAGTTTGTGGTTTGTTGTTGAATATTCGTCTGGAAGGGCATTTTGTTACAAGTGGATAGCAAATGTGTTTTAGTAGAGATCGTACCTTCAGAATATATGCACAGGTCAGAGCGGCTCTTCTGCTTTCTAGAGATGGTTCATTTGTTTCAACATAAAGGCTGGCTATAGGAGATGTTCTGTATGCACCGCATGAGAGACGCAAGCCTGAGTTGTGCACTGGATCTAATTTCTTTAAGTATGACGGTCTTGCTCAACCGTACACTATACAGCCATGGTCTAAGGAGGAACGAACTAAGGAGCGGTAAATGTGCAGAAGGCATGTTCTATCAGACCCCCAGTGCTTTCGTGACAGTACTTTGATTATATTCAGCGATTGCGAAGCTTTCTTTTTGAGGTTGTTTATATGTGGTAAGAATGTGAGCTTTTTGTCAAACGTTACGCCTAAAAATGTTTGTTCTTTCTTTACTGGGAGTATGGTTTCATTTAGGTGTAAGGTGGGGTCAACCTGTAGGCCTCTTTTGAGTGAGAAAAGAACAGCGACTGTTTTTTGTGGAGAAAACTTAAATCCGTTTCTGTCTGCCCATATCGCGAGTTTGTTCAATGTGAGCTGTATCTGTCTCTCACATGTTGGCAAGCAGGAGGATGTGCATGCTATTTGAAGGTCATCGACATATACGGAATACATAATGGACCTTGGAATGATTTTTGTTATGGAGTTCATTTTTACTGTGAAGAGGGTCGTACTTAAAATGCAACCCTGCGGCACTCCATTCTCCTGGATGAACTTCTTTGAGAGAGTTGTACCCAGCCCAGGCGTACATGAAATGAACGGTCGGACAGGAAATCTTTCAGGCAGTTCAGCATCCTACCGCGGATACCAAGGTCTGCTAGGTCGCGGAGAATCCCAAACCTCCAGGTGGTATCGTAAGCCTTCTCCATATCAAAGAAGACTGCCAGACAGTGCTGTTTGTGTACGAATGCTTCTCGAACTGTGTTTTCTAGGCGGACGAGATGGTCAGTTGTTGAACATGCTTTTTTAAATGCACATTGGTGGTTGTCAAGGAGTTCACGTGATTCGAGAATAAACATCAGCCTAATATTCAGACTACTTTCAAATGATTTTGCGAGACAACTTGTGAGAGCTATAGGCCTATAACTGCCAGGATTGGTTGGTGGTTTTGCCGGTTTCAGAAACGGTACAATCACGGCTTTTTTCCAAGCTTCCGGTATTTTGCCTGATACCCATATTTTGTTAAAGAAGTGCAGAAGTGCTTCTACAGCAGCTTCTGAGAGGTGAGCCAGCATTTCATAATGTATTTCATCAGGGCCGGGTGCTGTCTGTTTACCGGCGGAAGGTACTTTTTGGATTTCCTGAAGCGTGATCACTGTATTATAAGACTCGTTTGTACTGCCACTTGTAGGAAGCCGTTGTTTTTTCTGCTGTATGTTTGTATTTCAAAAACGAGTCTGTGTAGTGTGAAGAACTCGAAACTTCAGAGAAATGTTGCCCTAGTATGTCTGCCTGTTCGCCTATGCTTGTTTGTGTGCCGGGAGCTGTTAGAAATGGGATTGTGAAGGGGGAAAAGCTGCGATTTAGTTTATGAACTTGTTCCCACATTTTTTTTGGATGTGATTGAACTGTTGATGGATGATACGTAGTTTTTCCAAGAAGTTTTCTCAGCATCGCCACGAATGCGGCGCGCGTTGGCTTTCGCCTTTTTAAAGTTTACAAGATTTTCCTGTGTTGGGTATCTGCGGAAGATCCCCCAAGCTTTGTTTTGGTTTGTTTCTTTTTTGCTTCCCTGCATTCTTTTGTATACCAGGCTTTATGATTATGTTGTACCACTCCTGAAGACTGAGGAATAGCCAGCTGCGCAGCAGTGATGATACAGGTAGTAAACAGTTCGTTTAGGTCGTCGACATTGAGATGACATGAGAAAACTTTATCCAGTCTGGCCTGTTCTCGAAAGAGTGTCCAGTTGGCTAAGTGCAGCTTCCAACGGCGTGGTTTGCTTGGGATGATCTGTGGTGAGGATGATAAGTTAATGTTTACAGGAAGGTGATCGCTACCGTAGGGGTTGTCAAGTACATCCCAATTAAAATTGTTAAAAACTGATGGAGAGGTAAAAGATAAATCTAAGCAGCTCATTTTTCCTGAGCTCGGAGAGAAATATGTACGTTTTCCGGTATTAAGCAGACAGACATTACTAGATAGGATAAAATCTTCTATGATACGGCCTCTAGTGTCTGTTTGGTCACCACCCCAAAAAGAGGAGTGCGCATTAAAATCCCCCACAACCAAATATGGCTCTGGTAACTGTTTAAAAAGTGCTTCTAAATCATGAAGTGTAACATTTAGATGTGGTTCGAGATATACAGTGCATATTGTAATTGTTTTAAAATCAAGAACAGTGACTGCTACAGCTTCATATTTGGTTTGAAGCCTGATTTCATGAGTAGCAACACCATTTGGTGCAATAATTGCGACACCTCCAGAGAGCCTACTCGCTTGCTCTCTGTCACAACGAAATACTTTGTATTTTTTTAAAAGGTTCTTGTGTTGTGGCCCTAAGTTAGTCTCTTGTAAGCATAAAGACACAGGAGAAAATGAGTTTAGGATATCTTTTATGTCACTGTAGTTTTTGATGAGTCCACGGCAGTTCCAATGTATCAGGAATGCCATGTTTAATTATTTTGTGGAAATGTGGCTAGAAACAATTATGTTCCTAGTTTTTGAGGACCCGTTATCAGGGTTTTTTTCCTTTTTCTTTTTTTCGAGAGAATTGTGCCGCCGCGGTAGCGGGGGCGAGATGGTAGTGGTCTCCATTGCCTCTCCTGAGGCGCTGGAGCTCCGCGAAACCGGGGTGTGCGTGTTACAGGCCTCTCCCGTGTGGGAGGAGGCCTCTCCCGTGTGGGAGCTTGGGTGCTGACTGAGGGGCCGGAGGGCCCAGTTTGGGAGTTGGCAGGGCAGCTTGCGCTGTCTCTGCCTGGGGCGTGGGTCTGGCTCTGCCGGAGGCCTGGTGACCGTGGCCTGGGCAGCCGCCGAAAGCTGGTGCGGTGCTACGCCCCGTCGCACCGCATCAGCGAAGGAGAAAGTGTTTCTTAACGCAATACGCCTTCTTGCCTCTTTGAATGAAATGTTCTCTTTGGTTTTCAATGTAATGATCTCTTTTTCTTTTTTCCAGGACGGACACGCCCTGGAGTATGCGGCATGTTCTCCTTCACAGTTTGCACAATGTGGCGCAGCGTCACAGTTTTCGGAAACGTGTTCCTTCGAAGCGCATTTCGTGCAAGTTTTGCGGCCCCGGCAACTCTGTGAGCCATGGCCGAACCTCTGACAATTGAAGCATCTGCGGGGGTTGGGGATGTAGGGTCTTACATATATTTTCAAGTAGCCGACTTCTATTGATTCAGGGAGTGTGTTGCTGTTGAACGTGAGGATAAGGTGTTTCGTGTCTATTTCCTTGTTGTCCTTCCGGATTTTGATTCGGTGAACGTCTATGACATCTTGGTCGGCGAGCCCTTCGAGCATTTCTTTTTCTGTTAGGTGTACGAAGTCGATTTCTGATATTACACCGCGGACAGTGTTGAGGGATCGGTGGGATGTGACGGAGACAGGAATGTCCACAATGGACACAATGTTTGACAGCTTTGAGTATTGGACATTGTCTCAGAGTTCAAGCAGCAAATCGCCACTGGACATTTTGGAAAGCTTGTAGCCAGGGCCTAGGGCTTCTGTCAAGGACTTGGATACTGTGAATGGTGACAAAATTCTTGCTGGCTTTTCTTCTGCGTTACTATGCACTACGTGATATTTTGAGGAGTTCACTTTCCTTTTCTGGAAAAATTCAGCTGCTTCGTTCCGCCCTCTTTTGTTAGAGGGGCGATCATTTTGGAGGAAAGGAGGAGCCATATAAAGTTGTGTTGTTCGGCCACGGTGCCAGCCACCCACCATGGAGCCCAACGACGGGACGGGACAGGAACTTGCGAGCAAGTCCTACCCTCGCCAGCTGTACACCGCGACTATAACCTAATCCGACATAACCAAGACAGGTTAGCCACACAAGGTTAACCCTTGCCACCTACGAAAATCAGAAGTGAATAGAAGATAAAAGAAGACAGGACAGGTATAAAAGAAGAGAGTAAAGAAAAAGGCGCGAGGAGGAAGAGGACAGGAAAAGGCGACTACCAATTTCCCCCGGGTGGGTCAGTCCGGGGGTTCCGTCTACGCGAAGCGGAGGCCAAACAGGTGAGTTGCCTCCGCCAGGGGGCCGTAAAGGTCCAAACACCCGGCATCGGCTCAACCTCCGGGATCCTCTTTTCCCCGGACACGGCTAAGCCGCGCAGGGCTACACGAGCGAGGGGCCAACCCTCATGTGCTCGGGTCCGTGGTGTCGCAACACACCAAACGCCTGCTTACGCAGACGCCCCTGCGGGGCAGCAAAGAGTGAACACGTCTTGTATGTACGAGACATACGATTCAGTGGAAGACTGTACTCGGGTAGCAAGCTCTTTTCTTGCAGTCCGCTGCCGACCGGTCGGATTTCCAGAGGTCACGGAGCTTCTCCTTGAAAGCGTCCCAGCTAGAGATCTCTTCCTCGTGTGTCCGGAACCAGGCACGAGATGTTCCGCCCAAGTAGAAGAGGACATTCGCTAGCATTATGGTAGGGTCCCAGCATTATGGTTACCCCGCACCTCCACCAAAATGTTACGCGAACGAAGGATTAAGCACTGGAGATATTTACAAAGTATATTTACAAAGGATAGCTGCAGTGCTGGCCAGTTCAGCCGAGAGCTCGAGAGCATAGAGCAGCTCGTCTTCTTCATCTGGGCGCCCGCGCGCATCGTCCAGAAGGAACACGCAATATGCATGTATCAGTATGTACGCCACGGATTCTGAAAGCTCAGAAGCGAAGTAGTCCCTGACTCTTGGGCTGTGAGAACCTACGGGGTACATATTACACAAGCGTATAGCCATAAATTGTTGGCACATACATAATTACGTAAATATTTCTGAATTCCGCGAATTTGTCAACTCCGCCTTTTTTACAAAAACTATATATTCTTCTGTTGTATTTCTTTTCTGATGATGTACTATAGTTACTGTACTGTAGCTGTTGTATAATGTAGTTATGGAATTTTACGTACTGTAATTATTATATTATTGATTATGTGATTATTGTATGTTATTTTTTCTATCAGTGTATCAACAATTCGCTGTGCACGTGTGTGCAACAATGTTTCAGCATTATATGTGACTGCTGTGAGTGTTCTTTTTTCTTTCTGTTTTGTTGTTACCAGGAGCCCAATTTTGTACAACATGGTTGCCATTGATGCATGACCTTCATGCATGACCTTGCTTAAATCACGTTTAGTGCTTCACGCATCTATTAAAAACCGAAAAAAAAGACAAGAAACGGGACATGATTAGGCAATATTCCAAATTCCCCCCCCCCCCCTTTCTTTGTTAGGCTGGTACAGGCAACCGCCATGAAATACATTTGGCGTGGTAGATTTGCAACTTTGACTATTAGCGTCTCACTGGACTGAAAAGAACGTTAAGTTACACCGTTGGCTTGAAACTGTAAAACGATCCCCAATGCGTTTTAATCAATATTCTATTCGTCTTATTCATAAAACGATACCGTCTGAAAAATCTTCTTTCGAGAGAATTGTATTATTTTTGTTGACAGATTATTAATTCGCGACCATTTTGCGTAAGCAGACCCTAGTGGGTGGCACAAAACAGCTTTTCGTTCTAACCAAACGTTATCACTCTGGAGACTAACCTTCTCAACCCCAGTACATTCGAAGCTGTAAGTCACCGCTGGCCTGGGGGACTCGCCTTTTGTGTATGACGTTGTCCAGTGTTTTCAGATGTTTCTGTCTACCCGCTAATTCAAGGTAAAACCACGGCTGTTGGTAGGCTCACAACGTTTGTTGCTCCTGTACTCACTTTCTTTGCAGCTCTTGTTGGCGTAGTTCCTGAAATGAAAACGAAAGAGATGCAGTCCCCATATAAATAGTGATGGCTACTCCTTTTGACATATTAGTAACAATAATACCAATGAAAATATTGTAAGCTACGAAGAAACAACATCATAGTATCTAAAAAACCTAGAGCGTAAGTCCTATACACACAATAACATATAGAGATAAAAGGCGAGTACAAGTTGCACCACATCGAGTCCGTATAGATTATACGCGTATGCGAGGTCCAAACACACACGAGGCCGCGATGCAATCTGATATGAGCAGGTGCGCAGATAAGAAAATTACACATATGAAATAATGTACGCACATAGATACGACCGTCAAAACCGAGCTTCATCGCCCAAGAGGGAAAAAAATAACAGTATGACAGACACAATATACCCGTGCATATAAATAGAATTAATGGAAGCGGATTATGGTTACATATAGTGTTACTGTCCAGCTCCGCACTTAGTACACGTTAAGTATGCCTGTGTATTCGAAGAAAAGTTCGAGTACGTTCTATGCTTCTCGCTCGTCATGACTTGCGCGTAGTGTCCATGAAAGCTCCGCGCCGGTTTCGACTGATCATTGCAGTAGGCGCTTACGAGTAGAATAGAAGACGATGCTACAAAAGATGAAATTTTAAAGACGAAATGAAACAACTTTCGCAAACCTTTGGCTTAACGCTAGCGGGTCGAAACACCCATTTATAGTCATAGTTACAAAACACTTCAGAAGTTGAACACGTTTCCACTGTGTGTACGACGGCTGACTGGTAGGTTGTGGCGTACACCACGCATATACAGACCCTTGATAGTGGCAGCTTTCAAAGGTGTCGTTGACCTTACATGTGGTGTCGTGTCGTGCCGCAATACTTGGAGACCACTGGTTCGTTTCAATGGCAAGACATCATCGCTACCTCTTGAGCTCCTGAGCACGCCCGTATCGTCTCAGGCGACCCCAGAAAGCGTTAGTAACGCCGTCAGAGATTGAATTAAAGAATTTCACTATTTGCAATCTTTTGAATTGTGAAACATGGCAAAGGCAATCCCTTGACTTAAGCTGTAGGCACAAATTATCCGAGCTTTGCCTAAATGTACAGCCGGATCTAGAAGGTTGAACCTCTGCGTTGATTTTGGCGCAAGTGGGGCGCAGCAATGACCTGACTCGTTCGAGGCTTGCTTCAGGTAACACAAGGTGATGAGTGGACAAAGTTGCGGGTGTGAAGCTTGACGTAAGCCAGGCACGGTGAGTAGCGGTTACCGGAAAATGCAGCAGATTGTTTTCGCGCTAGCAGAAAGTGTACAGGTGGTGGGATCGGACGCGAGAGAAGCGTCGCAAGTGAATTCTATGCTCTTCAACAGTTATATTTGTAGACACTGGATGACATTAGGACAATGGCGATCATTGCGACTGTTGAAGCACATCAGGAAAGAATGAGACAAACAAGAAGTGCTTGAGGTTGTACTCCTTGTAGTCTGCGGAGATTAGTCACGCATTTGCTCGGCAACAACTGGATGCTGTAGCGGTGAAATATAAAAAAGATAGTGCACTGTACAGCTTCAACATATATGGCCACTGAAGATCCCAATATTTTCCTACGTAAGGATTCCAGGACAGGTCGCGACTGACAATGATGCCCAAAATGTAAACGTACGGACCCGTTTAGTGCGCTTCGCAGGGCCTTCTCTTCCTGAGGGTCAGATACTGTTCCCCTTGGTAAAAAATGCCGCAGTTTCGCCCGAAAGGCGAAGCATCAATTGCGATAGCAAATTAGTTGAGCGCTATTCGGAGTAGGGATAGCACTTTTATCGGCTGCCTAAACTTGGACACATTCTCTTGCTAACTGAATTAACAAGCGTGGTGTCAGCGTGCGTAAGCAAACATGAATAGATCACACTGAATGGCCGCAGCTACTTGTAACACCGTGGTCAAAACGCTGGCAGCAAGCGCAGCCGCCGCAGCAGGCGAAGGTTCGTGCGGTCTATCGCTTCAACGGAAACTGAGCGGCGAATGCACAGCGCATACAAAGGTCAGAGCCGTGTGGAGATAAGAGAAGGTGCGGGCGACCACCACAGTCTGGTAAAGTACGAGTGCATTTGTTAGCAGAGTAGAAGCTGCGCCCCCCCCCTCCCTCCCGCGCTGCCTTCCCGCTTTCTTGCTTTCGCGTGGCAGATTGAGTGGCAAGTTCCCCTTGCGCCCGGTTGCAAGATACGCCTTTGGTGCCGAAGCACAGCGTCGCCCCGCCTTCCTCCCTCCAATACCCCCACGGCCTTTCGCGCGACGGTCGCATTTGCTTTATTCGCGCGACGGTCGCGTTTTTATTTTAATTTTTAAAATTTTTATTTAAGTGTAAGCTATTCCGCAAGACAGCAGCAGCACCCAGCAGCCACGGTCGAGAAAGTCAGGGAGTACTTGCAAAGAAAATTTCGCTTTCAAAACAATGTCATTACGATATAGTCATTCGGAGTAGACCTCAAGGCCATAAAACTCCATAAACCAATCTAGAATATTATTTCTATTTTGCATCCCTTTATGGCGATGAAAAATGCACGCTTTTACATGCTAACTTCCTATGATGTTAACATCGCATTGCGAAAGACTTTGTTGTAAAATCACGGGCCGAAAAAGAAAAAAAAACGAAAGAAAATGAAAACGTTCTAATTCGAGAATGGGTGTTGTAGAGGTTGTACCTCAAGTACACTTCATTTATCCACCGCTTCTTTCAAGAAGTTCTCGCTTAAGTACGTGAACAGCAAAATGTCGTCAAAGCAGCTAGCATTAAATATGGAAAGGACTACTGCGTCGAAAATGAAAGCTCGCTCACGAAAAAATACTGCTCATTCTTGAAGGTGTTCTTGGCGCTTATTTTCCAGGCAAAGAAATGTGGTGCGTATTCTGAAAGCGTTAGTTTTACTTTCTGAATAATAAAAAATTTGAAAACAGGTTTGCTTTGGTCAGAAACATCCGAAGTCCCGGAAGAACAATGCTGCGTTGTACGAGAGACCGGCAATGATGAAGAGGCTTGCGCGCCGGTCCTTCCGCATCCGCTGTTTCGACTGGTGCAACGAACAAGGAACAACACGTAGTCTGGAATCAATAAATAATTGCTTTGATAAATGACCGCGCTGCGCCGGACTTCACAGGAAAAAGCCTGCGCTCGGGTCGAAGCACGAAAAGGTGTGGGCGTATCAGCATACGCTTTCGTACAAACAGCGTAATAGTTTTTCGCTAACGTCAGAGATTGCGGCTGTACCCCCCGTGCGCGCCGAATGGCGTGCAATCTTCTCAGTTGATTACAGCCTCCGAGTGCATTCCGTGAGACAAATTTTGGGTCGTGCAGCACACGCGCGCCCTTGGCATTTTGTTTCGTGGCAAGAGAGAATGTTAATCGGCCGCTCGGTAATCATTTCCGCAGGCAATTAAGGGGTGCTAAGTAAACGTTGTTTTCGACTGAGGCAATATATGGTTTTTGCATAATATCTCACGTCAATGGTCAAGCGCTGCACAGGAAAACGTCGCGTGGGACACATAGTTACAAGCAGTATGGTAATCCTAATAATCCTTAAATTATTCGCAGCATTCTCCTGCGCTTACATTTTGGCCTTACTAGCGGAGGAAAATTCAATGACTCCACGAACTTATGCTATCTACATAAGGCTATGACATTATCGGAGATAGTAGCACCTGCTATGTCCTTTACAATTCTGTCCTGTGATCGATTTCCTTTGGGCGTTTCGCTTGTTTTCGCTGCAACAGGACGGGTAGATTATGCATGCTCACATGATTTGACCAGTGCTCACTTGGGCGTTTAGAGGTGGTGGAGGCTTGGACGCAAGAAAAAAAAAAGCTAGAGAGAGAATAAAAAAATCAATAAATATCATATGTACCATTTGTTGCAGAACCCATGCACTGTGGGATCGATGTTTTGAGAAGCCGATGTTATGGTTGCCCATTCGTGTGAGCTCATTCTTGCCTGTGTCGCCGAATGCAAACTAGCACGATAGGTCGTGCAACGTAACTTATGCGATGTAACGCACGCGCAAATCGTCTCAAACAAGTATTTGGCACGAGAGAAGCGCCTGTGCGATTGTGGCCTGTAATACCACGAACAAGATTGCATGCCGTCTAAAAGCGATGATGAGCCTTTTGATATTCGGGTACTTATAGGGGCTGCATAAATTACAGAAAAAAGATTTGAATGCGGAACCAATTGTTACTTTCGCAATCACATTTCTTTCAGATAATTTACAGTTGAAATACTTCTATGAGCAAATTCACTTCCCACCGGTCTAGTATCTACTATTGATAAAGTGTGTTTGTTTGTCTCAGTTTGGGAGAACTGTTTGCTTTATTACTTGCCCGGCGGAGTGTTCGCTTTGTGCATGTAGACGCGGCTAAGGCTATTTCGGCTGTTTTAAATATGTATGCTTCATGCGCACGTGCTTTTATTTCTCTATTCCTAATAAATACCAAAGAAAAGTGATGTGCCCGAAACCATTGAACATTGTTTTATAGGCTGCTGAAATGCAATGTTATTTAGAAATCTGCTTCAACGAACTCTTCAAATCGATTTTGACCTGTATCCTCATTACGTGTGATATCTGGTGCCAAGTAGTTGTGGCGATGTGCCGTTTGATATGTTTTTACTTATAGCTAGAATGCACAGCCTGCGGAAGACGCGCATGCTGGAGCGAAATGCCAAACCTATGATTTCCTAGGCAACTCTATTCAGTCAAATGATTGGCCAACTGAAGGACCTCTGGGAACAAATTGAATTTAATCGAGATTTTTATTCTGTATTGATAAGGTGTTTATCTTCAATACCATTTTAGAAATTATTGTGGAGCTTAACTTTTGCCAAAGCGGCGTGTCTTAAGGACCATTGTCGCCATGCAAGTGGAAGAGACTGAATAACTGGTTTGTCTTTTTATCTGTCCCGCAAGACTCGTTGGTGCCCTGAAATAAATAGCATGAAAAAAAAAATTGTGTCCTAATGGTTAGAGCATCGGACTGCTTTGTTGGGACACCATGGCTCGATCTCACCCTCAGACACTGGATTTTTCATTATTATTATTATTATTATTATTATTATTATTATTATTATTATTATTATTATTATTATTATTATTATTATTATTATTATTATTATTATTATTATTATTATTATTATTACCGTTTGTATCATGTTCATGGCACGGTCCTACAAGCCAATTGAGGCTTAGACCGGCCTGTTTGTGTTGCTCTGTAGTTTTGGTGAATAAACATTATTATTATTTTAATTATTATTATTAGTCTTATTATTGAACTATTATTGAAGCGGATCGAAATGATGTGAGTACGGAACCTGCCTACCAACCTATAGCAAAGTGTTTGTTTTGTACGTGTACGATATCGGAACCACAAGCTCGCTTTGGCTTCTAGATCTTCATGCATGCTCAGAAAATGTCAAAAAGTCTCCCTCAGAAAGCGAGTGGAATCATGCATGCTTCGCTACATCCTTCTGTATCAAACATGTGACACCTCATTGACTTTTTCGAATTATGTGCCCATCACTGTTATGCTTTCCGCGCCATCGATTTAGCCAGAAACTTCATTTCGAACGTCGTGAGGAGTAAATTACGAGCCCTCATTTCGCAGGCCCGGGAAGAGCGTGTATTCAGAGCTGTTTATGTCAAGTATAAAATCTTTAAAGACGGACATGAATGCATCTTTAGATGCATGCCATTTAGTTATAGCCTGCACTGCGAAATGCAGTCCCTGTGGTTCGGATGCAGCCTCATGTGACAAACTCTGCAACCTCGAATCCACAGGCCCCGCAGCCCTCCTTAGATTATACACGACCAAAGGCCCCTGAGTCATTAGATATATTTCATGCCTGAGATGTATTCTACCATTAAAGACAAACGTTACCTTATGCCATCTCTATTTTTTACTACCGTCTGCCTTCCCCAATGCTGAGTAGCATGTCAGAACTTTGATTCAGGCCGACCTCCCAGATTTTATGTAACAAATGTCTGACTTTCTCTTAGGCCATAATTTATTTACTTCTCATTTGAACTATACTGCAGACTAGTGGAAGCCACGGCGGACAATCCAATATGAAAAGGTTTTCACTTCTGCATAACAGATCGTTCTGTGTAGTTTATCTTACTTAGCATACACACAACTCACCACCGGGTTGCTGAACTTTCGTTAAATAATATATTCCAGATATGCATCTATAAGGTATTATCCTACCGCATAAAGTACGAATAAAGAAAGACATTTATACACTGCTTCTAGGTTCGCCGCAATGCACCTACTCATATGTGAGTCCCCTTCTATGAGTACGCAATTGCCTACAATCTTGCCAGCTTTCTCACTCTCTCTCTCTATCTCACTCACTCACTCACTCACTCACTCACTCACTCACTCACTCACTCACTCACTCACTCACTCACTCACTCACTCACTCACTCACTCACTCACTCACTCACTCACTCTCGCTCTATCTCCTTGTGACGACCAAAAGCGTGCCAGTGCTGTTCAAACCTTGCTCTTTAAGCTTGCGTTGTGTCTGCGTTACCATACTCATTTTAGCTTACTGAATCTTGGTTTCCTCACTTTGGGGTGCAACGCCTTCGTAGGCCAGCGGTCGACTTCCCTTCGTCTTAGCCAAAATTCCGCCAAGATGTTGCGTTTGCTGAACTCGAAGTACAATTCAGAAAGCGGTGCAGAGGAAGAGAGCGTGACGTTATCATTGTCACCATCCTGTCTCGTAAAGCCGTATGCTCCTCGATGCCTAATTGAGACCGTACGTAGATGGCGGGCAGGAGTGCTTGGCTGTGTCGCTGCTCATTAGTTGCGCGCAGTCGGCGCTGCAACCCGCCCTTTCCTTGGCCCATTGTTGCCATACCCGTCCTGCGCGCCTGCGGCGGACACAAAAGAGCTCGCTGATAGCGTACGCTTCCTTCTAGGAAAGAAGCTTCTTACAACTCGTAAGACGCAACCTTTGTTAGTCGTGCACTGTTTGGATGAAAACCTCTTTGTCTCGCTGCAAGAAAAAAGATCTTTCTGAACTTTGAGACCACCGCGTTGCTGTACAGTTCGTGGCTGTAAAACAAGGACCATAATACGTTGTCCGAGAAATTAATTGCGCTCGCTTAATTAGTAAGACAGGCCTTGGAACAACTTATTTACGACGGGCGAGCGCGAGAGGGCCCCGGGAACGCCAGGTAATGGGTACGGCTGCTTACCCGTTTAACGAGCGAGGAGCAAGAGTGGGGGCCGCAATTGCCCTTGGTGATACAACGAGGCCCTGTCCTTGGATCGAATTGAAATACCGATGTACGGGATGCCGAGTATTCCGTAACGTATGCGGCGACCTATGTTTACGGCTTAATTTTCTTTTTTTACGCGGACCTTAACGCTGCAGTAAGCATGACAAATAAATCCAACTGGATATAGTATACGCCTCGGTGAAATATCATTTACACGTTGAAGCACGCCAGTACACATCCATCGACGACAATGCACGGCCGTTTAGCTGCCACCTTCGGGCCAGCTTTAACGTGACCCGCAGAACCGCACAAGCATCGAGGTGCTTGCGACACGAAAAGGATCGTGCGAAGATTTCGATTTTAAGGAGAGCATTCCGCCTTCTAAGTTTATGGGCATTCAGTAAAATGCAAAAAAGAAAAAAAAAATTAGGCGGTGAACGATCGCGCCACCGTCGCCCTTTTCAACGTCCCGTTTCTTTTCTTCGAACACCGAATTTGTTTGCAGGCACGCGCGCTCGAGCACAATTTCGTCACCACTGACGACTGGCGCGCGGGACGAAAAAGAGAAGACAAGAAACCGTGCGCGCTGCGCGCGAGAACGCCGCAGTACAATGCGAGCCCTCCGAAGTGCCACCGGCGCTGGCCAAGGGGCAGGGGCCATAACGCGGTCGCGACCTGCGGATCCCAGAGTAGCGATAAGCCGTCCATCGCCAGCCAAGAGAAGGCACAGCCTGCCGGCCTCGGGCCTGAAAGCTCCGTGGCCCGCGCACGCGCATTTTTTAGGATTTCCAGGCGTGCTCTTTCAAAATGCGCCGCACTACAGTCTTACAAAAGCGCCGCATAAATGCTCCAGTCCGCTCCATTTAACCCCCTTGTAACGTACGCGCAAAGAGAGGAGCGTATGTTGGCCCCCTGTGCCCACCGGCTAAGCTTCACTTTTCAGGGCAGAATATTTCTGTGCAGGCACCATAAATCCAACTGCATGCAGCCATTTTTTTTTATTTGGTCAGTTGTGGCGGGTACACGTGGAGCGCGTCACTTTTTATTGGCTCTGAAAGCATGGCCAGAGGGCCAGACGTTTTCATGTGCAGTAGTCCGGATGCATCCGGAAGAAAAAAGAGGGCCTCGGTCGTTTCCTGGAATGACATATTTGATTATTTCTTTCGATTTAATGTTATACCGAAACGTCAGTTTAGAGATGGTTCTCTGGGTATTTCTGCGGACCTTAGGGCTAAACGTTGGTGAAACATTACGAGGACTGCTTCGTCAACAATACTCGGATACACACAATACACACACACACACACACACACGCACACGCACACGCACACGCACACGCACACACACACACACACACACACAACAATACACGCACAAAAAAAAATCAGAGTCCTTTCACTATGTGAAGATGGAAGACCAGCGAAGCTGTACTTATTGATAACTATATTCAGTTGTATATGGTTAATTGCTATAATGAGTGAATAAAGACACATACACATAACTTCGTTGTCGTTATCGTCTTTTATTTTCACTTTACTTTGTCACAATGGTAACCATTGCTTTGTGGTCATTGTGATATACTGCAATTGTTTGCCGATGCTTTCGCGCCCACTCCCGCTTCTGTTCACGAAGGCGATCCTCACGGGCACGCTGTTGTTCTTCATCGGTCACGCGTTCGGCTATAGCGGCTTCCCGTCGCCTGCGCACCCATTGACGCTGTTCTTTCCATGCACGTTCTTCTTCTTCAGTACGGACTACGCGCGTCCTGGCCATAGAAAGACCTATGTACAACTGCTGACAACGTCGCTAGAGCGATGTCGACGTCACAGGAAAACGAGGCACAGACATTGGTGGGTACACAATGACGTTTTATTATTCCGCCACCCACACCGGAGCCATGGAGCACCGCCGGCATGCAGCAGGCTATACTGTGGATTCAATTTTGTCGACGCGACTTTTTTCTTCACACCCTGTCGACGCACACACTTTTGCTCAGAACCTAGCCATATACAGCGTCGCTGAAAAAAAAAAAAACAAAAAAAAAACATTACGAGTGATTTAACTTGTCTCGCGATTCCATAACCTCGGAGGAGAAGGAGGAAGGGTATTGCTTGCTGCAGGCGGATCTAGCCTGGCAAAGTTGCCGGCAATTGCTCCGCCTGAACGCCTCCTAACAAACGGGATATATTCTGAAGCAGCAGTCCAGCTAACAATACCAAAACAAGTTGACACGGAGCCCACTACATTGCGCGTTTTTCAAACCACGATGATATTGGGGACGAGGACCTACGGAGTCGCTATCTGTCGGAAGCGCCTCGCTTGCGTAGTATGATGGATAACGCGGCGCGCTCCTCATAGGTTTGGCTGTCGCCGCTCAATAAAAACACCACCTCCTGGACATTTCTGTAAGTACTGTCCATACGAGGGAAGTTTCTTATTGTCAAAATAATAATCTTGGGCCAACAGAAAGCGCAGAATAGTTTACAGGCGCTATCTCTTTACCGAATACGTACAGCGAACGCCTATCGCGCCAACCACATCCCCCGAACCAGCTTCTTACGTGAAAGGTAGGCAGCCGCTCAGAGCTGACTATGTGAAATACGTTCTTATAGTGTGCTGTCTGTATACCCAAATGGGGGACAACAGAATGAAGCATCAATGCAGCGATCGCACGGGTTCGCAGCGACCGACTGCGCGTCTGCATGCATGTCCACGCACAATGTATCGCTTTCTCTGCGAGCGCGTTTTCGCACCGTGCCGTGAGCTTTAGGTCGCATCATATGAACATTTGACAGTACAAAAGCAACCATTGTTGCGTGGAAGCTATCAGAGCGTTTCAAAAGTAATTTTGTTATAACTAAGGACTTCGAAACTATACGGCGATTCGTGATGTGCCATCGCGACGATTAATTTTTTTTTTATTTTCTTCTAAATTCTTGGACGTTTCAATATCGTTATTTCTCAAGTTGCGTCGCACTGTATGTTTATCGGTATTCTCAGCGAGGAAATTTCCCGCTGCTTGTTTTTGTTAATTCAGCACATTCATTGTTTGGTGCTAACACAAGCATGAGCATATGGCACTTTTTTTAATGTGCTTTCTACCGTTCCCTTTCCATTATGGTGCATTTCGATGGGGGCGAAATGCTAAAACACCCGTGTACATAGATTTAGGTGCACGTTAAAGAACCCCAGGTGGCCCAAATTTTCCGGAGTCCCTTTCTACGGTGTGCATCATAATCAGATCGTGGGTTTGGCACGTAAAACCCCATAATTTATGATTTTTCTATTCTGGTGAACTTGACAGTATCTAGCATCAAGAAGCTCATAGGGCAAATCTTCATGATACTAACCGGGTAGCGCGCGCGGGCGAGCACTTTCTGCTACTCACCGAACATCGCAGCCCCAATGACGTAGCAGAAATCTTCCTCGCGGAAGTGCTTGCTACACACCTGAGTTGTAGCCGATGGCTGCTTGCCGGTTCAAAGTTTCGCAATCCAAGCTACACGCAGCTTCTTGGCCTGCGGGTACGTGTGAAGGCTGACAGCGGGCTCCGTTGCGTACGCGTCCGGCACTGCGGCACCGAGCAATAACCTACCATGTCGGATGCCTTCAAAGACAGCCACTGCCAATTATAGTACTTTCAAGTGCGGTCAAGCAGACACTCGAAGCGGGAAAACATCCCCACTTAGTCAGAACCGTAGCGCAGGGGGGACTAAACTTTCGTTTTCAGCTCGCTTCGGTGCTTCCGAAGCAGACGACGCGGCCCGTTGTGTCCACGTGATCCCTCATACCACGTCACGCCGACGGCGGTGTCAGCTTTTCAAGTGGTGGAGCTCGCCCCTAATACACGGCTCACCAATCACTTTGCAACGCTGTATCATGGAGGAACTTTAGGAGGTGCCGGAACACTCTCTCCTAAATATCCAGTGTCCTCGCGGGTACAAAATAACACTTGCGTTTGCGTGTGGTGCCGACTTGCGCTTCAGTCCATCTATTAGAAGAGGTTAGTAATTAAGAAGGACCTAAATAGCAGAGGGAAAGAAAAAAATTTAGAGAAAGAGGTGACCGATTTGTGCTGTGGTTGTGCAAACGGCTATACAAACACTACTCTATCCTTATCGCACCAAGCAAATTTGAATTCTAAATTAATTGACAGACTTCTGACGTATTTACTAACATTGATGACGCAATTTATTGCAAAGAGCATCATTTAAAACAGTTGACAGTTATTAAAAGATCCTGAGGAAAAATATTGGGGGAGCCGAAGGCACCCCAATCAAGTTGGTGGCTCCGCCCCTGACGGAACCGGGAGCTGGTGACTCTCGGCGACGTCACGAGCCCTCTGGACGGCCTGTCATTGATGCGTAAAGTCCGCGCTTTGCAGTAGGGCGTCCCATTTGGACTTGTCGTGAAGATCAGAGCCCGCGTTTAACGGGCACAGCCAGAGCATATGATCGAAAGAGCAGAAGTCGTGCCCACATTTGGAGCACGATTGCGGGAAGTTAGAATCTATCCGATTGAGCGCTCTGGGGGTGAGATACGATCTCGTCTGTAAGAGCCTGAACGTGACACACTGAGCCCTGTTTAATTTTGGGTGAGGGAGAGGGAATTTCCTTCTGCTCAGTCTGTAGTGGGATGTGATCTCGTTAAAGGTGATAAGAGACTAGTGCCCAAACACTACTCTTTCAGTTATGAATGCATTGGTCGTGTTACAGCTCTGAGAAGAACACTGAAATATGATATTTCGACTGGAGGTGCGAAGGAACCCACTATTTCCGTGTAACACGGCACCCAGTACTCAGCGTTTCGACTCCACAATACCACTGGTTATTCTTATTATTATTATTATTACTTTATTTCAAAGAGATTTTTCAGGATTGCTTGCGACAGATGGCGTTGCTACAGAAGGTATCTCGGCTTATATAAGCAGATGGGTAGTTCCACAAGCGTACAATTAATGCACGGGATTTATAGAGAGTTACGAACATTTGTGGCAATGCAGCGATAAATATAGGCCTTAACCATTAACTCTTTAACTGTCAAGATAAGACAGACTTGACCTAGAATGGTTTCATTGCTTTAGTTCTTCTTTACTTTTCTCAAATACATATCAATTGAAATATTCAACGGTTTTTATAAAAACTAAGCGAGATACAGTAGGTCAAAATTATTGTTGACCAGGTGGTGACAGGTAAATGTATGGCCCAAAAGTGGTTTCTGGCACTTGCTTTGGCAAGGTTAATGTGTGTGCTTGAGATATGCCTTTATCAAGTTAAGAAATAAGAGCTTGCTTAAAAAAGGGAAAAAAAATCGCATTGGCGAGAATATCGCCCCCACGTGCGCTAAGAAGATAACGACGAAGCCTTCGGGTTCTGTTACCAATCCATCATGTTTTGAGGCAACAACAACAACAACAACAACAACATCTGATGATGCTCACGCTCTACATTTTATTGAATACCACTATTGAGCATGGTGCCTAAAAAAGGTAAACTGAAAGGCACAGACTGATATTTGGATTTGTCTAGCTTTTGCAGATGTCTTTGTTAGGTCAACAATATTATTGAGCTGCCAGTTAAAGGGTTAATTGTGGCACAGATAAATCGTCAATTATTATCCTTAAGGAAGATACGGCTAATGACGTGGTATATATTCAACAGCAAGTTATATCCATAGTCAATCAATATGAATACTTATGAGCACAAAACAAACAAAGAAAAGACCTACTCAAGTATCGACCAAGATAATCTAAAAATGAAGGGGAAGCGCAATGCAGCAGTAATGAAACATACAACACATTGGGACTACAATGAATATAAGGTGGTGTGACGAATCTGCAAAGGAGTGATGGTGCCAGCGCTAACATACGCAAATGCTATTCTGCGCTTAAAATGAGACACCTACTCGGCGTTCGAAGTTCACTAAACATCGGTAGGCCGGTTGGCTTTTGGGGGCCCATGTTAAAGCGACAAATGAGGCAGTGGGTTACATGGGTTGCACCTCTTTTGAAGGCAGTGAAGCGCAGAGCAAAAATACTTTTGAGGAAATACTGAAGAACATGGATGAAAATAACTGGGTGACTAAAGTGCACAAATATCTGTACCTGAAAAGCATGAACAACGAATAGAGGAAGAGGTAGAGAAAGTTAGCAACCAAATACAGGGTAATTGAAAGTGTAAATAGACAACCAGGAATCATCATAAAGGAGGTGAGAGAAACAGCGACAGTGAATTAGATGCAGAGGATGGAAACAAAAAAAAGGCCATAGAGATTTACAAGAATGGCAAGAAATAAATTAAAAAGGAAAATCTGCACGATAACACACAAGGCAGTGTCTTGCTATTTGAGGCCCGAGCTGGTTGCCTAAGGAGAAAAACCTACCGAAGCAAATATTCGCAACCGGCTGAGACATGTGTCTGCTGCAGAAAAAATCTGGAGGCCACTCAGCACATCCTAATTGAATGCGAAGGCTTTCACCAAGCGAGACCCGTAGATAACATGCATCATCCAGAAGTGCTGATATTCAAAGCGGATGGAAGCATTAACCGGTCAGCATTCGAGATCAGCAAGACTCATTTAGAATATTGGCACCCGCCGTGGTTGCTCAGTGGCTATGGTGTTGGGCTGCTGAGGACGAGGTCGCGGGATCGGATCCCGGCCGCGGCGGCCGCATTTCAATGGGGGTGAAATGCGAAAACACCCGTGTGCTTAGACTTAGGTGCACGTTAAAGAACCCCAGGCGGTCCAAATTTCCGGAGTCCCCCACTACGGCGTGCCTCATAATCGGATCGTGATTTTGGCACGTAAAACACCATAATTTATTTATTTTTTAGAATATTGGCGGGAAAAAAAGCAGGGTAGAAAATTAATACGACCGGATCCACTATAGCATAGGTAACCGTACAAGGTAGATTTAGAGCTTTTAAGGAAGATACAATAAATTGGGAAGACGTAGGCAAAATGCTAGGTTGATAAGAACGCATAAATTACCTGATTAGCTCAAGCAGGCTAGGTGACTCTCTGTCACCGCCTCGTCATAAGGGATGCCATAAATCATCATCATCATCATCATCACGTGTTTTTTTTTTTTTTTTTGAAGAGGCGGAAATTACCTGCATGTCCATTTGAATGTCCATGTGGCCAATCAAAGCATTCAGAATTTAGGTTTTAATTGTTCACTTTCCGGCAGACGTAGAGATTGCGAAATGGCAGCAGTGCCATAGTGAAATCATGTCCACATAGCAGAAACCCAAAGAACTTTACAACATTCGAGATATCCGTCTTCGAATGTGCTACTGAATACGTTGGCGTTCAAGGTAACACTTTTCAAAAAGCGTCCCTCGATCAGTTTGGGTCGACCTTAACTAGAGCGCGATTGCATATTGTATCAGATACTGGGTATAGACATCTCAAAATTGGGACCCCTAGGTGCTCTGGTGGCTTAACATGCCTTCACAGCTGCTCGGCTGGCTTCAATTTCACAATTATAACATGTGCTCAAAAGCGAACGATTAAAATTAATTAACAAATCAGTTAATGAGGTTTCTCCACGTTGCGATTTGTCGTTAAGCAATGCTCCACCTCTTAAGGTAATGAATACATAAATAGGCCGAATGCATCATATGCTCCTCACGATTAAAAATATCTGCCCATAATAAAATAAAAAGACTAAACACCTTACTGGATTAATCGAATCGTCATCGTCGCTTCAAATTGTCACCCATATCACGACAGGAGTTGATGAGCGACGCTTCTGCGCGAGTTCGTGACAAGTCGTGTTTTGTTTGACAGTAGTGCTTTTCTTTCGAGGCACGTTCGGTAAGTTGCATTCATTGTTATTCATTTCTCTGAGGATACTTTGGAACAACTTTGAGTTTTAGGAACGTTCTCTTAGGAAGAGGCAGTGCTGGTCTATTCTGATCGTGGTAGAGGCAGATAAATTTTCAAGTTAATTTGATGTTGGCTTTCAGGAAAACGTGACAGCTGAACGCTCGAGAAAGGATAGCGTCAGTGGTTTTTCTTCGCAGAGATATGTAGATAGTTCGCGTGAGTTTCCGTTAAACAAGACGTTCTTTTCGGATTTCGCGAGTTGCTGAAAAAAAAAATAACGCTGTATCAGGCAAGATACTGGTTATTCTGCAGTCTGCTTCAGCTGATTTTAGAAATCGCCGGATGGTTGTTCCCGCACGCACGTAAAGAGTATCGCAGCTTAGGAACGGGCTGCGCGGATCGCTTTTAGTAATGGTATACTCTGCAGAATTTTTTTTCTCTTCGGCGTATTATGTAAGGGTATGTCTAAGGCTGTGCGTGTCTCGCAAGTGTACTTAGAAGACGGCAGCATTTGAGTTTCATTTAGTGTGTCGAAGTACTTATAAATAAGCGCGAATCTTCTTGTAGTCTTGAACGCGTAATTTACGCTAGTTCTTTTTTAATGCGTGAGTCCCATGCAAGAGTTTTGACCGCAAAGTGAGAGCGAGTCTGATAGTACATCCGTGAAGTCAACGAGGCTCTCAATGGCACTATTACGTGCGTTAATAACGGATGTAGAGTACGAACAGAAAGTTCATGGCCTTTGTGCCGCAGAGTATATTTCAATGACCATTTCTTTAGGGTCATCCTGCAGTTAAGTTGGAGGATTATGGTGTTGTATACCTAGACGTGTAATGTTCTGTTCGGTTTTTTTTTTACTATAATAAGCTGAAGGTCGTAAGTCCGAATGCTTCTCCAGTCAACTACATTTTCAGGCATAGAGTGGCACCTGACACCGGCAAAAAAAAATCACAGAGAGCTAGTGGGGCTGTACTAGTCAAGGTGCAACCAAATTAGGAAGGCCCGCTAAACTTCAACAAAGTCACTCCATTCAGATGAACAGGAATTGGCCTCCCTGGTGCAGTATTTGGCCGCTACCTCCCAAATGACTCCTAAAATTTACCCATGGCCCTCAGTCCCCAGCGGCGGCGGAGCACCTGAACAAGGCGGCGGTCAGACCTGCTACGCGGTAGAGGGTGCTAAGAACCTCTGAGTCCGGACAGGACGCCAATGGAAACTGAACCTGGCAACGTTCAACACGCGCACCCTATCGAGTGAGGCTAGCTTAGCAGGGCAATTTCAAGACTTATCAGGTATTGCCTGGGATATTATTGGCCTTAATGAGGTGAGAAGGACTGGTGAGGCTTATACAGTGCCGACTAACGGCCACGTCCTCTGCTACAGAGGTCTTCCAGATAGGAGAGAATTTGGAGTAGGATTTATAGTCCATAAGGACATAGCGGGCAACATTGATGAATTCTACAGCATTAATGAGAGGGTAGCAGTCGTTTTAATAAAGCTGAATAGGAGGTATAGAATGAAGATTGTACAAGCCTACGCCCCAACTTCCAGTCACGATGATGAAGAAATAGAACTGTTTTATGAAGACGTTGAATTAGCAATGAGAAAGGTGCAAACTCAGTATACTGTAGTCATGGACGACTTCAATGTAAAAGGCTGGGAAAAAGAAGGCTGGCGAGCAAGCAATTGGCAACTACGGCATCGATTCTAGGAACACTAGAGGAGAGATGTTGGTAGAATTCGCGGAAAGAAATATCTCCGTATAATGAATACCTTCTTCAGGAAGCGCAGCAACAGGAAGTGAACCTGTAAAAGCTCTAATGGAGATACAAGGAATGAAATAGATTTCATATTCTCTGCCGATCCCAGCATAGTGCAGGATGTAGAAGTGTTAGGTAGGGTAAAGTGCAGTGACCATAGGTTAGTGAGGTCTAGGATTTCTCTCAATTGAAGAGAGAAAGAATAAAGTTAGTCATGAAGAAACAGGCCAACCTATTCGCAGTAAGGGTAAAAGCAGACGAATTCAGGCTGGTGCTCGCAAACAAATATGCAGTTTTAAAACAGGAAGATAGAGACAACAACAAGGCCTGCTGGAGAAGATGGAATAACAGTCGATTTAATCAAAGATGGAGGAGATATCATACTTCAAAAGCTTGCCTCACGACTTTAACGCCTGCCTCACGCAATGCCTCACGACTTCAAGTGTACCAGAAAGCTGGAAGAACGCCAACATTACACTCATCCATGAGAAGGGAGACGTTAAGGAATTGAAGAATTATAGACCCATTAGCTTGCTCTCAGTATTGTATAAAATATTCAACAAGGTAATTTCGATTAAAACCCGGGCAACACTTGACTTCAGCCAACCAAGAGCTTTAGGAAGGGGTATTCTACGATGTACCATATCCATGTCATCAACCAGGTAATAGAGAAATCTGCAGAGTATAATCAACCTCTCTATATGGCTTTCATAGATTATGAAAAATCATTTCATTCAGTAGAGATACCAGCAGTCATAGTAGCATTACGTTACCAAGGAGTACCGGATGCATACTAGAATATATTGGCAAATATCTACAAGAATTGCACAGCAACCTTGGTTCTCCACAAGAAAAGTAGAAAGTTACCTATCAAGAAAGGGGTCAGGCAAGGAGACACAATCTCTCCAATGCTATTCACTGCATGATTAGAATAAGTATTCAAGCTCTTAGACTGGGAAGGCTTAGGAGTGAGAAAAGTAGAAAGTTACCTATCAAGGGGTCAGGCAAGAGACACAACCTCTCCAATGCTATTCACTGCATGATTAGAATAAGTATTCAAGCTCTTAGACTGGGAAGGCTTAGGAGTGAGAATCAATGGCGAATATCTCAGCAACCTTCGGTTTGCAGATGACATTGTCCTATTCAGCAATAATGGAAACGAATTACAGCAACTGATCGAAGACCTTAACCGAGAAAGTGTAAGAGGGGGTTAAAGATTAATATGCAGAAGACAAAGATAATGTTCAATAGCCTGGCAAGGGAACAAGAATTTAGGATCGCCAGCCAGCCTCTAGAGTCTGTAAAGGAGTACGTTTATCTAGGTCAATTACTCACAGGGGACCCTGATCGTGAGAAAAAAATGTACAGAATAAAATTGGGCTGGAGTGCATACGGCAGGCATTACCAAATCCTGACTGGGGGATTGCCACTGTCGTTGAAAAGTGTACAATCATTGCATTCTACCGGTGCTAACATATGGGGAAGAATCTTGGAGGTTAACAAGCTCGAGAACAAGTTAAGGACCACACAAAGAGCGTTAGAACGAAAAAATGTTAGGCCTAGTGTTAAGAGACAGGAAGTGAGCGGTGTGGATCAGAGAACAAACGGGGATTGCCGATATTCTAGTTGACATTAAGCGGAAAAAGTGGAGCTGGGCAGGCCAGGTAATGCGTAGGATGGATAACCGGTGGACCATTAGGGTTACAGAATGGATACCAAGAGAAGGGAAGCGCAGTCGAGGAAGCAGAAAACTAGGCGGAGTGATGAAGTTGGGAAATTCGCAGGCGCAAGTTGGAATCAGCTAGCGCAAGACAGGGGTAATTGGAGATCGCAGGGAGAGGTCTTCGTCCTGCAGTGGCCATAAATATAGGCTGATGATGAATGATGAGTGAATGAATCACGACAGAAACGCAGTGGTTATTCGTAGATAACATATTCATCAGTCCCTGCTATTCTCAGTCTTATTTTAAAGCAAAGCTAGCCCTCCCGGACTTTACCGGCTGTGGCTGCAGCTGTCTTGTCGAATAGCTCACACCTAAAACAGAAATTGAATTACGTGCTTGATGGTAGGATCGAACCTCGGACCCCCAGCACAGCAGTCCGACGTTCTAACGATTAGGCCCCAATTCTTTTTTATATTGTATTTATTTCAGGCATGCGTGACTCCTGCGTGAAACAACAGTTAATGACCTAAGAAGTCTCTTCGAGTTGCACGGTGACGAAGACACCTACACGGAGCACCTGAGAATTCCGCTTCATTGTTGAAACGCGCTGCTCAGATTGCGGCCAATCATCACAAGAAACAGTAAAATGATGGCAAGAATAAGCACCTTAACAATACAGAACACCAATCATTACGATATTCTATTTCTTCGTATAGATATTTCATTTGGACGATCATTTAAATAAATGGAGTTGCTATTGAATAAATGGGTTCGCCATTTCTATCCAATATGCGTGTTTTCCACAGGTTAAGCATTTAAATGGGGAGAACATGTCGAAGGGTACATCGTCACAACCAGCTGGCATCACATATCGCACGGAATGAGAATTTAAATCAAAGTATTTTGGAAGAGTTCGTTTAAGCACATCCCAAATGAAATCACATCCCTGCAGCCTATAAAACAATGTTCAATTGTTTCGGGTACATTACACAAGCGACAATTCATGGACTTAAATTGGGTGGTCTGTGATGCCCCGAAAATACCTGGGTGTTCTATGAAATGCACACAAGTGCACACTATTTGAAAGAGAAATGCTCCACTCTGCCAGATCATACATTGAACGTTTTCATCCGGTATTTGCGACTTTAATATGCTCTTCAGGTTTTGAAGCTGAGACGAGATATTCTTTGCAGCCTGGTTAGTGTAGGTGGGTTGGGTTTAGTACATCTGAATGTGAGGCACCTAGTATCTCGTTACTTCTTTTTTCGTGACAGTTGTCACCCGACTAGCCCAAGCCTCTACGGTGTCACCCTACAGTTCAAGCTTTCTTACAGGTCAAACTGAGGAATGTTTTACCTAACCAGTGGTTTCATGAAATTTTTCTTTTCGACCATGGGTTTGATTGTTTATGCCTGAAGTCTCGCGGTTCATTTTGTAACAGTGAGGTTATCAAATGAATATTTTTACTGTGTATAACGAAAAAACCGTTACAGAAATTTAATATTACCACACACGTGTTGTATTTGGTCGTTTGAACGAGGCGCGCGGGCGCCGAACTGGGCTCGCGCTGTGAATCCAACCGGGCAGCGCTGCAACCGCTGCTGTAAATTTAATCTGTGCATCGATTCTCGTTTAAATGACTCGTCTTTCGCGTAACATTGTTGTGGAGGTGGAACATTCCCCGTCCTCGCCACGGAGCTCCGAAGCGGCCGCACCATTGTCTTCTCCGCCATGGCTTCCGATGGAACCACCCCGTCGCCACCTAAACATGCGGCGCCAACCTCAATGTACGTTACGGGTCCCTGTCTCCGTGATCCTGGGACATTCTCCGCCCAAATTGGCGTTGACGTTGACGACTGGCTCAGCGTGTATGAGCATGTTAGCCGAAGCCATCGCTGGGACCTTGTACCATCATGCTTGCCAATGTGATCTTTTATCTGGACGGGACACCGTGTGTCCAGTTTCACACCCATGAGGCCGAGCTCTCCAGCTGGGACAGTTTCAAAGAGCGTCTTCTAGACCTATCTGGCAACCCATCAGGTCGCCTACAGGCTGCGCGAAAGGAGATTGCCACCCGTGTCCTGTCGTCGACCGAGTCGTATATCTCCTGCATTCAGGAAGTGCTCGCGCTTTGCCGGAAAGTCGACGAGCGCATGACCGAGGTTGACAAGGTGGGCCATATACTAAAAGGTATCACGGACGACACCTTGAGACGGTCGTCTATAACACCGTTTCTATATTATCGAAGCCATCGTCAAAGAATGCCGCCGCTTCGAGGTAGCCAAAAGCCGCCGCGTCGTCCCACAGTTTTCACGGCTCCCAAACACACCTGCCACGTCCTCTGCCCCGATCTTGCCGCCACTCGAGCATTTCAAGAGAACGCCATGCGTATCGTTACCACGAGGGCATCACGAGGGAATGCTCGCCCTCCTCTTTTTTACTCTGGATTCAATTGGCGCGGCTCGCTACGTGCTTGCGCTAGCATTTCCGAGCACCGATTGGTGTGCGCTTCGTTTTCTCACTTGGCTTTCAAAAGATCGCTCGTTGCTCTTTCTCTTTTCTCTTTATTGGATTGGTGCGGCTCGCTACGTGCTTGCGCTCCCATTTCCGAGCACAGATTGGTGTGCGCCGGTTTTCACACTGGGATTTTAACAGATCGCTCGTTGCTTTCGCTTAAGAAAGGCTGCAAGTAGGGTGACTCGAGGCACCCCAGCGGCGAGACGAAGTGAGCGTCGGCTAGCGCATAAGTGGTTTGCCGCGCGCTTACCCTGTAAGCACTCGGGAATGCCGAAAAGCACTCATACAAGGGTCAGAAAACTACGCTTTTTCTTTTAGCTTGCGATGCACCTTCATACTGGCAAGCGTGGAGCGGTGGCTTCTAAAAACCGCAGGAAAGAGTCTTTATACTGGGTAGCCCGAGCGATCCGTGGCTTCTAACAAACGCAAGAGGGGGTCTTTGCAGCGCACGTGGTCGTTGAGTGCCACCACATCCATTCCAGGTGCGACTCCAGCATCGGTGCAGTTACCCTGTACCTATCACTGACGAGGTGGCGCTTCACTTTTTGACAATAACTGTCTATTTTTTGCGTGTGAACGCCCGTGATGGGGTCCACAAAGTTCATGCTGTGGTTGACTATCTCCCAATGTATATTGAGGAATAGACCCGTTAGCATCCACTAAATTTGGGATACATTTGTATGCGGCCAATTCGTCACTATGAATAATGGTCCCCAGTTGAACATTGGTTGCAATAATGGTGCCTAGTGTCACCGCCTTTCGTCGGTCGACCTTGAAAGTCAGAGCACCCCTCTGGTAGAACATGCCGAAGATCCATTGGCTACCATCTTTAACACCGGCGTTATTTTGGCGGCTCCGCGAAACGTTGTCGCCCGTCATCAGGCGGCCTCTATTGTACTTTTGGTCGGCGTGAAGAAGGCACTCGTCAATTTGCGCTATCTACCCGGGGCCACCGAGTGGAGGTCGCGCCAGCAGCTCGACCCTCGCGACCTTACGGGGTAGTTCCTCCAGTCGGCGATGGCGTGCTCCGATAGAGGAAACAAGTCGCCGGTCATCTCCTTCAACAGCCATATGTCTACGCTTTTGCTCGCGCAGTACGTGAGCCAAATCATTTGCAGCCTGGAGAGGTGGTCGTTCGGACGGCTGAGGCGGTCTGTGTTGGCGAAGTAACTTCCTTCGCCTCGGCGCCCGTGCAGTGCAGCGGTTCCGTGTAACTGCGAAAACTGATTTCGGCACCTGTAGCACCGGAAGGCAGCCCGGCGTCCATTCTGAGTCTTCCAATATAATGTGACTACTTCGCCTGCGCAGGTTGGTTGGTCCGGGTTGAATCCCAGGTGCTCGCAGGTGCCCCACTACTCCGATGACGACGCCGGACCTGGCCTGGGGCTGGGGCGCGATGTACGAGCAGCGCTTGAAACGGGAGAGAGCCGAAGCGATCGCACAAACTTTTCCTCCGCAGCCTAGTCACACCCCTCTGTGCTCGGAAAGCATAATTTGCCCGCCACGCTGTCTCCGCAGACAAGGGCCTTCGCCTAACTCGTGACACAGCCAGCACACTTACGTTTCGGAAAGGCAAAAATGACGGTGAAACTCTACGTCGGTCATCTAGGTTAACGGGTCCAGACGGTCATATTGACGCTTACTGCTGCTGGATGCGATGACACAGGCTGCTTCTGCCGCCGCCATGTTCACGAGTTCAACTCGAGGGGGGTTTTGCGATGTACGAGTTTGGCACGAGTTCGCCTGTCAATCAAAACCATAGGTTTTGATTGACAGGCCCCGCGCAAGGCATGTATCTCTTGTGCGCGCCCACCAAGGTTGGGCCACGCCCAACTTATTTTTCGGCAACAGCGACGTGGTGCGGAACTGAGAGGCATTAAAGATCGTGACCGGCGAAATAAAACACGCACAACTCGCTGGCTTATGCATATATCTTCTTGGGCTTGCGATTGCCTCACAACACGGTTCATTGCCTGCATTGTGGCGACGTAGCGCAGAGCCAATAATGATCGGCACGTCACTGTAGCTGCTTGCAAGGCGTCGATGCGCCGTGGTGGACGACGATCCTGAGCAGTGCGTAGTGTTTTCCAACGACAACGTATCGCAGCTGTCATTTTAGACGGCTATGATACGGATGTATCGGAGCCGCAGTGTCGCAAACACGGTTAGCAGTCAGCGCAAACACACCCAGTGCGATGGCATTTCTTCATCACAAGCACGGCACACTAAACAATTGCAACACCTTCCAGCGTTCGAAGTCTAATTTCCTAACTGCACACAAGAGCCCTCACCCGCCAAAATGCCATTGCTGCGCTGTCGTTACGATAGCCATCTGCGATCGCTGTTAGCTCAGCAGCAGAGGCAATCGGCAAGAACATTGGAGTGAACAACACACTCAAATTATGCGTACATGCGCACGGAGGTACCTTCGCTGGGCAGCACTGCTCTTCTTCGCAATGCATCGCGGAGACTTCGCGCACGCAGATAAACTGGTGAATTTTCACTGTGCTCCGTCAGTACGGACCCTAGAATACCGCACAGCAATTTTGCGGCGACAGCCGTTGCTCCCATCTCTATGGCTAGAATGTCGTTTCAGTTGGTAAAGCGGCGGCCTTAATAGCCGCCTCAGTGAAAGCACCTGCGGTGAACAGCCATGCCGCAGCGCTGCGCTGCCATTCCCCTAAAAGACAGGGAATAGACATGTCAGTGTCATTGAGGAACTTTATGCGTCATTATCGCATCCACTTTATCGAGAATAGCACTGCAGCGCCCCTGGCGACTGCTCACCGTATGAACTCCCTCGTGCGTGCGACCCTCTAGAATGTATTCGCTTGTATAAGCTTTCGCGTCACTATCACCTCTAGCGGAACAAAATTGCAAAATTTAATAATTCACTGGATGTCCGTTTGTCATCACGAATTTATAGCATTCAAAACGAAAAACCGATACATTAAGAAATAAAATGTTTGTTATTTTTATTTGTTGTATTTCAATGTATTCGATTGAGGGAAAGTGTAGGTGCAAGAATGCACCGCATGTGCCCTGTTCGCATTCGACGGAGGATAGAAAGATAATGCCCAAAGAGGAGGAACGCCCTTGACGCGCCCGAGAAAGGTGTGGCAAGCGGCTCACGGCAAGTGTGCAGATAGACAGCGGGACAGTGGAGGTATTTCTAAATTGCGATAATACGTTGATAACAATACGCGGCGCTGGCGCGTTTTGTTGCGCAGTCCTCTTTGCTTGAAGCGCGGAAGCACTGTGCCGCGCAGGGTGCGCTCATGTTGTCATACGGGGCTTTATCTCGACATTTCTTTTTGCCTGCTGTTATTGCACGTTCCTAGCTATCTCCGTTCACTGACTGCCATCGAGCAAACTCGGGTAAAACTCGTGCGAACGAGAAACTCGGCGCATCCTGCATAGCACCTCAGGTTTATGCTACACGCGTGTTGTATTTGGTGGTTTGAACGAGGCGCCCGGGCGCCATCACTCGAGCAAAGAGGAGGAAGAACGAACTGGACTCGCGCTATGAATCCATCCGGTCAGCGCTGCAACCGTTGCTGTAGATATAATCTGTGCATCGTTTCTCATTTAAGTGACTCGTCCTTCGCGTAACAATATTGATGTTCCCGCCACCCCTTTACCGCGCAAGGTACTCTGGCCTGCCAGGACAGGATGCACTACGCATTTTACGCTCGTCTGCGTAAAATGCCTCTGCCTCCCCCTACAAAAACGCTCCTTTCTAAACGACATTCTTCAACCTTGCCTGTCAGGACCTGGTTACGTTCAAGAGACATTTTAGTGAATAGGCCACAAATGCACGTATGCTTCCACCGTGCCATCTCCAACAGGCTCTTTGATATGTTCGCCGCCTGTTTTTTTATTGCGAAGCACGAGTGTGCGAGAGTGCATGCGCACGTGCCAGTTTACTTTATGCCAACGACGCAGGAATAAAATAAATTGTAGCGATTGGTTAACCGCTTCATGAAAGCTTCGCTTTACATATATTTCAAGATGTCCGTTGGATCTGCATAAGTTAGGGGGTGGGGGTCACGGGAGGCGCCAAGCCCAGTGTTATGGCCATTGAAATGAGCGCTGAAAGGAAACCCGCTTGAATCTTTGACGCATATAGTGCTGTCATAAGCTGAAAGGTGAAGAGAACACGCTCTTGAGCTCTTGTTAATATATGCTATTATTTATGCATGATGAAAGGCAGCACAAAGCACATAGTCTGTGAAGATAAAGTATAAGGTCAAATGATACCTTTTAGACTGAAGCGCTCACTACCAAAAGGAATTCTGTTGCACAAGGACCATGTTGATAAATACAGAGAAGGTGAAGGTATTATTCAACACTGTTATGCGCAAACACACTTCACGTGTCCGCGCGAATATTCTTATTCGGACAGCAGAAATCACATGCACACACTAGCAAACGTTTGGAAGTATACTGCTAACCTTGATAATGGTGATGATGGCGGCACAAATTATCGTCAGCATGTTTTGGAAGATGGTATGCCAGCGTAAAGACGACGGTGGGACGACGACGACGGCAGCATGACCAAGGCGGTGTGACAATGGAATTACGACATCGTGACGAAGATGGTGCGAGGATGGCCGCATGTATATATGTCAGCAAAAAAAAAAAAGGGGGAGGGGGGGGCTCACACAGGCTCACTCGTAATATATAATGTTTGGTTAGGGCCTCACTCACTTTCATATTCAGCAAAATAATACTCAGCCGTGCTCCCTTTTACTCAAGTTCACCAAAATTCTACTCAGCCGGGCTCGTTCGGACTCCGATTCACCGGTTGGTCTGAGTCTGATTGCGTCGACTCATGAGTGTGTTTGCCGACATATGTCTGAAAGCGACGGCGACGGTGTGCGGGCGCAAACTAATCGACTTTTCTACAACATTGCAGTTGCCTGTGCCTGCCCAATCTGACTGGCCGGATTCTTTGCCAGAACTGCCACCTGTTTGAGGCTGCCGCAACCTTGGATTATCGCTCTCATCTTGGAGCCGGTGTTCTCGGGAATGCATTCTTTTCCCTGTGGCAGTGACGGCGATGGTGTGCGGGCGCAAACCAATTCTACTCTTCTACAACATTGCAGGTTGGTGTAATCTTTCTATCGCGCTCTTGCGCACACTGCTCTCCCGTCGCTGTTGCTGCCATGAGTGTTACCATGAATAGTGCAGTACTTTAATCTAATGTAGAGCCGTACCTGGTCACTTGCGCTGAGTTCATTTTTTTTGTGACTGCCTTCTATTTTCTGCTGTGTTGGTGTCTTCTATTGCCAACCTTGAGTCTAGCAGGGAAATGCATTCTGGTTGCCTGAACTAACTTGCTAAAGCTATGGCTGAAAAGCAGCCGGGAAGCATAAAAGAGGTCGTTAAGGCATTAACTGAGTTGGTGACTAAGCTAGGGCGCTATAACGTAAAATGATTCCAAACTGTTTTGATTCCAAACTCCTGACGTCAAATTTACTTAACCACCGACGCAAGCATCGGGCGGTGACCTGCAGCGTTGTCTGAACAACCCAATCAAACACTTTCCTCGTTTATAGGAGGTCACCTTTGTTCGCTTTCAAAACCAAATTACATTGTCTACACTGAGCGCTTTTTCTTATCCAATTGGCTGACAAGAGGCGAGGAGCAGGCTCTAGTGGAGAAGGTTTCGATGGGGCCGAGCCAGCACAGTGAAAATAGACAACAGCATGAAGGGGGTGGTGCTGGCTTCTCCGATTGGTCCGCTTCGCCTTACTTAGCTTGCGGTGGCTGGTCGAAAATCGCGGCGGCGTGCAACGGAAAGATAAGAATGCCGTTAAAATGGATCCTCAGCAAGGAAGAGTTGGCAGAAAGATGTCGTATGCATGCCGAAAGGGCTCGATAACGTTTTACTGCCACGCAAAAAGGTTTATCATGCGCAAATAAATACATGCTCACCGACAGGTCCGAGTAGCGAAAGCCTGAGCGATCGGCGGGCAGTCATCTTCTGTTGCTTTCGGAACGGGGCAGTCTCTGGCTATTTAGAAAAAAAATTCAGTTTTGTTCAGCATTTTAATACATTTTTTTCGCGTACACGTCACTTTGACGTGGTGAGTTTTCGCCGTTTTGTGAGGTTGCGTGACAGACAGGCGAAGTGGCCGTAGCCAGAAAACATTGGACCAATAGCAGAGGGCTAATGGTGAAAAGGCGTTGAATCAGGAATTATTATTTTTCTTTTGTGCGGTTTAATCATGCATAACCAGTGTGTACACGTTATATCAGATGGGGAGCCATCGCGGTTTTCGTGACGTCGCGTGACAGACGGGCGAAGTTGGGAGTGGCCCGAAAATGTTTTGACCAATCGCGGAGGCTGATTGCAGAAATTGGAATCAAAAGAGTTTGGAATCATTTTACGTTATAGCGCCCCTAGATTCATTCGCTTCAGACATTAAAAGTGACGTTGCGCGGATCAGTACCTCAAACGGTGAAATTCGATCGGAAATCACTGGTCTTCAGCAATCGGTACAATTATTGAGTGGTGGTTTCGAAAAATTCAAACTTGATGTTGCGGCCTTCCGGGGTGAGCTTTCTGCTGTTAGGGCTGACAATGAGCAGTGCCGCATTGAAAGTGAACTCAAAATAGAACTGAAGCAGGCTAGGAGTGAGATAACTGTGTTGAAACAGTACTCCAGAAATTTGAGTGTTGAAATTCAAGGGTTTCCGGTTGTGCCAGATGAGGACCTTCTGAAAGAAGCTGAAAAACTTGCGGGGTGTCTGAAGGCCAACATGACTGAGAATGACATAGACGTTGTGCATCGTGTGCCATCTAGAGATAAGAGTAGGCCATATGTAGTCGTCAAGTTTCGTTTGAGAGCCGCCCGTGACAGAATGCTTTCGGCAGAAAAGAAAACTGAATGCAAGGGATTTAGGGTATGACAAAGATGCCTCGATCTACGTAAATGAGCATTTCTGTCGCGAAAACAACATTTTGCTAGAAATAGCGAGACAGACAGGGAAAGAGAAAAAAAAATGCAACTTTATCTGGGTGTCTGAAGGCAAAGTTCTCATGCGGAAATTGGAAAAGACACCAGTTTTGCGCACAACATGCGAGGAGGATTTGGCGCAAGTTGTTTAGCAGGTCGTCACGGTGGAAAAATGGTTGTGTTAGTTGTGATCCTGCATGTGATTTTTCTTTATTTTTTGATCACTTTGTTAAACAGGAAAACATATTCCTGACTTTTTGCAGAGTGTTATATGAGTCTAAACCTATGTCTTCATACTACACAGCACTTTGTGTAACCAATGCCCCTACTCTTCATCTTTGCTATGCAACTGAACATTTCTATAATGCGTTTAATATTGCTGTGTATTAAATTAGTGTCATATATCACTTCTCTGTTGTCTATGCTAGGTTTTATAACGTTGCACAACCAAAGTATGACTTCGTTACGATTCGGCAACATTTCTTAGTGAGTACGCTTACCCTATTCAAGAGCTGCTGTTTTGTCTTACTTGCTATAGTTAATTTCTGTATACATATATTATTACCACTGCCTTCTAATGTACTGTAATACGATGGGTTCTAGTGCATCTGAACTAAATTCACTCATTGTATACTAGCGCATATCACCCCTATCTGTGCTTCACATTAATATTCAGTCTGCTCGTTCCAAAGAGGACAACCTGTTTGTTGTTCTTGATAAGTTTAAATTTGGTTTCTTCATGGTTATGCTTACAGAAACATGGTACTGTGATAACTCGGACGTTATTAATATCGCAGGTTATAATCCAGTTTATTTAACTGGGAAAATAAGGACAGGTGGTGGCATATGCATGTATGTTAAACATGAGATGAGATACGAATGGCTTAACGAGTGGTCTCAATGCACGGATTATATTGAAATTGCATCTCTTAAAGCGGAAAACTGTGTGTTTGTAGCAGCATACAGACCACCCGATGGCAGCATTAACAATTTTATGCTGTGTTTAGATAACATGTTTTCCTTTGTTAATGACCATGGATATAGACTCGTGTTGGGAGGTGACTTGAATATTAATATGATAGCAAGCACTAATAAGCAAAAGGATCTTTCCGCACTTCTTAATTTCCACTTTGTGTCGAAGGTTCTTGTCACTCCTACTCGTATTACTGACTCGAGTCAGTAATACGAGTGTTGCACTCGATCGAGTGCAACATTAATAGATCTGTTCATAACAAACTTTCCCTTCGATTCCGTACTTTCTGGCACTATTTGTACCGCTATCAATGATCACCTACCTATATATTTTATTGTACCCCAATCCCGCTAGACACCTAGACAGGCTGCTTCTGGTATATATTATTGAGCTGTAATTTAAACTCTCTTTCGCACTTTCGCGATGAAATTGAGCTAACGCAATGGGATGACTTATTTTCATTCTCCTGTGCTGATTTAGCTTATGACTATTTTATCCGCACGATCAGGTCAGTTTATAATAAACATTTCCCACTTAAGGTTTTTAAAAATCAAAGCATGCCCGCAAACCTTGGATGACTACAGAGTTCCTCAATACGATGAAGGAAAAGGATAGGCTATTTCGTGCATTCCTAGTTAACCGAGATCCAGATGCTTTAAGGATATTTAAAAATATAGAAATTTGATCACGAAGTTACAACTGCAAGCAAAACTAAATTACTAATATACCATGTTCCAGGGGGTCACAGATATCATACAAATGTGGAACAAATTACACTCCATCATATCTTCAGGTAGAATAGTTTAGAAGAACTTGTAGTTGACAATGAAGTTATCAATTAAAGGCAAGGAGTTAGCCGACAAATTCAATGAATACTTTACATCTGTAACTGAGAGCTCACATCAAGATAGCGCCTTTGATTATTTACCCATGCCGTTCAAGGAATTAATATTTTTTTGCCCAACTGATGAAAATGAAGTATTAAGAGTATTTAAAAACTTTAAGATTAGTAAGAGTGAGGATATAAATGATCTAAAAATGGAGCCGATTAAATAGACTGGACGCGGGATGAGTCCTGGCATTATGGTATCTTTCCACACGAATGAAGGTGTCACTGCCCGGTTTCTTTACTGAGGCCCGGGAAGTCTCCGCTTGACCTGTCATCATATCGACCTATCGAACTCACGATCTATGTCGGTAAGGTTGCGTAAAGGATGGTGCTCACATGGGTAGAATGGTGCCTCGAACACCACAAAATGTAACGTGACACCATGGTCGGTTTTAGACGATCGTCAATCGACAATGTCACTGACATGGTGTTCCCTGTTTAGCAAGCTATAAATCGATGAAGCGTCTCTCTGTGGCGCTTTTTCTTGGCGTGAAAGGTGCTTATGACAAGGTCACTCATGACGGAATTATTTATGCACTGGATGCCGCATAGCTTGGTGGCTGTCTCTTTCAATGGGTGCAAAGCTGCCTCGATCACAAGAAGGCATTTCTTTGTTCAAACCAAAGATGCCCCGACCAATGGGCATCATGCTTATAGTGGCGTCCCACAGGGTAAGGTTTTGAGTCACACTCTATTCAACTTTGCCCTTCAAGTCCAGTGCAATCACTATCACAAACGATTAACATCTCAATTTACGCAGATGATGTCTGCATTTGGGCATCAGGCGTGCACACATCTCTACGTGCAAGACTACAGAAGGCGGCATCACTGACATGTATACTTTATACATACTTTACATACCTTACCCTATGTACATACATACGCAAGGTATGTACAGTGCTCAGTGATTGAAACGTGATTCTCGGACAACATGGCGGCCGGCACTTCATTGCGCCACCGGTAAGTGCTGGCGACACTGAGATGATGCATTTTTGTGTCACATGAAAGCGGGAATCTTTTTGGTGCATTGCAACTGCATTCGGTACCCTCAGCGATCCCCCAGCGATCACCGGTGGCGCAAAAAGCGCCGGCCACCATGCTGTCTGAGTATCGCGTTTCATTCACTGAGCACTGTAGAGTAGACTGATTCTTTAACAGTACCGCGCGAGCGTCGACTGGCTGGCTGGTCAGCGCTTTCAAACGGCGCGAGGCGACGAGATCAGCAAGAGTAGCGCGTGCGCACAAAGTTCGCTGCAAGCGCAAGTTTCGTCTGTTAGGCTCATCCCACAGGCATGACACCGCCCTTGTCGCGATAAACTCAGTGGAAACTTCCCTGCATGTCGGAGACAGCAAGCTGGCGTTAACCGGGAGACATAACATATGTCGCTGAAGTCCACATGCACCGGAAGATAAAGAACAAAGCGTGCAAAAAAAAAAAAAAACGGAGAAATAGTTGATGCGCCACGTTTGAATCTAGATCGAAAAATTGGTAATCCGCTCTTGTGCTGCTCTTTCTTGCCCACAAGATACAGTTGCATTGCAGCTTTGCATGTTTTGTTCATTATTTTCCTGTGCATGCACACTAGAGCAGCATACGCTAAAAAAGGAAAAAAAATAACGCATGCAAGCCAAGGACACACGCTCCTGCTATCTCCAATAAGCCGGAAAATTTGCGCCGCATTATTCGTGCCAGGCGCTGTGTCGTGCTGGTAGGAAGAGCCTAGCAGGCGAAACTTGCGCTTCGAGAGAACTTGGTGCGCATGCGCTACTCGTGATGATTTCGTCACTTCGCGCCGTTTGAAGGCGCTGGCCGGTTGGCCAGGCTAAAGTCCCTATATAAGAAAAGTACCGCCACCCTTTGATAAACGCCGCTTCTCTCTCTCTTGTATCTTCGATTGGACGATGATAGCGCGCGCTTTTCACTTCTTGATATTTTCTTCTTTTCCGCCTCAGAGCCATGTTGAAAGTCCTCTGCGCAGCCGCAGTCGCCGGCGGCGGCGGCGGCGCGCGCCCGGCCTGAAAGCTTCAACGTGGACTTTCTAGGTGAACCGTCGACTTGGCTTTCGCAAGCAAAAAGTAAAGAAAAAAGCAAGCGCTTTTGGAGAGGAGGCGGCGGAGGAAATAGTAGATGGCGGTACTTTTCTTATATAGGGACTTTAGGCCAGGCGACGCTCGCGCGGTACTGCTAAAGAATAGGTTGACGGTGCATACCATGCGTGACAAGGACTAGACGTCTCAGCTGAAAAAATGCGTACTAGTCGCATTCACACGCAAACCAATGGCGCCCTACAGCTCGTCTATTTATGGCCATCCTATCGCCTATACAACTCACTGATTCTTGGGCGTCAACGTAAATCGCGACCTGAGCCCTCACATCACTTACTGACGACAAAGCTGATTTCAATCGTGCAGCTCTTGAAGTTCACTGCTGGGAAAAGATAGGAACCGTCAGATACTTTCGAGCTGGGGCTGTACATAGCACCTTTGGGGAGATTTCTCTGCTACATGCTCCCGGTGTTGTAGAGCATATGCAAGACTAACCTACACGGAATACAAGTCGTACAAGACCAAGCACTCCGGGTTTGTGTCGGCCTCGCCCGATGGTCTTCCACAGTCAACGATTGCCATTGCCCGAGACCATACGGTGTCTGCACACGTAGTCATTGATGCACGCAGAAATTTTACAAGGCGAATCATTAAAGCTTACAAAACAAAATATAGAAGAAATGTTGGTTTGAGTGAACAAGTGAGATATGGAGAAAAAATAGAAGTGTGAGGGGTAGTTAGGCGGGTTTCGGAAATTTACCTAGATTCTCCCAATTATGCTTTGTAGCTAATGTGGTGATTAATGTTTAGTCATTTCACAACTATCTAAGTGATGTTCTTGATGCTTACTGTGGGAATACAACCATTTCTGTTTGCTAACTGCTTAGCCTTTGCAGTAAAATATTCTTAGGAATGCAGTGCACGTTTTGGGGAACGCGTTGAATAAACTGGGATTTGATAGGTTTTAACGCGAAAGCGTTAAGGGCCCCGTGTCGCACGCTGGTGACATTTGCAGGTAACACCGCCGCTGGTGTGCGTCAAATTTCTTCTAAGATTGTTCTGTTTGTCACTTTACCTTTTTTCTGCCACTAGACATGTGTGCTGATCTAAAAGCAATGTACGTGCAACCTGTTGCCGCTTGCAAGCTGTTGCTGCTTCCTTCGCCGCGCTTCGTATCGTCGCAAAGCAACCCGTTCACGTCGTTCTGAAAGTTGCCGGAGAGGTCACACTCGCCATTCAAGGCTGAACGAGAATTAGACGGGGCAAAAATATTATCTTGGATATTTCTGCCGTTTGAAACAAGGATGACAATTTTTGTCTCTTGGGACACAATAGTAGACGTATTTCATAGTGGCCAATCGTGCATATTGGAGTCACTCGGTATATATGCGCAAATTAATGCACTCCATAACTGTTGCTCATGTTTAAACGTACACAAATCGTGCCTTTCTGATTACGATTTTTTGGGAACGCCTTCAAAAAAGCGCTATAAACACAGCAACTGCCGTCATCTTCTTGTGAAAACCATGCGTGACAAATAACGAAAACCCGTGCTTGCTGGTTGCGTCGCCGTTTGCCTTCAGCACTGCCTCATTCTAGAAGGAAGACTTGCATACAAGGCCACGGAATGTAGGCATTTTGCTTCAAACATTCGGCCTTCACCGCGCTCCAAAGGCTGTCCGCGGAGAGCCCGTGCAGGCATTGACTTGCTAAGGCCTTCTTCATGGTACCCCAAACGTTTTCTATGGGGTTCAAGCCGGGAGACTGCGGTGGCCAGCCCAGAACTTCCACTTGGTGACGCTGCAGAAGTGACCGAGCTTTTTTGTGGTGTGCACAGGGCCGATGTCATGCTGGAACAGGAAGTCATGCGGCTGGAAAGCACCATTTGCAGCATGAGGGAGCGCAACTTATTCGATGACGTCACAGTATTTGTCGGCCGTGAGTTTTCCTTCTAAGCTGACGAGAGGCCCGAGGCCATCCTTTGTCATGCAGCCCCACACGCTGACGACTGTCTATTCTATTAACTGTATTGAGCGGCCTCTACGTTAGTTTTGCAATAGCGCTTTGTCGGTATTTCCCTTGCCGCAGTCCAACAATACGCTGCCTTTCAGCGTATGGCACTCGAGCCATCGTGGATTAGTGGCGAACGAAATGCACACTTAACCTTATCTGAAGCGGGCAGTGCTTTATGTATGTCTCAAGAAGGCGAACAATAACAGCAGCGTGATTGCTGCTAGTGTGCAGGGTGACATTCGTTTGATTATAGATCAATCCCGTGACTTTCCGTGCCGCTGCACTGTGCTGCTTCCTTCGTAACACGTCGTCGTTCGTTGCCGGAGAGGCCATTCAACCAGACAATTCTTGGATAAAACAAATTTGTCGCACAATACGCAAGTAATCGTGCTCGCGCAAATTAATGCACTCCATAACTGTTGCTCATGTTTAAACGTACAAGATAAAAAAGAAAACACAGCAAACTTGTGCAACCTTGCAGAATCGTAGCCCAAATTCTAGCGTAGCTGTTTTTTTTTTTTTTTTTTTGAGCAGATGCAGTAAAAATTGCAACTGTCTGCAATTAAACCACACACTTTAACACATTGCCCGCATATAACTTATCAGATGGAAATGATTCCGTGCAACTTTGACCTTGATGTCGCATGTCTTTCGGTCGAGACGGGGAACACGCCTACAACAATTATAAAACGTCGTTATTAACCCCCGTGCACAAATTAGTCTCCAAGCACATCGACATAACATGACCTCCCATTCTACTAATGATAAAGTTTGTGCCACTCTCAGTACTCCGAGGACAGCGAACAAACGCTCTACGTGCTTTGCGTTACGCTTGTAGCACAGGACGATGTATGTGGCCTCTTTCAAGATAGTGAGTCAAGGTGGTGAGAACGGGTTCGGTCAGGGCACCTAATGTGCACTCTCAGAGCTTCCACGTCCAACTGTGTTTGTATTGGGTGGTTCTGGAAGAGAGTAATAAATTCTAATTTGATGCGCATCTTGGCAAACCGAGAGAAACCCTCAAATCCCGACATTAAATAGCCTGCAGTATGCGAATATTCGTCCTGCAAGTGTTGGCCAGCGCGGGCTAGTTGTGTCTCAAAAGGTCCAGAAAGAGTGCCCTGTCTAATTCTAACATTGCATGTACTGACATTCCCCAAATTTTTGCACCTAAAGAAATGAACAGCTGGGAAATTTCTGTCAGACGCTGTGTCATGTAGGCCACATGAGGTTTCCAGGAAAGGTCTCTATCAATGATAATACCAAGAAATGTGCGAGTCCTTGCAAACGAAATGACCTCTTTTCCATCAAGCTTCACTCCGGCATCTAAGCTATCAATTCCTCCTGGGTATTCAATTCGACCCGGAGTGCCACTCACCATACCAGGAATCAGAAACTAATCTAAGCTGTGATCTCCTGCTCTTATACAACTATCTCTGCTCCTTTTCCATGAGAGGTAAACCGACCATGTCCACATTTACAATGATGGTTCAGTCACTCTCAAGGGCTGGCGGAACCGTCGTCTTGCAGCGAGAGTCACTACATTCAGTGCCAAGACGTGCCACCTGACGACGTCGATGGCTGAAAAACTTGAAGTTCATGAAAGATAAAATTGTCATCCACCAGACTTGTAGCACGAAGCGACAAAAGTCACGGGTCCTGGTCCCGGGTTTGAATCCCAGACCACGACAAATTGTTCTTCAACTGCTTCAACTGAAAGTTTTCTTTCAGAGAAACCGGTATGGGTTTCTTTTGTAGCTTCCTGCTAGAAGTTCGGTAGATGACAATTTTCTCTTTCAATGCTTTCCTACATCTTGCGGGCTTCCGCAGAATTGATATTCGAGAACTTCGGGCTGGATCGCGTCTAGTCTGGTAATAACAAGCTCAAACTTGTCGATATTTCATGATTCAAAGGCATCGCTATATTCATTCTATCATCCCTGTGGCGTGGAGCGCAACAGGAATTGGTGTGCGAGATCACAGAGCTCATTTACACCTTAAGCGAGAAAGGGCACAACATCATATTTCAGTAGCTTCCAAGTCACTGCAGCATGATAGGTAAACAGCACGCTCATAACACAGCTCGGTCAGCTCTAGGAGACAGCACACGCGATGCATATACCGTTGTCATGGTCAAAGGCAGCTATAGGAATACATCGCGTGCCGGCACGAGAAATCACGTTCTCCATGTACGGCACATGAAGTTTTCAAAACAACCAACTGCACCGCTTAGGCTCTTTGCTCAGCCTTCGCACCCCATCTCGACTCAAAAGACGTGAAGCTGCCCTACTTTGTCGGCTATGGCGAGGATTAGCATTTAGAAAATATTTTGCCTTCCGCATTACACTGGCTGACAATGCTGCTTGGGATCATATGGTCGCGAGCAGACCCTTGTACACATTTTGTGTGACTGTCCTCGATACAGTGTACAAAGACGATTGCTCGGAGCTGTGCTAACTCTCATTGATAACAGACCACTGTCCGAAGTAATCATTTTTGCATACCCACCTCATAAGCCACCGCAACACAATGCCATGAACGCGTTGTTAGAATGCTTATGAACAACAAACCTGCCCAAGCGAATTTATCACTGACTATAGTGGCTATATTATGACGTGCTGTGAGCTGTAATCGTGTACACGTGCTCTTTCTCTCCATATTTTATTCTTATATTTATATGTCCCCTTACTCCGCCTGCTAATGTATGGTAGGATACCTGTTTTTTGATCTGGTTATAACCACTATGCCTTTCTTCTTTCTTTCATCTTTCACTCTTTTTCGCACGTATATCACGCCTAAAAATACGGAGAAAGCAAGCATTGTTTTCTGTATAAAGCTCATAATTCGGCCAGAAATGCTGAATATTCGCCACATCATACGCATAGCCTCCTCCATTTCCACCAAATGGGAACTTAGTATCCCGTACTTATAGTGTTCTCAGGGCACTGGGAAACGTTGCGGATAAGGGCCTTATAACGTTTTTTTTTAGTTTTCCACGCAACGTCCGTTCATCATGCACACAAATTTAATTTTGAATGTGCATCAGCCATTTTGACCCCTCCCCGCCCACCCCCTGTGTTCACCAGATTGGACCTAGGTAGAAGGTATTGTACTTCTAATAAAGTGGATTAAATTCTACGCCGTTCGTAAAACACCCCTATAAAGCTCTGGTGGTGGTAGGGGTGTGTTGTAGCTGCAGGATGCTTTAGCCTGGTGATCGAAACCGGCGATTTCGCTGCATGTGGATCTCTTGCAGTGTCACTGTGGTATTTACCACACGTGCAGATAATCAGTGTCTTTTGAAATGTAAGAAGGCGCGAGGCTTCCCTGCGGGCGAAAGCGTACACTTCTAACGCTCTGGAGCACTTGCATAAGTAACTTGTTGCAGACGCCGTAATTGACCCACACATTTTATGCTCTGCCTAGACAACGCCTATAACATGCCATTTATTTCCACAAAATATAAATAAAAGGCCTAGTCCAGTTCTCCGGGGACACTGGCGAAAGCTATTACCCGCTTCGTATAACTCTTATGGAGCAAACGAGTATTCAGTAAGTATAATTGGAAAGCTCATAATTACGCTATAAACGTTCTACTTTCATCACACATTACGCTAACGTTACGCCATTTTCATCAGATGTGAACAATGCATCAAATTATTCGCACAATTCTGTGCGGAACTCGATATTCTCAAATATATTAAATTGCTTACAACAGTCCATACCTTTGAGGTAAAGAGGGCAGCTCTGGATAGGCTAACGTAGCAAATGCCTCGGCTGCTCCATTCTCGCTATCTTGAGTAAAGAGAAAGAAAAATAAGTAATAACTTGCAGCGCACGATAACAAGAGAACGTGAGACACAAACACAGATGCAGTGCTGTATGAGTGTGTGTGTCTCACGTTGTCTGGTTATTGTGCGCTGCAAATTATTCATGATGGACCAAAGCTCGACAGCGTATTCTTCTGAAAGCAAATATAAAGAAAAATAGCGAAGTAAAACGCCAACTGCAACAGCTAGCTGCCACAACTGGCAGCTCAGTAAACGACGGTAGGAACACTCATTTTTGCTACTCAGATACAAGCACACTCTGCAGTTTTTAACACTTGGTAGAAAAGTTCTCCATGTACTTAATTGCTGTTTTACAATGTGCCAGCCTACTCAAGAGCAACGTAACAAAAAAAGAAAGAGAGAGAGACAGATAAACTTCACGTAATTAACACTGCAAATACGCAAAAGAAGGCGTACGCTGATTAGTGAAAAACACCTATAAAGCAAACGCAAAAACACGTTTACTTCCTCTCGACTCGGTATATATTTCTTTGCTGTGTACCCGTCAACAAGTTTCCAAGCATTTTGTTAAGAGAAGAGCAATTACTCACCGCTCATTTTCATTGTTACATTCTAGCAAAGCACAACCGTCGCGAACTAGGCTGTTCCTTGTTTGAGAAACACCGGCGTACTTACATTGGATAAAATGTGCTGCTTCCACGGCTTTGCGCAAGTACTTTAAACGTTTCGGTGGCAACCCTGTGCTCTGGTCGGGGTTCCAGTTTTTTTTTCATTATCAGCTTCAAAATTCCCATTTAATGATGGGAAGTTTACATGGGCACAATGAGTGCATCGTTCTTAGTGCAAAATATTTAATAGTATAACGTTTATTTACAGGCAGCTCCTGGTGTATGTAAATTAATAATACTATAGCGAGCGAGTGGCGCTTAATAAAAAGAGCGTCGCTTCTGCGGTATCTTTACATTCTTTCGAAAAAATAGGGCTTTTAGTGGGTACTTTTTCTCATTTGCGCTTAGAGAGTCTTGTTGATTTCTAAGCCTATGATCCTCTTTGAGCTGTGTGACGCTGGATAAATATGTCACGGTGTTCTCCACAGTCTGCCTCAAAGAGAGCAATTTTCTCGTTTAACTGAAAAAAAAAACGAAAACATTTGATTCTGCATATTTAGGTTATTTTCAGGCCGTGATTCCTTCGTATACTTATAATCATAGTATTTACTTAGGTTATCACCGCAGACGTAAGTTTCGAGGATTGTAATTTCTGTGCAAACACAACGTGGGATGCTTTGATCGTGTATTTTGCTTAAAAAGCATTTGTTAACTCCGCAGTCTGCCTGCTCTTTGCTGTCTTCCGGAAAGGCTATTTGCATAACAGTTCCCCATATTTTCTGAGCTCTCAGGTGTAAAATGAAGACACGCAATCCAGTCACGTACCTTTGCGATGCAGCTTCAGTGTGCAGTTGATGCACAAAAGACCAAAAGGAGCCCGCAAAAGGCTGCGCTCCTTGCTCCTCGCTCTTGGCTGCCCACTGCTGGGTGACTTAATCAGAACGTTGGCTCGAGGGGCGCGGCGTTGCACTGGCTGCAGCCCCCCAGTTTCGGCTTCGCGCGCTCTGGTAGCCGAATTTCGTCGTGCCGGAATTGAGTGAGTAATCTAATTTTTCTAGATCCACAAGTTTATACGGCTTCTACGGAAAGCTCGCTTCAATTTCCCAATTACAATGAGCCCGCTGAAACTCAAAGCTTAAATGTTAATTAATGATTTTTGTTAATTAGCGACTAAGTACCGCGTATTTCAAAACGGCTATCTTTAAATGTTCCTTAATGTCTTCGTAGAAACACGCTGTATACCGCCTGGTTCTACGACGAGCCACCCACCGCGGTGACCCAGTGGCTATGGCATTACGCTGCTGAGCACGAGGTCGCGGGTTCGAATCGTGGCCGTGGTGGCCGTAATCCTATGGGGGTGGAATGCATAAACGCTCGTGCACCGTGATTTTGGGTCCACGTTAAAGAACCCTAGGTGGTCAGAACTTATCCGAAGCCCTGCACTACAGCGTCCCTCTTGACCCACTGTGCATTTTAGGGACACTTAACCCCGCAGGATGTGCTGTGCGGCTAGTCAGCTCTCTCAGATTATTAAACTTTGACATTCGAGACAAAATGATAACGCTTACGGGCCAAGCTTGATACTTGCGACTGATATCAAAACTGGTGCACTAATTGCCAATAGGACTACTAATTAACATTATCTCGCTATAATGTTTTGGGAACGACTTAGAAGAGCATGTTGTAATTGCGGAATTCAAGTCAGCAAGTACTCAAAGCGTTCACTAAGAGGCTCGCATTCGAGGTTTCAATAAATGTGGACTCAAAAGTTACTGTGATATGCATTGCTATTCCAATATGAAGTTTTCCGTACTGCATTTTTCCACAGTGCGGAAACATATCGAGTTGAAGAGCAATTAGGTTCGCTGCCGGCTTTTCAGTACTTATTTCTAGGGACGTGCGCGTAAGTTTTTGAGACCGAATCGAATACGAATCGAATAGTGCCAGAAGCGAAGAATCGAAATGATCAATATCAATGATCAATAGTTTCTGATATTGACAAATGAACAATATAAATGATCAATAGTTTCTCAATACACAGCCGTTCCGCCAATAAAATCAAACTATTTTACCATCCTGGTATTCACAACAATAGAAATTTTATGTCGTTACACTACACATTATAACTTTGATTTCAATGTCAATTTATTCACCTCTGTTCCCAACATGCCCTCAAGATGCTACAATAGGTGGCAAGCAATATATGCCTCCTCAAAAAGGTCAACATCCCGGGTAATACATTGATCAGCCAGCGGCTAAGCAACAAAGAAAAAATACATGCTTTATCAAAAGCACAAAGCAAGTATTAGGAACAAAGTAGATTGTTTACAAGCTCAGAGGTCTTATGAGAATACGCGGTAATACATTGGTATAAACTTCATAAGGGTAACCATCTGAGCCAATTAATATATGTGTATATACCGTCGCAACCAGACATGCATGTCGTCTGTGGTGATGACAGAGTGAAACAGAAAAAAAAAAACACTATCTCTAGTTGGAATTGTCGCGGAAGATGGTGCCACTATTCTAAAAGGTGTGCTGTAATGAAACTCATTCTGATTTAATCTTATGAGAGGACACAGGTGGCACTTTTGTTTTGTTTCTGGCACTTTTTCGAAGGTGATGCCCACCGTGGGTCACCTCGTTGGCGCGGCGGTCACTCAATATGGAACATAAGTTTGGGCATGCGCGTGCAATGCCATCGGAGCTCTACGCACCAAAGAAACTTGCTCCTTTAGGGGCATTTTCTTGTTGTCCATAGCTCACCCCAAGAGAGGGGGGGCTTAGGCACGTTCTACGAATATGAGTTCGGGTTCAGTCCCGGTCAATATTTCGGTTCGACTAGGGTTTTCGGTTCAAGTTCCTTACGGTACCCTGGGGGCTATTGGTCGCTTGTTCAAAATTTTGGGATAATAAAGCGTGTGATTCTATGGTTTCTTTCCAAGTTGGGAAATATTTGCTAATGTTCAAGGGATCCGCGGTGTCCTGAAGGGCTTCTGCAACGCTTCTCGCAGACGCAGACATTTATTTGGTTCCGCTTCACCATTCCCTACACCCGCCTTTTCTTTTACACTTCTAAGGCGTGTGCAGCACATTCAACATTCAACGAGCCTGTTTCCATCAATAAACATTTGCTCCATCTATTTCTTCTCACTATTTGGCCGGTCATGCAAAAAAAATACCGCACCTTTATCATTACTTTTCATTTATTCACTTCGCGATCGGCCTTTAATTCACAGTGGTGGGCTCTGTCGTTGAAACGAATCCGCCAGTGGTGGCTTTCGTATTCGTTGACACGATAATACGCTTCCTAACACTGCACGCTAAGACGCCGACTTTTTAAGAACCGAAACGCAGAAAGGCGCGAACAGGAGCTTTTCCGAGTCCCTTTTAAAATTGCGATTCAAGTTGGTCCACTGAGGCGTTTTGAGAGAGCGAAGCGCGCCTCAATGCCCCGCTTCTCGCTCGGGCTGGCCGCGATTTTCCTACGGTCGCTAAGCCACTGTCAGCTCCGGAGTGCGACTATATATACTCGGTCGAGCGCACGTCGGGCATTACCATATCTTCCGAATGTACGTAACCCATTCGGCAACGCTGCGCAGGCCGTTTATCCAAATAAAGCTGATGAGCGGCAGCCTTTGGCGACAGATATCTGGACGCACTATAGCGCTCGAGAAATTTTGCAACGCGGTACGCTCTCGAAGAGCGGCACTTCCCGCTTTGTGTGTATACAATCACATCTCCGGAAGTTTCTGGCGATTATGTTAGCGGCTAAATCTTGTGAATGAACTTAATGACCTGTTGTACATGCATAGATATTATGTCTTCACATAGGGGTGTTCGACGATGACTATTTTGATTACGCAGATGCTCAATCCTTTCATTGTTGTGTTCATAACTTGTTTAAGACATGAATTGCTTTTATGAGACCAACACTTGCTCAATAAGGAAAACAATTTATTCAGGCGCCTGCGATGAAGTGGAACGGGATGCTTATAAAATTTGTAAAATAACTCCTTCCTTTGTTTTTCATACGGAGCACAACGTATCAAAATACGTTTGACACTTAAAAATAACACCACACAGTGTGCAAGTAGACCACTGTAGCTTAAGAAATAGATAGGTGTACGTTAACCGTGCGGTAACCGATTCGTGGGCGGCAGAGCACCACCTCGTTAGATCTATCTTTAGCATTTATTTTTAGGATAACAATGTTCTATAGATAGAGACAGCGGATACTGAATCGAATATCGAATATCGTTTTTTTTTCAGTTCTACAAATAGAAAAAAAAAATAGAAAGGACAATGGGTGAACATGGAACTAGCTTATTATTATTATTTTATTACACGCAAAGCTATTACTAATTTCTTCCAATTAGAGAGATAGCGAATAAGGAATATGTGAAAGGTCCCCACAGCTGCTTGTTGGCTTACAACGAGCATGTAAGCGAGATGGACTTTTTCATGGCAGGCGGAGGTATCAGATTATCGAATACAACCGCTCGGCTGAACAAAAAAAGAAACAAAATTTGAATCAATCATTTACAGTATTTTCACACATCTACTCTTCATCTAACCCAGCTGCGAAAGACGGAATCACATCATGCACCGTCGGTGAAATTTAGAACTCTTTGAATTCTTCCCTTTCTTTCTTTATTTCTTTCTATTATTTATTTCTATTCTCTACAAAAAGTAGGAGGAAGAGGTAAAAGCTGCATAAACGCAGCTTGCGGTGCCCTCGTCTTCCAGATGGCAATAGCACCTTCTCACGCAATACAGGAACAAGTATTACATAATAACAAAACATGGTTTTGACAGACAGGATACTCTTGACTGAAAGATGTGAGAGTAGACAAAGGGGTGAGATGAAACATCGAATTAAAGATCGCAGAAAATCTGTGAGCTGGCATTTTGTGAAGTGTTCGAGGTTATTACGGGATGCATTGTGAGAGTTGAGAAGTCGGGATAAAGCGTTTACAATCATTTGTTCACCATATTTTGAGCTCGAATGACGGTTGTTCCATAATTCTGCATTTCGGGTATTGTAGATCGTGTATTCATAGTCAAACTGGCAACATATCCAAATGTACTTTGTTAATGGTAATGTGTGCTAGAGTACCATGTTCGTAGAATTCGATTGTATAGACCGTGTATTGTTGTTATACTATAAATCACGAAAAGATTATCAGTGTGGTGCTCATATGAGACGGTTACTATTATGCATTATGCGCATTATTTTCTTGCAATAAAAAATTTGTTTCCAAACTTTTTGTGTTGTGGTTCCCCACACGAGGTGTGCATAACTGATGTGCAAAGCGAACCGAGTATGATAAATTAATACATTTACACTCGTCGGTAAAAAAAAAACACACATATATTTCGGTTTACCATTCCTGTTATATAGCCGAGTTTCTTTACTGCAAAGTTTAATTGTTGATTTTGCACCTAGGAATTCAACAAAGAAAACAAACTGTATAGAATGCAAGAAATATGCCGGATGCATTGCCAGGTTCCCCACTATACATGCCCTGCCATAAATTTCAAGCGTTCTCAGTCAACGCCAGCTTCAGAGACACGATAAGGGTGGACTCTGCGAAACGATCGAGCGTATTCTGCGGCGAAACCACTGTCGATAACGCACCACTGGAACGGTTGCCAATAAATGGCCTCCATTCGTTACGGTCACAGCTCTAAACTGTTCCCTGAGTGGCCTATTGCGTATACTTACGCAGCCACGAGCAGCCTTTTTATATAAAAAAAAGAAAATGCAATTTGGCGATTTTTTTCACCACGATGCAGATTATTCAGAAATTTGGAAAGTATTTTTTTAATGAGGTTTAAGCTCCCAAATAAACACTGTAACTATGAGAGACGCTGTATGATGGAGGCCCCTGGATTAACTTTGGCCAGCTCGGATGCTTTGATGTGCGCCTTGTCAAAGTACACGAGCGCTGGAGAATTTCTCCCCAATTGAACCATACCCTTGGTCTCGTGTTCAGCGGCAGATTTCACTGGCCCCTGATCCACCACGCTGAGTAGTGAAGCCTGCGGGAATAAAAGAGAGAGAGGTTGCGAAGTGTATTATCCAGGCACGTGTCTCGGGTACAGTGTGTTTTCGTGGTTTCTTGTTGCTACTCTTTCTCCACGTGCCACCTAATTTTCTTACACAAGCGCAAGACATCTGCCTCGCTGTGCACCTCTGTGATTTGTCAAGCTTTCTGCGATGCGGCTCTGTGCTACCTCAGGAGTCAAAGCAAACAAGTGGCATAAAATAAACCGTACCAATAACCATGGCATAAAAATACAGATGATTGCAAACTTAGTCTGGTCAGTTCTTTCCACGCAGCATTCTTGCTATCACATTCCCGGGGCAGCATGAAAATTTGCGCGTTCTTTACAAGTCATGGCGCTTGTGGTATCACGTAAAAAATTGGAAACCAGCAACAAAAAAAAAATGCCACAGAAAGACAGAGAGAGAGAGAAAAGGAAAGGTGCAAAGGTTATGTTTTGCGCTCGTCTTGTCTGTTCTTCATTCTTGTGTCCTCGTTTTTTGCGTTTTAAGTCAAGTATGAATTCTTCCAAACTTGCCCAAATTTCAGTTCTTGGAGGTACAAAGGTTATGAAGGTGCGCTCGGATGAAATCAAAAACCACGCTGGAGATTTAGTCTCAGGTCACTTGAAGAAAAAAGTACCACCAGCACTTGTGGGTAGGGAGTCGACCAGCGGCAAATGACATCTACGTGTATACTGCGCCTGGGAAAAATAACGAGAAATGCGTTGCGGGCCGTGTGGGCGCCTTGCTGGACGAGCGGAGATCGGTTATGGATAACGTGCCGATATCATGAAAAATATTATAAGAAGGCTCTCACTGATGTCAGCTACAGAGAGTTTTCCTTCGTCGGCCCAGCAAAGTGGTGCAAACAGTAGCGGCATTCAAATCGTTCGATAGCCGCCAATAGACATCACGTCTTTTCTTCGATATCCCTTCGCTTCATACGTCGAATTTAAATGCAAACGTAACACAATGTAAATTAAATCATATAGTTTCCCTAATTAGTTTGTTGGCGCTTCACCACCCAGAATCAATCCACCATTTCCGCAGTTCGCAAACTAGGAAGATTCAGAGCAGTTATTACGGGGAACCTCGAACGGGACGCCGTATGCGAAGTCTGAGAACTCCCTTGCCCACATGGTACTCGTATAGGAAAGGTAAATAATTGCGTAGAATGACAAATACTATGGAAACATAGGAATATGATATTTATACACATGTACTCTCTATACGCAGAGTTCTTCGTAATTTTGCACAATTCTTGAATAATTAGCTAGTTATACCGATAAGGGGCCCAATTCACAAATTATTTTTTTCGTAAGTGCTCTTTGCCATTGGTCGGCCGCATTCACTAATCATACAGATGTTCAACATAACGTTTGGCCTGGCAGCAGCTCTTACAAACAGTTCTTCGGTGAGATTTTTTTTTTTTTGTGAACACAGGCTTTGGGTTGGTTTAATGGCAGGATTCTCTCTACTTGATTCTATTCCTTTTTTAGCATCGATCGATCACGGCCCGCCGATCTGGGTGATAAAGTGCGGGGAAAGCCTCTCGGACCACTGACGAAGCGTGAAAAGGAAAATAATTAGAATAGAATTGCTGCATCATCCCGGCCCTGGTCAACGATCCTTGTGGACGGATAACATGATCATATCTTTCGCATTCTCTTTAGCTTTCCTTTAATTTCGGTCATATTATTGCGTAATCACAGTCGCAATACTTCGGAGATTCCACATCAATGACTTCGTGACAGATATGCGTGAACTATGTAAAGCGTTCCCTGTAGGAGGCCAGACGCACTGCCCAGTACCCTGAGCCAAATTCACAAAGGTTTCCGTTCGTTTGTAACTGCTGCTTGCCATTTGCCGGTCGCGTGCGCTTGCCATTTGACGACATCACCATTAAATGGCGCCTACTTTTACCAGCAGTTCCAGTGTAAGAAATTTCTCATGAATACGCACACTGTTTTTTAGAGACCACTTCAATTGTAACCAGAGATGGAAAATTGGGCGAATTGGTGAAGATTCGTGGTAGCTACAGCGCGATGGACGCGGGCAACAGCAAGAGAAGGGGTCACAATACGGCGAAATACGGCGTTTTATGTTCTCTTCTATTCCCTTAGTTGGTGGATGTTGCTCCTGTAGCTACCATGTAACCAGAGAATGGCCCGTGTACAGGGTCGTACACTCTGATGAAAAGCGGCTCGTAAGTATTCAAACACACAGACTCAACATAAGCTTGTTCATAATAATATATTTCATTCATTCAATATATTCACAATAAATTAATCATTGCATTATACCGATACTAACATATGGGGCCGACGCTTGGAGGTTAACAAAAAATGCTCGAGAAAGGACCGCGCAAAGAGCGATGGAACGAAACATTTTAGGCGTAACGTTAAGAGACAGAGATATCCTATATTCTAGTGTACAACCAGAGTAAAAAATGGAGCTGGGTAGGTCATGTTGTCGGGAGCCGAGGGGTCGCAGCGGAACGCCAGAACAAGAGGGCCAGCTCAGCAGGCTTTCACAACCGAATAGCGCGTGCCGTGATTGGGCCGCTAGCACGCGCCGCACAACTATATTCTCGTCGTCATTCGCAGCCGGCCCCAAGGCGCCGGCCGAGAGCGCCGACCTTAGCGTCCCCGATTAGCAGCGTCGGTGGGTGCTACAATGTAATGCGTAGGGCTGATAATCGGTGGACCATATCAGCTACATAATGGGCGCCAAGCGAAGGGAAGCTCAGATTCGAGGATGGCAGAAAATTAGGTGGGGTGATGAAATTAGGAAATTTTCAGGCGCAAGTTGGAATCGGCTAGCGCAAGACTGGGGCAATTGGAGATCGCTGGGAGAGGCCTTCGTCCTGCAGTGGACATAAAATAGGCTTATGAAGATGAAATTAAATTTATGGCAGTGAACGCTACATGTTAAGTCCTCCGCATGTTTTCTGTTTCAAAGGAAATGCTTACATTCTATTTGTCGAACTAAATGGGTAATGGAATAATTGGCCGTAAGTTCGCGTGCGTAGGAACATGGTATTTTTCATATTTCGAGGGCTTTCTCTCTTCGCCAGAAAAAAAAAATAAACGCGCGATGTCTACCTTGCTGCGAATCTGATTTTGACGTCTCTTACGATTCTCTAGAACTCCCTAATTGACATCCCGACAATTGGAACAAAAATTTAAAAAGTTAGCTGAGTACTCTTAGTTAACAAATTGGATGTAAGGTATTAAAAAAATACTGGCGGTTTCTCAACCGGTCTCGGAACAACATGCACTTGATCTTGTTCTCGTAGAATGATCTGCCGCTTTTTAAAGCTTCGTGCATGATATCTGGAACACTCCATATCCGAAGGCAGAAGTATTAAGGCAACCGGAGCTAGGGGGCTCCATTTTTAATGAAGTAAACAACTATAGCTAGGCGAACAAGCAATGCTACAGATGATGTGAGTCCCCTTTTTTTGAATCTGCGAAGCAATTAACAATAAGACAGAAAACGTTAAATATTTTTAATGAGGAAAAAGGTAAATAAAAGACCTTGCCGTCGGGGAGAGCCGTACCCTCGTAATTAAAATACAGAGACTGGAGGGACAGCCGTCGCCCATTTATTTACCTTTCATTATGTATCACAATTGATTTTTTCAAAATAAATGGTGATCGTAGTTCATTTTGGCAAGTAATTGCTTATGAGTAATTACGTAGAGATTCCTCAACTGTGGCAATATAGCATTACATTTTTTTTTGTACGTAGTATGCATACCTCCAAAATGAACACTTTATCATGCCTTCAGCAGCCTCGAAATTTAAGCATGGCGCTTGCATTTTATCACCGACAAATCTGTGACGGTGTTAGCGCGGTGGTGTTGTGTTTGCTTTGCCAACTGCGAATATTAAAGAAAAAAATAAGTTTCGTCCGACAGGCGAAGTCCTGATTGCGACAGCAAATTATTAGACAGCTATACGAAGTAAGGTTAGTCGTTTTACCAGCTGCCTAAAGTGCTGTAAACATTCGCTTACAAACTGAATTAACAAGCACGTTGTCCCGCGCGTACAAGCAAATACAACTCACTCGATGACCGCGGGCACTCGCTGTCAGAACGCTGGCGTGATGAAGAGCGACCACAGCCGCGAGCGTATTCCCCTTAGTGCTGCATCTCGCTTCAACGCGAACTAGGCGCGAAAGAACACAGCACACATGAAGCAATCAACTGTATCCAGCCGGCTAGCGTTCTAACCCCCAGCGCAGGTTGCCCCCAAAATTCGCCTCGAGTGCCCATATAATTGCTATCACAATGTTAGTGTATGGAAGTTATCGAATACCCGTGGTGCAAACACAGCTTCCTCATGGGAGGGAAGCAGCTTAACAGGTCTGCAGCAATTCAAGCATGCATAAACTGGCCATGAAGAACAGATAGGAAAGGTGGCAGTGCGCTAGATTATGCGGCAGAAAGTAGGGAGGCAAGAGGAATATGCCACGCGAAAATTTCACTGTACTACATACCGTGAGAAAGAAGGGACCAGTGTTCACTTACTTCTACTATAATGGGGTTCCCAAAAGAGGTGATAAATTTTGGAGCCCTACTTTCACAGAGCAAGAAGCACGCAGCTCTCATGCTGCGGTGCGCTTGATGACGCTGCAGCTCCATAGCGCAACTAGGTGCATACGTTTGGCTCTTCACTTCCTACAGTGAGTAATGCTCTAGCATTAAGGCAAGACAAAAAGAATGAGTGGATTAATTAGCGACGTATTGAGGAGCATAAAAAATCACCAGCCCTTCCCCTGTCGAGAAAATGGGGGTAAGCGAAGCTTGTGTCTGTATCTGACCTTCGTGGTGATTTTCTTTCTTTCTCTGTCTCTCTATCTTTCTTTCTCTCTCTATCTTTCTTTCTTTCTCTCTCTCCTTCTTTCTCTCTTTCTGTTTCTTCCTTTCTCTCTCTTCTCTCTTTCTTTCTTTTTCTCTCTCTCTTTCTTTTTGTCCCTGGTATGTGCCATTGAGCTTGGACCCTTCCTGAACTAACGCCAGGATCGGCCCACTTTTCAGCGCGACACCACCACCACGGCCACCACCACCGCCGAAACATTTGAGCCTATAAAGCTTCGCTTAAAAATTCGAGGACAATAAGCACTGAGTTGTGAATACAAAAGCATTCACGTCCAATTGAACATGAATTGATCTGAGCGGTCCTTCGAGTTTTGCGCGGCGAGTAATGTACCATAGTGGTACGTGCTGCTCGAGCCAGCAAGCAGCAGCAGCCTGCGTTGCCAACGCCGCGTGCCACCGACGCGGCGATGCCCATCGGATGACGCGGCACGCCATGCCCTCTCCCCTCACTCAACACCTGGTGCGCCAGCGTGGCAGCAGGTGTCCCCTTTCTCCCGCTCTCGGCTCCGGAAAGTAGCGCTCGTGCCGAGAGCGAGAACGAGGGTGACGTTGTCTCGGTGATGCCCTTTCCCCTCACACAACATTTGGCGCGCTAATGCGGCAGCAGGTGTTCCCTTTCGCCCACCCGGCTCCGTCGAGGCGCAGCTCGTGACGTGGCGTCGCAGTCGAGGGGAGCTCCGTCAATTCGCGCTTGTGACGCGACGTCGCAGCCAATGGCAATGCGAGTTTAAGTGTTTCGCTCCTACAGACGCCAGCTTTTTCGCTCAATGGGCCGTTTGAAGCTTTCGCATAAAAAATGTCCGACACGTTCCGCGCATTGTACTCCCATTCCCATATAAATATCCGCACATGGCACATACCCCTAGGTGTTCTTTGCTTCTCACTGTCGCTTGTATTTGTTTATGGCTGCCATTAGATTACCGACAATGTCAGTGGTAGAAAGCTGATCCTTTGCAAATATTACGTTGTTCTTGCGACATGTACATAGGGTTGGCGTAGGCCCTCACGATAGGAACAGACGGTAAGAATACTGTGGGATTAAATGTCTGAGTGACATTAGCCGTGTGTCGTACCCAGTGTACCTCGTGAAAACATGCCTGATATGAAATTCCTTAAAAGAAAATAATTTCTGAGTTGAAAATACGCAAATACGTATACGCAAATAAAATCGCAATGCGGATTGACAATGCCGAATTGGCAGCCCCGTTGTGGACGAATGCTTAACCTTCTCGTCTTTGGCGTTCAGGTGGCCCTTTGGGTGGCTGGACTTGCCGTTGGTAAAGATGACCAGATACTGCATCGAAGAAATTGGCGCCAAACTACTGACCACCTGTGCAAGGGCCAGGATGCGCATCAAGTTATCGACATCATGCCACGTGTACTGCAGCGGTGTTACCTGTAGGCCCGGTGACGTCGACGCACAAGCATCGCAAGGACTACATAAACAGGAGCTAGGGTTGCTGCGGAACCCTTCAGTGGACGTAGCGGAGCTGATCCTGGACGCGTACTTAAGCTTTCCATCTCCGTCTTTCCGGTTGTTGCTAAACACTCTTCCGTGAGGGATGATCCTCTAACTTTGACGGAGCTGCCAAGTCCACATTCTTATGCTGTCATGCTGTGAGATGGTGTGAGTTATCCGCTTATTGCTATTGACGTCTGGCGATGTAGAGTTGAGTCATATGACCAACTGGTAAAGAAGCTTTAAGGACTGACTAAAACTAATTAAACACTAAAATATTTTAACAAGTTGAAGAAACTGTTGATGTTCATCATCATCACCAGCCTATATTTTATGTCCACTGCAGGACGAATGCCTCTCCCTGTGATCTCCAATTACCCCTGTCTTGCGCTAGCTGTTAATATTTTATTGTGTTATTATGTTATTAACCAAAGAATTGGGGCAATAGAGAGAGAGAGATAAATGAGATGCGAAAGGCAGGGAGGTTAACCGGAAGGTTGGGGCGATAGAAAACGAATTGGAGTACCTGTAACGCTACGAAAAAAGCTCACTGAGTGCAACTGATAGAAACTTTTTTTTAGTCGAGAAGCAAACGCTGACGATTGAAAAAATACGAGCCGACGAAACAACTTAACAATAAAAGGTGTAAGCGAAGCCCTAATAAAGACAGTTAGTCTCTGCAAATGGTCAAGAAAAGTACATTAAAAAATTGGTCGAAGTGGAATGTGAGTACACTGGAAAGCATTTACAGCATTGGTACCAGACGTAGTCACAGTGCGCCCCCGCCAGCGATACTCAGGTTGTATCGACTTCACTGAAAAATCTTAAATTTTATCTCTCAATTAACTGAAAAGATCACGCATTTCTATATCAGAAGATTTTTCACAGAGTATCAGAGCCTTGCAGTATAAGCTATGGTGCTCCGCCACAAATGACAAGGTGAGACCAGCTGTAAAGTGTCACTTGTGTACGATAACTTAAAAATCGATTGCAAAACTTTCCTTTGGCATCTTGGTACTGGATCGTAGGGTAGAATTAAATTGGTCACCGCCCAACCCACACAATAAGTCTGATACATTTAACCAAGGCTGACACAATTTTTTAAATAATCGAAATTTGTATCCCTGAATGCGCTGACTTCTTTCTGGGGTTTCACGTGCCAAAACAAGATCTGATTATGAGGCACGCCGTAGTGGAGGGCTCTGGATTAATTTTGACCACCTGGAGTTCTTCAACGTGCATTACAACGCAAGCAGACGGGCGTTTTTTTTTCATTTCGTGTCCATCGACTGAATGCGCTTAGTGTAGTATTAACTTCACCTTTTTGAAGCGATTTTTCCTGTCAACCCTGACGTCGTAGTTATAACAGAAGCCTGGTTACATTTTAGTGTTCAGCATTCTGAAAAAAAAATTCTTCCGGCATATAAACAAAATACCGGAGATCTCGTGGCAGTGGAGTAGCCATAGCCATAAAAAGCAATATAGGTATCTCACAAAATCCTAGACAATATGATTCCTGATCAAGAAAGTACATGATGCAAACTATCATTTCGTCGTAAACGCATCACCATAGGTGAAATTTATCAGCCTTTAAACTCTAAACCAAAGTATCTGGATATGCTTAATGACTACCTTGCTTTACATACCAATACCCAATATGCTTTACTTTAACAGACGATTTCAACTTGCCCGATATAAATTAAGCTGCCAAGTTTCATGATGGCGGCGAATCCGCAAGTGCTGAATCTTTGCTTTTCACTACTTTCAGCTTTTCCTTAAATCGGGTAGCCACTAGAGATATGCGATTCAACAGCTTGCTGTCGAAATTAATTGCTTGTCCTCATGCTATTTAGCACTTTACGTGAAAACTGCACACTCAGCATTTCCAATAAAATTTCTGATCACAGATTAAAGGCAAGCACATTCCCAGTTTCATGCACAAAAATTACATTAAGCCAGCTCCAATTCTTGTAAAAGACTGCGCGCGCAAGCGATTCAGCCATTCTCGCTTACCTAGAATCTCGCTAATCAGAGATCAATGAAGTTGATAACGTGGAGAACCTTTGAGAAAACTTTAAGGAGATTATGAGTATCTGCGAAAGTTAGTTCATTTCTTTAAAAAAGCAAAGCCCAATGGGCTTTGCTTTTTGAACCATCACTTAGCATATGTTAATAGCGAAATCTTTCAGAGATTTTTTCAGACAGTATTCACTAGGAGTGCATCTTTCGCTTCCTTACCAACACTCGATTTCAACGACGCAATGTAGGAAATCAATCTAAGCAAAGATGGCATTCTACGCCGTTTGCGCAAACTCGACCTCAAAAAGTGTGCTGGCCCTGACCATGGGCCCTATAGCATAAAACTATTCTATTCTGTTTTTACTCTAATCTCCTGACGTCAAACATACGTAATCGCCGACGCCATCAGGTGGTGACGCGCAGCGTTGTTTGAATGAATGAAACGCCCTCCTCTTTTATAGAAGATCACCTTTGTTTGCTTTCAGAACGAATAACATTGCCTTTTTGACAGGTTTTTCTTATCCAATTGGCTGACCAGAGGCGAGAAGCATGCACAAGTGGAGATGGTTTCACTGGGGCTGGGCTAGTGCAGTACATAGCCAGTTAACTACAAAACCTAAACTTCCGACACTAGCTCATTGTAGAATTATGTTCAGGTTGAAAGTTATGTTTAAAAACTAATTTTGAAATTGTTGACAATATTGTTGAAATGTATGTATGAGCTCTGTCATGGTCATTTCCAAATAAATAGCTCTGCTTACAAGACCAGACGAGGCATTCACTCCGCACGGTTCACATTAAAATAGTCTAACAAACCACTAGTCATATTAATTCTCACATGTATTATTTCCTTCCAGACGCAATAGTCTACTGGAACAACCTACCAGAGGTAGTCAGCTCCTCTACTTCGGTTGAATGTTTCGTAATATTACTGCGGACATGAACCACACGCACGCACGCGCACACGCACACGCGCGCGTGCGCCACACGCATTAAATCGCACTGCAAGTGGCTTGAGAAAAATAACATTCTACGATGGACAAACGGAAAGACAATCTGACTTTATTTGTATACACGCTCGCTTAACGAATTACTTGAGTACGAAGATGTGTGGCCCACTTTTAGAGCTCTGCTTTTAAGCACCCGTTCCTGCGTTTAGCGTTGGCTTCGTCCCTCGGCGTAACCGAGCGAACAATCGCAGCAAAGAATGAAAGCGAACGCGGAGCGCAGCGGGAGATGAAAGACGGCGAAGAGATCGCGAGGAAAAAAGCGGAGGAGGAGGGCATGGCGAAAACATGAGAAGAAAAACGTAGTGCCGCGCAAGATGGGCGACGACCGCTACGAGCTGGCGCCAGAGTAGCGCGCCGTCGTCTGATCCCCGATCACATGCGGCAAGCGCGGCCAACGATACTATATATGAAAACAAAGCGCTGCATGAGCGGAGGTCCGTCTCTGGCGGCTGCTGTGAACCGCGGCCACGCTAGAGCACTGCACGGGCCCGGGCTTTTTAACTCTGAAAAACATGCATTTTTCGGTCTCGGGCCGGGTTCGGGCCGGTTTCGAGTCGGGCTCGGGCCGGGCTCGGCCTTAAGGTAAAGGGGTGGCGGGCCGGGCCGGGCGGGTAACGTAGATTATTTCCGGGCCCGGGCCGGGCTCGGGTCTCGCCATAAAAGTTTTGATCGGGCTTGGGCGGGCCGCCCAATGTAAAAACGGGCCCGGGCCGGGCCCGGGCCGCAAAAATCGGCCCGTGCAGTGCTCTAGGCCACGCGTCAGTCGCCCCACACTTTATTTATTTACTCATTTATTTCGTGATACTGTCAATACCATCAGTGATTTTTAAAGGAGTGGGTTAGAAGGGTCTGTAGAAATTGTGATACAGGCATTCACATAAGTATCATCATCATCAGCCTATATTTATGTCCACTGTAGGACGAAGGCCTCTCCCTACAATCTCCAGTTACGACTGTCTTGCGCTAGCTGATTCCAACTTGCGCGTGCAAATTTCCTAACTTCATCACCCCACCTAGTTTGCTGACGTCCTCGACTGCGCTTCTCCTCTCTTGGTATCCATTGTGTAACTCTAATGGTCCACCGGTTATCCATCCTACGCATTATATGGCCTGCCCAGCTGAATTTTTTTTCGGCTATTCCCGTTTGCTCTCTCATCCACAGCGCTCTCTTCCTTTCCCTTAACGTTAGGCCTACCATTTTTCGTTCCATCGCTCTTTGTTGATTCTTAACTTGTTCTCAAGCTTGTTTGTTAACCTCCAAGTTTCGGCCCCATTAGCACAGGTAGAATGCAATGATAGTACACTTGTCTTTTCAACGACAGTGGTAAGCTCCTAGTCAGGATTCGTTAATGTCTGCCGTATGCACTCCAACACAATTTTATTCTTCTGTAAATTTCCTTCTCATGATCAGGGTCCCCTCTGAGTAATGGACCTATAAAAATTTACTCCTTTACAGACTCTAGAGGCTCACTGGCGAATCCTGAATTCTGGTTCCCTTGCCAGGCTACTGAACATTACCTTTATTTTCTGTATATTAATCTTCAACCCCACTCTTACTCTTTCTCGGTTAAGGTCCTCAATAATTTGTTGTAATTCGTCCCCATTGTTTTTGAATTGTACACTGTCACCTGGAAATTGAAGGTTGCTGAGATATTCGTCGTTGATCCTCCCTGCTAAGCCTTCCCAGTCCAAGAGCCTGAATACGTCATCCAGGCATGCAGTGCGTCTGTTATGGCTCCCAGCTGTCCCAGAAGGCCCGCTACGATAGCCAATGTACAATGTATGTACATTGTATGTACACTACATACATTGTACAGTACAATGTATGTACTGTACATTGGAGAGATTGTCTCCTTGCCTGACGCCTTTCTTGATAGGTAATTTTCTACTTTTCTTGAGGACAACCACAAGTATACAATAGGGTAATTAGAAAATGTTAAAGATAATGAGCCTATGTTAACCGAATTGAGTAGGCCAAAAAGATAACGCATAAGCACCTTATTTCAGTTACATACTATGTACTGCAAGAGAAAAAAAAGAGAGACAAGCACATGAGATACAAAATTCGTAAAATCATCCACAATTTCACATCAGATTCTCTATATGACTGATAAGTATAACAATGATAAACACAATAATGATAGCATCACTTACTCGTTGCTGACAGCACCGTTTGGCCAGCAAATTTAACAAATTTGTCAACAGTGGGCTGTGCGACCACCGTCGGGGCTGAAGCATTCCAGTCACGAACAGCTCGCGGGAAGAACGAATAGCTAAATGTATTGTTAGCACAAATATTACCTTGGAGTATAAGGTGATGCTTATGGCGTGTTTCTCTGGACGTGTTATAGGAAATTTAGGTGTCAGGACCCACTTTAATCTCATTATGCAGAATGAGATACAAATATTTGAGTCGGTACAGCATCGCACGACTGGTTAGTGTATGAAGGCCGATCTCGGACAGCATCTGCGTAGGCCAGTCGGTGCGTCCATATCTGTTTTTGATAAAATGTGCGGCTTTTCTCTGGACAGCCTCAAGCGTAGCTATTAAATGCGAAGCATTTCTTGGCGAACATTTGCCACTTTGACAGTATCTATCTATCTATCTATCTATCTATCTATCTATCTATCTATCTATCTATCTATCTATCTATCTATCTATCTATCTTGGCGCCTACGTCTTGGTGCTCTCATGGTTGTTTCGTTAACTTGATAGGTACCAAAATTGGCATAGTATGACCAGAGTGTATGACGAACACGAATGATAGGTCATGACATGAATATCATGACATGTGTGTCATGTAGGTCATGAAACATCCACTTACGTCTTGGTGCTCTGATGGTTGTTTCGTGCACTTGGTATGTAACTGGAATGAGTTCGGACATGGGTACCAAGTGAAGGAAACACTAAAGGATGATGGTAGAAGTCATGGTCATGAGCATGACTCAGCAAAAATGACAATGACTCAGCGAAAAATGATTAACACTCAGAAACCACTGAAAATGGTTCGGACGTGGGCACTAAGTGAAGGAAACACTAAAGGATGACGGTAGAAGTCAGTCATGAGCATGACTCAGCAAAAATGACAATGACTCACCGAAAAGAGATTAACACGCAAAAACCACTGAAATGGGTTCGGACATAAATGATAGTTCATTACATGCGTGTCATGTAGGTCATAAAAAGCCGCCTACGTCTTGGTGCTCTCATGGCCTTTCCATTAACTTGGTCGGCTCCCCGCACTCTGCTTCGTATAACATCGATTCCCACAGGGCGTGGCATCTGCCGGAGTTTTTTTTTTTACTTTGCGCGAACGGAAACCACGCCACTTTCGCATATAGTAAGATAGGACGTATGAACGCAAATAGGCCAAGAGCTTGGCTTCCTTCGTAGAGTGTCGCCGGCCCGCTTAAAAAAAAAAACATTACCTTTCGCATAGTTTTGCTTGACACTTGCTCTACATGAGCCGACCATCCTAGATCTGCTGATATGACGAGGCCAAGTGCTTTTATTGAGGGACAGTGTTAAGGATGGTACTATCATAGCCATACGGAAAACTAAGTTTGAATTTCTTTTTTGTTAGCGATATTGAAACAGTTTAATCAAAGTTGAGGGCCATTGGCCCGTTCTCAGACCATTGGGCTATCAAAGCAAAATCCCTGTTAAGACTAATTTGATCTTGTCAATTAAGTACTTTTCTATACAGGATGCCGTCCACTGCAAATAACCTAATGTTGGATTAAACCTGACTATTATGTCGGTTATGAACAAAAGGAATAGGTTAGGGGCCGAAACAGAACCCTAGGGTACACCAGAAAGGACTGGCATAATTTCAGAAGTGTGGGTGCCTAACTAAACAAATTGGAGGCGGTCAGATAAATAACCGTTAGTCCAACAAAATATTGGCCCATCTCCTAGTATATGTTTAAGCTTTAATAGTAGTTTAGCATGGTAGACACAGTCAAATGCCTTTGACAAGTCTAGGTAAATGACATCTATTTGTGTTTGGTCGTTAAATGCTTTGGCGAAATCGTGTAGGATCTTAACAAGTTGGGTAACTTTAGGCAGACCAGTCCTAGGTAGGGATGGAGAACACTATTTGCCTGAACGAATTCTTTAGCGGATTATAACATAATATTTTCCAAGATTTTACAGCAAGTACATGAGAGAGAAATAGGCCTATAATTCGACTGACAAGACGATATATCCCCAGATTTGTAGACTGGCACTATTTTTGCAATCTTCCATTCTGCTGGAAGGCATTGTTTGGAGATTGATATATTGTATACAAGGCATAAGTATTTGCTTACAGGTTCGGCATAGCGTTTCAGGAAGCAGTTCGGGAGTCCGTCTGAGCCGTTGTACTTTTTATTGTCTATATTTGGTAATAGTGAGAGCACGCCTGCTTCGGTTACGACTGGTGCGCTCAGCGCCTCGTTTTGCTTTATATTTTCTGTCCTATAATCATGCGTAATACCATTGCCAGGGGCAAATACGGAATAGAAGAGTGCGTTAAACGCTTCATGCTAGATTTTTTTCTTCGGTCGGCGACAATGGTTTTCGAGGGTTATCTTTGTGCCTGACATAACGTCACAGTTTGTGGGGTGAATATTTGATAAAATTGCTAAGCGTTGTACTGTAGAGGCGCTGTGTTTCTAGTTTTGTTTATCAGTCTGTTTAACGAATTTATTTTTTGGCAGAAGTATGAAACGGCATAATTTGTTAGATTTCGTCAACCTTTTTATTCTTCGTTTGAAATGAATTACATCGCCTGTTATCTATCCATGGGCTGTGCTCCGTTCGCTCCGTTTAGAACGTGCCGCACGATACAGATTGTGCCGCGTCAGCCAATATATTGCCAAATGAAAATACATATAGAGCTGCGCTCAAATTTCGCATTAGAGAGTATCATAATCGTCGATCTTTAACAGCGAAGCTGTTTAAGCCAGCCGTAAATTGTGGTGCGTAGCAAGACACTACCAAGAAAGAAAAGAAATTTTCTTGCCGAGGCGGGATTCGAGCCCGCGTACCCCCGGTCCCAAAGCGAGCGTCGTAACCACTAGGCTATAGAGCCACGCTTGCAGAACGTGCATTTATGCGAACGATATGATTGCGTTCGAGTGTCATCATCTTCGTCCACAGCTGGCGCGTTCGTACGCTCGTGCTCTGCAAGGTGAGGAGGTTTTGCGGTCTATGAGAGCCAGAGAGAGATGCATTCACGGAGAGGGTCTCCTGGAACGCGGTGTCGGCATTGGAACGCGGTGTCGGTGTTGCAAGCTGCGCTATGCAATGCGCAGTGACGGCCGTAAGTGCGAGACGCGCGAAAAGAAATTATCATCATCATGAGTTATAAGATGAAAAGTTCGCGAGCACTTCCGGAAAATGCTGGGCTACGATCGCCCAGCTTCGCTGTTTCAAGCGTTGCGCGGCCGAGTGCAAGGTTATTTTTTGATGCTTGATCATGATGTATTCGGAACAGAGCGACAGAGAAAGCGCTTTATTGAAAAAGCAGAGTGTTTAGCCAACGTATTCTCGCCTACATGCTACTCTGCAGGGAATGAGACGAAGGAGAAGTAAGGCCCTAGAAGAAGGTGGGCTAAGAAAAAACAAATAAACAAAGGTGCAGGTCTTCTGATGTTATCGACAGTAGAATAAGTGTCCGAGGCAGCGAAGATCTTACTAAAACTAGACTGTTAATTAAAAAAAGTAGAATCGCAGTCTTAATGAGACGACCTGCGTGGGTCAGTCGTTTAGAGAGCAAGCCTATTGACTCGAATATATAAAAACAAGAAATTCAGGGTTTTGCGCTCTTTTGATGGACAAGGCCAGGGACCCAGCATCCATGTCAGTCTCAAGGGAATTTGTTCGATCTTTGCCATGTTCATTTTATACTGACGTCGCTCGTCTTTGTAAACTGGGCACTCAAGAAAAATGTACTTGGATATTCCACGACGCCGCAGTTGTCACAACATGACCATTGCGAAACGGAAGACTTCTTGCATGAAACGTTTAGTCTTAGCCGGTGATAGAGGGCCTCCAGCTACCGTGGTAGACATTGTGGTAGCCTTGATTGCAGTTCTGGATCGATGTTGAACAAAAAAATTGTAATGGCCTGAAAGTGAGTTTTGCCACGAATGTGAGCTTGCTATACATAAGTCACTTTTCTTAGAATATAAATAGAGTTGCTGTCCAGCGCGTACTTTGCACTTTTTTGTTTTGCATCTTGTCTTGCTTATGGAGTCCGTTAACATATTTTACGATGGCCGTAACCAAGTTGCCCAAGTTTCAGCATTAGTTATGCGAAGAGCAGGTGAATTGCGCTGTTTACGTCGGAACATTTTTCTTCGGGCGCATCGAACACGTGGACACGAACGCACGGACACGCGCATACACGCAAGCAAGCACACGCGCAGGCAGATAGAGAATTGCCTGAATGTTATAAACAATTACCTTAACGGTTCTCAGATGTAGTTCCACGTGCTTTCCGCTTCACTAACGCCACAAACATTTCAAAAGTATGTTCGTTTCTTAATTCGACCTGTCTCTTTCATCCGTACCTGAGAAAGAACAAGAAAATGTACGTACAACATAATTACGCTTGTCCTTGCACGCCGAATTTACGCTTAGCGTCAGGCAGCGAGACCTTTCTTTTTATTCACTGCTAATGCCCGTGGATGTCAGATTATTCCGGCGCGTGGTTCTGTTTTCACGCATATATGTTGGAGCCTTCGACCATGTTTCAAAATGAGGTATTTTCTGAAACACACATAATTAAGTTTCAAAGCTTGCACTACTGGCGAGGTTTACAAGCCACGTCTAGATGTTTCAACACACGGTAGTTTTATAGACCACTTACCATTTCGCAATTTTCTATTGCATTTCACGCCTGCAGGTCACCGAAAGAAATCATCGCGCTGTACAGCTCGCATAAGCGATCTGTTGCATTTAAGCTACTGTCTGAAGTCGCATAGGAACAAGTCGGATAATACCGTCACGTAGTTTAAAGTTCTCATTATAATTTCCTTGCAATTGAAAAATAGATTCAGACATAAGGTGTATTCTACTATTTTTTTTGTCGCACTGTCAGGTTTGAAAAGCGTTTACACGATTTTCCACGTTCACCCTCTACCCGGTGGGTGATCTTGAAAGAATTGCAAAAGGCAGCTAAGCGCATAGAGCTAGCGTGAGGGTATCCTGTGTACAGATACCACGGAACTCATTAAAGAGGGCCTGGTATATAAGTGGTGCAGCCTATAAGTACACCAAATGTGAAATTAAATTTGATAAAGTGGGCGGGCGCCCTCTCTGGAGGCGCTGTTTTGATGTATACCTCTAATAGTTTGCATATATCTGTTTTCTTTTATTTGTCGCTTGTCGCTCCAGTGATTTCGTATTCTGGTGGCTGGCACTTAGGTATTAGGATAACGACCAATGAAGGGGAAAAAAAAGAACAGTCTAGGTTTCACAGAAAGAGGTAGCAGAATGTCAATAAGCCCGTTAACTTTGATTAATTGTAACTATATCTACTTGGTCGGGTATGCAAAACTTGAAAGTCATCGGTACGATACCACAAATCGGCGTAGAGTTCGCTTTTTCAAAGGGCGTGGGTCTGGGGTAACATAGACTATCGTAGCTAATTAGCCACGCAAGAATAACTGTACCAAATATTAACATTGAGACGGTCGAAACCGGGGGTTACTCGCCAGGGCGACTTCGAATACCCTCGTGTACCGACGTTCGCGATACGCAAGGGCAATTTCGCTGCAACTCCACCATAACGCCGCTACATTTACCCGACCGCAAAGTTCCACATACTGCGGTTTCTGCCCAGGTGTCGCAACTGGGCGCCGAACAAATTCAGCCTCGCTCCTACGATTCTCTCGCAATTCGTACTTAGTACGCTGCACTTCAGAGTTAGGCTAATTGTATACTAATATGGCGTCTCTATTACTGCCTTACGCTTGGCTTCCAAGCCCTTGAGACTCATGGGCCAGCGAGTCTAGGAAAACTTTCTAGGAATTTCTATATAGCAGCTATTCAATCTAGAGGGCACGCAAGGAAAAAAAAAAAGGCTCCTTTCGCGTACACTGCCGAAACTCGCTAAGGTATTTCTTAAATCAATTGCGCAGTCATACTTTTTTTATCGCTTTTTCGCCACGCAATCCACAATTAGGCAATGGGTTATCTTATCAATAATCAAGAACAAGGTATTGCGCTTTGATTTTGGCGCAATATATCAACAGCCGGTATACGCCACGTTCAAGTGACGCGCGTATTGTCACCGCGTGGATCAAGAGGAAACGATAGCACAGGAAATGATGCACGTGCAGCAGCATGTCATCTGCCGACGACTTGACGCCAACTTTCGGCCTTGTATGTGGCAACATATACGGGCATTGAGTTAAGTGAACTTTTTAGGGGCGCTTTAACAAATTGCTCAAATTTTCTTACTGTTTGTTTTCGCTTTCACGATGTGAAGTCATGTGTACGGAAATTCAGTAGGCCTGTTGCCGACAATATAATTCGCTGAGAGGAAACACCCCGGGCTAGAGGCGAGCATTTTCTATTCACCGCCCTAATGCTTTATTTGATGGAGGTTAACAAAAATAGAGAGAATCAGTTGCATGAGGTCATCCAGAGAACATTTGCACGCCAACACCGATTGACGCTTGTTGTTTTTTATTTTTTCTTTCCTTTCTGGACCGGCTGGTGCGTTCCACGCGCGGAGTTTGACCACCGGTGAAAGCGCGGCAGAAAAGGCTACGCACATGCTTGCGAGATACTGCTTGGGTGCTGTTACGCTCCTGCTATAAATTTCATCCATGGGAGGTCGACTCTCTGCACGGCTTCCTGGCCGCCTACAATGAGAATTCGCGTGTCGCTCTTATTTCGCGCGGTGTTCTCGACCTTGGTCCAGCCGTCCTTCCCTGATAGGGCGATCAGAACGCTGGGCATGAAGCATCAAACGATCGGTTCCGCGCGTCAAGTGTCATGTCACTCAATCTCGCCGATCCGGCAATCAAGTCAACGGTCAAGCGAACGACGCCGATGAAGCCATGTGGCGCACTATTCGCGCGGTAGATGTAGCGTTTGAGGCGCCTAGAAAGAACATACCGCTTGCCTGTCACGTTTTCAGGACCTTTTTGTTTTTACCTTCAGATGTCTTTCTTTTTTTCCTGAGTGAGACTACGCCGCGCCATTTCCGCCTGAAGATCTAAGCTAGTTTTCCTTACTGCATTCCGCGCTCGTTAATGGGGCGTTGCAGACATCGTAATAAACAAGTAATACAAGGGTATGCCCTTTTTGAAGCTCCCAATATATTCAAGGCTGCAGTTTTAGTAAATAAAGCTTCTGTTTCGCTTCTGAAATGGACCATTTTCCTATTAGTCAGGGATCCTACGTATGATTGCGGAGCGGTGGTAACGAACCCAGCCACGTATATGAGCACATGTAATAGTGCGCCCAGAGGGTACGTCATTTGCGCCGTAACACCCGAGCGCTATAGTGATAAAGACAGGCCTTAGAGACGTGCACTTGTAATGGTGCTCGTAAGGAATCGCTGCTCGCTGCCAGTGACCGGCGGACACAAAGCTAGCACATTAGGGAGCGCAGGAACGAGGTCAGACACGTGGGTCCACGGAAACACTTGTTTCGCTGCTGATTTGGGGAGGCACGGCTGTGCGCGTCTCCGGATGTCTCTGAATGGACTTAGACGTGTGCGCTCCCGGTAACTTTTTTTTTTCGTGCTGAATGTAAATAGCCTTCTCTGGACTGAGGAAGGATTTGCCCGGGGAGAATGCTGTATCGCACGCGGAGCCTCGGTGTTAGCGTATAACGTATTACTGTATTACTGTACAGTTAACGCTCTGCCTGCCTATACAACGCCTTGTTAATTAAGTATACTGTAACGTATACTGGTCTGGGATAATTGAAGCAGTCTACACCAATCATCTGCCTTTTCGCGCGTCTTTAGTGATCTGACCACAACTCCGCTCTCGTTATCGCCGGGATCGGCGATAACGATAATGATTACTTACTTTGTATCGGCGTTTTTATACTCTGTGATATGTAGGCTACTTTGGTGAGATTGAGATAGAACATGATTCGGTTACTCCATTTATATCTATTCTACAAGAAAAATAATTGATAAATGGATAACAAATTTTATGAAATAAGGATAAGGCTATCACGACGGAACGTACAATTAATATTTATGTATTTATTCATTTATAAATACACCACAGGTTCCAATTGGAACCTTGAGTGATGGGGAAGAAGTACAACAAAATTACATAAAGCATAAACAGGAACCAGAGAACGTTATTAATGACTACGAAAATTTCATACAATACTGAACACCACTTTTACAAGAAGTGAGAGTGCAAATTCTCGCTGGACGTCTCACGGTTAGTGATGGAAGCAAGGCTACCAGGAAGATCATTCCAGAGTGCTCTGGCTTGTGGCAACGCTGAGGAATTAAAAGCCTTGGTTCTACCAAATATTCGCGTGAGGCTGAGGTGATTATGAAGACGCCTAGAAGTATGTACGTAGTGGGGTTACAAGGGGCAATTTTTGTTGTGTTGTGCCATGAATGTATTTGTGTATCAGACATAATAGAGCGATTTTTCTACGGGTACATAATGCTTGAAGGGAATAGACTACTTTAATTCGAGTGACACTGGAATGCCGCTCGTAGTTGGATGAGATGAATCTGGCGGCTCTGTTTTGTAGTGCTTCTAACATTGAAATTATGTAAGCTTGATGAGGTGACCAGATTGACGAGGCGAATTCAAGCTGCGGACGAACGAAGGTTACATAAGGTAATTTGCGTGTGCTAGCAGGTGAGTGACTTAGGTTGCGACCTAAATAACCGAATGTTTGGGATGCCTTTAATGCAAGACCCATTATACGCTTTGTAACCTTTGGTGAAGTTTCGATAAAGAGACGAATGCAAGGAGAAAGCCAGGAACGTAAACCAGAACGAAAAATTCGGTCACTGAGGGACCAGGGTATTGAGTAATGTAACGGGCTAGATGCAGAAATATGAGAAGGCAGTTTCCTTTGGTGAAGGAAAACTTTTTTTTTGTTCAAGTGCCCTAAAGGCCCATGCGGGCATTAAATAGGGGTATTACAAGAAATCAAGGATAATTGCAGCGCCCATTAAAACAAATACTAGACGTTAAAATAGCAGAACATAACTAACAAACAGTTTATGAGCAACAGTTGACCTCAAGCTCAGTTCACAGTACAAAACAGACGAAGCACCATAGCATTTATAAAATAGCAGAACATAACTAACAAACAGTTTACGAGCAACAGTTGACCTCAAGCTCAGTTCACTGTACAAAACAGACGAAGCACCATTGCATTTATCCTTATAGTTCATTTCTCACAAAGGCTTATGCAATCCTGTCCACTAAAAGATCTTATGAGAAGGTGTCCGTCACTATACTGCAGTTGACTCGCTGACAACCGCCCAAGCTTTTTGCCGTACATTCTGTGTCAGCGCAGTACTGTTGGCATGCCGCCCACTGCTTTCCGGCTGCTGTACACTGCCCTGGTGCTGCCCATCTTTGAATATTGCTCCCCCATCTGACTGCACTGTTCTGTGGCGCTTCAGGGCCACCTTGCTAGTGTGCAGCGTCGTGCCGCCTATATATTGTATAGGCGCAGCACACCAAGGAACCAGCGCCTCTCCTACACACAAGTATCGACTGACACGCAGCATAGGTTTCCTTCCTGGCAACCTCCAGCATCTAGAGTTCAGGCTGCTACCGACTTCTCGCTCTTGAGCAAACATTAGTGGGCGTGCCGCGCCTGAACCATCGAACACATTGCCTTGAGCCCTTTCTCCCCCGAACGGGGAGGCACAGTTCCTCTTGGATGCCGCGTGCTGTTGTGTTGTGGCGACGGCTTCCCCGAACTAGCACATTCCCTCCCGAACTTGAAGATTTTTGGCCTGTAATGAAGGCCGCGCAGCGATTGCTGGGACTATGAACAATTCACCCCGATCGGCGGCCGTCAGCACGTTTTGTGCTCCCCCCACAGGTCCCAGCGGCGCTATGACGTAAAATAATTCCAAACTGTTTTGATTCGAATTTCTGCAATCAGCCTCCACGATTGGTCAGAACATTTTCGGGCCACTCCCAACTTCGCCTGTCTGTCACGCGAAGTCACGAAAAACACTATAGCTCCCCATCTGACATCACGCGTACAAACTGATTATGCATGATTAAACCGCACAAAAGAAATAATTATTCCTGTTTCGACGCCTTTTCACCATTAGCCCTTTCCTTTTGGTCCAATGTTTTCTGGCTACGCCCACTTCACCAGTCTGTCACGCGACCTCACCTAACCGCGAGAACTCACCATGTCAAAGTGACGCGTACGCGAAAAAAAAAAGCATTAATATGCCGAACAAAACCGAAAATTTATCTGAATAGCCACAGACTGCTCCGTTCCGAAAGGAATAGAAGATGGCTGCCCGCCGATCGCTCAGGCCCTCGCTACTCACACCTGCCGGTGAGCATGTATTGATTTGCGCATGATAAACCTTTTTTCGTGGCAGTAAAACATTATCGAGCCCTTTCGGTGTGCATGCGACATCGCTCAGCCAACTCGTCTTTGCTGAGGATGCGTTTTCGCGGCATTCTTATCCTTCCGTTACACGCCGCCGCGATTTTCGACCAGCCACCGCAAGCTAAGTAAGGCGAAGCGGACCAATTGGAGAACCCGGCACCACCCCCTTCATGCGGTTGTCTATTTTCACTGTGCTGGCTCGGCCCCATCGATACCCTCTCCACTAGAGCGTGCTCCTCGTCTCTTGTCAGCCAATTGGATAAGAAAAACCGCTGAGTGTAGACAATGTAATTTGGTTTTGAAAGCGAACAAAGGTGACCTCCTATAAACGAGGAAAGTGTTGGATTGGGTTGTTCAGACAATGCTTTGGGTCACCGCCCGATGCTTGCTTAGGTGGTTACGTAAATTTGACGTCAGGAGTTTGGAATCAAAACAGTTTGGAATCATTTTACGTTATAGCGCCCTAGGTAACGCCCCTCAATGTAAAAAGTTCCGTCACGCTTCGAAGAATGTCGCCCTCTCCTCGCACGCACTGTCGGAGGCCTCGCAGCGTCGGCATTGGCCTAATGGCATCACGTGGACCGTCGCGTGGCCGGGCGCTGGCTGCGTTTGTTTGCGATCGCGCTCCATCGCCATTTTCGCCTGATAAGCGTCTACCGACTGGCGCGGAGCACATGTTGGCGCCGTTGCTCTTCCGTCTTGCTTTGGTTTGCGAACGCCTGGAACTATGTTTTGCGGCAAGTGCGACGTCCCTTCACGGCAATTTCCATCACCATGACCTACTGCGCCTTTGGATGCCAAATTAGTTTCAGCAAAGGCAATAAGCTTAATCGTTTTGTACGCCAACAGGCTTGAATTCGCGGGCACGCGAAACTGCGTGTGAAAACGTGATTACAAAACTTTTACGATTTAGCTCAATCCTCTTGACATTTGAGGCTCGAACATGAAAACTCATCTTAGGAAAGCAGCTCTGCCTTTTTGTGGTTACTTACTAGCTTTCTTTAGAGTGAATAGCTTTGTTTGCATCTTTTGTTCTTGTTCGTCGTTGGCGGCCGCCCGGTGGCATTGCGATACAAAGGCACCGATGAAAAGTGTGCGTCCTCTCCCGAAACCGAGTTACGGGGTGCGTTCGTCGCCGAATGACAGCATCATAGGTCTATGAGACGCACGTGCTAATTCACGTGAGCTTTAAAGTTTGTGAAGGTTACGATGCGGGGGTGGAGCACTCGCAAAGAAAACATGCGGTCGCCTGCTCATTCACTGGCTGGTTTAGTCGTCGTCAATTTAGTCGTTTGCTCGTTCGTTTAGTCGTTCGTTTGCTTGTTCGTTCAACTATTAGTTCGTACGGCCACTATGTCTCTAAGACTCACTTGCTGTAGGACACTAAGGCTGGTGCGTCCGTGCCCTCCGCCGGCCTTCGATCGTCGTAGCTTATACGCGCCGGGAATTCAAGTGGCAAGGACGGAGCGGATTATTTAGCTTACTGGGGGTTTGCTGGAGGCCAGGATGTTGGCATTTGATCGTAAATGTGTTATTTACAACCATTCACCACAAGATCTTGCGACACGCCCTTGACAAATGTAGCGCACGCGATACATTCAGAATCGTCATGGCACTGCATTAGCGCTCGTTTAGATACTTATAAAAATAGTTATCAAAGCAGGAAGAAGAATCTGCTGTCACTGAACTTGTATATATTGTCACGTAGTAGTTGCGGTGAAGAAAACAGTCGCAAAACTGTGAATGACGAAACGGACATTTTATTGGGTGAACCTGTGCCACAAAAGCAAGTTGCACTCGAAGCACAGCGATATCGGCGAACACAGTCGGCGATCGTCAAAATCTGATCAGCGGAGAAATGCGTCGGCTTTTCTACATGAGTCATCGAAGGTTCCAGAGTAATCCCTGGTGCCCTCGTGTCTTCCAGAAAGTATTAGACAGTTCGCGTCGCTCATACAGTCAGATTACGTAAGCGTCGGTGACAACAGACAACGGTTAGAAGCATCGACAGCGTTCGGGAAACTTCCGGTACATGCAGGCGCGGCCTGCGCCGAGCGCTAACGGTTAACATTTGTTAGCCGGTGAAAAGCAGTCACCGGTGAAAGAGAAAAAAGTGCACGTGTCAATATATATATATATATATATATATATATATATATATAACCCTCCGCATAGAAATTCTATGCTATACACGAAGTTACTCGGAGCTAGAACGCCAACGCGAACGCTTAAAACGCACGGCATTGCTATGCGTGCATTCACTCTGCGAAAGGGCGTCTGTTACGCTCAAGCAGTGTAGGTGGCGCCACATTCGAGGAAGGAGCGCGCAAGAGAGGAGAAACGAGGAGGAGGGAAGGCGGAGAAGGGGAGTGTCGCTACTTTTTATATAGAGGGATTTTAGCCCCAGGTTGGGCACGCAAACCACTCCGGTATGGGCAGTTCTGCCTTGGACCCTGTATGCCTGGACTCACCCTCTCTGAGTACGAATAAAGTATTGTAGCGTTAGCTACACTGGCCTAGCCAAGCCCGTTTCGCGCGGCACATCAAGAGCCGTGCTGCGCATGCGCAATGATCAGTGATGTCACACGGCTTGCGCACCGGAGCCACCGGAGCCGGCACCTCTCGCGCACTCCGCCGTCGCCGCGCGCGACTCACCGCCGCTGGTCTGCGCATTCCAGAGGAGTGACGTCGTAGCCGTGGTAGACGCACTGGCGCCGGCGCGCGCTCGCTGTGCAGTCGCTGTCTTACACTGCGCTGGAGCCGCTGCGCTTCTGACTGGCGTTTGCCAGTGTGGTATAGCCATGGATAAGGAGAGCGCAAATGCTGCTCAACAGCGCAGAAGAACGGAGAAGCTTGACTCATAAGAATAATCTTATCTTAAGAATAAGCTAAGAATAATCAGCTGAACCTTTGCTAACGCTACGTATATCCTGGCATAGCCGAGCTAAGCCACTGCAACTTTATTATTATTATTATTATTATTGTTATTATTATTATTGTTAAGGTGACAGATGGCGTGCTCACATGCTTGTATTCGTTCATTGCAATCTGTTATTGTAGAATACGGGGTGATCATTTTGAACTTTCACAGAATTTTTAAAAATCGGGTCCGGCAGATATAATTCTTATCCTTGAGTTGGATTATTCGCAGAGGCGGACATTACTAGCACGAGAAATTGGAACACATTCAACTAATTACCACAAATTTCCTAATTATCTTCTTAATTATTTGAATTACGGCCCATGGTGCAATTTAGTAATTGTAGCCGGTGAGTTAGAAGTGTAGAACGGAATGCATGGGCATTGCAGTTATTTTCGTGCTTCAATGCATAAAAAAGTGTTTCGTAAAAGTAAGTTGAACATATGGGCAATATTTACGGTGAGTTTGATGGTGAATATCTCCAAACTGGTGTCATTCTTGAAATGCATTCCAAGTGGATACACTTTGCAAACTCACCGGATTCAATTTGTAAAGTACATTACGCGCCGTAAAGTAATTAATTAGGAATGTAATTAGTGAATTCTTTAATGAGTGTAATATGTCTTTTCATTTTTCGCGCAAGTAATGACCGCCGCTTTGAATAATCCAGCTTGAGGATTAGAATTATGGTATCTCCAACAGGAGACCTTAAAAAATGCAACAAAAATTCGAAATGATCACCCTGCAGATTCGAATCGAAACAATAAGGAACCTTGAAAAAAAAATGTCAGCCATTCCACTGGGGTAGAGATGGAAGACCAGTGAAGCTGTACTATGGTTCGAATTATGTATTTCCAATTACGACTTTTAAGATGTGATGGTGTAATTGGTTATTTCAACTATTAAAAAATGAGAAATATATATGATCCGGTGGTTTTCATTTATTTATTGACCACATGGATGGCCTTATGGTACGGTACACTGCCATATCATGAACACGTCACCAACGCCGCGCGCGTTCGGTGCGAACGCGGGCAAAACACCGCCGCCGTCTACAACAGTTCTGCGTGTTTGTGTGACCGCACACAACCACTGTCAAAACTCTGGCGTGAGCAAGCCCGCCATCAGCAGCGGGCGAAGGTTTATGCGGTCGATCGCTTCAACGGAAACTGAGCGGCGAAAGCGCAGCGCATACAAAGATAGGAGCCGTGTTGCAGATCGCTTTCAAGATACGGTGCGCGTGACCGCCCGGCGCGGCGCAAAGTACAAGTTGCTCGCAGAGCAGAAGCCGCAACCCCTCCGTCCCGCCCTGTCCTCCTTTCGCGTGGGAGATTGAGTCGCCAGTTCCCCGTCGCTCGTTGCGTTTTTGCTCTGAACAAACAGCACGCGGCCGGGCCATGGCGTGTCGTAAGGGCAACTGATAAGAGCGCTAGCACGATGTCTACGTGACGGAACGGCTAAACGCCATTGTCGACACTGTTAGGGGAGAGGCGGGCGAGTGCCCAGAGGGAGTCAGCGGCACAGGCGGCAGAGGCCGACAGGGCTGCGCGCATGCGCCGCTTTGGGAGAGCGGGCACACACACGCACAGTCTAGGGTGCCTCGATGGCCTCCTCGGCCACCGCTGCCCTTCCAGTGGGAAGTCGCGTTTGCTCTCCGCCGTGCGTTCGCGTCCCTCGCCCTTGCGCGCTTTCACTCGCACATACAGCATTTGGCCAATGAGAGTTTTTTTTTCTACATCCGGACGCGACCATCGAAGAGTGAGCCCTTAACAGCTTCGCTGTAAAATTTAAATGTCAATTGATGTCTCGTTAATCTGATATGTGCTAGCAACGTGATAGTTGTAAATGTGTCTCAGATATCAGGACCTAAAAACTCACGACTAAATATCTTATTTGAAAATATAAACATTAATATTTGCTATAACGAACTTATATTCTAATAAGCGCCCGCTGGTTGAAAAAAAAGGTGACAGTCACTTTAGCATACGCTAAAGTGGTGTTGGGCTGCTAAGTAGGAGGTCGCGGGATCGAATCCCGGCCACGGCGGCCACATTTCGATGAGGGCGAAATGCGAAAACACCCGTGTACTTAGATTTAGGTGCACGTTAAAGAAACCGAGGTGGTCCAAATTTTCCGGAGTCTGCCACTACGGCGTGCCTCATAATCAGATCGTGGTTTTGACACGTAAAATCCTCCTGATTTAATTTTTTTACGCTAAAGAGGATGAAAGCGAAAGCATCCGTGCTCACAAGACATTCATTAAAAGACTTTGACATTCTCATTCAATTGCGTTGTTACTTTCTATTGCTTGTTTTCTATTTGCTTGTCTTTTTTCGCTGTAGGTTAAGGTAGTTCGTCTTCCGACGACGTATTTTCCATCACGCAACACAGCGCGTTCAGTAGGACGAGGCAGAATGAAGAGCGCCCCCTCCACGCCTCGTTTTATGCAAGGCGCCACGTCGTCGCACGTTTTACAGCGTAAGCTTTTATGGCCTCATGCCAATAGCCGTTTCGGGTCGCGATGATGCCGCCGCCGCGTAACCGCTATCGCCGGAAACGCGCAAAAATTACCCGATTCCTGCCGGGATCGAACCCGCGCACGCTGCGTGGAAGCCGGATACTCTACCACTGAGCCGTGGAAAATAGCCATATATAAGGCAAGCACGCAGGGGGAGACGACTCGAGCCTCTGCCAGTATGGTGGCGCTATCTAGGTAAGATGCGTGCAAACGCAACGTCTGCCGGCGCAAGCGACGATATGCGACTCACACGAGGCGCGCAATCAACGCGCCCCCGAGCTGCCGAACCTCCGCCAGTATGGTTGCGCCATATAGTTAAGGTGCCTGCAAAGGTGGCACGCCCGACATGTAAGTTGCAGTTCTAAGGCTTGGTCGGACTCAGCAGACTGCTGTGCAGAGAGCATTACAAGCCGAAGCTCGCCGTCGGCGCCGGGCGGACAGTTCAGATCGTTGTCGTCAAAACGAGGCGAACAGACTGCCGCGAAGACCCTGTTGTGCGTGGTGCTCAAATTGGAACTACTCTTGAGCCGCTCCACCAGCTTACGCTGTGACTGTGCTGCGTGTGCCGCGCAGGCCTGTGACTTTTTTAAATGCGAAGCATTGCTTGCCGGCGGCTCTGTTTGTTGTCCCGCGTCCCACACCGCCACAGCGCATGCGTGTCCCCTCCCCCTCTCTCTCCTCTCCTACGCTCCCCCCTTTCTCTCCTCTAGGAATTCGGAGCGGCGCGCTTGACAGGTGGTGCGACAGCTGCATACTCCGCTGGGGGCGCCACGGTAGTTCCGCGGCATGAAAATTACGGAGCGCGCGCGCCTCATTCTTTCTCCTGTGCAGCGCCGCGATGAGCGCTCGGTCGCGAAACCATCTCCCGCTCAAGCTGCATACTCCGCTGCGCATACTCCGCTAGCGCATACTCCGCTTTCATACCACAGTAGTTCGCGGTATGAAAATTACGGAGCGCGCGCGCCTCATTCTCTCTCCTGTGCAGCGCCGCGATGAGTGCTCGGACCGCTGCCGCGAAACCATCTCCCGCTCAAGCTAACCATCTCCCCGGCCTCTGCTTCGCATCCACACATGGTTCCCTTTAGCGGGAGATGGAGTAATTTTTTTTACATGACGCGCCTAACCGGTTGTACACGTAGACATCGTACGATTAGTCGCGGTAGATATAGTAGACACATAATTCACATTTGATTCAAATTTTTCGCCTTAGATTCGCATTAATTCAAATTTAAAAAAATTAATTATGCGGTTTTACGTGCCACAACCACGATCTGATTATGAGGCACGCCGCAGTAGGGGACTCCGGAAATTTGGACCACCTGGGGTTCTTTAACGTGGACCTAAATCTAAGTACACGGGTGTTTTCGCATTTCGCCCCCATCGAAATGCGGCCGCCGTGGCCGGGATTCGATCCTGCGACCTCGTGCTCAGCAGCCCAACACCGTAGCCAATAAGCAACCACGGCGGGTATTAATTCACAGTTGATTCACCTTTATTCACTTAATTCACCTTTTTATTCGGGTAATTTATCTTAGATTCAGATTTAAACCCTAAAACGGTCAATTAACATTTAAACGTATCACCTCTAATCACTTACATGCCATTAACTGCATTACTTCACTTAATTGACCTTTTGATTTACGTAATTCACCTTAGCTTCACATTTAACGCTTAAAACCTTTAATTCACATTTAAACGTTTTAACTTTAATCACTTATCATGCCATTTAATGTGTCTGACACGTCATTTGAATTTTGGTGCCATAACGCCGGACTGTCGTCGGAGTTTTCGACCCATGAGCCATCTAAGGCTTTCGCCTTAAAAATAGGTTGCGGAGTTCATCCGCCGAAAAGCCAGGGTCTGGCTACGAGTAACGCCTGCGTCGGGGTATGTAAATACATTTTTACCAACTTAAATTTTTAACGCGCACGCAAAGCCTAAGTACAGGAGTGTTTTTCCATTCCTCCACACTGGAATGCCGCCGTTGTATGCGAGAATGGCCAGCATTTGCCATTTACAGAAAATATAACATTTCCACTTAATTTTTATCCGTTGTAGTGCACAAGTACATCTAAAACAGTACGCTTTTACACGATGTGGTCTTCACTTTGTGTCGCATGCATTGTTGGAATAATATAACAGCTCATGCGTGGTAACAGTAAGGAAGATAGGTAACGCACGCTAGTCACTGCATCTTTCTTAAATAATGCATTATTTATTCTAAGACGAAAAAAAATTATTCTCTTGTGCCACCTTAGTTATTACTATTTACGCAAGTTAACCGTACTTAATGGTAAGGTGAGTGGTCAATATCCCCGTCAGGGGCTGTGCATAGAATTGTGCAAGCCAAGATATTGCATCAAAAGTAAAAGCACTCTTGAAAATGCTTATATTTACAACGTTTCGCATACATCTTGAAATATATCTAATCGGCCCTTTACCACAAGTGTTAATAATATATTTAGAGTGTTTTACTAAAATGTGTTAGAAGGTAGGCAATAAATTGCACAGCGCCAGCCATCCTGGAGTTCGTGCTCAACTGCGCCTCGTAACCTCGAATTTCATGTGGCCAATCGTTAACTGCGACGTCCGCCGCTGTGCACGTGAGTGTCTCCAGTGCCAGCACGGGATCACCCGACACACGAAGTCACCGATATACAACCTTTTCGCCTTCCGGATGTGCACATTTGGTTAGTCGTTTACATCCATGTCGATGGCACATCCGTGCACATTGACATTACTGGTCCCCTTCCCCCGTCGTGCAGTGCCCGATACATCTTGACTTGTGTGGACCGGTACACGCGCTAGACCAAAGCATTCCCGTTACCGAACTTCACCATAACTGTACCGTGGAATTCCCATTTGTGAGCGGCTGGATTTCCCCTTTCGGCTGCCCAGCTGTCGTCACCACTGACCGTGGACACCTATTCGAATGCGAGATGTTCCACGCGCTGACAAGCTTTCTTGGAGTCCACCACGTCCACACGATGGCCTATCACCCGTAGACGAATAGTATAGTGGAGCGACTGCATGGTAAGAACAAGGCTGCACTCATCACCCGTGATGCTAGTGTCTGCTTGGTCGACAGATTTCCTCTCGTCCTCCTTGGCATCGGCTCTGCGCGGGGGTACAACCTCGGAGGCTACGCCAACTGAGATATGGTTGCCAGGTGAACTTTTTTGTCCCGCTGTATTCTGCACCACCCAGACTGCAGTAGTGTGCGGAACAACTCACCACTCGGGTTGCTTTTCCTGCGAGTATACGACTCACCCCTCTACTGGGTGGGTGCCTTCTACTCACTACGTCTTTGTGCGTAAAAGCACAAAGACGTAGCACAGCTGAAGCACAAAAGCTCGTCGATCCGCATCTTCAGCTGTCGCGAATGCATTCGACCGCCTCTTACTACAACGGCTCTTTTACAGTCATCCACCGAGCTGAGAAAACGCTGGTAATCTGCGGTAACGGTGATGAAGTTGCACTCGATCGCGTCAAATCCGCGTTCACATTGGACACAGTCGTCTCATCAACGCCCCCTTACACATCTGCCTTTACCTCAATTCCGGTGCTAGGGCCACATGCTAGACAACGCGTATACCTGGGTACCCTATCAGTGTCCTAAGTGGTGGATCTGGGGTTTACTCCGCTACTATCTACAGCGGGGAGCCCCCTATTGGCGCCCTCGTCTTCGTCATCCATCTTCATTTTTGACGTGCTTCCGCGCCACGCGCTGGCTCCTCGAGCCACGCGCTCTCGCGAATACATCAGTGGCTTTTCGTTGCTGGCCTGTGCAGTCGCCTACTCTTCTTCGTATAGCCTATGACACGCTCTTTACCTATAGGACCGCATTTCAGTTCTCAAAGCGTTTGCTCTCGCTGTCAGCATGCCATCATGTAGCGGGTCCACTTCTTTCATTGTTTTTTGCAATGCTTTACATCAGGCGTATTCTTGAAGTGGTTCGATAAGTGCTTTCCAAGCATACTGCACTTGAAATGGGGGATGTTGATGTTCTCATGTTTGACGTTCCACTACAGAGTTCTCGTATGGAATCCACTTTCTGCACTACTGACAAAACTCACCAAAGAATTAGTTTCTTAATATGTTAACTCTGCAGCCGTTTTTTTTTTCTCGTAATTCCGAATATGCAAGCAATGCCGTGAAACCAAATTTTCAGTACATGCAATTATTTGGCGTCTGAAGCGGTTATAAAGGTAGCTCGGCTAGTCCATTATCCACTTTGAATAACACGGCACAGCTGCTTTGAGAGGAGCCGCACCATAGCACGGATACGGCTCCTTCTGCCTGAGGAATGGCACATTCTTTAAAAGTGCTGGGTCACAATATACCTTTGTTAATGATTCTGAGGAGGTAAGACAAGGGGGTTAATAAATGAATTAATCGTAGATTAACAGAACTTGATACTCTATTGCTACACTTTTTCCGCGCAAAGGAATCCATACACAGATAGAAGAGGCGACACAGAGAAGCGCTTATTGACTGTCAACTGAATATTGTATCAGGTAATAACATATAGCGATAATAACAAGAAGATTGCGAATGCGAAAAGCAAACAAAAATGCACAAAATACACATACGTATCACTGGGCAGACAGGTTACCGAAGTGTCACTCCTCAATGAAAGTGATGGTTGACTAACTCCGTCATCTGAAAACGTTTTCATAAGGTGACGGGTATAGGCATAAATGAAAATGTATTAAAAATAATTTACAGAGTAGAGAAAAATATGTCGTCAAAGTTCCCCGTCTTCTTCCTTACAATGACCTGTCGTCGGTGCCGTACTACTCGCAGCACCGTGAACTAATGAAAGGCCTCGGTAGCTTCTTTTACACTCTGTTGGCGTTTATTCGGCATAATCGTAGCGTTCTCAATCACTTATATGCACTTACAGTCAGGACAATGTCCCGACAAATAAGCACAGGGTGCGCCTTGCGTTCTGATTAAACTTTTCTGTTGACAGTCAGCGATCATTTGTGTTGCCTCATCGTACTTTGTTTGGTCTGTAGACATCAATTTATAGCTCCTCTGAGTACCCTATTATTGCTGTACAAAAAGATGAGGTTCAATAACCACCACCAGCTAGAGATTGTTTGAGGCAATAACAAGAACAGAAAGAAAACAATACGATGGAAGGCCGCTGAACTAAGCTAGTATTCGCGTCCGTATTGTTTATTTCTCGTGTCGTCCGATTTTCAAAAGTTTGGTGCCGAAAACCCATGTGCGGGCTTGTCCTACTCTTCCGCACGCCGAACTGGCCCTCTACTCTGCTACTTCGCTCCGCGTGCGGTGAGGACTCGAATCAACGTGGACCGAAGGAAATGACTCTACCATGGACTGACTCAAGACGACGTGAGGTACGGCGGGCGTAGAACACGAACATCCTCCAGGAAGCGCGATCGTTGCGGGGCGCGACAATCATAGGCGTCGCCAAGCTTTCAAGTATGCAATATCGTCGTACCGCTGCAGGCAGCGATCTTTCGAAGTTGAATGAACTACTCAAGGAGCACGTTACAACTGAAGAGCTCGCAGCGGAGTATGCAATACCTGCCGAATACACCGATCAAACCATAAGCATGGCTGGCTGAAATACGTGGCCCAATCGCCGACATTGAGAGAGAACGAAGCAACTCTACGCAAGGGCACGAACGCGTTGCAGATAGAAGCGAGACCTCAACCAAGTTTGCAGGACCCGGAATACTAACATTGGGATTATCTATTTTTAAGGGTGACCTCACCCTCTGGACATGATTTGGGGAGCATCTTCGAACGAACTGTCTACTTAAACGGCGCTCTAACTTCCCCTAAGATCTGCGAACTTCCCTGGCTGGAGAAGCCGTGGCAGTTATCGTGGTGTTGCCAAAATCAGAGCCTTGCTACGCGGACGGCGTGGCATTACTAAAAAATAAGATACAGGAACCGCACAAGAACTGTGCAGTACCATTTGACAGCACTTCGCAACCTTCCCAACGTGAACTAGGCAAGTGATGTACAAGGTAGTACAAGGTCAGCGCAAGCTCTACGACTCCGCACAGCTGAATATCCGCTGTCGAAGGGTCCTAAATATTCTGACATTGACTTATTTATTATTTATTTATTATTAATTATTTATTACATACTGCAGTCCGAAGACCAAGCAGGAGGGGCAAAAAGAGAACATATTGAAAGAAATGAACAAGTTATGCAAAAGGTTATAATAAATATTGCTACTGAACGACAAGCATACACTAGCAAAGGTGATTAAATAACTTGCAAAGGTGAATAAGTAATAGGACTTGTCCAGTCATCAAACAAAAGAAAACTCGGTGTATCGAAACCATTCGCGCATGGATTGTCAACGCCAATCGCAGAATATGCATCCGTGGGATCCTAGACAGCGGAAGCTTAATGTATTTTATTATTTAAAACTTGGCTTGCAAACTTCAACCTATAAAGTTGTACAGGAAGCGCAACTGGCGGTGAACGCTTTCGGAAGTGCGCGCCCCACTCGATCAGAAAAGCGCAAGGTTGTGAAGGCTCCACTAAGGAGTCAGTACGGCACAGATACGTTCACCATTGAAGCCGTCACCATAACTGCCATTTGCCATGACGTCACCTTGTCATCACTGGACAACGTCTTCGTTCAGCAACTACGGGATGAAAGCAAGAATGTGGCAGACAATCAAGTGGCTTTGAAAGTTTATCCGGAATCTTTAGTGAGTCTTCCTATTGGCGCTGATCAACTGGAAAGTGCTCATATGCAAAGTATTCGCTGCCAAGACGCCTCCGGTCTCGTCGCAGTGGACACAAAGTTCAGGTGGGCAACCAGTTCATCAAGGAGGGCTTCTAAGCTCTGACACTCCAGTTGTGATCCGTGTCTTGTGCGTGTACATTTCGGAAAGTCAGCAGCAAATCTTCGATGTAACCACGAGAATATCCCTCTATTCGTTAAAAAAGTTGTCGCAGTTTCACCCGAAAGGCGAAGCACCAATTGCGATAGCAAATTATTAGAGCTATACGGAGTAAGGATAGTAGTTTTATCAGCTGTATAAACTTGGACATGCAGCATCACCAGTAACGCGCAGAACTGCTGTCGACGCCGTCGGCGTTTTGCCCGCGTTCGCACCAAACGCGCGCGGAGTTTTTATATTTTTATTTGGTGCCGCAGCTAAACATCGCCTCCCCTCCCTCCCTCCCGTCCCCCACAGCCATTCGCGCGACGGAGAAAGTTGCGTTTGCTCTCTATATATGGAAAGGAGGAAAGAGACGCGTAATTCTGCGGGCCTTCAGGGAGCCCGGCGCAGAACGCGCGTTTGCTCTCCGACGTGCGTTCGCTCCCCGTGAAAGCGCGCGTCCCTCGCGCCCTTTCACTAGCACATTCAGCGTCCGGAGCACGGCGACGATTTCATCGCCGTTGACGTCATACGGAACCTCACGGCGACGGCGACAGCGACGGCGACGCCGACGGCAGAAATATGCTTTGGAGTGTCCATATAATTGCTATCGCAATAAAATACAGTGGCTAAAAACGTGAGAACAACTGAACTACGCATATCGCGTTACTGTCAAGGAGAGCAAACCTGGGCTGACCTGTTGTCTAGAGGACTATCTACAAAGCTTTTACGCCAGAGCCGCAGTAGATGGAGCTGCCCAGACTGTTTGCTTCAGCATAAAGTAGCGCGGCCAGTGGAATCAGCTGGTGCCTCAAAAGTAGATTACAAGACAGCTTTATCGCCTGGACCAGAGAATATTCTTTCAAACAAGAGATCAAGAGAACAACACAGACCCAAGATTCTTGACGTATTTAAATGGTTACAGATCACAGTACTGGTATTTAAGCTTACGAAGAGGGCTCGTCGTAATCGCAACATGCCTATGGGCCCATCATCGCAGTACAGCTGAGCCTGAGCAAAGCTCTCACAACAAAGTGCATCTTGCGAGGCGTTCCTTAATTCTTGGATGACAACAAACACCTTTGTCCTGGAGGATGTATTCATACAACAAGCATTATTTATAAAAAAAAACGCACACAGTAATCTTGCTGCAACGCCAAGGCTTCTCCATTTTGCAGTTTGAAGAAACCTCGTGCCCACTCTACATGAGGCATAGAAATCCAGAATTATCAAAAACGCCAGCGGCCTAGCACACTTGCTCGATGGTGGTTCCCCTGTTGGGACTCGGGGTAGCGTTTGGGCTGGTGATCCTTCAGCCATAGGATGAGTACGTCCAAGAGTAAGAGCGAGAAAAAAAAAGCTCACTGAAGCGACCTCAACCGCCACGCTTCGTGGAAGCGGGGACCAGCATGAAGGTCACTCTCCCGACCCTGGCAAGATGACCGTCCCGGAGAGCAAGAAACCAAGTCGCCGACTTTCTTGGAAGGAGTGTGAATCCCTGTTTCCAGATTGCCTCTTTCTTGCTTCCGAGGGTTCAACATTAGAGGCGGAGCTCTGTGAACAATACGACCTGTGAACAATACGAGATTGGTGCGGCCTATCAGAGGGGTCCTGTGATAGGCCGCACCAAGGTCATCAGATTCCGTAGTCGGGTCAACTAGGGAAGACGACTGTTTTATAAGCGGACACGTTGGGTGCAGGGAATCCTGACGTGTTCTGATATGTGCTCAGACATGTAGTGAGCTGAGACATTCAAAGTGCTCCCCCATGGAGAGCGCTTCCATTTGGAGCCACTGTAAATATGTGATATAAATCATTTTTTCTCTCGCTTTGCTCCCGGACGTACTCATCCCTCTGGCTGAAGGATCACTGGCCCAAACGCTACCCCGAGTCCCTACACCCCAAATGCCCAATAGAATATTGGGCATTCGGAGTCCAATAGAATATTGGGCTTGCGGTGTCGCCATCCCATTCGGATGGCGACACCGCAAGATTGCCGAAAAAGAAAAACACCGTTCCCCAAATTATCAGGAAGCACGTCTACCATAAGAAATTCCTCAGTCGCCTGTGGCCGTGGTAGAGGAAGAAACGATTTATTGAGCGGAGGTCGCATCATCCGTATTCTCAGGAACGAAGCAATATTTGCAAGTGGCCACCAGCACGAGTGACAAAAATTTTTCCTGCCTGTGATGATTTGCCTCGAGCTCATCGCATCGAGACCCAAAGTGATACAATGCTCAATCGATTTCATCGATTGGAGATTGCACGTGTTGCTTGCGGGGGCAGGATCTAGAAAAAGGTGAGGCTCAATAAACGCTGCTGGTCGCAGAAGAAAACGAATACAATGGAAAGCACCGAGGACTACTGTTCGCGGCAGTATCGCTTATTTCCCTTGTCCGATTTCGACAACAGCCATACATAAAAGACACCACGTAAAGTTCTTGGAATTTTTATCACTGCCCATGATAGCTTTTTATGATTTTCCGGCAGGTATTAGCGGCTTTTTGTTACCCTGTACGGAAGGCCACTTCCTTTTCTAAGAAAAAAAAATATCTTGTTTCCGCTTCAGCTGTTGTTCAGAGCAAAGAGGTAAGCAAATAAATGACACGATTCTAAATATTGTCATTTGCGGCCATCGAGCAAGTGCACAGTCACGAGCAAAAGTTTGTGGACCAAAGGTGCTACGATTTTATTTTTTTTTCTTCGCAGCCTGGGCATTCCTGTTGAAATGAAGAGCGCACGCCTACGTGCACGTGTTTGACCAATACAACGTATTAAGCCAATTCGAGGCCGCAGAGCTGTGCTTGGATATATTTATATTTTTTGATGATGCCGTGGTCTCCAAACTTTTGCTCGCGACTGTACATAAGCGAGCTGCAGTGCACGACATAGACAGCGACAATGGCCACAGACGAATGTAGTCGTGAGGCCTGCACGAAGGTCCGCCGGAAAGGAGCGCAATGGCGGAGAGAGGAGCCAGGAAAAAAATTAGTCTCCGGGGGCACCCAGGCGAATCTTCCCAGGAGCGCGAGAGTGGAGGGTGCTGTCAGTCTGCCCGCCGCCTGAGCCACAAGCAGCGAGCCTTATGAGCAGAGCGCTCACTATCGTCGCCGGTTGCGTGAGCACTGCATCCGCAGCAGAGCGTTAACGTAGTCTTTGATTAGGGAGAGCGGCGACGTACCGTTTCTGATAAAACGATCGCTCTAAGGATGGCGGAAGCGAACCGCTGCGCTCTCCGTGCATTCCAGTTAACTTGTTCGATGTCGCTCACCGGACGGTAGCGAACTTGTGCTGCTTTGAGAAAGGCATCCCGGGGTTTCCCGCTCAGTGCGGATCACAATGCGGCCGTAGAGGTACGCCTGAATGGTCTTAGTACTTAGCTTGGTAGCTCTACCCTTACTAGTAACACGGGGTCCTGCGTGTCCTACAAAGGAAGGAAATACTTCGTGAAAAAGAAGAAACGCTTCCGGCGAGTACAGTGCACAGCGCTTGCCCCTTTTCGGAGGAACGTTTGCCACCAAGATGAACTGAACTGGCCATCCGGCAACATGTTCCTGCTCTCATTGCATCATTATGTTTGCCCGAGCGAGCAAATCCTTTCACCGTAGCCCCGTACACGACAAGAAGAATAACAAGAACAAGAAGAGGCTCCACAATAAAAGTTTTTTTTTTTGCATAATGAGCTAGTGCTTGATTCAGTGCTAATATTTCAAATAGTTAGTACAACCATATATAACTATTAATTGGTCTGTAAAGACCATGAGGTTGGTGTAAATATACAAATTTGAAAAAGAAAAGGAAAGGAGAGATGGTACTTTTGTAATATCCAGATACAAATCTCACGACTCACAAATGTCTACTTTATATTATCTGTCCTCATCTAGGTTTTCGCCATTTATTTACTAGACGCCCAGTCTTTCGGAAAGGTGGCCGACTAGTTGCCTTCAGAATTTTCAGCGAGTGCATTTGCACAGTACTTAAAGTTCATGTACCTGCATCGAATACAGCCATTCTTCTCAGCAGGACATGACTACGCGAGTTACTTAGCGTTAACAGTAGATGCTTTGCCGTGATACAGACACGCACGAAAGCAGATATACAACACAGGGGACATACGCTACATCTCTTCTGTCCGCTCATGTTGAGACCAAATGTAAGTGGATGCCTGGTATGGTTTTTAAATGAATGAGTTAATCAAATAACATGACACAGAGTGTGCATGCTAACTGCAATCTGCAATTTGTTGGACACGAAAGTTATTTGCTCCCCTGTTTGTGGTTTCGCATGGGGAATCCGAAATGCAGCGAAAGCACGTCCAGCTACATTCTTTTGAATTAAAAAAAATTGCTTAAAGTCGAACACAAGCCTACGATTTGCCAAATGACAGCGAAACATAAAACATTTCCGTTCCTCCTCACCCACTGCATACGTTTTAGGGCAACCATACAGACAAGAACTTTGTTACGTTTGTCCGCCGTTCATTCTGCTCTTTCTCTTGAACAAGGAAACGGAATAATTCAAGCACACAAAATTGATGTGGAGTCACAGGTAGTTTAACAATAGGATGCGACAGGTCGAGGCTCATGGAATGAATGAAAGGCGGTCACATTGCGCTGGCCAACACACAGATGCAGAAACGAGTCCGGTGAAAGGCACGCAAGTAATTAAATCTGAATCTGCATTACATGAAGACACAGACAGATCGTCTTGCAACGCAAAGAGCTAGACTTTCCATTTTTTACGTTACGACACCCTATAAACGCTAAACTTAATAACGGAGGACGTTGAGCATAGAAAAAACAAATCAAAGACGGACACAATGGATCGCTTAAAGTTGCGTTAAACTTCGTATCAAAAACGTTGACAGTCACTTTAGCATACCCTAAAGAGGATGGAGGCGAAAGCCTGCGCACTCACGAGACACTCATTAAATTACTTTGATATTCTGATTCGAATGCGTTGGTAGTTCCTGTTACTTGTTTGCTCTTTACTTGTTCTCTTTTTTGGTCGCCTAGACATCGCCACTGGTTCTGCGTGGTTAATGGCACGTTAGAACGGTCGTTGCGTTCTCTTTCTTTTTCGGTCGTGTACTTTCTTGTAGCGCAGTCAGAATGAGAGGGACAGGGAAACGCACATTAGAGAAACACACAGTGCTAACTTTCAGCCACAGGTTTATTTCCAGCTCTAACCGGCGTACTTATGCTCCTCAAAACGTCATAAGACACGTGTGCATTGCTCAGCAAATATGAACAAAACCGGGAAAACCACACGCAGACACTTTTATGGCCACACTGATTTTTTAGAAGGGTGTCCGTTCAGCGCGAACAGATGTTATCGATCTCTATTGATGGCTTACTGGCACATGCGTCACCAAATCTGGCTATGTTCGTAGCTTCCATCGTCTTTTTGAAGTTGCTTTTATATACTCACGATAACACTGTCTTTATTGCGTCTAAGGCGTCACCTGAAAGGTCACTTGAATTTTGGTGCCAGAACACCGGATGGTTGTCGGATTTTTCGACCCATGAGCCATCTAAGGCTTTCGCCTTAATTATACCAGCTATTGCAATCGTTACTGAGTGCTTTTGGAGCTTCCGCAGAGGATACTTTCCTTGTGCTTTTAGACGATCGTGGTGATCTTATTATTAGAGGTCGCAGCCACAAGTATGAAAGCGTCGAACAAAGAAAGCTCGTTATATTAAAAAGAAGAAGATAGCACACCGGCATTTTTCTTGTGTCAGAAAGATGTGAAGTATTATTACATCGCTGTACAGCCGTTTAATAAGTAACAAATGTATGTTTCATTTGTAAGCACACAAGATTATAACGTCTCAGAGAAAGGCCACCAATTAATAATTTTTGAGTGGATAAACACTGTGCAGGGCGTCAATCGCAGCGCTCCTTCGTGGGTACGTGCCACATGGAAAAGGAAAGAACAACGACAACGACAGCGAAACGAATTGAGTGTGGACATATGCTTATCTACCGGGGGGGGGGGAAGTGGGGGGGGGGGCAAGTATGCCATTTGTCCCCCCCCCCCCCCCCCGCTCCACACGCATCCACTTTTGAAAAAGGTCATTGTTAGCTGCACACTGGAAAATCCCACAAAACAACCCGATGACCAAGTTGTCCTTCAGAATAGCGCCCCCACAAGTATGCTTTCTTTACTACTTATTCTCTGCTTAGGCAGCGAGCATTGTCTTTTTGGCCTTGCAGAAGACACTCAGCAGGCCGCTATAAGCAGGGTACGGTAATTATTCGCAGTGCGAGCTGCCGGCGGGACGCGCCTTCCACACCTGCATTCCTGAGGAGGACTGTAGCCAGGCTGTCGAAGACAAGTTTCATCTTCAGCCGCTTGTATCATCCCGCGTTTCTTGGGGCCGTCTAGCCTAATCATCTTTGAACACACGAAATCAGCTTTGCTTTTAATAATTTAATGGTCCGTAATTAGTCATGTGATTATATTGATTTTGTGGTCTGTTTAGCGACTAAGGTTTCTATTTAGCAACCGGTGACTTTTATGGCGACTTGAAAGACCAATTGGCGGCATTTTAGCCACTTGGAAGCTAGAAAAGTCGCTTCAGAAATAATCTTATAGATCGCAGTTTGCTATTCAGAAGCTATATGTTCGTGGCCAAAACTCACTTTACTACGCAAGGCCCTATGACTATGATGAAGCAACGGTTGCCTTCACATTGGTAGCCTTCTCATTGTCATTGTTCTGCACAGCACAGTGGTCAGTCACAGACTAAACATTGTGCTCACAAAATTGATGTGTTTTTTTTTATTCTCTACAAAACCGATTTAAATGGGTTCAAGCGCTGCTGGTTCTGCGGTATCATTAAATGCATTAGACTGGAGGACATTCGCAAGCGTAGCATTAAATAATTTGGCAAAACCAATTGGAATCAATCTTATGATCGGCTAGACTGTACGTAAAGGCGTAGATCTCGGAGCGGCTGAGCTCGTTCACGCGTGTCTGAAAAATTGCTTCCTTTTCTCACGGCTTGCTTTCAGACCAACCAATACTTCACGGCGGCTTTCACGTAGATCAAGGGTGGAAGCGTAGTAATGAACCTGCAAGAAGCTCTGGTAATTGTCATTTGCCGTGTTAGCAATATCTGGCGAAGAAATTAGGTCTCGTATCACGAACGTCGAGAACCAGAAAAATTTAGGGATAATACACTAAATGCGTTTTCCTATTAGGAAAACTAGGTTGTTTTTGTTCTTTTGAATCGTGCTGTATGTGAAATCTTACAATCTGAAAGTAAACATAGAATAAAGCTGTCATCATCCGTCATATATTAGTAAGATACGAACACAGGTTTAGAAAAGGTTATTCTAAAACTATTGAGCTAATTGAGACCGTTCATGATTTGGCAATACCAATTAATAACGGTAACGAAACTGAAGTAATCTTTATAAATTTCAACGAAGCATTTGACAAATTTTGACACAAAGTGCTACTTTATAAATTAAATGAAGTCTTAAAAAAACACACACTTGATAACCTGGTTGTCAGCCTACCCAAGAAACTGGTAGCAATATGTTGCTTACAAATGCCACTCTTCAGAACGACTATGGCGTCCAACAAGGATCCGTGATAGGCCCGGGCCGCTTTGTTTCTGATATTCAATAATGACATAATAACAGATATTTATGTTAAAATAAAGTGTAGGCTGGTGACTGTGTTATTTACATAACACTCGTAGATCAAAAGTACTTATGAACGACGCAAGATGAATCAGGGCTTCCAGAAAGTTATTGAATAGTGTCAATTCTGGCAAATGGAAAGAAATTTCGAAAGGACTTTTTATGACTATTTCTCTCAAGCAAAAACCGTTAAAATTTAGCTGTTGTCCAAATAATCGGTTTCTTGCTGAAACAACTAACTTTAAATGATTACAGCATTTGATCAATAACACCGTTCATCGGTCATAGCACATTGACCACATTACAGTGAACCCAAACAAGAAACTGTTCTTTCTTCGAAGTGCTTTAAAATTATCAACCCCTGCTGTTCGGTTGCTAGCCTATGATGGTCTCCCCACAAGTAGACCATGCTTCTATAAGCTGGGACCCTTCTACTAAACCTGATATTGACAAAATACAGAAAATAAAAAATGCTGACTGCTTTACATAGAACAGTTTTGGACGCTATTCAATAACCGCTCTTTTGACTAAGGCTAATTTACCTACCATGCCCCAGAGGAATGTCTTTTCCCGTCTTAATTATTGTTACTAGCTAATTAATGAGCGCTACAACATTGATACATCAAAAGTAACATATTTGTCATCCGGATATGCCATCAGACAGAGGAATAATTTAAGACTTACTCCCTTTCGCACATGCGTTAATTGCTTAAAGTACTACTTCTTTCGAAGAGTGGTTAACGAGTGGTACAGTCTACTTAATGAGGAAGTTCTTCAACCAAGTGTTGACTGTTTTGTTTCAAAACAAGTGTGGTGAAATTGGCGCTTTTTTTTAGATACTGTGATACGTGTTTGTATTTAATATTTGCCCAATTATATGATTTTATCGTAAAATTCATATTTCTTAAGCTTCTTTACAATTATCGTATTAACGCCAATAATTTTACGACTTTTCATTTTCATCTTATTTATGGTTGAACTGATCTCCAAAGAATGAAAATATATAGTGGTCGACCGATTTTTCGGAGCCTTACTTTTTGGAGCAGCAAGATTATTATGACTTTCCGGTGGCAGCGTCACCACTAATATGACAGGTGAAATTTTGGCTGCCATTACATGGATATTTCACGAATAAACATCACGAACGTTTTTGTTTTTCTGTGACGCAAATAATTTTTGATGCATTTTCAAAGCGCCCCTACAGAAGAATCTCACGTAATTTTTTAATAACCTGCGTGGTCTTGACTAATGAAACAACTTTGAGTATTTTGCGCAAAGCTTTGGTATTTCTTGGCTTCTGCGATACTATTATTTAAACTTTAAGGTTGTCAGGTCTGGTATTTGTTACACTTTTGCAAATTTGTAATCAATTTTTTTCATAACCCGCCCTGCCAAAATCCCCATAGTGGATTGCAGTATAAATGAATGAATGAATGAATGAATGAATGAATGAATGAATGAATGAATGAATGAATGAATGAATGAATAAATAAATAAATAAATAAATAAATAAATAAATAAATAAATAAATTTCCTCTACACCCTGTTAGTAATTTCTCTGTTTATCTGTAGTCTGCACGGACATTTGACAAACGTGAAATGTCCAGGTACGACTTATATGATGTATTTCATTTTAAGTTATATTATAGTGCTCACAAATACCTGCAATAATTAAAATTCACTTTACAGTTTTAGTGGGAATTTTATTGACTTCTTTGTCTCATTTCAGTGACACGCTTCAAGGCATTTTTACAACTCCAGATTGTTATAGTTCATTATGTGTGATTGATAATAAGGCCTGTCAATGACAAAGATAACTCTCAGTGAGGCATTATTCAGCCTCCTTTAATGCAATAACTTAGTCGACTTTCTTCGGGGCCTTATCCCCTCTGTGGTGCGCGATGAGCTTTCAACGGCTCTGCTGCCAGCATAGAGTTTCTCACTACAACACCTAGAGGGTAATCTGGCGCCACAGTCCATGCGAGCTTCTTAAAGGGCGCCGTGCCCTCATGAGAATGACGGGATATGTGTCTGCGAGGCTTGTGTTGGCTGGTGTTGAACGAGGCTTCGTCTGAAACGTGGATATGGCTACACAAATACTGCGTTCTTAAAATAAAATCTACATAAACGGCTTTCATTCACTCATATTACATCTCTCAATAAAGTTTTCTCACCTACAATACAGGAACAAGCAAATAAAAGCAAGAACAGACGACAAGTTGTTCCAAAGCGAGCGATAATCTTGTCGTCTGCCCTCCAACTTTAGCAGCCAGCTGATACTGTTTACGTCTCATATAATTGTGCATCCAATAGTAAGTCCTCAAAATTAAACAAAACATGTTTTTGTGTAATAATAAAGCTAAAGCAGTTTTTTACGTGTTGTTTTAACAGGAAATGAGTCATTGTGACAGATGGAACGGCGCTAGCCAGGTGCGTCTTCAAGGCTTTCTTGGCTCTCCGAGAACGATGCCAATCCGAAGTCACAATATACGGGCATTCCCATGGATACGACAGCGCAGCAGCGCCAGTTTTCCCTCTAGGTAATATTGTGAGAAACTCTATGGCTGCCAGCCTCCGCCCACGCTGGGTTCCATTTCTGCTCTCGTGAGAAACGAAGTTCAGCAAGTGATCCAAGGTCCCGTTCCAAGCAGCAATACGCTGCCTTTGACAGCAAAGCTGCAGCGTGAATCGTATGCGGAAGTTATGGGTCAAGTCCCTGTTCCCGCTCCGACGCATTTGTTCCCCGCCACGTCTTATGCCACGTCATATGTCCCGCTCCCTTCACTGCAACTGATCCAACGTATGAAGGATCGGCTCCCGCTCCACAGGAAGTCTGATGTCTGGCGTAGACCAGACAGAAGGTCTCTCTGGTATCATTGTGGAGAAGCCGATTATGTATACCGTGAGTGCCCGTACCGCCGCCTCGGACTACAAGGTTTTGCCGCGGATTCACCAAGACCCAATATGGCGAAAGGCCCAGGGCGATTGAGGAATACTTAAACCAGCAGAGTATCCCCCGTATTCACAAACGCACCTCGACTCGACCCTCCACTCGAAATGCTCCTTGAGGGCGGCTTTTCATTTCACAAATCGCCTTCCACTCGAAACGCGCCTTGAGTGAAGGAAAGCTCGAGCGTTTTACTCGAGAATCTCAAGGTAGCCCCGCAGCTACCTTGAATCGCTCCTTGAGTGAAGTTAGTGCGCAAACATGGCTGCGTTGTGATCTGTCACTCGCCTCGTCGGCTTTTTCAGATGGACGCCAGTTGCCTCCGCAGCTTTTCTTTCGCTAACGATGCTGCGCATCTTCAAGGGCATCGTTTTACGGATCGGTGCAATCCTCTGAAGCGCTTCGGCAATGGAGTAATTCTACTGTGGCACCGACACAGATCGGCCGTCCTGTCAAGAATACTGCCAGCAAGTGCAGTGACCTGTCGTCTTATTCCGTGCATGAGCCAGCCAGTTGATGACCTGCATACGTGTATTCTTCGTGCGAGTGCTCCGAAACTACTATCAGCGCCAGTGCCCTGTTTATCGCGGGTGATCATACAAAGCAGCATCATTTGAAACGCGGCACGATACATAACTGCGGCGGACTTCGAACCTATGAAACGAAAACAACTGCGAAGATTCCTGCCATTAGTGGGTGTATTGCCTGTGTACTCGATTGCTGGATGCAGGTCTGGCTGCGCGAGCGCCGGAATTCGCTCCGCCTGAGCGTTTTCTACTCGGGTGCATCACTTACTACGCTATTCCAAGGACGGCGAAGCGCACCACAGCAAGGCGAGCTTCTCTAAAAACGACCAGGTGCGCTCACTTTTCTGTTTCTCTATAATTTCATGCAGTTAGTTGCTCTAGGGAAAACAAAAAGTATACTGTAATTCTGCGTGGGACGTGTGTCAGTAGCTGCTATTTACAGTCGTTAGCAATAATTACCTGAGCCTTGCTTCAAAATATTCAGTTTAATTAGCTTATGCTTATGAACATCCAAGCCCAACGAGGAAGTGAGCAACCATGAAATGGTTTTCATAATTATACCTGCACGTTACAGAGGGAATGTAATGTTTTATTCCAATACAAAACATTGAATAACAACACAAGAGAGGATAGTTTTTGTACATCACATTATCTTTATTGTGATAAAAAAAAGCTGTAGCAGTTGACCCAGCTCCTAATACAGAAAACGCTAGCAAGTGGTAGCAGATATATGTCACATATATTTGTTGCGCACATTCCAGCTATTAGTGAGTGCATTATGTAAGTGTTAGATTGCTGCATGTCGGTCTGGCTGTGCAAACGCCAGACCAGCTTAAAACTGTATCTTTGCAAATATGAATGAAAACAGTCCGAGCTTATCAATGTAAAAAAAATTGGCTTCCTGAACACAATGAAAATCTTTAACGAATGTATTTACTTCGAAAAGTAAACTGATGAAAACGAATACTGTACCTAAGCTACTTTTTATGTGCGTTAACATCAATGTATGTTTATAACCAACCCCTTCTCTTATGCAGGAACAGGGCTGCCAACGTAACCACGCAGAGCAACTGCCTTTTCAAGGGTGCTGCGCTTGCGTTGGTGTGCAAGCGGAGAAGAGTGGAGCTCCAGTTAATGTGTCCTGCTGCACTGTAGTCGTTGTCGCACTATTTTGGCTAAAACCTCTATCTTCTTTCTGACATCCTAACAGCTCAAACATCACCACTAAAGGCATTTTGCATACATCTGCCTTCATAGGCACCTAGCAGCTTAAGGCTCTATTTTTCATCCAGGTTTCTTTTCTTAAGCCAGATTTAATAAAGCAGTCAGTGTCACTGAATTATTTCTTGTCAGTCCAAGTGTCAATTTCTGAAACAATAAATTAACATTATCCTCGCCTTTTCGTGTTCTGATAGGATTGCAAAAAGAGCGTGGACTCTGATCCTACAAACACAAGCAGTAGTACTACTGACAAAGCTATTCTATAATAAAAACACCATCAGTGTTCTAGACAGCAGACTAGCAGTGTTCTAGACCATAGCATACCATCGCGTGTGGCCACCCGACGGTATGCAGTGGTAAATCTTTACAGAATATACGCTGTTTCAGCTCCGTTTCTAACTTCAGCTTAAGATTAATTATGAAGGCCGGAAAAAAGAATTTGTTCCATTCGATGCGGATCACAGTTGGCTTCCATGGGGCTTGCAGAAGTTAACTAATTGACCGAGGTACAGAGCGTGTCTTGTGGGATCCCACAACAGGCTGCTGAAAAATACAGTATAGAGCGCATTACTACCATGAGTTCAGCAAAGCTGAGATCAACCATTAAAATTATGGTATATTTCTTGATGTACACTTGCTCACGCAAAAGTAGCTTCAACATACCACTAAATACTTAAGTGCTGCATTACAAATTGTGGGCAGTAAAAAGCTCACGTCTCAACCGTAACACATTATGGGCAACTCATGACTTCGCAGATCATAATCATGACTATGCTTTTCAAAACAATTATATATGACTGTTAAAGAGAAATGAAATATGAGTTTGATTTCATTACGGCATAGCTGTTCCATGTTTGCGGTTTTAAATAACACGGCGTGCATTTCACCATTTTGTCAATGTGGCCAGACATAACATCAATATTATTAATGATAAGTATAAAAAATAAGCACAGACTAACTACCTGGCTGATCAATCAAGTACTTCCGCAGCACCTAAGTTCTTTCAGGGAAGCGAGATGGTGCATTTCCAACAGGCAGACACCGTATCTATCGATGCTTTCCCGTCAGTCACATGTCTTACAGTGCAACACAGACGTTGATTTTTTTCCATCAGCTGGTCTTTCCAAGGCCTACATCCTGCAGCAGAATGCCAAAAATGGTATGTACATAGAGCGTTCGCACGCTAAGTTCAGTGCAGCTAAGCAACTGAAATGAAAAGACAAAACACAACTAAAAAAAAAAAATCTGGGCGTTGCGTGCACTTGAAAGCACAGTTTATGGCAAGTGCAGGAGATGGTAAGATATAGCACATTGAAAAAGGTAAGACGAAAAAACACCAATGCTGGTAATGAACTACTGAGAAGTGAATTTTCGGAAAAATAAAATATTGCGTAGCGTATATACGTGAAGTGAAGCAGCACTGGAAATGCAGGCACCAGAGCTGGTTCACTGACGATATGTGCTACAATTTGAACAAACCGACTAACCACCACGGCTCCTAAAATAATACAGGACTGAAAAACGTTTGTTTCCTTAAAACTGCCGGAGCTACGCACTCAACCATATGCATTCTGGCACATGTATACAAGAACTGCTTCTTCTCTACTGAAAGATTTCTTACGCGATAGTGGAATGATCATCGGACACAGTCGCGGAGCGGTGTCTTGTGCATTTATGTTTAAACTGAACCGATAACAGATTGTCGCGCCGAATCTCCCACAAGCTCCAATGCAAAAAAAAAGAAACAAAAGGAACGTCTCGCGAAATAACATGCTGCCTCGAATAGTATGCTTCGGTGCTAATGCCCGCAGCATGAGCAACTGGAGCCAGTCATGCTTGGATACATCGGACACGTTTTAGTGATTGCGCGGCGGCAACTTCACGAGAACCGCAACAGCGTAATGTGCTTCCATGCATAAACTGCTCACTCACCCTTATTTTTTGTCCTGTTGCTTTCAGAAAGCTTTCAGCAGCACAGGTCTTGAAGTTATCCAACGCTGCCCATCGGCCGTTCCATGCGTTGCCTCCGTCGAAGTCAATCCGGCTCGATCACAGCACACACACGGACAATATCATCCATAATAACCACGATTAACAACTGCAACGTGAACCGCAAATTAAGCACAAGGAAACAATGAGCAGCAGACAAATGCGGGCGCAAATTTTTTTATTTCTCAGCCATGCGCCATGCTCAGCTGCTGGGGTGCGATCGTTGCCAGACCTCAAACATAGCTCCCGCTTGATCTATCAGTCGAACGCTAACAGTGGCAGCGCTGCCGATCTAAATTTGTGCATTGCGCCGTGTTGTCATTTTATAACGAAGCCAAATTAACGGAAACACATATATCTCTTAAATAATTGGGCTTTTGCTTAGCGCATTTAAGAATAGCCTCGATATCAGACGCTTTTCTCGGTCGGTGCACTTCACTCGAGTCAAGGGCGCATTTTCAAGGCGTTCCTTGGCGGAGGAAAAGTGAAGTAGTGTTCATGAAATGCAATGGCACCTTTAGTGAAGGAACGCTCGTCGCCTCGACTTGGCTGAGTCGAGGGGACGCGTTGAGTGAAGGCGTGCTTAAGAATACGGGGGATGCCACTGTTCCCGTGGCGGCAGTCGCGCTCGCCGTCTCACAGGTAATCTTCCCCAGCTTCTAGAAGCCCTCCAATGGCAGCGGAGGGACGGTCGCAAGCACTAGACGGGAAAACTAAAAACAGCGACCATCGGGGGCGAGGCCGCTGATAATCGCCCTTCCGAAGACCTCCCATTGACGCGAGCACGGTCTGTTCAACACGATTCAATGACGACAGCAGCTGAACTCAGTGACCGATTCTCGTTAGACATACCTGTTTTGATCGACGGCCACCCCGTTAATGCGTTATTAGACACGGGTGCCGATTACTCAATCATATACAGGGTGTCCCAGCTATCACGCAGCACGATTAAAAAAAAGTTGAATTGCATTACGCGAAGCAAACAAAGTGCGTATTATTTCCAGTACAGTGGAGTAGCCGCCAGTAATTTTTTCGTTGCTGAGATTTAATTATTTATTTGTAATTAATTAACTAACTCTAGAAGTACTGTCCTAATTATCGAAGTGCCAATGAGAAGGTTGTAGAGCATCATGAAAAACTCCCGATACAGCTTTCTGTTGCTCAATACGTGCTACAGAAATGTGTTTTTCTGAGTGTGAAAGAACCCCGGAAATACACGCAGAATTGCCGCACGACTGGCCGCTCGAGGAACTTTGCGTGTATTCGCGGGCTTCTTTCACGCTCGGAAAAACACTTTTATGTAGCACGTACTCAGCAACAGAAAACTGTATCGGGAGTTTTTCATGTTGCTCTACAATTTTCTCATTGGCACTTTGATAATTAGGACAGTGCTTCGCGAGTTAAATAATTAATTACAATTAGCTAAGTAAATCTCAGTAACGAAAAAATTACTGGCGGCTACTCCACTGTACTGGAAACAATACGCACTAGGTTTGCTTCGCGTAGCGCCGTTCCTCTTTTTTTAAATCGTACTGCGTGATAGCTGGGGCACCCTGTACATATGTCCATGTTTCTCTAGAACCATCTAGTTTGCAAGGAACAGACGAATGCGCCAAGCATTTATTTTCTACAAACGCTTCGGCCATGCTCCAGCCTTCGTCAAGAAAATCTCTCTCTCTTTTTCTATGTATTGTCATGTTGTAGTGACGCTGAAGAACACTGCAGCAAAACTGTGAATCACGAAACTAACTTTTTATTGCACGAACTTGTGCCCCCAAAAGCAAGTGAGATTCGAAGCACAACGGCAGTGGCGAGCACGGTCGGCGAGCGTCGAAATCTGTGATCTGCGGGTCAAGTGGTGAAGCGCGTCGGCTTTTTTACATAGCTCGTCGAACGTTCCAACGTAATCGCTGGTGCTCGCGTGCGTTCCAGAAACTACTACACAATTCGTGTCACGCACACAATCTGATTACACGAAGTTCCGCGAGAACATACACAACAGATAGAATGAACGATAGCATTCGAGTAAGTTCTTAATCATGCAGGCGCGTCTTGCTCTGAGCGATAACATTAAATTGTTAGCGGGTGAAATTAAGTCCTCGGAAAAAGGGTAAATAAATAAACGTGTCAATATATAAAATAATATTAAAGTGAGAGAGAAAGAGGAAGAGAAAAGGGAGGCTTGCCCCCCTACTCGAAAAATAGTTGGTCCATTTCTTCCACTGAGTGTGGAAGAGATGGATGCCCGAAAGAAGCGTCGAGCGTAACAAGAACGTCGTTGTTACACTGCGAAGGATGGTGCAGAACGTGAGCATTTGCTGGCTCGTAAAAGCGAAGCGCAAGAATGACCCTTGGCGGCCACGAGCAGCTCTGAGGATGGCGAGCATTGCACCCACAAGCGGGAGAGTGAAACAATGAAGCGTGACGGCACTGAGGAACGTGACGATCAGTCAAAAGCAGGAGGGTTCGAGACATTGAAGATTTCTCGTTACGTTTCGATGCACGCTTCTCATTGTGCGCCAAGCAAACCATCAGAAAGTATAAACTCCGGTAGAGTTCGTTCGATGCAGTCATGACACGCAACCGTGCAATGGAATGAAATAGGCCTAATTGAAATTGCATCGCCAATTGCAAACACTTACACTACTGACATTGCTTATAATGCAATAAACTGTGTCTTATATGTGTGGTGGAAGTTGTGTGCAGTTCAATAAAAGCAACAGACACGTGTGTCGCATCTAATAAATCTAATGTGCAAACGTGTGGCATTGGTATACTGGCGCGCATGCACTACATCCAAACATTTGAGTGACTGCATTATAGTTGCGCAAACATTGCACGGCATGTCCGCCATTGGCATTACATTTGCACTAGATTTTATCGCATTCATGCCATTAGTGTTACGTTTAGATAACATTCGCTTTAACACTGCTTTAGCATTTCCGTTAACATAAAGTAGGAGGAGGAGTTCCTTGTTGCAGGCGGACCTACAGCCTTGCACAAGTTGCCGGAAATTTCTCCGCCTGAACGCCACCTCGCAGTCCAGCTAACAACACCGGGCATCAAAAAGAAGTTGACACGAAGCCCAATACGTTGCGCGTAATCATCAACCAAAGATTCCCTTATGACGAATTCCAGAATATGCGTGAGAACAGCCGATTTGTTTGATATCAAAATTATGACTTCATGCTGAATAGAAAACGTCGTATAGCACCATGTTCTTTTCAATAATACAATTAAAGTAAAGGAACACTACGGGTTCTTTGTAAAGGAGCAACTAACGTTATTAGAACGTAAACCTAACCCGACAATGCTACGACCCGTTTCGGATGCAGCTCACGGTGAAAAAATAACGATAACATACGCCGTTGTCTGGAAAACTGAGAGCCTCTTAACGAAGAAAAGGAATACTACTTGCGTATATCCAGCTCTATATGACAGTCCAGTGCCTTTGATTTTCTCATGCAGGGTTCAGGTTATGCATTTACGACAAAATATGTCACACAATGTGCCCCGCTAACAAGGTAAAAAGCATTCACCGAGCCAGGGCTGAACTTTGTGCTTTAGGTCGATAAATTATTCGTAGGGGTTTTCGCAATATCAGTACTGTGTCTCCGAGCAGCGGTCTAACAATTGAGGTAAAATATTGCGGCATTGTTATTTATTGGCCACTCTAAGCTGCTAGACTGCGACTATAGGTGAAATATTGGCACTATCAAAGCAACTCGAGCTTTCCCACCTGCTTATCTTTACTTCCTAGGCAATGTGGCTATGGGTCCCACCTACGGGGTGTACTAGGAATAAGCTTCTCTAGGGGATGTTTAGTTTAGGTTTGTCTTTCAGCTTTTTGTTACATAAAATCCATATGAATGCTCGCCAGTTGAACTTCATCATGTACCTCAGATCAAACTAGTTTATGTTGTAGTTTAAATAATATTCTTGCATGGTGCAGGTGCTGGGGAATGACACAAAACACAGATAAAAGCGTACTACTGCGAATGACACATAAGAAATCACCCCTGCCTGCCTTATACATATAAGTTAAGTTCATAACCTCTTCATGAAGTCACTAGCTATAAATACCTAGGGGTGACCCTTCACAATACACTATCATGGAATTATCACATAACTAACACTTGTGCTTCAGCCTTCAGAAAACTATGCCTGTTGAGACAGAAACTTAAGGAAACCCCATCTAACGTTAAAATGCTATGCTACATCTTCCTAATTAGACCTAAGCTGGTATATGCTTGCATAGTTTGGGATCCGTACACAAAATGCTTTTTTTCTTTGGGGGGGGGGGGGGGGGCGGGAACTAGTCAAGCTGTCTGTTTCAGCATTTTTTTCCAAACCTCCCCCATCACGTTGATGGAAAAAATAAAGGTTATTCTTCTTCTTCTTCTTCTTCTTCTTCTTCTTCTTATTATTATTATTATTATTATTATTATTATTTTTATTATTATTATTAAAACTAATATCAATGGTCTTGGGAGAATTCAGAAAACAGCGGTCAGATTTATATTTAACAAATTTTCGAGACGTGATTCGCCCACCGAACTTATGGAAATTAACAACATTAAACCACTCGAACTTAGAAGAAAGAAACAGAGAATTGAATTCCTTAAAAAACTTCACACCAACAATTTATTCCTTCACCCATCTGAACATTTATCGCAGTCATCGACCAGAACTACACTCCACCGCAGACATGATACATTAACCCCTTACTTTGCAAGAAGAAACGCATGTAAGTTTTCATTTTTTCTTCGAACTGTAACCGAATGGAATCGTATGATTGAATCCACTTCCTAATCTTGGAATTTCATCGTTCTGTTTGCTTTGGCAATCTGATTTTCATTGTATGTACCATATGTCGCCCTCCCTGCTTGGACCACGTGTCCACAGTATTTAAGAAATAAATAAAACTCCCAAAGGAGAGGGACCAACAGTGTCTAAGCTTCAAATAAGGTCATTGTTAAAATAGTAGTGACCTTCACTGAACAACACTCGTAAATTCTCTACAGTCAGGCATCCAGGGTATACTTGACTTTTTGAAAAGTACGGGCCTACACTCCAGGCTTATAGTAGACTGGCCTGTCATGTAGCCTTGCCAATGTGGCCATGGGTCTCATCTCAGGGCTGCATAGGGAAGAAGCATAGGGAAGAAGCTTCCCTATAGGGACTGCTTAGTTTAAGTTTGTCTCAGTTTTTCTTCACATGTAATCCATATGAGTGCTCACCAGATAAACTTCATAAACATTTCAAAGGAGTGGACCCAACAGTGTTCCAGCTTCAAATAAGACCTGTGTTGAATTAGTAGCGACCTTCATGGAACAACACTTGCAAATTCTTTACAGTCACGCATCCAGGCTTTACATGACTTTTTAAAAAGTACGGGTCCGGACTCTACGCTTACAGTAGACTTGTTTGTTATGTATTTTGCGTCGTCCTTCAGTCGTCATCGTCACCCGTCATGATCATCTTTCTTTCCCTCTTTCCCTTGCCCCAGCGCAGAGTAGCTGGCAAGAGGTATGTGCCTCAGGTCAATCTCTCTGTGTTGTATCTCATTAAAGTTTTCTTTCTCATCCGTACAAATTCTTTGTGCACAAACCAGTTGCTCATGTCGTGTGGGCAGAATGGCCGGTGAAACTATAGGCCCAGCGCAAGCATGAATTATACATGTGTTAGAACCGTAGAAAATCAGGGCTCATCAAGTCCCCAACACAACAACCTGCTTCTGTGCCAGTTCTAAGTTCTGCAGGCACCTTTGGATTTAAAGCAGAGCTAGCAGCCACGTGCACCAAATTGTAACAACTTGTACGCATTCAGACTTATGCATGCTTGAATGTTCATTCTGCCATAAGCAGTTTCTTGATGATTGGTTGATTGAATTGACTTAATTTAACATGCGAGAGGTATTGCGCAGACGCTGAGATGCTGTTGGAGTTCTTTGAAATAATACACCTGGGGTTATTAAACAAAGCTTGATACATGAGCGTTTTTGCAAGGTATTGGCGCATAATCTGAGTCGCTGCCGCTTTACCCTTACAGATAAAATAAATGTAAAGCCCAATTTAAGCAGAAATAACTGTGTAACAACCCATTGTGTGAATGTCCTTTCAAAAAAGAAAAAGAAGAAATGCAGATCTAACGAACATGTTGGTATTTATGTAAAATAAGAATTCCTGAAACTAAATGCGATGCGGATAATTGCGCTTACTGCCTTTGTGTTATTGTACAGATTTTCCTTCCTGATTTTTTTTGCCGCATTTGTAAACCTCTCAGGTCTTTTTCTATTTACGTCCTTTACAATAAATATACAGTCTCTTTTCTTTCAGTATCTTTTTGACGATTCCTTGTTGTCTATTTACATGTTCAATTACCGTGCACTTAGTTGCCCATTTCTGCACCTCTTCCTTTTTTTGTCTACGCTTTTTATGTACAGATATTTGTGCATTTTAGCTGCCCATTTCTTTTCATCTATGTACCTCACTCTTTTTTTCTGACTTCAAAGGTAGCCCAACTTATATGCCATCTGCACTGCCTCATTTGTCGTTTAACCGTGGGCCCCCCATGACAAACGGCCTACCGATTATTCGTCAACTTCCAACTCCGAGATGATCTCCAATTTTAAGCACAGAATTGCATTTGAGAAGGTTAGCGCTGGTATTATTACTCCTTTGAAATTCTTCCTACCACCTCATATTTATTGTAGCCCCAAAGAGCCCAATGTTTCATTATTGCTGCTTTCCGCTTCTCCTTCATCGTCAGATTATCTTGGTGGATGTATGAGTACGCCTTTTCATTGTTTATGTATACACCCAAGAGTTTATATTCCTTGACTTGCTGTTGAATTTATGTGACGCTCTTATTCGTCTCTTCATTAAATATCAAAATGCCCAATTTTTCTCTGCTAAAATAAAAGCCTAGATTTGTCGCTTCATTGCCACACGCATTCGCGGGTCTGTGTAAATCCCTTGCATTGTCTACTAGAAGCATCATGTCGTCGGTATACATCAGCCCAGGGGCCTTCTGTTGCACCCTTTGCACATTACGGCAGTGCGGTAAATCATACTCGAATTTACTTGTTTTAATTCGTCTTTCTTTGCCCTTAACATAAAGCGTGAACAATCGAGGCAAAGTCCCCGTTGAATTTCATTTATTTCTTTGCATTTCCTAACTTCGCATGCAATTAGTGCTCGGTTGTCTGTATAATATACCTCCCCCAGTATAGGTCCACGACATTGTCATGGATGCCAACGTGCTAGTAAATATTCCATAGCAATTTCCTGTCTACGTTGTCGTAAGCTCCCTTAATGTCCATAAACGCATATTCTCTCTCTCTCTCTCATATTATCAGCTATTGAAATGTGTATGCACTTAGTACAAAGATATCATCCGCTATACGTCTGCCTGGTGTGAACCCATCCTGTTGTTACCCCAATGTATCACTTTTCTTCATCCACTTCAACAGCTCTAATTTTATGGCTTGCATTGCCATTCTGTATATCACCGTCGTACCGACTTGTCTGTACGAGCTCGTCTTATCCTTATCACTTTTGTAATTATAGATAAGGTTCATCCAGCTTTCACGCCAGCCAGTAAAATCTTTCTTTGTTTTAACCGCTTGCTCTATCACACTAGTCAGCTGTGGCTTGATCTTTAGATCCAGCTGTTAGATTAGCCGTTTTGGGATTTCATATGGTCCTACTGGGGTATTGGGGACATTTTCTTGGGCTTTTTTCTAGTAAAAGCTTTCTACAATAATTTTTTTAAAATCCTATGCTACTCTGTTGCTAGACCTGGTTAAATATGAACTACGCTTTCTTTCTTGCTGAAGTTATCACCAAGAACGTCCCTCATGTACCGCAGCACGGATTCTCCTTCGACGATGTTACCGTCTTCATCCATTATAAAACGTTCGCGAATTTTACTTTGTGCTCCTAGTGCCTTTACATGGTTCCAGAATCGTTTGCGGCGCTGGTATCTCGTTTGTTAATGCCAGACACCCAATGTTCACTTGTACTTTGAATTTTTTCTTGCACTAGTTCACTCGCGAACCTTTTCTGTTCCGGGTACTTGTTCCATCTAATCAGTACCTTTTCTTCGTGTAATCCCAACTTTTTGGCTTCTCTGTGATCGCTAGACGCCTGCTTACGTTCTTCTATAGCTTGCTGCATTTCCTTGGTCCACCACTCACGTGGTTTCCTCTTTCCTCTCCAACAATTTCTTAGCCTAGTTTCTCTTATCTCCTGCTGCATGAAGCCTACTAGCTCCCTCGTATCCCAAACTGCTGCAGAATGGGTCTCAATTTTCTTCTCTGTTCTTTTTGATATATCTGCTATTTGTTTTCATTCGTTTTAAAGTATTTTGCTGCTGTTTCTTCCAGTCTTGCGTCGATATCTCTCCCAAATTTTAAGGTTATGCGTTTATTATCATTTCCCAAGCTATCTTTGTTAATGTATCGTTATTTGGTCCAGTCGTTCGTAAACCGTTTCTGAGTTTTTATCAGGTCTGGACCTCATCGTTATGAGGTCCAGTCGTTCGGAAACATGACTGCGTATTTTCGCATTGCCACGTTACCCGTCCATGACACTTCTTTTCTCTGGTAACTAGTACAATGTTTTTTTTTCATTACGCACATGCAGCACTAGAGAAGCGTTGTAATGAGAATATCAGTATAAATACTTCATGTGCGCATTTATATCTCTTACTAATGTCACTGGAAATGGTGCAGCGCCGTCTATAGAGCGTATTGCTGAAATTATTTTTAATTTAGTTTGTTAGAGGTGGTAGAAAACATTCCGTTTAACTTTATTGAGCTTTTCATGCTGTCAACAGACAAAGGTCTGAATACAGAAAACCGAAAGGAAAGCTACAGGCTGTATTAGGCTGACAGGGGCTTCTCCTCAGGACACACTTTGACAGATGGAAAACATCACATTATTTGAGCAAGAGATGCTGCAAACCAGCAATAATAATTAAAAAAACAAAGTATCGTGTAAGCGGTTTCAAACAAGTATGAAAAAAGCGAATGTATATACAAAGAAAGGAACGAAAATCGCAGTCACCTTCTCCAAGCTACGTTTCAAACAGAAGCATATGTCTTGTGTTTGCATTGAAAAAGGTGATAATCACTTACTCTTCGTCATGTGTGATACCGAAATTTATAAAACATGTGTGTCAGTATTACACTAGACTATTATGATGCATGTAAAATGATAAACAATAACAAAAATGCGTACGATAAAATCGAAGTAAAAACAGGATCCAAAGCACCGATACAACCAAGATGAAATCAACTGTAAAAAATATAAATTTAAATTGGCAAATTTATGGACACTTTCTTCGGTATTCTTGTGGCCGACGGTAACTGGCCGACGGTAAGAGAGAGCACCTGGCAATCGGAATGTTGTCTACCAGAGCATGTTATGGTCCAAGGTACTCTATAAGCTATCTTTCTAAACATATACGGGCAACGTTTGCTAGAATTGAGCCTGAGATACTTTTCGTTTTTTGTATACGTTCTAATAACTTAAAATAATAAATCTGATTGGCTTTGAGCAGTGCATGTTTCTTGTACAAGGGCTGAGAGCTAAACCTTCCGGGTGTCCGGTGTATGCTTCAAATATGCGCATGACATTGTTTGCAATACGTATAAGCAGCCTTTGATAGCTTTTGTCGGAAGTTGTTCCGCATAATAAATCTCATTAAATAATGTGGAATAAAAGAGTGTGTAGTAAATAGTTTTTAAACACCAAGGTACCACTTTAGTGAGCTTGTACAAGCACCCGACCACTATGCCCTCGTTTCAACCCGCAGAGAGCAGCACTCTCAGCGACGATTGATCAATTGGACAAACGCCCAATAACAGAAAAGAACATCCTTGTTAACTAGCCTACACAAAACGGCACGAGCCGCCCTGAAGGCACTGCTGCGTTATTGAAAAGACACCGGACTCAGTGACAAATTGTGACTCTGCACTGTGTTACCTAGGATGGAACTCTGACACTATGCAACACGAGAACGCCTTCGCAGACTGCTTTACAGTGCCCACAGAAACGGTTCTGTTTTGTGTGTGTGTGATTTTCTTTTCTTTATTTCCTTTTTTTTTACTTTTACTTATTTTTTTCTCTCTGTCCTTTCACATACATTTACCCCTCCCCCGGTACAGGGTAGCCAACCGGAGATAACCTCTGGTTAACCTCCCTGTCTTTCCTTTACCTTTTCTCTCTCTCTGCTTAGATTTCTTGTCAACTTGTCAACGTGCGCATTCCAAGAGAGGCTTTCTTTGAAACATACACCCAAAAATGTTTTTTTTTTTCACTTACTCTAACTTAGTGCTACGGAAGAAAAGGGTTACGTCGAAATTCATTGGTGTATTTAAAAGTGTGAAAATCATATATTTTGTTTTGCTGGTGTTTAGCTGCAGTTTACTTATATTTAATGAAGAAGACAGTTATTTTAAATATTTGACGACTTCTAGTTATTCGTGAAGTATGGTACCAGTGAACAAAAAAAAAAAAAAAAAAACGTGGGCTGCTTGCACTAGTGGTGCAAGGCTGAGTAATCAGTGAAGCTGGTGATCGACCTAGCTTCTTCCCGGTTTTACTAGGCTTGGCTAGGTTTTGCTAGGAAATGCGAAGTGCTGCTAGGCACGGTATTCCGAATCGGCTCGCCGCCGACGCGCAGATTTTCGCTTGGCCTCGCAGCGCGCTTCAAGATGAGCGGCTCGCCGTTGACCCGCAGTCGCTTTGTCTGCTGCAATCACGAACAACGCGTTGCGCTTTCGGCGCTAATGCGGGGAAGCGCGGATGGCGTCGGCAGCAGCTCAGCGCGTTGCCTCGTTGGTGCTGATACAACTTGTTTTAGGGGCGAAGCTCCTTATAGCGGCACCCGTTCGTCCCCGTCGTTTACTTCCAGGAGCTTCGCCCAATCTCATCATCATTCACCTCGTGGATCTGCTGTAATTTTTTTCTCTCTCTCGCTCTCATTTTCTCGTTCTCTCTCCCGAGCATAGCGCGTGACGCGCGCAGGATTTCCTTCCCTCTCCTTAACGTCTCATGTCAAGGCAACATGTGCACGGCACGGAGAGGAGGCGAGGCACACGCCGCTCCGCGAGGTGGTTGCTAGGCAACGCAGTGACGTCATAGCTCGGCGAGCTTTTGCGGCAGCAGGCGGCACTTTTTATCGTTGGATAGAACAGCTTCGCTGTTAATACTGCAGCGCGAATAGTCGCGGCTGGACTAAAAATATGTTCTTTGTGTTACTCGAACAAAGTGATGAGTCCTGTATATCCCTTTATAGCACCTAGCTTGCCCTGTCCTCTGCACATAGCAGAATGCATCATCTGCAAAGTTCTCTGGTTACCACCTTCCTAAGAGGGGAGCCTACATGAACCCCGCCAGTCATGATCGATCTTACCTTGACAATGACATGTCACCTTGTCGGAAGATCGGCTGTCGACGAAGGCTGTTCAACATCTTTAGTATGAGTCTTTATCTTTCATGTATGCTTTGGCCGACTTTAGATTACAACTATGGTGTGCTGTTGCAACGAGCTAGAGCCTTTCACTTCGTGGCGCACAAGGGACATCACGGCAGACTTTGTCGACGAGACCCTATAGACGAAAACGGTTCGATGCTACAGTCACCACAGAATTACGAGGCTTTGCAAATGCCGGAAAACTTCTGCCAGGCTAGATCTGCCAGCACCATTAGTACCCTCGCCACAAACACTGCAGTACGATAGTCATATTGGATGGGAAAAACTTTATTCAGGTCCCGTACAGGGTGTTGCCACCTGCCTGGCTAGTCCCATGTTGGGACCGGGAAGTCAAGCCTCCTAGCCCTATCACGGGCGTACTGGACAGCCAGGACTTGAGGGATATGATCGTGGGATTTAATCATTCCTGAAAACGGATCCTGGGAAATGCCAGGGCCGAGTGACCCATACTGTGTGCATATCTCCTTTTTGCATGCTTTCCATAAAATATTCATGTCTTCAATGTTATACCATACCTTCATTATTGCAGGTGATAATATGACTGTTTGTAAATGCCTAAGTGTAACTGCTTGTGCTCTATTTAGTCTAATGTGAGGGGTGCAAACTCCCTCCTCCCCATGTAGTAATGTTTTGTAATTTCATTGTATGTCATGAGCGTATACCTCTCTGTAGATTCTCCAATCCAGAAGAATCAAAGCCATATGTAAAAGCGGCCTGGTCTTTAAGTTCGTGGGCGATGCTGTTGGTCGAACCATTTGAATTGAGGGGAAGGTCAAGTGAACCAAGATGCGCCGGGAACTAATAAATGTAATGTGTATCATTTGTTTGTCTTGCGTTAATTATCCTCGCAGCCTGTGGGGCAATCTTGCCCCTGCTGAAAGCTCTGATAGCCGTTTTTGAGTCACTATATATTTCTGTGTATCTATCGTCTGTTAATGTCAATGCAATGCCAACTTGTTCAGCGACTTCAGGTTTGCTAGTGTAAACCGTGGCGCAGTTGGTGCATGACATAAAAACGATAGTTTCTATAAGCTCAGGGACAGGTCTCTCAAAGCAGAAAAACCCTCTTCCTGCCATGCTTCTGGCTACTGCGCGGTAGAATGGACCGTCTTTCTTCCATTGTTGAACTGATCGTTCGAACCTTTGGGTGGACCACTTTAGGGTCGTTGAAAAGAGATAGGATTGAGATCTGTAAGCTCTTACCAGCCATAGCTTCCGGCACAATTGGCAATTTTTTAGGGTTCTCTAATGCACCGGTGAGTATATCCTGGATGCCAAGATATTCGAACTGACCATTCTGCGTTCCCGAATGGACTTATTTATACTAAAGTTCTCAGTGGCTCTTCCAGAGGCGTTGTTGTGCCTTTCAATGCGCCTTTCACGCGCCGTAATAACCACCAAGGCCATAACGGTGGAGTGTCGGCCGGTTGTTGTTATAGTAATGGCCCGCGGATTGTGTTTGATAGGGGTGGTATAACCATCGCGCAAATAACGTAAGGACTCATTCAAAGTTCACTCAGACATTTACTACCGCTGTAGAACGACACGGGCTACGCTTTATTGCTTACCGGAAGGGCGTTCATTGCGAGCACGATAATAAAATGTGGTCAAAAGAAAGAAAAACGTGCAAGGATTGTTTTGCGTAATGCAGCGAATCCTAAACGCACCAATTTTGTTGTTGGCAGGTTTTACGAAGCCAGGCACTCGCAAAGGAAGCCCGCGATGGTCAAGGCTTTCCTTGTGGTATATTGCTGCTGAAACCGTTGTCCTGTGAGACGTAAAGGTGGCGATATTTCTTTTCAGCTAGCATTTAGCGCACCACCATGAAGCCCTCTTCAAAGAGGTACTTCATCCACAAAGATACATTTTGTGCGAAGCAATCCACTGACTCCACGGAGGACACTATAGGCACTTCGGCGAAGTTTATTATCGATTGCGAAACTGCTTCCTTACTATGACAAAGAAAATATTCCCTTTTTTGCCATTTCTTTATGAAACGCCGTCCAACCCGAATTAAAACAATATAATTACCTTATTATCTTTAGTCTGCACAAAGGAAAATGAGACTAAGAAAACGATTGTTTAATAATTTAATAGTGTATATATTGCGTCACTAAATATTGCTCGTTTTCTCTTGTACATTAGTAGGACGTTCCGGCGGCCTAGTTGGTTCATAGCTTTTAGACGTTTATGTACCTGCGCGAAAAAACGAGGACACAGAAAGTAATGGAAGAAAGGAAAAAACCAAAGAAAAGAAAAAGGGGGAAAAATACCGAAAACGCCTCAGCGTTAGTTTTTCACCAGGTTTTACTCTTTTCATAGCCACGTTTATAATTTTCGTAGACTTCATCTTTACTTCTGGTGTTTTTTTCATTAAGCCATATCTTTATCCTTCATGCCTTTTTATGACATCATCGGCTCTAGATTTGTTTGGTGTATTATTTGTTGATGTTATTTCTTTTTTTTAATCAAACGTATTTATCACCTCATCCTACGCCTTTACCATGGTTATTTGTTAAGTGACATCTGCCATTTTCGTTTCGTTCACATGCTCACGGTTTTCTCTCCCTCGTTTGATGACGCAGCAAGAACGGTTCTTGGTTAGTTTGGTGATCGCCTGTCGCAATCCTGTTTTACATTGTTACCCAGCAGATATATTTTTTTATGTTTATCGGCACATGTGACAGTGACAATGCGGGCACGTGTTCATGGTCCTGAATGAAATATGTGCTGCTTGCTTTTCCAGAAATAAGCAGTTGGCAGTCCGCGCTCGTGGTGTCGTGTGTGTTCCTTTGTGTGTCCTCGTTTTTTCGCGCAGTTATATAAGCGTCTAAAATCTCTTGTACCAAGTGTTATGTCTTTCTTTTTCTTCATAATCTTTTCCTGATTATCATGACCACGAAGTGTTTGTTGCAATGTTTTCCGTATAATCAGGTAATGACGACGGCGCGGTGGCAGCATGACGATGACACTTCTTTCAGTGGCATTCAAGGCAGAGAGAAGGCGTCTTTGCGAGAGGAAAGCTCAAAGTTAGGGATGGGCACGTAATGTTTTATTCGATTAGCGATCAATCATTCATCATTTTATTCTTTAAGCGATGAATAGCTATCGATGCAGGGTTTTTGATTGACTACTTGACTAATCGAAATTTTTGCCGGACACATTAAAACAGGTTGAAACACAGTTATCTACATCTATATCATCTTATTTTATTCTTTGGGAGGTGGAACCATGTTTGAAACACATTTCTATAAAGGTTTGATAAAGTATAATCTTTAACTTGTTAAAGACTAAATATAGTTGGCACTAGTGACTTTTGAAAAAGATAAACCAATATATGTTATTAAATTACACTTATTTCAGAAAGAAATAGGATACATGGCACTAGTGAATACCTGTACAGTAAAGTTAAACAAGAAAAAGAAATGGCAAACGTGAAAGATGAAAGGTGCAGTCCAACTGAAATGTGCAAGAAATTGCAATATGCACAGGGGAAAAGAAAATTACTGGTTTAGGAGTTTAAACTACGCGTTGTTTTTTACAGAGCGAAGGAGCGAAGGAATATCAATAGGCTGGGGTGTCTGGGTGAAACCGACCCCTGCTTCGTATGAACACACAACCAGCATGGGAGAATAGATGCCCAGAAGCTATAAATTTGCTGTAATCGATATCAATTCCATCGTTATGTCAAATACATGTTCCGAACCAGCGTTTTTCATAGACTGAGAGTGGCACGACGATCAACAGCTGGGTTACTGTAGTATGCCTTGAATTGCGGGGGCATTTCAAGCTTCGGGCGGTGTGGTGGCGCGCGTGGTGTGGGGGAAGAGAGGAATAGCGCTCGAATTGGCATCTCTCGGCACACGGAAAAATAGTCGACAGTCGCTCAACCACAGCCGCACAGTCACTGCTTGTGCGCCGCCATTCCAGTAGGATTTCAAACTTTTCGCGCCACTCCCGTCAAACTCTCGAAAATTATTAATTGGGCCTACATTGAATCGATTAGGTCGATTAAATGAAAGGTGGCCATCGATGAAGATTAATCGTTTTGCGGGATACATTTAATGTATTAATCGATTAATCCTTCATCGATATTACCAACCCTTCTTAGAGTCCGTGCTGTGCTGCGAATGGCTGCGAATAAATGTTCTGAATGACAGCTGAATCGGCGCAGGAGCTATGATGCGTGAGCTTACTGCCTGCTGTTGGCTACTAAATACGTGCAGAGACGCCACACTCTCAGTGTCGTCGCCCTGCACAGAACCTCCAACAAACTCTCATACGTGGGAGTTGCACGATAGCTATGTGGCTAGGATTTTCGGTTCCCGACTGCATATAGCCGCAGTGGCATGGCTTCGTTCGTAGGGACGGTGGACAAAAGTATTTCTGCGCCCTACGGTGAGACTGGAGGGAGACGCGGTCGCGACAAGGAAGAGCTTGCCCGTTGACGGCGCGACAACGGCGGTGTCATAATTGAACGAACGTATTTCCGGAAGGGCAGACACAACAAAGTGCAGTTTCGAGGTATTATGCGGCATTTTATGCAGGCTGCAGTCATAAGTGTCTTTCGAAATTCATATCAAGGCGTGAAACGATCCCGACATGTGCAAGAAGGAGAAGAAAAATGGGGAGGGGGCCAGGAAGTACGACGGGAGAAGAATTTTCGATACAGTATACGGTAAGACTGGCTTGAAAGTTCGCAGAACAGTTCGCGTACTTCTGAAATCCGAAGTTTTGCCAGGCTTATTCATACCACAGTTACCACTATGAGATCACAAGCCGAACAACCTCTTGCCGCTACGTTGACGCCGATAGCCCATCTTCGAATGTTTTCCGGTGGCTTTCATACTATAGAAATTTTTGTATTAGGCTTTAAAATTGTATTTCCATCTATATGTGGCATGCCACCTACCGCTATTTGGTGGTATGCAGCTGGTAAGAAAACAATTAGTAGCACCGTGTTACTAGTGGCACGGTACAACGATGTGTGTTTTACAAATAAATTTCCCCCTAAAATCTGCAATAAAACGTGCACATACAATCCAGGGGGAAACTTTATTACGTGATGCATATATATACACAACAAGTGGGATGATGGCGTCAAGCTGACTCACGTCATCTTTTATCTTAAAGATCCGACGTGGCCAACCTGTGGTTCAAGAATCACGAAACTGATTTTATCACCTGGTCAGCTTTCAAAGAGACCCTCGTTTCATTTTTCAGCCGGCCAGCGGTGCGCAAGCTTCGCGCTGAGCACAGCCTCCGCGGACGATCTCAACAAATTGGTGATACCGTCACAAGCTACATTGAGGACATCATTGGCCTCTGTAGGCGGGTGAATGCGTCCATGTCGGAACCTTACAGAACCTTTCATATGCTCGTGGGCAAAAACCCACAGAGCGTTACTCAAGTTATTGAACTTTGCCAAAATTATAGTGCAAACGGGACACGCAAGACGACAGAAAAGACGACAGAGGCCTGCCCCTTTTGCGCTAGACATCACATGATACAATATGAACTAGCCCATCAGTTTATTCTTTGGAAACTTAATGCGCATTAACGAACAATATTCTAGGAAGTTCTACAGAAGTGTAGATGATCATTGTGCTCATTGCGTAGTAGCGTTGTAATCTTTAGAGTTGACCGACGCCAGGAGTGATTAGGGCGCCCTTGAAGAACAGGCAAGCAGCAGAATGGAACCGTGGTCTCGCTGCCAGCATTGCGCTCAGAAGAAGAAAAAAATAACGTGCGGTTGGCAGAAAGCTTATGAGATAACGCTATCCCATGAAGCTGAAGGTAGGAAGAGCAAGACGGTCTGAAGCTAGAAAGGCGAAGTCTAGAATGCGAATCGGAGTTAAATTTACCGGCACATTGCAATGGCGTGGCGTATCTGTTATGTGTTTCGCAAAGCACGAGGAAACCGCACTGCAGTAATTCCAATAAAAAGTGCATTACGGTGCTCCAATGTAGGTAGACTATACGATTACTTGCTCTAGTTTAGCTTTATTTAAAGCGAGTCTGACATGGTATGGTTTATTTCCACAAAACAAAAATGCAGTGTAGAGTGGGGAAAGTGGGGGGAAAAAAGTTGGTCGTGGCAGCTTGAACAGGCCCACTAGTGTTATGATCAGCCCGAACATACAAATATATGCTGTTTGCTTTTGATAGAAATTACGACCGCGATTCCAGCTTCAAAAGAGCCGATGCTTGTCCTGCGCACCCACCGTAAAAACGCTTGTTTTGTTGCTATAAGAAGAAAACCAGGTTGTATGGGAAAGCCAGACATCCAAAGGTTTGTGAAATATCTTGAAACTGTACCCGTGCGGCTCACAGTACAGTTCCACCAGAAAGACGCTGTATAGGTGCGCTCACCAAATAGGCATCATGCTTTGTAGATTCCGGTCTTTTATGCTTCAACCCCACTTTATGCGAGATCGTTCGGTGTTACTGATGCGTGCTAAGGAAATCTGTCCGTATATTATCATAATTATTCGCCATCGCACGCTATTTGCAGCCCCACGTTTGTACAACCTTATCCATTAAAACACACTCGTATTCAATAAAAAAATACATTTTTTATTCAAGAGCTCGTTCCATAGGAGCACAAGAGCAAAGGTAGCGTTGAATCGCACCAGATTTTTTTATTAAACTTTCTTGATTAACGAAAGTGCGCGCGCGAAACAACGCGATGTGCTTTGATTATTTTCAAGGCTGATTGCAAGTGTTTCTCGCGTCTTCACAGGACCTCGTATTTCTTGTACAGTGTAATTCGGATCTGTTTTAATGCGAAATCATTATATGGCCATTACGCGAAAATCCGTCGTAGTCAGTGTGACCGAAATATGGTACCACAAATGATCGACAGCGAAAACAGTAAAAACACGTCAAAAATGCTCGGATTGGCATCACATTTCTCAGAAGGCTTCCTGTAAACAATGTAAATGAATGGATTTGAAAAGAACACTTGGTATATTTCGGTCTGGGCGGGAATCAAACCCGGGCCTCCTGGGTGCGAGTCGAGCACGTGCGCTTCCCCGACGCCACGCCACGCCCGCTCCACGCTTCTGGATCACTAAATGTGTGCCTAGTGCGTGCGTCATTGCACACGTCTCTTCGCAGCCATCTGGCTGAATGAACGTGTGACCTAGTGCGTGCGTCATTGGGCACGTGACGGGGCAGCCAATTGGGAGGAGGTGGCGCCACGTCATGAGTGTATAAAATGAACGCGTTCATGACGTTCCGATGTCGACAAACAGTGTAATGCTTTCACATTCCCACAAGTAAGCAGTCCTAAACGTCTCTGCCGAATGTTTTCTTCTTACACCTGGGATAACCGATAAGAGTACCGATCAGTCGCGAAATGAAGAACGCGCGATCGATGCGATTAGTCACCGCCTTGCTTGTTTTGTGTTTGTCAGCGACGCAAAAAAAAAAAAACCCCGGCGGGACTCTTGTTGCTTTTCTTATCACCATCACTTAAAGCTCTCGCGAGCGAAAATAATGAAGCTCATGGAGCGAGATATCCGAAAGAATATTTTTCCCCCCCTTGCGTTAGTTGTACACGAACTTTCGATTTGTGTCTCAGCAAGTGAATGATCGGCCTTCCTGCGTTTACTTTTGCGACGACGCACGTTATCACACACCTTTTTCGAGTATTGAAGTGCTCGTAATATCTCCACTGGTCAAGTTGACCGAAATTCCCTTAATGAAAATGCTTATGTCCTTTATGTTTTTAGTATGGTTCCTTGAGGTCACACGAGGAAACATCCTTCATGTTTACTAGATGTTGATATTTGGCCACTGCTTTTATGTTTCCTGCATGTGTCCGTCCTTTATGTATTATTCATGTTACCGTACTTTATGTATCCTAGATGTTGAAATTTGGCCACTGCTTTTATGTTTCCTGCATGTGTCCGTCCTTTATGTATTATTCATGTTACCGTCCTTTATGCATCCTAGACGTTGAAATTTGGCCACTGCTTTTATGTTTCCTTCATGAGTCCACCTTTATGCACCTAAGCTTTATGTGGCCCTATTGGTAAGATACTGTCACCGGCATTTTATGTAGACATGCATAAAGGAAGAATTCTCTGTGCCCATTTTATATTTATGCACATTTTGTGAGTTTTAATGTTTTGCATTGGTTTTTATTAGAAGGTTACTGTTCCCTACACGATGCAGCAGACTGATTGTAACTCTGCTAGGGCACTTAAATTCACGCAACATTGTTGTATAGTAATAATTTTAGTATAATATAACACTTGCAGTACATCTTGTACCGTCCTCACTGCAGTGTTGCTGTTGTTCTAGATATGTTTTTGTCACAAATATAAAGTGTAAGTTTGGATGGAAAGATGACAGGTGGGATCAGTGCTTGCACTTTTAAAAGAAAGTGTTGACTATACTTTGCAAAGGTTTCTCGAAACTACAGGTAGTTTATTGGACTATCAGCATGTTACTTGGATATGCCACATAGACTCACAGCAGACCTATGGAATGGGGTGCTTGAATGAGAGCTCCCAGGGCACCTGAAAAACAAAACAAAGGCAAAACGTTTTCACTTATGCAATAAATTTCATATAGGCAAGAACAGTTTGGCCTGTATACGCACAGCTAAGAAACGTACAGAAATCAAAAGGATAGTTCATAAAAAAAAACATCAGGGCAACACTGAAGCCTTAAACTAATTGTTGTTTGAAACAGACTTCGCTGTTGTTAAATGCCCGTCCAGTCAGGTACGAAACCGCTCACAAATTATTTTAAACATTATTGCAGCAGCTGCTAAACAGTACATGAACTTTAGCAGCAGGCAGCGGGTCAATAAACCTTCGTGTGCTACCTCATGGCATCAAGGTTACCAAAGTTGAAGCCCTCGCTATGCCAATAGCAAGAACTGGTCAGTATTTACCATGAAGGCTTGCTTATATCATAGGCCTAACATCACACCACACTGCTGTCTACGCCATAAGGTCTTGCGCTTAGAAGTTAGTCGTGTGTACATTTTAATATCAAATGGATGTGTTATAATATCCCGTGCACTTTTCATCTTTTCTCAAAGTTGTTGTAGTCCTTACATATTTTTTTGTTGTCAGTTGCAGGCTGCAGGTGTGCATACTACTGATCCTTTAGCAAAACATTCTACTACCTTCAGCATGCCACAAAACGTGGCAGGCAAGCATGCTGAGTATGGGTGCCTACAACAAACTGATATAAGCGTCTGCTTCACAAGCGTGAAAAGGTGCTATTGGCCGTGCAATGTGGAAGACAACTACGCTAGTACGTCCAAGAACGCAAACAATGCATACAGGTTCTCACAAAGAAGGACTTAAAAATGAACTGTATCTATAAAAATATCTTCACCCAAGCTAATATCTAACACAGCGGTTGCGTGCCCAATCTCGCTGCATGCCCAACACAAATCAACATACAGTACACACGTAACCTGCATAAATGCATAGATACCGAACAAGTTCTTTGCAGGAAACTACCGAACAAACAGTAACTTTCCGCGTCTACATAAATGTTTGTCCATTCAGTCCTAAGAATCAGCGGTGGTAACACTTGCTTCACTGCATAAAGCAAGTAAGCGATAAGTAATACATTTCATGGAAACTATCGTGAAACTGTTTGTTGAATGTGCACAGCAACATGGACAACTTACCCTCCGAAAGCGTTCTGTTCTCGTTGCACAAAGCTTATTCTATGAACTATAAGCTACAAGTATGCGCGCAGGCGCAAGACTTGCTTACCTTTCAAGATGTGAAGTCATCAAATGCTCCTTGTTTCGCAGGTACCGCGGCACCGACGCTCCTTCTGGCGCAAACACTGTCGAATGGCCGATAAACTCCAGGACACGAAAGCACAGCTTTCAACAAATTCCTCCACATACCATGATTTGAAGCCACAGTGCCACGTTTTTCACGAGAGAACCCGTACAAGCGAGAACAAAGGTATAGCTCGGATGAGCGCTGAAGTACACTCTATACACCGGCGTATCACGCGAAACATACGGCGAAATAATAGCATTACAGGCGTCCAGAGGTTTCGTGATGATTAATGCACACGACAGGGACCACACTTTGTCTAGGCACTTCCAAAATATAATTCTATTACCGTCTTACTGCAACGAGCACTCATGCCCAGACAACGTGGCTGAGCCCAATATAACATCCAGTAATTTACCGGGAATAGACGATGATGAGGATGATGATTTAATGGCAACCCCTTTGAAACAGGGCGGTGACAAATAGTCCCCTAGCCTGCTTGATTAAATCATATATACTATTTATGTACAGACGTCACACTGCGGCAGCGCCACATCGCGGTAAACAAGTGAACGTAGCCTCCAAGATCTACATTCGCTTCTAGAAAATGCAGCTTGCAAAAGCACGGCCTTCGCGATTTAATTTTGTTACACAGAGGAAGTCGTAGCTGGAAGGAAGGCTGACATTTAAACACCATTTATTCAGTTCAAAGTGCCTGGGTGTGCTGTCTTTTTATAAAGCATATAAAGGGATTTTAGGCGAACCATGCGCGAACTCTTGCAGCCGGACCCGAGCCAATCAGCGAGCTATCCGTGCAGCTCTGCTCCGTCTGCTTGCAATGGCGGACGGCCTGTGGGTTGCTGCGAGACCCACCGAGCACAAATTCGTGATTACCGCCCATATACACGCTTCTTATGGCGCCAATTCTGTCATGTTTTAGAGAATATGTGATCTCATCTTGAATCGGTGGAACCATATTTCCTCGTAGCGTAAGGAATAACGCCGACAAAACGTGGTGATGGCTGGCGTGCAACGGTAGGTGGAGCTTCGGCCGAAGTGATACAAGCGTACTGCTTGCATGCACGTGTAAACAAACAAATACGGCCATGCTCCGTACAGAGCTTTCACTTCTCAGAATAACTTCTTGGGCGAGTTGGTGTTTACTGAACATGATACTTAGTAGCGCAAAATTCGAAATAAAAGACAACAGTGAGAGGAGAGAGCAAAGGTCGTAGCGACGTCTTTCCTTTCCTCTCGCCTCTCACTGTTGTCTTTTATTTCACTTCTCAGCCAACTGACAATTATACATTATTCAGTTGCGCGCCCAACCAAGCATTTACGGGGTCTGCGCTGCCGTACTTCTACCCCTGCAAATAGACCGTTTTAGCTTTGCGTGTTTACCCTTACCGGAATAGCGGGATCGAAATGCGCATGCGCAGAATGCTAAATTACCCATACCGTTTAGCGTACGCACGCTATTTCTCCGATTTAACGTCACCGTCTTTGCGTGGTATACGTAGTTTACGTAAAACATGGCGGTGGTCCCGTCCGCCCGCTTTGAACTGAAATGGGCGTTGGTTTTGTAGAACACACTTCCTTCGTTGCAAATGACTATGTAAACGGCTTTCGCTTAGTCTCAGGCCGCTTCGACGACAGTGTATTATGGATATAACCTTGAGGAATTTTCGAGATCGTTTCTCGTTTCGAACGCGCTTAAGCCTAACGAAAGAAATCTCCGAGATGCGAGCTCCACCTATCGGTGAAGTCGGGAGATAGGCGCGACGATGGTATATGCCCTCTGAGATTAGAAGATTTCGGAGGCTATGGTAGATAGCTTGTACTGCTTCTATGTTTCGCTGCAGATTGGCGTACATGGGAAATACAAATAAAATGCGCTCCAGGCTTCCACTATGCGGCCTCTCGTACTTTACGGACGCACACACAGATAGAAGAAGAAGTAGTTTATTGATTGGGAAATGTAGAGAGGTCGGCCGGAAAATGGAGCATCTGGCCGGCTACTCCATTTAACGGAAGGGGAAGAGGGGAAGAAAGAGGGTCACAATGTGGGATGATAATGGGAGAAACGAGGTGAAAGGACACATTGCATAATTTTTATCGCAACAAAGAGTTCAGGCCCGTGCCGCCTAAGAAACGTGAAAGAGCACGCATTGCCTCTATCGTCTGCCAACTCTGCGGCCATGCACCTAGCAAGAGGTCCTCCGACAGTGGTCTATTGTATAAATGCCTCAAGGTAGCCGTCAGTGTCAGTCTTTCGCGCGCATACTCCGGGCACACCACGAGCACATGTTCTATAGTCTCTACAACGCCACATACTGAACACTCTGGGGAGTCTGCCCGTCCAATGATATGCAAGTATTTGCGCGTGAAAGCGACGCGTAATCACAGTCTGTGTATCAGGCATGTATGAGGGCGTGGAATTCCACGCAGAACAGAAAATTGCATATAGGAATCCAGCCTTTTAAGGCGGACGTGACGAGCGTCTGGCTGGGCCCAGTATCTTCTCGTCACACTCCTCATTAATTCCGACAGGAGGCATGTAATGTCTGGTCTAGAGGACGGTGCTACAGTTCGCAGGCCATTGCTGAGGGCGCGCCTTGCTTCAGCATCGGTCATCTCATTACCATTCAGTCCACAGTGTGCCGGGTTTCATTGGAACACTATGCGATGGTGTTTTTCTTGAGCGCATGAAAGTACCTCGGTGATCTGCAGTGCCAGAACCTGATATGCGGTGTGGCGCAGGAAGCATCCCAAAATTTGCAGCGCGGGTTTTGAGTTCGTGAAAATGCACCGCAGATCGTTCCCCGTAGATGTGGCGAATCGCTTCCCGAATAGCCACAAGCTCTGCAGCGGTTGATGTAGAATTATGATCTAGAATGAAACCTCGACTCATCTGCTGGGCTGGTATCACCACAGCTGCTGTCGATGCTTTTGGCGACACGGATCCATCTGTGTAAACATGAACACAGGTCTAGTATTCTGACTAGATGTATGCCAAAGCAAGTTCTTGTAGTCCGCTAACGGGAACCAATGATTTTTTTAGTATGCCGGGGACATGCACGCATACAGAAGGTTGATCCATCACCCACGGTGGTTGGCGGGGTGATATTGAAGGGCATAGCCTTATGTTATGTGGGGTAGATGGCAGGGGAGTGCACTTGTGAAACTGTTGTCCGGCCACTCATGCAGAACCGACGTCAATGAATGGCAATGGTTTCGTGTCGGTAAGCGTAAATCTACACGAAGTGGTTCGTGTGGGACAGGTATACCGATAATGGGCATACACGGGCTCACACAAAGATAAAATTATTAGGTGCCCTACGTATGCGAAATTCAGAGCGTAATGGAATAGTGTCCCGCACGTAAACTACGCTATCACGCCATACTAAAACTCTCTTTCTGCAAAGCTCGCTTGCGGAACTGTATCGCTATGTCCCTTAACCCCGCTATTACGCTACCGTTAGACTAAAACTGTCGAATGTAAACACAGCAATCACATGCAATTTTGAAAAGAAAGGCATTGTCAGCAGCGACCGCAGGTTCTTAATTTGTTAGTGAGCGAATTTCAACGTGTAATTTGCATAGAGTGTAGACGAAAGGTACCTTAACAAGGTCGAGGTCCGAGAAGGCCGACCCCTCCCCCCCCCCCATTCCTTTTACCTAGATATACCAGGTGGATGATCTATCTGTGGCATGTGTTAACAAATAATTACTGTGTGCACTCTATGTTACCTGGATGGGCACTCGAGCTGTGGCATGTGTTAACAGATAATTACTGTGTGCACTCTATGTTACCTGGATGGGCACTCGAGGGAGTGCACAGCCAGGTCACATAGAGTGCACACAAAGCTACCATCCTGCCGTAAACGCAAAGGACACATCCTACGGGAAAGATTAAGTTTGCTTCCTCGAGTAGTACGAAAGGATGAGTAAAGAGGCGGTACACACGAAGTATGTTTTCTCAAGTTCACATAGAAGTCACGGAAACATAAAGGAAATATAAAGCTCATGGCCACTTTCATACGGGTCTTGAAGGAGTTACGATAATTGTGAGGCAAGTTGGTTTAAAATAATCAACGTTGGTCTATCGACAAGGGCGGACGTAACATTTGCACTCCATGCAATTTCGACGGCTCCATTAGATTTGCTCGTGAAAGTCAAGTCCTCTTCTTTCTTTTCCTATTTTTTTCTGTCTCTTACAAAGGAGCAGCCCTCAAAGACGTCCCTGCAGTCCAGTATGATTCACTCGTGACAGCGACGTAAGAACACTATAGATATAGAAATGTCAGGTTAGCGCATGTCAAAACTTCGCAAATGTGCGCGTCTTTCTTTGAAGCTGTTGCTATATGAATGAAAATATAGAATGTTGCTGCCACGATGACTACTCTGCGCACCCTTTTTATTAAATCAGATGACAAGTGCGGGAAAAGTGACACGTAGAGCTCATAAGCTCGAGAAATTGAAGCACTCTTTCAGAAAAAAAAAACAAAAAAAGAAGAAAAGACTAACATAAAAACCTACATACGCTAAAGAAAAATAGGACATGAAAGAAGGAACGGGGATAAAAAAAAAATAAAACGCTTTGCAGTCAAGCGAAAGAACTCCGCAGCAATAGCCTTTGTTCACTTTGCAACGAATTCAAAACGGTGGTTGCAAACTCCAGAGTCTGAATACATAAACGCTTCTCACTCCTAGATGGCGAGTCCCTGGAACCTGGATGCGTGGTCCGCATGAAGAATGGAAAATTTGCGTGAGTAGCATATGTGCCGAGAGGAGGCGCGCCACGATGATCTTCGGGCCTATTTGGCGCGCAGACTGCCGCGATGGTTGCTTTTGTGCCGATGGATATTTCCGCCACAAAAGGGGCGTCTGCGTGAAACCGCAGAGCTGCAAATGAGCACCTTTAGCAGCGGAGAGGATTCTTCGCTTTGGGTTATTTTGGAAGAAAGAAGGTAGTGGTCGCTTCGAATATTCGCGCACAAACGGAAGGCGAAGTGAGCCCAACAGCTGCTTGCCTCCTACAGATTCCCCACACGCGTATGTGAACTAACAAAAATAAAAGGGAGACCGCGTAGCAATCCGAGCACGCTTGGCAGCTTCTAGAAGTTTGTATGTAGAAACTGCAAAGCGAGGAAAATTTGACAAAGCGAACGCGCATGCTTAGCACCCTTATATGCGTGTACTTTCAGTGTATGAAATCAAGCACAATGAAAACGGTGCGACAGTGTGTGGGCACTTTGCCAGCCCAATTTCAGACCGCCTCTGGTATCGCGTGATTCGGGCTTACTTATAATGTGCTACGTCGACAGTGTGTAATAAGCAAATAGAATCCTTAAGCACGGACGCCTCGTTGTCGGGAAGTACCCTAGCACAAGCGCTTAGTTTCGACGAGCTTCACTGATGTTAGCGCATGTTTTTCCTGTTTACTTTCATTTCTAAGGTTTCCGATGCAAGCCAAAATGTACCTGCGACGCTAAAGAGCAATAAATAAATATTAAATAAAGAAATGAATAAATTAGAGAAAAGTAATGAACAGTGCGCTATATCTTAAATTATAATCCGTCTTTTGTAAAGGCGAACGTTTAATCGGCTGCTCTTACAATGTTTGGGGGTGATAGAAGACCTCTAGTCTGATGACGGGCGCACAACATCCATAATTTATTTTAATTCGCATAGCCTGTAGGAGCGCAGGCGCTAGTAACTTTAACGCTAACAAAGTGGATCATCTGTCATACACTTGCAAAGCATCTGGCTGCGTTACTATAACTATTTAGCTAAGAACGAAGTACGAAGACTAGTTAGCACGAGAACAATAGTTCCTGCTTGACGAGGGATTTAAACCTGACACGGAAAAGATTAATTCAATTTTGGTAAGTGTTACATTGGTTTCTAGGAAATGCTGAAATCACTGTGGACAAGACTGGCCCACGCGCTCAAAAGAAAAGGCGATGAGTAGGAGTCTTGAAAAATCCCCCATAGTGCGTATGAGCCACACTTGTAGGCCAACAAACAAACAGACAAATACTTAAATAACGAAGCAAGCAAACAAACAAACAAACAAACAAATAAACAAACAATTATGAGCCATAGTTGTAACTGGCAAATTTAATTGTTTCTTAGAATGACGTTATGCTGCTCTGCCGGATTATTAAATTGTGAGGGAGAAAAGTGAGGGTACGATATTCTCCCCGGTTATATATAGTTCTATACATCGCATCCCTCCATAATGAGGAAGGACAGTGGCAGCAAGACTGATACTGGGATGCTAGAATGTTCACTTGAAAATCTCCACCCTTATTCAAAAGCGCTTTTACGTTAGAATTGTTCAAAAGAGCAAATGCGAGCCAATCCCGATGCTGGACATATGATTGGCGAAGGCGGCCGGCCAGCGGCTAAGATAACTTCAGAACAAAAGGCTTTGTGAATTCAGCCCTGCAGGCTTGCATTTAGTTCGTTCAGAAGAAAGGGAACTAAGGGGCCCGATTTATCGTTATTGACAGAACCTTATCTTTGGGTTCACTGACTGTTGGCTTCACATGATTGTGAACATAACAAAAGGCGGGTCAATCGGTGCACCTTTCATTGCGATAGCAATTATATGGACACTTGAAACGGATATTTGCCGTCGCTGACGCCGTCGCCGTGAGGTCCCCTATAATGTCCAAGGGGGGTAAAAGTGCCGCCGTGCGCCGTATATGCTGTATGTGCGAATGAAAGCGTGCGAGGGACACGTGCTTTCACGGAGAGCGAACGCACGGCGGAGAGCAAAGGCGATGCCTTCCGTCGCGCGAAAGGCCGTGGGGAGATGGGAGGGAGGGAGGGAGGGAGGGGGGGCGACATAGTGACCAACTGCGTAACTAGCGACCGAGCGCAAGGGGAACTGGAGACTCAATCTCACACGCGAAAGGAGGAAAGCAGGAAGGCAGCGCGGGAGGGAGGGGGTGTGGCTTCTACTCTGCCAGCAACTGCCTACTTGTACCTTTCGCGGCTGAGGGCTCAGCGGCTTTCGCCGCTCAGTTTGCGTGGAAGTGATAGACCGCACGAACCTTCGCTCGCTGTTGCCGCCGCGCTTGCTCACGTTAGCATTTTGACAGCTGTTGTCTGCGGTCATCGAGTGTGATACATTCATGTTTGCTTGTGCGCGTTGACACCATGCTTGTTATTTCAGTTAACGAATGTGTCCAAGTTTATACACCGGATAAAGCGACTATCCTTACTCCGTATAGCTCTCTACTAATTTGCTATCGCTATCGATGCTTCGCCTTTCGGGCGAATCTGCGACTTTTTTTTCTCGTTCATTGCATAGCCAGGTTCTCGACTCCGGCAGGTTTGGTGCCTTCAGGTAGCCTAGGAAAGTTTAGTGGACAGCCGTTTGTTCCTAAAGTTCATGTACTACAAGACACCAGTGGTCAAAAGAATTTGCCACATCCGCCGCCATTGCCATGAGGGGCACTGCCTAACATTACCAGAATGAGATTGTGTAGAAATACACAAATGCTCAAGAATGTTGACGTGAGAACAACCGTCGCCGTTACTCAGTTGGTAAGAGCATCGAACGAGTAACGCGGAGGATGATGGTTTAGTTCCCACCTGCGGCAAGTTGTTTTTTTTTGTCCACTTTCATTTCAGCCTACTTTATGCTATATTGCAATTAAAAAAAGTTAGCTAATCCACTCAATGGTATCATTGTTTGTTGACTTCATATAAATGTGAGTAAAAAATTGTGCTCTTTAGTACTCCTCTTGCGGTTCATTTCAAAGAAATTTGTCGCACGAGTTTACAAATATTTTGCGTCAGAAGGCCACGTTCAGGAGGGGAATATTAGAACTGGCATTACAATGGACTGTTTTGTGCGTAAAAAATGGGAGCCTCCTAAGGCGCATTTATTAAATCAGCTATAAAATGACAATCCTTTTTTCTGTTAGTAAACGCTTCTGCAAGTGCTGAATAAACGCTTCCTGGTTGCATGAAGATAGAAAAGTGTAAAAGTTGCAGGCTTGTGGAATAAACAAAAAATCACAGCATATCCACGAGGTGAATGATGATGATGGGGCGAAGCTCCGGAGGGATCATCGGTAAACCGTGAATACTCCAAGTAATTCGCCCAGTATATGATAAAGTAAACACGTGAGAAACAGTGTGTGTATATATACAATACGTTTTATTTTATATCCGAGCACGGAAGATCCTTCCGTGCTCGGATCGTCCAGGGCGGTAATCTCCGGCGCCGGCTCGATGTCGTCGTCGTCCACGTGCCGTTGTCAGATGGGAAGAGGACTTGGCACCCGTAGGTACCGCGCCCCAGAGCGTTCATGTACTCAACAACCCAGCATCATTCGGTACATTGACCCCGGCACCCCCCCCTACCCGGGCTCACTGGGTGGGGGGCTTTGATTCGGGCCAACGGTCCTTCCCGGACAAGGGGGCCGCTGTGGAGCGGCGCACACCGTGCTATTTCACGCTTCACACAAACAGCCATGTCGGTCGTCAGGGACACAAGCCCATCAGATCCCTGGATTGCCTCGACGGAAAAGGTGTCAAGGCAAACAACCATGGAGACAACAGAAGCCGTCCGCGGCGCAGCGCACTCTGTTGCGCCAGCACCGGTTCCAACTCTGTGTTCCACTGAGGCGAACGGAAATACGTGGATCGACTGGCGCATGCTGTCCAGTCAAGTGACCTTAGAAGCATGCATCATAACTTAATGGAAAGCTTTCCACCTGACTCTTCAAAAATCACAGCTGGGCGAGCCCACACTTCGAGAAACTTCTTCTCGCCTAGGTGATGCCGCTCCCGGGTGAGATGAAACCAGACTTCCTTCCGTGCTTTTCCAAGCACTTCGTGAAGACCCGGCGCCGCTCCCCCGAAAACCGCATCACAGCGTGCTAACCAAACTTGGTATGAGCACTCGACAAGAAGAAGCACGAACTGGTTGATCGCATGGCTGGGCAAAGGGTGCAAGAAACGGACTGTCTGAAATGGAACGCCTGGGAGACTAAACAAACTAGCTATCCGTTGGAGGAGAGCAGCAGAAAGTAAACACTGCGAAAAGATGTGAACTGTATCTTCTCGACCGCGACAAAAGGGGCACACTCCACGAGCCGGGATGGCTGTGAAGGGTCGGAAGCTAATCGGCAAACAGCCTCGCGCCAGGCGGTACATGAATGTAGCTCGCCTGGCGTCAAGGAAGCTTGCCGTAATGAGCTTCCAACTTGGTCTGTGAAAAGACAGGTCATACCTTTGACAATGCGGGGGAAGACCGGGGGTAAGGATGTCAACTAATTCTTGGAGCGGAGTAGAAATTACATCGATGTCGGAGTGGACCTTGCGAAGGCGTGCCAACGAATTGGCAGCCATCGCATAGAATGGGGACGGGGTTCCTGAGCGAGGCACACAGTGAGAAAATGTGCTCTGGGAAAACAAACGGAGTCTAGTGCTAAGGAAGAAGGAAGTAAAGCTTCGAGTCAGGAGCATATCTGAGCTAAGGGCAACCTGGGTCCACCTGACGTGCAGTGCAGCAGCTACGATGCCCAAGTCGGGAATTCCGAGTCCTCCCTTATCCTTGGGCAGCTTAAGTACCTGCCTAGCTACACAGCCAGTTGTCCCTTTCCAGAGAAACCGAAAGAGAACCCTCTCCAAGATAAGCTTGGTTCGGGTTGGAACAGGGGACACACATGCTACATACGTGAGAAAAGAAAAAAGAAGAGACCTAAGAATGTTCGCTCTAGCTGTCAATGGACACGACAACGCGCTGAACTCCTGAATCCTGGTTTCAAGCTTCTCTTTAGCTTGCTGCCAGTTTTCAGAAGACAGGCCGTCTGGATCGAATTGGAAACCGAGAATTCGCAACCGCGTTTTCACGGGTAGACCATGAACGGGCTGCGGGCTGGACGGAGTGGAGTTCAAGTACATGGCTGCACTTTTCGACCTATTCAACCTCGCACCGCTCGCCCTGCAGTAACTGTCCATGACGTCCAGCACGGTGCATGCTGATGCCTCGTCCGGGACGACAATAGACAAGTCGTCTGCATAGGCGAAAAGTGCAACTGGAGGGGAACCTGGTGGAAGTAGGAACTTGCCAATTCTACTGTCACAGGATAGCCTCTGCAGAAGGGGTTCGAATGCGAGTACGTAGAGAGCAGGTGAGAGCGGATCTCCCTGCCGTACACCACGACCCACAACGAAAGCCTCCGAGACGCGATCCTGTATGAGAACAGCAGAAGTCGGTCGAGAGTACAAAGCTTGGACCATACGCTGAAAACCCACGCTAAAGCCGGCCTCCTTCAAAACCCGAAAAAGGTACCTGTGGCTAATGATATCGAAAGCCTTCTCCTGATCAAAGGAGCAGAAAATACCGGGAAGTTTCCTGGCATTTGCCCACAGGAGAAGGTCTCTAACTGCTAAACCGTGAAGCTGAGTGGAACATCCCTGAACGCAGCATGCCTGGTATGGGCCCAAAACAGTGTTGAGAACTGGAGTGAGTCGCATACACAGACACTTTGCTATGAGCTTGTAATCGCAGTTCAGAAGTGTGATGGGCCGCCAGGCTCTTAGATCGGTGCTTCTCGACTCATCCTTGCACAGGAGAGTGATTAGCCCCTCTCTTTGAGACGCTGACAAAGTCCCTTCACTGAGCAGCCTGTTCACCAATGATGTGAAAGGCTTCCCTAACAGTCTCCAAAACTTCACATAAAATTCAACTCACCGCCGCCTTCCGTGCTCTCCGCTCCACAGCCTTGTCTTCCATCCGGCGACTCCGAGCGAAAGAGAAAGCGCGCCAAGAGCGAGCACCTTTTATTATAACACCCCCTAGCGGTAATCCGTCGCACTGCATTGTAGCGCGCCGCCGCCGCCTTCCGCGCTCTCCGCTCCGCAGCTTTGTCTTCCATCCGGCGACTTCGAGCGAAAGAGAAAGCGCGCCAATAGCGAGCACCTTTTATTATAACACCCCTAGCGGTAATCCGTCGCACAACATTGTAGGTTTTCTCATCAACTATACGAAAAACTAGCGCCAACTAGTGACATTATATACACCTATATATAGAAGGATCGACATCTAGTGGACACTTCATAAAACTACAGGTGGCGACATACTACATAGGAGGAAGGACAGACCCACGCCCTAAGGAGCTTCGCCCCTAAAAAGTGCCGCATGGAAGTGTGGAGAGCACTTTGTCTATTGTCAAGGCTATTGGTAGAGCATCTGCAGGTCATATCGAAGCTAGTAAACTCGGCAAACGGGGAAATATACGAAAGGAAGCTGTCTGCGAGCCGAGAGACTGCTCGTTTGACGCTTTTTCTCTATACGTATATGAGACCCCAACATTCAGTGGGGTGCCACGCCACAAACCCAAAGGTGCATTCCTCTGGAGTCAACGACCGCCTTCTGACGTCCTTTATTTGCAGCTTCATCTGTTTACCTGCCAGCAGCACAGATAAATGTACTTGGCGCAGCCACGAAGTGTAAATTGAGATACAACTGCTCAAGTGATCGGCCTTGCAAAATTATTTTTCCTGAGTTGAATATTATTTCCACGATTATACACCGAGGCACTCTCCGTCGACGATGCGTGCCACCTTGAGCGTAGCGGCTGACATGAAAAGTGTTGCATGATAGGCGGCCCACAGCCATCTTCCGATTACTTCCAACTTAGGAAAAATTATCACCACGAAGAATTCACATTATAATACCTAAATAACTTGGCCGCAGGAAAGGGAATCCCTTAGTTACAGCCATGAGCATCCTTATTAGCTCTGTTTATGGAATATTCGTAATTGAGCAGCAGACAACACTGAGAAACAAAAAAATTCAGAACACACGTATGACGCATTCACTTTGCATTTATTCAAGGGACGCACAGATTAATGCCACAGTGCTGTCTAGAACTGACTGTTCCAGACAGCCGACTCTCCAGTTGTGGTGCTTTGGGCCTCTCTTCCTGGCCGCTATTCTCTCCCTTGCCTCGCACAATCCTTGCAGCTTCGGCAACACCCATCAGCTAATAGCAGCTTTGGGACATGGTGAACGTTTTTCAAACTAAGCATAACTAACACGTGAAAATGACTGCTAAAGTAGTATAATTTTACATGGTGACATTCTCGCGATTACTTCTGGAGAATTTCAATTACATGCTTACGGTTCGCTTAGAACTTCAGATTCTACTTGAAACAGCACAACATTTCGATGAGGCTGCGCATACCCTTTATCGCTAAGGAGGCAGTTTTGTCAAGCTTAGCTGGCTTAACTTGGAGTGTACAACTTTTCCCAGGCGGAAAATGTAATGTTTTGATTGTTTTATTTCAGGTACAGCATGTCAAAAGAGAATAATGCAATAAAAAGGCGTAAAACAGCCTTCATGACGGTGCATCGTGATTTGAAAACTTACCACTGTGGTCTCGCCCTCAGCCCATCTTGCCAAATACCAGGCGCTTCACTTGACCGAATTATATGCAAATACAAAGAGGAGGATCCTCGTTGCGTCATTGAAGCGAAGCTCTCTTTTCACATGACTAACCTGGACGGACATTGCAGCCTGTTTATTTAGTATATCGTTACTGAAATGATAAAGTTTGACGAAGCGGAATGACAGCAACGGGAAGCCAAGCTAGATAAACTTTACTTCAGTTTTGTTTTGCCATATTGGGAAGACACACCTCGTTCATGGCTGTGCAGTTAAGCAAAAGTACCCTTGATGTGCTGAAACGGCTCTTGTGATTTCATTTTATTCTGTAATGCCTACTACCACCTCTTACATGTCCAAATTCACTCTAACTGAATGGAAAAGCAACAAAATGTTAAAGCAGCTACATCAAAAAAATAAACTATGAAAAATATGTTTCATTTTTGTTATGAATTAAAGTGAGATGCACTGATCATGACTGTAAATTGAATAAATGCACACGTCTTGATACACATTCTTAATCATGTCCTGGCTGAAGTGCTAGCGTATAGCCAGGAAGCCAGATAAAAAAATCGCAGTTTTGCCCGAAAGGTGAAGCATCAATTGCGATACCAAATTCACTAGTAGAGTACATAGAGTAAGGATAGTAGTTTTATCGGCTGCATAAACTTGGACACATTCGCTTACTAACTGAATTAAGAAGCACGCTGTCAGTGCGCACAAGCAAACATAAATAGATCACACTCGATGACCACAGACAAGCACTGTCAAAACGCTGGCGTGAGCAAGCGTGTCTGGAGCAGCGACCGAATAGCCTTAATGAGGCTATTGCAGGGGTGGGATGAACAACATATGAACATTCATGAACATGAACTGGCTTCCAAGAATTTTTTCAATGGTAGTGAACGGTTCCTTCCCGGCAACGAGTTCCAGGCATGAAGTGTTAACCGAAAAAAGCTATTTTTGAAGATGTCGATGCGAGCGAAAAAGGTTGAAATGTTAAGTGCGTGGTTGCTCCTCGTAGATAAACGTCTCGAAAATAAGTAAGATACTTCTCTAGAGTATCGAAGCGAGGAGAATTGATTAAAGTGTAAAGTAATTTCAGGTACTCAAGATGGCGATGGATTGCAAGTGTAGTGAGACCAAGCTGGGGAAGGAAAGTGGACGGTGAAAAATCGTTGTCATATCTAGTGCAGACAAAGCGCACTGCCCTTTTTTGAACAAATTCTAGTTTTTTGATATCACATTTTCTATTGGGCTTAAATACAACGCAACCGTATTCGAGAATAGGACGAATGAGAGTTTTATAAACAAGAAGTTTGGTTTCTTAAGGAGTAGGACGGAGCGTACAATGTAAATAACCTACTGTTTTAAGGGCCTTGTTGCAAGTGAGATCAGTGTGTTTGGTCCATGACAAATTGTGTGTTACAAGAATACCGAGCTATTTGAATTCGCGCACTTGGTGTAACGTAAGATCGTTAAAAGCATAGTCAAAGGACAAGGGGCATGGACGTCGGGAAAATAACATGATGATGATCTTGCAAAAGTTGATATTCATTTGCCATGATTTGGACCAGTTACAGAAGTCAGAGAAGGAATCGTTAAGGGTGGCACGATCAATCGGAGATTTATAGTATGATATAAGACACAATCATCTGCAAAGAGGCGTATCTTAACAGAGGTGTGTAAGGGGAGATCGTTAATAGAAAACAGAAACGAAAGGGGACCTAGCACTGAACTTCGGGGAACCCCTGATGAAACAGACATCAAAGGTGAGTCAGTAGAGTTGAAACACACATATTGTAAACGCTGGGAAAGAAGGTCTGATATCCCACCAACGAAGGATGAGTTTTTACAGCGTAAGCTGTTATGGGTTCATTTCAATAGCCGTGTCGGTTCGCGATCCTGCCGCCGCTGGCGGCGGCGGCGTATGCGGCGCGTAACCCGGAAATGCGAAAAAAGTGCGCGTTTCCCGCCGGGATCGAACACGCGCTCGCTGCGTGGGAGCCAGATACTCTACCACTGAGCCACGCAGCGCTTGCTATCAGCCAGCGGAAATGCCCTATAAGGCAAGCGCGCAGGGGCAGACGACCCGAGCCTCTGCCAGTATGGTGGCACCATCTAGGTAAGGTGCCTGCAAACGCAGCGCGCGCAGGCGCAGACGACTATGTGCGATTCAGACGAGGCGTGCAATCAAGGTGCTCCCGAGATGCCGAGCTTCCGCCAGTATGGTGGCGCCGTCTAGTTAATGTGTCCGACATGTAAGTTGCAGTTGTAAGGCTTTATCGGGCTCAGCCGACTGCTGTGCAGAGAGCATTACAAGCCTCAGCTCGCCGTCGACGCCAGGCGGACAGTTCAGATCATTCTCGTCAAAACGAGGTGAACAGACTGCCGCGAAGACCATGTTGTGCGTGGTGCCCAAATTGGAGCTACTCTTGAGTCGCTCCACCAGCTTACGCTGTGACTGTGCTGCGTGTGCCGCGCAGGCCTGTGACTTCTTTAGTGTAGCGAACAACTTCTGCAATAGTTTAGGATGTGATACAGTGTCCAAGGCCTTAGCAAAATGTATGTAAATGCCATCAACCTGATCACGTATGTCTAAAGAGCTGCTGATGTCGTGAACGAATTCTATCAGTTGAGTTACAGTGCTAAGACCACGTCTAAAACCATGCTGGAAAGTGCTTAAAATATTTTTCTTCGTTTCAAGGAGTTCCATGATTTGTTTAAAGATAATGTGTTTTAACAATTTACATGAATGCGCTGTTAAGGAATGGGTCTATAGTTAGATAATAATTGAGCATTACCTGACTTGAATAAGGGGAGAATTGAAGCAAGTTTCCACGAGGAAGGGAACGTGGCTGATGAGAGAGATTTTCTAAAAATAATTGTGAGGTATATGCTACACCAAAGAGACTATCTAACTAGAAGAGTGGTCGGGATGCCGTCGGGGCCACATGATTTCTTGATGTCTAAGTTTATAAATTAGATTAAGTACACTCTCTGATGACACTGACACATTGTCGATTCGGGGGTGATGCTCTGAATCAAAAGGAGGGATTACTGAATTGACACTCGTAAAGACAGAGTGGAAGTAGGCGTTAAAGGCAGAAGCAATTGTATGTGGATCAGAAATTGGAACATTGTTAATTGTCAACGTGTGCGATGATGACCCAGATGGTAGGATAGCCTTCCGGAATTAGCTGGGATTAGCTTTAATTAGCTTCGGCACGGTAATTTTGTAATAAAATTCTTTTGCGGCATTCATTTCATCAGAAAGCTCATTTTTGGCGCTAATTGCATGAGCTTTGTTAAGTCACCGGAGCATTTTGATCGGCGTAATCTGGCCACACGGCGTGATAAATGCAACAGGCTACTAACTGAATTAACAAGCGCGGTGTCAGCGTGCACAAGCAAACTTGAACTGATCCCACGGGATGACCACAGACAACCACTGTCAAAACGCTGGCATGAGCAAGCGTGGCCCGCTGCGAGCGAAGGTTCGTGTGGTCTATAGCTTCAACGGAAACTCAGCGGCGAAAGCACAGCGCATACAAAGGTCGGAGCCGTGTGGAGATCGCTTTCAAAATATGGTGCGAGCGACAGCCCTCAGCCGCGCAAAATATAAGTAGGCAGTTGCTGGCAGAGTAGAAGCCGCGCCACCTCCATCCCGCGCTGCCTTCCCGCTTTCCTCCTTTCGCATGGGAGAGTGAGTCGCTAGTTCTCCTTGCGCCCGGTCGCAGAATACGCATTTAGTGCCGCCGCTAAACGTCACCTCCTCTCCCTCCCTTCCTCCCCACCCATGTGCGGTGCCATCCGTAGCCCTCCTGCTGCGTAAGCGACCCACACCTTAGGCAGCACGTTTTGTCAGCGGCCCAATCTCATAGGCGGGACTCGATTCAGCCCGGAGATATTTAGTCAGGCGTCCCGGCTAGTTATTAGGCCGGCTATAGCGATCTCCTGATTCTGCGTGACTCCAGGCCCGAATTGTCTTGACAATAGGCGGCTTCCGAAATGAGCGGCCTCCCTACGTCCTGGCTATAAGGCGGTGTCTAAAAGCGGAAAAAATGTACATATTTTCCTTTTTTTTTGTTACAGCTCCTGGTTCTCCACTGGTCATTTGGACCTTGTACACACGTGTTATCACGTATACACTTATTACAGCGAGAAGTAAACCACAGAAAATTCACCGCAAACACACAGGATTGCAACTCGCGTACATTGAATCAATAGCCACATACGCTAACCACTACACCACGCCACACTACGGCCGCGAGCGAAAAGGAACGGGGTTATATAGGCACCGTTGGGACGCTGCAAGTTCTCCAACATTATATAGTGTAGAAGGAATCCTTATATCTCCAGCCTTTACTGATACGCCAGCCAACATTTAGCATCTTTCGTGACCTTCGTGAAAATGTGTAGGAGACCTGTCAAGTTATTACTCAGAGCGTGCTTCGAGCGAATTGGCGCACATGGTGACATTTCAACAATCTTTACGTCGGTATTTTGGGTGTTTGGCTAGTCTGATGTTGACTCATCTCGAGCTACATGTTGCCGGCCATGTAGTATTTATATAGAGACTGAAATATTTATAGGAAGGCATCAGATTTGACTTTTATCGGAGGAGTTAACGAAAATTACTCACATAGTGCCACAGTTCTATCCACGTTAGCCGTGGGCCATTTGCCGTTCGTGGGCCGCCGTGCAACGACAGTTTTGATCGCGAACGGCAAGATTCGCTCGCCGTATAGCATAGGCTCGGGACTCATTTCTGCGCCAGCCGCACAGGAACGAATCTAATTACCTACAACGAAGTGGCCACGTTCTATATAGCATCGCTGGCAGCTTTACCGGCGATGGTCGCCGGGCCGGGCGTCAATATCCTCACTAGACCCTTTTCGGTTCATTTCGAAGCCGTATCCGATGGCGCTTCTGAACTAACCACCGATGCTCACAAACCGCAGTGTTTTGTTACCGTTGTTGGCGCCTTGACCCTCTCATCGCAATCATTTCAAAGTAAGAAGAAAATACGCTTATATTCGTAAAGTGTTGTCGGCTACGATGCGAGCACGGCCAAGCAGATGAGCCGTTCGCCGAGCACTGCAGCTGAACTTCGTTTGTGTGGGAGCTCTCGTCGGTGCACGCTAAACGTTTGACAGGAGACATCGCTTCTCCACAAATGAATAATTTGTGGATAACTTTATTCTAGAATGCATTAGTTTGCCTTGCATAGAAAGCGTAGCCTATGTTTGCGACGCCGGTGCAGCGGTGTGTTGGCGCTGACTGTATGCGTGCTTCGTGGTCGCCTGTTAACTCGTTCGTTGCACGGCGGCCGGTGTCCTGGCAAATCTGCTCTGTATACTTTGGATACCTCTCCCGCGGTAGCCGTGGCTCAGAAAGCCGTCGCACTGGTATGAAAGGCTTACAGCTAACGCGGACGGGGCGTTGTAGGTTCAAAAAAAATTATAGGGTTTTACGTGCCAACACCACCATCTGATTATGAGGCACGCCGTAGTGGGGGACTCCGGAAATTTGGACCACCTGGGGTTCTTTAACCTACACCTAAATCTAAGCACACGGGTGTCGTTATAGGTTCAGACAGTACTCATCGCAGAAAAATTTGCGACAATCTGCTACAGGCTTTTTCAGTTGCCATAATATTTTTCAGATCATCTCGAAAGCACGCTGGTTTAGTGATCCCCCTTCTCTATATAAAGCGCCTCATACTCATCTCAAAGCTGAGACTGCGCGGAAATCAGACCGTTTACGATTGCACAATTAAAAAAAATTCCGTTCTGCTGCACCACTGGATGAAGCATTGTTTTCACCCAACTTTATTGGAACATTTCCTCGGAAGCGGCATTCCATGCAATATACAAAGTAATGCACGTGCGATAGGCCCCTTCACACAGTGACAAAGCGTGTACGTGTTTTATCATTTGATAAATTTCTGGTACAAGCAGCAGCAGTAAGACAGGAGTGCACGCAAACATTTAAGAACTATACATGCAGATACAGCTGCATTTGTATACACAGGCGGCAGGAGAATGTTTGTTTTATTTTTGTACCCAGGTGGTCAGGATTAATCCGGAGCCCTCCACTACGGCATGCCTCATAATCACAACTGGTTTTGGCAGGTAAAACCCCCGAAAGAAGAAGAGTACCTGGGATTGCCATCTAGTTATCGTCTTTGTTTGCGTATTACGTGCACTTATTTATTTATTTATTTATTTTTGTATAACTAAGAGGTTCTGAAATGCACTGCGCCTTCAGAACGTGGTATAGTGACGTGTTAAATAGACATGGATTTGACAGCATCGATTATTACTGTCTAACGTTATAGAGCTACATGTAGGTGCTAAGGACACCGTATGGTGGAGGAAGCCTATGTAAATTTTGGTATGAGCTGTGATTTTTTTTATCCCAGCTTTTTCATCCGAGAGCCACGAAAACCTTGTGCCTCCACACTTGAACTTTGCATGTCGTGGATTTCGAGGAGATGGATTACTAGTACTTGCAGAAGCTCTCCTTGCCCGCATTTGCCTTCAGAAGTCAGCACCATGCCACCTATTTGCAGCGGCTCGTACAACATTCTTAAAATATTTAACTCGAAATAAAAAATGAAGTTCGTCCAAGCGAGCCTTTGGTCTTCATTATCTTTTTTTTGTGTGTGTGTGTGTGTGTGATGGGCGGCAGGGGCGGTGGGGGGGGGGGGGAGCAAGGGCCTGCTGTGGTACCCTCCCTAATGTGGGACTCAGCGCCGCTGTATAGCGCTTAACCGCTAAAAAATTTTGACCACTCGATTTTCTTTAAAGTGAACCTGTTATATCGCACACAAGGATTTACAGCGTTTTTGCTGACATGCCCTCTCTCGACTGCTTACATGGATTCGGCACTGAAAAGAGCACAGTAAGTGACTGCACATGCGGTTAAAAATTGTGACTTGTTTTAATTAACGGCAGTTCGCTGGTGGCACCGCGTTTCTTTATAATGTACTGTCCTAGCAGTAGCATGTTGGTTAAGAATTAATTGACGGAATATAGCAGCTGCATGGTTCAACAGATCCTGCTATGTCCGATGTGAATAAGCATGCGGGAACCAATGCACACGTGTACAAATGAATGTTTATTGTAAAATTACACAAACACCAAAAGCAATGCCCTGTAGTGAGGGCAACAAGAAACCAACGTTTGTCATTCGCTCTCTTTCGGACAAACTTAATTTATTCTATTTAACTAATGTCCTTATTTTTTCAATGATCTTCAGCAACTTGCTTCCTGCAATACACCTGGGAAACAATTAGGTATTTTCCCCTATACTTTTCAAAATCAGAAGTGCTTGGGCATATCCACTTGGGTACGTGAGGCTCTTTATGTAGTATGTCATTAGGCATAAAACGAGGGTTTTCTCAAGAGTTATATTAGCCGAAAGCGTCAAATTGCCTTCTTCTTTTCCACAGTAGACTGCCTTCTTTGCATTGGTCCACACAATTCTTGGCCCAGGCAATGGGCTGGGTGCTGGCGTGTCATCCTAAGGAAAGAAAAAGAAAAGCAAGAGGGCTGTTTCAACATTTTCTTGTATGACGTGTTATTTTCACCCATCACTCATAAACCTGCCCCTGGTAAATGGTCGTTTTTCTGTTCACATACCTTAAAGTTTGTGTAAAAAGAAAGCATGACAGAAGTTAGAAATGGGAGTGTTCTTAAAAACCGGGAATACTTCCCAAACAATATTTCAACGCTAAACAACTTACCCCAGTTATGAGAGAAAACTTCGCATGGTTTCCTCTCAAATACTTATTGATGTCCAGGAAATCCATGTTGTCATTACACATCTGACTAATAAGGCCCTTCACTTTGGCATGTGTGGCGTGGCTACGCGAACCTAAAAACCGCTCAGCTGCAAGGAGCCAGCTGCAGCCATTGTATCTCTACATAATACAAGAAATACGGCAAAATAAGGAAAGCTGGCAGATTCTCTTAACCTTTCGTCCCATTTTATTATACTTGCTTTATTTATTTACTTATTGCGCTGTTTGTCGCATTATATCGTAATAGCAACAAACCCCATTAAGAACCCATTTGCAAACATTTTCGGGCGTAAATAATAAGCTATCACACTTTTTTTTAGCCGAAACATACCGTCCAGCCTTTCCATATCTTGCAATGCCTTCTGCTGCTACTGCAGATCCTGCAAGCCATGAACTCCTAGAGAGTTGCTCTGTAAAAGTGCACCTGCCTCTCGTGTCCCAATCGACGTTTAGTCCTCTGCAAACGAATTGAAATACTTCGTGTACTATCACAGTTATGAACGACAAATGCATGTTTTATCAGAACTGCCGTATGTATTTCCCTTTCCCTGACTAAGGCTACTCCTACTAATAATAATAAAGTATCAACGGGAACAAATGTACTTTTATACTGCCACGGATATATCGCGCTATTGCCGCAGGCAACAGCGCCAATATCACGCATCAAGTACCATTCGCATAATAATTTTACTTCACTTCCTTCACTTCCTGCAGGCGCCACAGCTGGTACCAGACCCATTAATGCGCTTGCGCACAATTTACTCGGCACTGCGTGATCCTAAAATGCAAATGACACCAGAAGCATTTACCAGAGTACTCAATATGTGGCACAATAAATTCCCACATTTATTCATGAGCATGAGGCTGCCTAGACAACGTGCTTAAAATTAGGCGACAAAGCTTGTTTTAAAAGCTGCCGCCATTAACAAGTCAAATTGCGGAGTTTTGCGTCCTAAATCAATACACAGGACATCAACCACGCCACACTGATGGGCCCCGAATTATTTGACCGCCAGGAATTCTTTAAAAGCGTTGATTTCTGTGTTACTTGGTTCATGTTTTAAGCGAAAAAGGAACAAGCGAAAACCAAGACGCCGGACCAGAAGGAGGCACACACACACACACACGGCGTGCCGAGGCCCAGAGTTGATTCCGAAGTCTCATCTTCAACAACAGAATGCAATTGCCAATGCGCAAACGCGGCGGCGTCAGGATCCCAATTTCTTGTCAACCCCTGCGACTGCAGCATTTCAGAACAAAATAAAGAGTAACGAAGCAGCCGAGGAGTCATATCTATGAGCTGCCGATGCAATCAACCGGTACTAACGTCTTCACAACTCATCAGGGCAGATTTCTTTACTTTTTGGCCTTGGAAACATTTTCCCGCTTCCTTTTAAAGGTGGAAAAATCCCCATTTGGAGCATAAGGGTTTACCAGGCACACATATATTAAAGTTATTCAGCTGTTAGCTCTTGGCAAGAATATCCTCCCACTATGATTTACCAGAAGTGCAGAAAACGTAGTTATGAGCCACAAGAGAAGATGGTGCGCGCGAGCGCAAATTACACTGCTGAGAAACAACACGAACCGATCGTATCGTCTCGATGACACCTGTCAAGCGCGATAAAAGCGCCTGAATATTTGAGTACACACTGAGTTGAGCATAGCAACATGTGCGTGACTATACAGCAGATGACAATCAGAACGAAAATCGTTGCGCATATGTTATCTCTTCAGTCGCCTAAATAATATCATGACATTTGGATGTCGTACTATAACATCGTAAGAATTCGAGACTGCGAACGCGAAGAGCACGAACATATGTGAAGAAAAACCCACTACTTATCCAGACGTTGCATGATGTGCCGGGCTGTGCACCAAAATAAGCGCACCAGCTGGACTGAAATGGCGCGGATGCATCCTTTAGTCCCGCGTCAACAGCTCGTGTGTAGCCACCGCACCCGCACTCATTCTCAAAACTGCAGTGTCCTTGCAGCACCGCCATTATATACAGTCAAGTAAACTTTTCCATAACTATTGCCGAACACCGGCAACGAGCGCTCGCACCGCACGCTCACAAAAGCGCACTGACACTTCGTCACACTCGCAACCAAATGTCCGCTGCTCACGCGGAATGCGCTGAAAATAGTCCATCAATTCGCGCCAAAAGCGCACCCTCCTTCCCTGCCCACAATGTCTCCAAACTTTCGTTTTCACTCCTTTGCTTTTTTTTTTATCCTCGCGCGAGAAAAAGAGCAGGGCAACGGAGTGCAAGGCAGAGCGATTCCCTCGAGCACAGCGATGCCCTCGCGGTCAAGTTGCTTCCGACGGTCACGCTATTCTCTTTACAAACACGCAGGAAAGGGTAAATGCTTAGCTCCATGCATATCTCCTCGCAACATTGCTCGCCTGTACGGCTGACGCTGCCTGCGCATGCGTATACGCCGACGCTTCCGCAGGCCACACGCGGGACCATACGCTGGGCTGTAGCGAGAATTGGGTTTTCGCAGCCCGCGCCGGCGAGCACCGATGCTTCAGGCCGTCTATATAGACGGTGGTGAAACGTGCGTGTTTTTTCTTCAGGCATGTCACGGCTAACTACTTTCCCATGGCCTCCTATAGGCGTGACTTCTTCTGAATATTGAAGCGTCCCGCCTATAGGACATGCGTTAACCAGGACTTGATTAAGTGCGCACGTGACTACGTTCCATGTATTGACGTCCATGGATGGCCAGGTGTCATCACGATTTGTGCATATCATTCAATGGCCAAAAACATACGAGTGCACGGAGTTCACGAGAGCTTGTACGCTTTGTCTATAAGCACTGTGAGCTATGAGACAGTTTTCAAGGATTGGGAGAAAAGTTTACTGATTGCCAAACCTGATTGTTAACAGGCATTATGTAAGGGGCACTGCCCTTAAAAAACTACAAAAGACGCTGGATTGCATCTCTCAACCTTATTTATATATGAGCGCGACATTCTCTTGTGTATCTGTTACCTGTTCTTCATTAAAACATATTTCCTATAATTATGGAGTTCAGTTGAGTTTCCCACCAATGGAGCGAGAAGTTCCTTTATTTAGAAACCTTTATCGGTCGTGACAGAGTCGCTATGCTGAAATTAAAGCTTCTGGAACCCGCTTCTCTCAAGCAATTATTTGTTTGATTTTGACGCAGTAGACAACAAGAGAGAAAATTGGGCGAGTTGCAGTCGAAGCAGCTACGAACTCAGCAAACAATTTGGCAAGGAAGTGATTGTTTCAATTAGAAATATAGCAATCAAAGCTTTCACTTCTTCCGCGGATCCATAGGTCGAGTATGTTTACGACTGCATGTCAAAGGAGATCGACAGCTCAGGCCTATAACTTCCAGTGCGTATGTGATAGTTTGAGTGCTCGAGTTCCACGCTGTAATCAAATTGAGTGGGCACGTCTTCATTTGCTAGACCTCTACAGGTCTATGTATCGTGGCTGCATGTACGTAAAACTTGTCCAAGTTGTACGAAGCTTAGACGAAGTTACTACCAAATTTTAAACATGCATAAGCAAATTATTTGTCAAACAAACCTATAGTCGCAGCTTAACAAAGATTACAAATCGATGTTCTGTGGAGGCAACAGCTGGCGCCTCCCATGCAGATTTGCTCTAACGGTATGTGGTTCCTTGATCACGCCTGAACATTTTCGCAGCTTTGTCAGTTTTCCTCTAGGTCAAGGGCATTATAAAGACTCATGAAAGCATCGTAGTCCAGAAAGTCGCTGTAGAAGCTCATGTCCCGTGGGCTCTCCTTGAAGCATTCGACTGAAATCCGTCGATCTTGCAGTTTTTAATGTTGATCATTCTTCAATGCAGACAGCTTAGTTTGCCACTGTTTGTGTGGTACAAATTCGGTTTTGCTGTCTTGAGCTACTCTGTTTTGTCCTTTCAAGGAGGAGGGAGGGAGAGAGTAAGGAGAGGAAAGGCAGGGAAGTCAACCAGACGAGCGTTCGGTTTGCTACCCTACACTGGGGGTAAGGTAAATGGGGACTAGAAAGAGGAAAAGACGGAAAGAGTGAGTATTCAGTGCACGTGGTATGATGTAAAGGGATAGTATAAGCGGTCTCTTAAACCGCTGCACTTCAAGTACTGTACTAGTGTACGAATCGCCTTTTGTGCCAGTGACGGGTGTAGCCACGTTCTGAGTATCTTCGACTCAGAGAATGGTGTCGAGTACAGTCGATTTAAAGTTGTCCTGAGAGAGAGGCGTTGTGCGTCGTAGGGAGGACATGTACACAATAGGTGACACAGCCACCTCGCACCTGCAGGAGTCGCACGTCGGGCTCTAGGCCATTTCCATACGACAGGAGTAAGCGTTCGTAACCGCCACTCCCAGCCACAAGCGACACAGCAAGGTTGCTTTGCCACGGGAAAGGCTAGAGGGCAGTTGTAGCCGTAGCAAAGGGTCCAGCTTATGTAATCGGCTATTGAAGGCACTTGAACTCCGAAAAGCTTGTGAATTTTTGCGTGCAAGCAGACGAAGTTCCCTGGCAGTGTCCGTACTGGCCAAATGTATTGGACGCGTCTGGGTGTCGTCATGGGCAGACCGGGCTGCCTTGTCAGCACAGCCATTTCCGACGATGCCGCAGTGAGCAGGAATCCACTGAAAGATTGTTGTGCCCTGCTTCCAGAGCATGGTGGTGTACTTCCCTGATGTCGGATATCATCTGCTCGTAAGTTCTGCGATGTAAGGCAGACTTCATACTGTGAAGAGCGGCCTTAGAGTTACAAAATATGACCCATTTCTGTGCCGGCTCTTCTGTGATGCATGTAATAGCGACATGGAGGGCTTCAAGTTCTGCCGACCTAGATGTAGTCATGTGTGACAATTTGAATTGAACTGTAACCTGCTTAGCTGGAACGACGAATGCGGCTGTTGAGCTGGTAGATGAGGTCGAACCGTCGGTATATATATATTGTCACGTAGTAGTGACAGTGAACAAAACAGTCGTAAAACTGTGTATGACGAAACTGATTCTTTATTGGGCGAACCTGTGCCCACAAAAGCAAGCTACACTCAAAGCACAACGATAGCGGTGAACACAGTCGGCGAGCGTCGAAATCTGATCAGCGGCGAAGCGCGTCGGCTTTTATACCTGAGTCATCGAAGGTTCCAAATTAATCCCTGATGCCTGCATGTCTTCCAGAAAGTTCTAGACAATTCGCGTCGGTCATACAATCAGATAACACAAGCGTCGGTGAAAACAGGCAACGGAAAGAAGCATCGATAGCGTTCTAGAAACATCAGATACAGGCGCGTCCTGCGCCGAGCGATAACGTTTAACATTTGTTAGCCGGTGGAAAGCGGCCACCGGTGAAAGATAAACATGTACACGTGTCAATACCCTCCCCTTAAAAAGCATCGTCCCGATGCTACAAACACGAAAGCGAAAACAAAACCACGCGTAATAAATAAAAAAACAATAACAAAGTAACAAAGTACCTCACATCGTCAGCGGGCGTAGAAAGGCTTAAGACGCACCCCATGGATGACTTCAGCTCGTGCCCGGTGCCGCTGTGATTGCGAAATGCCGTCTGGCACGACCTCATAGTCCAGTGCGCCAATACGTCGGATTATCTTATATGGTCCGAAATAGCGACGCAACAGTTTCTCGCTAAGTCATCGTCGGCGTATCGGAGTCCAGACCCAAACACGGTCTCCGGGCTGGTACTCGACGTAGCGTCGTCGAAGATTGTAGTGGCGGCTGTCGGTCCTCTGCTGGTTCTTGATGCGCAGGCGGGCGAGCTGTCGACCTTCTTCGGCACGCTGCAAATAAGTGGCAAAGTCGAGATTTTCTTCGTCAGCGACGTCCGGTAGCATGACGTCAAGCGTCGTTGCCGGGTTCCTTCCGTAGACCAGGTTGAACAGCGCCATGTGCGTCGTTTCTTGCACGGCCGTGTTGTATGCGAAGGTCACGTACGGAAGGATGTTGTCCCTCGTCTTGTGTTCGACGTCGACGTACCTTGCCAGCATGTCGGCGATGGTCTTATTTAGGCGCTCGGTGAGGCCATTCGTCTGCGGGTGATAGGCGGTGTTGCGGCGATGGCTTGTCTGGCTGTACCGCAGGATGGCTTGAGTTCTGCCGTAAAGGCCGTGCCTCTGTCGGTGATGAGGACCTCTGGGGCACCGTGACGCAGGATGATGTTCTCAACGAAGAATCGGGCTACCTTGGCGGCACTGCCTTTGGGCAAGGCTTTTGTTTCGGCGTAGCGGGTGAGGTAGTCCGTAGCGACGACGATCCATTTATTCCCGCACGCAGACGTCGGAAAAGGCCCCAGCAAGTCCATCCCGATCTGCTGGAACGGTCGGCGAGGTGGCTCGATCGGCTGTAGAAGTCCAGCTGGCCTTGTCGGCGGTGTTTTGCGTCGCTGACAGTCTCGGCATGTCCTTACGTAATGAGCGACGTCGGCAGAGAGGCGAGGCCAGTAGTATTTTTCTTGTATCCTCGCGAGCGTGCGGGAAAAACCGAGGTGTCCAGCCGTTGGGTCGTCACGGAGAGCTTGCAGAACCTCTGGACGCAGTGCTGAGGGTACCACGAGGAGGTAGTTGGCTCGGAGAGGCGAGAAGTTCTTCTTTAGGAGAATGTCGTTTTGCAAGAAAAACGACGCCAATCCTCGCCTGAACACCTTCGGCACAATGACGGTCTTGCCTTCCAGGTAGTCTACAAGGCTCCTTAGTTCCGGGTCGGCTCGCTGTTGTTCACCGAATTCGTCGGCACTGATCGGTCCCAAGAAAGTGTCGTCATCCTGGTCGGATTGTGGTGGCGGTTCGACGGGGGCGCGAGACAAACAATCGGCGTCAGAGTGCTTTCGCCCGGACTTGTAAACGACGGTGATGTCGAATGCTTGAAGTCTCAGGCTCCATCGTGCGAGGCGACCTGAAGGATCCTTCAAGTTAGCTAGCCAACACAAGGCGTGGTGGTCGCTCACAACTTTAAAGGGCCTGCCATAGAGGTAGGGGCAAAACTTTGATGTAGCCCAGATGATGGCGAGGCACTCCTTTTCTGTTGTGGAATAATTTGTTTCCGCCTTCGATAGCGACCGGCTAGCGTAACTTACAACCCTTTCTAGCCCGTCAGTCCTCTGCACAAGCACGGCGCCGAGTCCTACGCTGCTTGCGTCGGTGTGGACTTCGGTATCGGCGTTTTCGTCGAAATGCGCAAGTATTGGCGGCGATTGCAGGCGTCGCTTCAGTTCTTCGAATGCTTCGACTTGCGGCGTCTCCCACTTGAACTCGACGTCGGCCTTCGTGAGATACGTCAGTGGCTCAGCGATCCGTGAAAAATTCTTCACGAAGCGCCTGTAATAGGCGCACAGTCCAAGAAATCTACGCACTGCCTTCTTGTGAGCGGGCGGAGGAAAGTTGGAGATGGCCGCAGTTTTCTGAGGGTCGGGGCGCCCTCCAGACTTGTTGATGACGTGGCCCAAAAACAAGAGCTCCTCATATGCGAAGCGGCACTTTTCGGGCTTTAACGTGAGTCCGGAGGTTTTGATTGCTTGAAGAACTGTCTCAAGGCGCCGCAGGTGTTCTTCGAAGCTTGAGGCAAACACAACGACGTCGTCCAAATAGACGAGGCAAGTCTGCCACTACAAGCTTCGACGACGCTACGTCGAGTACCAGCCCGGAGACCGTGTTTGGGTCTGGACTCCGATACGCCGACGAGGACTTAGCGAGAAACTGTTGCATCGCTATTTCGGACCATCTAAGATAATCCGACGTATTGGCGCACTGGGCTATGAGGTCGTTCCAGACGGCATTTCGCAATCACAGCGGCGCCGGGCACGAGCTGAAGTCATCCATGTGGTGCGTCTTAAGCCTTTCTACGCCCGTTGACGATGTTAGGTACTTTGTTACATTGTTATTGTTTTTTTTATTTATTACGCGTGGTTTTGTTTTCGCTTTCGTGTTTGTAGCATCGGGACGATGCTTTTTAAGGGGAGGGTATTGACACGTATACATGTTTATCTTTCACCGGTGGCCGCTTTCCACCGGCTAACAAATGTTAAACGTTATCGCTCGGCGCAGGACGCGCCTGTATCGGAAGTTTCTAGAACGTTATCGATGCTTCTTCCCGTTGCCTGTTTTCACGGACGCTTATGTTATCTGATTGTATGACCGACGCGAATTGTCTAGAACTTTCTGGAAGACACGCAGGCATCAGGGATTAATTTGGAACCTTCGATGACTCAGGTATGAAAGCCGACGCGCTTCGCTGCTGATCAGATTTCGACGCTCGCCGACTGTGTTCGGCGCTATCGTTGTGCTTTGAGTGTAGCTTGCTTTTGTGGGCACAGGTTCGCCCAATAAAGAATCAGTTTCGTCATACACAGTTTTACGACTGTTTTGTTCACTGTCACTACTACGTGACATCTACGTGACATCGTGTCCGCTATTTTGTAGCGATGCCTTTAATGTCATAATGCCTTTTCGCGCTTATCGCGCTTTGTAAGTGGTCAGAGCGACGGTCCGCTCGCGTTATCAACGTTATATCGTGAGCGGACCGTCGCTCTGACCACTGACAAAGCGCGATAAGCGCGAAAAGGCATTATTACTTTAAAGGCATCGCTACAAAATAGCGGCCCGTATGTCTCCAGCCAGGTTTCAGGGTCTTCAGTCGATGATCCACGGAAGGTCGGTGGCTCCCAAGGTTGTTGCAGCAGGATGGGGGACGCTGGGGCTGCCATTGGGGTCGTTGGCTTTACCTTGATCGCTGTGGTCTTCTCGGGAAGAAGTCCGTACTCCGGTTTAGGTCCTTGCTGCCTACGGCTAGCTCGCTGGTCCTTGGCGATGTTGGCGTTGTCCTCTGATTTCGGAATTGGATCGCGGCTTTGCGGGGGCGTTCGGTGCATGAACGAACTAGCACCTCCACCAGATTTGAACTAGCACCTCCAAGATTTGAAAGAGCCCCAATAGCGCGGGTGCGTGCTTCACTTTGCAGAGAGGGCTCGACTTGACGTACTGCCTCTTCAACTGCACAAGCCATCTTCCGCATACTTGGCGTGGTACCAATGTTGAAGTTCAGGCCGTGGCTTAGCAGATGAAGCTCGGCGGTATCAAGGTGCTGTGACGACAAGTTGCAAACACCAGCTTGGTTGTCAGGAGGCTGACATTTGTTCAGCAGAGACGAAAACTTCTTTTCCTGGCACCTTTCTCTTTTCTGTCGAGTCGCCGTAGCTGTTCCATTAGAGTAGAGTAAAATCTCGTAGAATTCCGTGGGGGCGATGCGCTCAAGTGTGCGTTGGCTAAAGAAAACATCGATCTCCAAGTGCTTTATGGTAGTCTTCGTTTCAAGAATGCGGGCTTGTAAAAGGAGCTTCTCGCAGCGTGATATGACATGCTTCCCAAACGGCGTACGAACCAAGAAGGGTACGTGAAGTGACTTCGGGATGATGCTGTGGGCTTTACATCGCAGGTTGAATTGTAGGTGGCATTGAAAAGATGCCAACTTCGACGCAGGAGCAAAATTGTTCCTGCGGTATGACGACGATTGTTTTTCCACAACCCGCCGCGAAGACATCGCACCTTTTCTGCGGCACCTGAACTCTTTCCAAAGCACAATAGAATTCACCGTTGAAGAAGAAGTTAATGGTCGCCTGGCTTTCCTTGATGTTCAAGTCAGGCGTACTGCATCAGGCCTTTCAACAAGCGTTTATCGGAAGCCTACCCACACAGGGAAATATCTGCACTTTGATTCGGCCCATCCCGTTGGACACAAACGATCTGTTGCCTCTACACTGTTCACCCGTGCATTCCGATTGTGTTCGACTACTGACGCACGCAGAGCTGAGTTGAAGAAGGTGACGCAGGATTTGGTCAGCAATGGCTACCCCTACCAGTTTATAAAGACTGAAGAAAAGCGTGCTGCTGAACCCCCTATCAGGCCGATGAGAACAAGGAAACGGGCGTCTCTCCCCTATGCACGAGGCGTGAGCGAGTCAATATCAAGAATTTTCAAAGATTATGATGTACAAATCTGCCACGTCCCTTCAAGCAAACTAAAACAACAACTCGTCCGAGTCAAAGACAGCCTCTAAAAAGAAAAATATCCCGGCGTCATCTACAAAATTCCTTGCCAGGACTGCAGGTGTGCTAGGTAGGCGAGACGGGAAACTTTAAAAGAAGGCTACAGCAGCACCGCAATGATGTAGCCAAAGGACACACGGTTTCCAGCGCCCTAGCAGAGCATCACGAGAAGACTGGTCACAGTATTAACTGGCATCCGGCTTCCATCATCGAAATAGAGAAGAAATTATCATCGCGATTGCTTCTCGAATCATTTTGCATACAATCTACAACTAATACAATAAACTGGACACGGGGCCCCCTCCCTGAGTTGTATGCAAGCGCCTTACGTCTACCGCCGCATATATAATAAAGATCACCATGCATTCGTTCATTGTGAACAAGGCACCCGTACTGGGCGTCTAAACGTCAATCTGTTGTTTTTGTGTTCTTCAGTTGGTGAGTGTACGTTTATACAGCCAATAAGTGTATATGACACAGTCTTCTTTTTGACATGCAGGCAGACATATTGGCTGTCATCATGGGGCTCTACCGGGTGAGCGACATACGTAAAATCCATGCGAATGTAGATGATTACTTTGCGGCGTGCACCGCATGTGGACGAGACGGAAGATTCGTAACCAGACAGTCTCAGTGGCGTCGATGTATTTGGTGCGCAGATGACCAGTATGGGGAAACGATTTCTAAAAACGAATTGGCGAAAGTCTCCTATACCGGTCCTGAGACCTCTGGCATTCCATTGGAAGATCAACGCACCATTAACTTCGATGCGAAAGGCGATTGTTGGTTGAGCCATGGCGCTTAAACGATGCTTGCAAGCAGTGGATTTAGTGCATCCAATATGTGCAGAGCACTTCGAGTTGCTGGTGTTTACAGATTGTTAGTATCATGCGGATTGTGTTATTTACCGATCGCAGCATAACAGCCACTTGCCTGTCCTGGTCGTACAAATCACTGACAGTAGACGCCGCGGGTTGTCCATCATAAGGTTGCTGGGATTCTGTTTGTGAATGCTGTCGTTTTGGTAGGGCCGGCCAAGCCTCGGAAGATGTGGTCGTCTCAGTGGCCTTGTCCTTCGTGGTCCTTTCCGCAGTGCATGGCCTGGGCGGCAGAGGAGGAGGTCATGTTTTAGGAAGTGGCAAGCGCGTCGCAGAGGCAACAGCCTTCCTTGAAGAGCGTCAGCGATGGGAACGTCGCTTCCTAACTTTAGCGGCGGCTTCTCGATGAGATGAATGATCTCTTACCATTTCTTTTAAGATGGCCATTTCCTTCTTAATATGTGGGCAATTCTTCAATGAAGCTTCAGGCAACCCGTTCCAGTTCGAACACTTCATTACAGTGGCGCCACATTTATCTGCAGCGTGCGGCTCGGCGCAGCGGGGCATGCTGCCTGGTTTTCGCAGACGCTGCTCACGAGTCCCAGTTTCATGCATTAGCGGCATTGAGGAGGCTTCGGGATGAAAGACCGCACAGCATGTCTGAAGTGTCCCTCCTTACCATGTTAGGGTAGATATTTACCCTTGAATACAATCTTCACGCAGCGTCAACTACCTAGCCGAGTAACATCAACAATGACCTCGTCATTTGCTGCCTTGACAAGAATCGGCAAGTCATAATTAAGGATGGCCACGTCTACGTAGTAGATAACCCCGATGAGTACATCAGGTCCCAGAGGGATGTAGGAGCGCACCTGAATGCCTTTAGGGTCTGTTACACCGCGTAGAGTGGTCAGAGCACCCGCATGCTGGACATCCCCCGCCAGTATATTTTTTCATGTGTTCACTCTAATGTCCGATATTTCGTTTGGCACCAGGGCTTCTAGTGACACCGACACAGATTGCCTGTTCAGTAGCTTCATGTTTACGGTAGAAAGCACCGACACAAATATGACGGTATTGGCGTCTGGCCTCTGCGTGTGTCTTACTGTTTGCTTACTTAACGATGAAGACGCCCTGGTGTTCCTTCGCTTCGCTTTACGGCTCTGCACAAGTTGGAAGTCGTCATCGGAAGGGTCCTCACTGCAAAGAGTAGACATGGATGTCCTCGCTGTTGCTCCGTTGACTGATCCGCTTCCTGGAGGCGGCCGCCGTTGATGCCACCGTCGCCGGCAGACGTCCGGGGTGGTCCACTTCCATCACCACCCAGCAAGGAGCGAACCCCATTGGATGCACTTAGATTTTCACTTAAATAAACCGGATAATTTATCTAGTACTTCAATGCGCACACTTACTACTGTGAGCTCCTCAATGAGATCGGTCAGCTTACGTGAGCGCATACATGCGAACACTATCACGTCATCGAGGAGACTCACTGCACTCGATGTGGCAACACTGCTTTGTTGAGACATCTCTTTAAACCTCGAAAACGCAACATTCATCATCATGTCTTCAGATGTGCCCGTGACAAGTTTAGTGCTGGCTGCTGACTCTTCTAGTGAAAGGTAAGATGGTGATGGAGACCGATAATGCCTTTAAGCTGCAATATACTACAATTCTCGGGGATTTGTTTTGGGTGCCGGCTTTGGTTTCGAGAACGTGCAAACAGAGGGGAGAAGATCTTGCTTCAGAAAACGCTTGTCTTCTGCTGCATTTGCGGTGCATCTCCCTTCTGTAAAGTGCGTTGAACAAGTCTTCTTATTGTTTATCATGGTATTGTTTTCATTTCATTTTTTTTTTCATTTATACCTCAAAGACCCCAGTTGGGGTATTACATGAGGGATGGGTTTTAATTGCAGTGAAAAAGTGACTCCAGTGTTGCCTTGAATTGATGTGGATCGGAGTGGTGCACGGCAGTTGTTGGTAGATGGTTCCAGTCCCATGCTGTCTTCACAAAAAATCAGTGGAGGTGAGTGGTAGATTGCGCTCGGGGAGGGTAAACCGCTCTGGGTGGTTTGTGCAAGGTGGATAAGCGATGGACTGGTAAGATAGCTGGAACTTCGAAGGGAGCATTACAAAATTTCTGGTAAAGGCATCGCCTAGATATGTGACGTCGCAATTCAAGGTTGGTAAGGTGACCACGAGCCTTAAGCTTGGAGAGGCTGGGATGGTAAGAATACACAGATTAAATAAAACGAGCTGCATAATTTTGGACTGATTCGAGAGTAGTAGATAGGTTAGATTGATGAGGGTCCCAAATAGAGCATGCGTATTCTAACTTAGGGCCAACAAATGTGAGATAAGCTATTTGCTTCACCGATGAGGGAGCGAGTCTAAAGTTCCTACGAAGAAAACCCAAAGTGCCATTCGCGGAGTTAGCTAAGTTAGCTACGTGGGTTGACCAGGCGAGATTGTTTGAAGATGTTACGCCAAGATATTTGTGAGATTCAGTAGATGATATTGCGGAGTCGAAAATGATATATTGTACTGGCTGGTAATGTGGCCTGTGGTGGAAAGATATTAGTGAAGTTTTCTTTGTAACTTTTTCCTATATTATATGACTTTCTCCTATCATGTTTTATGGCTGTCAGTCATTATTTATTTGCGTGCGAATAAAAAGCAGACCTACAAAAAAGACGTTGGAACCATGTGAGGCGCAAGCAACAAAGTAACATTGAATGCTGCATTAGCTACGAACGAGTATCCATTCTCGTCGTGAGCTCCTTGCTATCATTCTGGCATGCAACGTTCTACTGACATGACGCTGGAACGCTAATTATCTCCGTACTTGGGTATGGTGGTTCCGGGCAGGTACAAATATTACGATACCTTGTTATGTTATCCTCACCGAGTGAGCTAGCAAGCGTGCATGCATGTGTTAGCAGCAGACTGGCGGGGTGGCTCGGACAGAGCATGGTGGCCTGCAGGCTCGACGCTTCGCTCGCGAAAATGCCGCTGGATTCGGGAACTCCTTTTATATCCTTATTTCATACAACTGCCCGTGGATCAGGTTTTGAGATGAGCCGCAGGTACTATAGTGCATGTTACCATGATGTGACTGATTTGCTAAGAGATGTAAAGTCATATTTAATGTTAATGAGAGTGGCTTGTTGGGCTAGTTGGTACATGGTTATACTAGGAGGATGCCAGCAAACCTGAGAAATAGAAAAAATAGAAAAAATCAAGAAGCAGACATAGACAAAGCGACAGGATGGTGGCAGCCACCTTCCTGTCGCTATGTCTATGTCTGCTTCTCGATTCTTTCTATATGTTGTATTTTCAAGTTTGCTGGCATTCTCCTAGTATAATCATATTCAGCGCCTTGTGGGAATCCGTTCACCTTGAAAACCTGAAGGTCATCGTTTTGAAATGTAAATATTTTGAGCGATCTTTGCAAACAGCTCCTGTATAGAAACGCAGGTTGTCGCAGTCAGACTTGAACGCATTTGATTTCGAAATGCAAACCTCTCGTCCCACCTGCGCTAGACACTCAATCGGTCAGATGGACCCATACGGTTTTCCATTGTTTCCCGGTTTATTTTCGCCCAGATGGCAGGTAAACATCCCTAGTGTGTCTCCGAGCGATGTCGCACGCTATTGTTACCGTCTCGCTATTCTATTTCAACATCGACGTCGGAGCACCGGTGCAATTGTTTAAGTTCAGTCCTAACTTTTACGAAGGAAGTCTCAACGACCATGGTTGTTGCAAGCCTTCCTGTAACCGCTAAGCTTGTGCAATGAGTACCCTGAAGCATGCAAATAGAGTGGCAGGAAATTATACTAATTAAGTGACTTGTGACGCGAACAGACGACACAAAAAGAGGACAAAAGGCAGACGCTCTTTCATCGTTGCAAGTTTGACGCGCTTCATGTTTCTGTGTTTACTGACTAGGCTAGAATTGCGCATTTTATGCGTGCGTCAAGGACGAAATTGATGTCGGTCAGCATTATGTGTTACCATGTTATATATTGAAAAATATATACATATGTACATAACCGTGATCATCGCTTTCTTTTACTTCTTCTTATTATTGTTATTCGAACAGAAAACTATGTGGATTGGAAAACAATACAGCATATCCCTGCACGAATACTTAATGCGGTTTATTTTTCTTCTCATCTTTTTTTTTGGCAAAGTGAGACAAATTCAACTTTTTTTTGCAATTTTTAACTGACGTTCGGGCATTTGGTGCGATCGTTCAAAAGATTCTGATCGATCAATTATGCGAAACTTCGGATTCTGAGACGACTTTCAGGATTCCAACCACTCGTAATAGTTGGGGGAACATCAAAAAAGGGCTAGAATTAGGCATATTTTGCCACGAGTAAACCATAGGAAACAGCAACATTAGCGTTATTCTTAACTTACACTTGAACGGTTGCAGTCGAGCAATGGGACAATCGAGTTAATCCAAATATATTTAAACATCCGAACGACATATCGCCTGCATCACAATATTTTTGCCATAAGAAAGCATCGGCTCTACTTAAGAGGCTACGCATATACGAGGAATTGGTACGAATAGAACCAAGTGAATTCGTCTCATTTATTAAGTTCCACAAGGCTGCTTGTAATGAACGAAGCAAGACTACTCTCACTCAGTTAACTACACAACGCGCCGCTCCAGTCCTGTCGCACATACAGAAAAAAGTACATTGGGGGGTGTCATTGTAGTCACTTAGGCTGCAACACTCGCATAGGCATTCGCCGTGACCTTCGAGCGATGGGGTGTTCTCAGCCCACGACAAATGTCCGCGCATGAATTTCGCACAACAAAAACGCTGTTGGTCTTTTTGTGGGAATTGCATCGTTATAAGATGTTGTAGTTAGTTTTACATGTGCAAATGAAATCTGCGCGTCCATGAATGGGAATGATGATGACGATGATGATTGACATTGTCTTTGAAACAAGGCAGTGACCAATAGTCATCTAGCCTGCTTGAGCTAATGAGGTAATACATACATGCTCATCTATATCGTTACGCTGCGGTTATATCAACTGCTAGCGCCACCGGTCTGGAGTGGGTGCGAAGTAGTCGTGGCACTCAATGGGAAACTTCTTTTAAAAATTGTCTATGGCACGACGCTTCCTCATGCTCTTCATCGACGTAATTTATAACACATTCTCTCACCAAGCAACAAGTCTGGCTTTATGGCGGAAATCGTTTTTGGGTTCTAAGGCCACTTTTATGGGCCGTTGAAACCACAGTTGAAAAGTTGAATTCATTGTACCGCGGATTCCTACACTCAAATAATTCTACTGACGCAGCCACAAAGACGAACTCTTGTTACACGCGTAGTTTCGTTTCATTCGCGAAAGTCAAAGACGTTCGAGAGAAACATCTGCAAGTGGTTATCTGGCGGAGCAGTATTACAGGAACATGTTTCTTTTATGCGATTGTCGGTTGCCGGAAAACAGATGTACCAGCCTTTCTTTGCAATGGGAAAAAGCTGGGAGCCCATGTTCCAAAACATTGCGGAGAAAACAACTTAGAACGAGATTTAACATCAAAGTCGCCCTATAGTGTTTGTACAGAAATTGTTTTCTTTAAAACGTCGCGTCAGCTGCGTGTATAAGCGTGAATAAGATGCAATAAGATATCAAAAAAGGCACACTAAGTGGTCATTTTTCAGCTAAACAAGAAAAACGCAGAGCATCTACAGTAGACTGTGAGAGAGACACGACGGCCCCTCATGTAAAACCCCATTGATTGGGGTATGAAAGGTACTGTACACAAATTAAATAAACAAAAATAAGCAAATTTACAGACCGTCACAGAGCGGAAGAACTATAGTGAAAAAGGCCATAATAAAGAGACGCTTAGAAATCCGTGTAGGTTCTAATGAGAAATATGGTGGTGATGAATGTGAAATGTAAAAATGCTACAGAAAGGCTGCCTTTATGATAAAATGATATTCGTTGTAAAGATAATTGATCAACAAATAGTGAGAGCAATCTTATTAAGCAGAAGCTTTAGCTCGGGGGCGAAGACGACGAAGCGCCTGCTTGGCAGAAGGTTGTTTGAGCGTCAAAATTCTGTCATAAAGAAAAACGTTTACATCATAATCTATCTACCTAATGTGAAATTTTAATATTAAGAATAACTATTCCAGGTTGCGCCATGCTCTCTATAATTAACTCCTACTTTCCCACTGGTGTACAAGACGTGCGCTCACTTAATGTCGCAGTGGCCTATTGCAAAAAGAACATATTGTTTGCGGGTGACTTCAATTCACATCATGTGTCGTGGTGTTAACTTTCTGCACTGACACCCCTGGAAAGCTTTCGTGGAATTGGGCTAATGTAAACACTTGTACATGTGTAAGTGCTAAATTTGCCACTTTAAAGCGTTCGCAGGCACGATCTGTCCTAGATTTGACATTTGCTAGCTCAGGCGTTTCCATTTATTCTTGGGCTGTGGTCGATGGCGCCACTAGTAGGGACCAACGTCCGATTGTCATTCATATTAACAACCTCCAATTTCTTTAAATAAACATACACAGACTTTTGTTGACTATAAAATGTTTAAATAATTTACATTGAAATTTGTCATCTATGACAGGTATGCAAAGATACAAAAGCAATGAGCGTTCGTGCAACTTTGAAAGGTACCATTAAAAAAATCTGAATTTGTAGTATCATCAACAAAGGTCGGTGCTGATTATTCATGGTGCAATAGTGATTGCGCACGAGATTCTACACGCCGAAAAGCTGCATGGAAAAAACTGTTTTTGAATCATTGCCCTACTAATTGGAGTAATTATTTGTATGCTGATTCTACCTTTAAAAGAGTAATTTCATTAGCGAAGGATAATTATCATGAAAAATGTACTTCTTATCCAAAAATGGTAATAAAAAGCGTTTTTAGGCTTCTTCGCTTTCGCAAGGCTCTTACAGCGCCCTTAAATATTTTGACCCAGTTGTTCTGTCACCAAAAGAATAGTTAGAATTATTAGATAAAATGGCTAAAGGTTTAGAAAAGCGCTTTGCAACTCTGCTTCAGGTAAACTTCGTGGGGGCTATGTCCAGGGATGACTTTAAAGAGGTAACAATGCAAGAGCATGAGCAGGTTGTTCGGCTGCTCCCTGGCACAGCTCCGGTTCCAGATGGCATCACATCAGGCAGGTTGAAAATATTGTTTTACCTCTCCCACAAGACCTCTCTCATATAGTTAACTACTCCCTCATGAACGCATGGATTCCTCCAGACTGGAAACTTGCAAAAATAATCACCCTGCTTAAAAAACAAGGATCGGGAATGCATATAAATAAGGCCAATCGCACTAACTTCGAATGCTATGAAATTATTAGAAAGGATATTGCACATTCCTGTCATGAAATATTTAATGGGTAAGACATTATTGGACCCATGTCAGATCAGATTTATACCCGGATGCTCGATATGGTGCGCACCTATCGATGACCCATTAAGCTCGCTCGACACAGGTGGCACCATGCAGCTTTACTGACCCTTGATTAAGGTAAAGCATACTACATGTCGTACTCTTCAACGTTTCAAATGACATGCCATTTCCTCGGTATATTATAAATTGGATACATGAATTTTTAAAAGGTAGGAAATTACGCTGCCGCATCTCACGATTAAATTTTTACCTGGACAGGTTTTGGTCTGGCACCATCCCCTGTGTGTCATGCCTGCCCGGAAGTTGAAAATAGCGACCACTTCCTACTACCATGCAGTTGATTTGGAAATCACAGAAAGAAATTCGAATTTTCATTAAATAAGTTAGGTATGTCTTTAAATGCTCAAAATATCCTCTCCTTCGGGGCTTCTCCATTGGGCTTTAGCCACAGGAACATCTGCATGGCCATTTGCGCCCACCTCTGTGACACAAGAAAGCTACCATTTTAATTCTTGAAATCAATAATTGGATAGCTCATTAAATCACTGATTGTGTGCTTGAAATTATTGTATTACCATCAAGAATACCACACAATTCGCTGTTTATATGTAATTACAGTTATTCTATTTCAATATCTGCCAGGTAAATCTATTTCCTAATTACCATAAACCTTCTACCTCACCCTGACTTATCGTTTCGTTCAAGTTTTTCTCTCCGCCCTTCCCTTTACCCTTTAACCGCCCGCTTCTTGGCCAATTAATCCCCCATAGCATGTGAGCGCCACAAGTGAAGGAGCAAAGCCGATCAGAGCAGAGCAGAGCAAAGCAAAAAGCAAAGCAAAAAGCAAAGCAACGCAATACAAAGCATCTCTTGCATTGACACCTAAACACCTAGACCACTGCAGTGCCGAAACTGCGGGAAATATGGCCACAGTGCTCATGCCTGCAGACATTCAGTGAGGTGTTCTAAATGTGGCGGCTCTCACTGCACATCAACCTGCGACGTAGATACACCAAGGTGTTGCTTGTCCGATGGAACACATAGTGCCACAGATAGTGAATGCCCCGCGCGAGGCCGTGGGATGCTGACGCTTGAGATTGCGGAGAAACGCCATTATTTTTGTGCGGAAGCAATAACATCAACTAAAGAGCGTGATGTTGGTTACGCAGCCGCTGCGTCCCGTCAGACTACATCTCTAGCAGCAGCAGTTTCGGCCGCAGTAGCCGCTTCTATTGATAACGCAATCCCAATAGTTATGGAGCAACTTTTTAACACGCTTGCCGAAGGTATAACCAATATTCGAACTGCCTAATTCAACAGCTTCCTCCAATCATACTCTGCTGCTGCTGCCCCTACTTCAACTAGTATTTCTGCGCTACATTCGAATGAATCTACTTTGAGTCTGGCCGAGGTTGAGTCTGATATATACATGTGTTCTCCTCTATCAGCAACTGCGGGACCTAGCCACTCATTTGGACACATGAGGCTTGGGACCATCTGCAATAGACCTACGTGTTCCCCATTTTCTCCCACTGATTCTCCTAAATCTAGGCGGGAAAAAAGAAAAAAGAATAGTGAACACCACGAGCAGGATGCGTTGTGTTCTGCTGTGGAGTCATCCATACTAGGATCGCCACAGCATCAGTAAGAGGTTCTCAATGGAATTGCCACTCTATTTCATCCGGTTACGTTGACCTTTATCTAGTACACAAACTAATTCCAGATGGTATTTTACTTCAAGAATCATGGCTTTCGTCACATCAAAGATTTACTATGAATAATTTTCGAACATTTTCAAACAATTTTCGCCTCTACCAGATCGCCCAGGTAGAGACGGTGGGCTCCTAGCATTAGTTTAGTCAAAAATATATCATAATATAACTCTCACTTTTAAACATGTGTGTTGAGACTGCGCGATTTTAGGATTAGATTATTTACTCCCTGGCTGCGCTGCATTTACAGTGTAAAAGCATGGCTTTTTGAGCTAGTTGGTTAGATACATCAGAAAGTGTCATAGCGCTAGAAGACACGGACAAGAACAAGACAACAGGATGAGCGCTCGTCCTGTTGTCTCGTTTCCGTGTCTTCTAGCACTATTACCCCCTCAAATGCGTTTACAGTGGTTAATGCGTACTTCCCGAACGGAGTCAAGTGCACCGATCACCTGGACTCACTATCCCGAAATTCCTCAAATTTAATGGTCCTGTCAGAAGATTTAAATTCTCATCACATTTCTTGGGGAATGAAAACAGATGTTTGTGGAAAGGGGTTGTGTAATTGTGTGCATGATAATAATTTTTAATGTCAGAATTTAGGTCGAATTACTTTTCTACGTGGGCGATTCTTATCGGCATTAGACCTGACTTTCTCTTCTGCTCAGATGTCTATTTCATCTTGGGAAACCTTTGACAATTCCAGAAGTAGCGGTCACTTACCCATTAAATTTGAAATTATGCTTTCACGCCATGCTCCTATTCTACAGAAAAGACGGCTCATTAATTATAAAACTTATGAATATGCTATAAATTCAGGGTTATCATCGGTGACCACTTGTGATGAACAACAGAAGGGTGACTCAGAGGTATCGCTTTTAAATTCTACTATTCAGCCCACTGAGTTTACGGTTATGTCTGGCAGCTCGCCGTCAAACTCATTCTGGTGGAATGAAGCTTGTACACGTGATTATAGGCGAAGAAAAGCAGCGTGGAAAAGTAAGTCTCCAACATAATCATTCACCGAAAATTGGATGGACTCTAAATTCTATGCAGCTGTGTTTAAATGAACTATGGCAATAGCTAAAGATGAACAAAAAAATGAAATGCATTCGTTTTTGTGAAAACGAGAAAGAAGATCGGCACTTTTTAGGTTTTTACGGAGCAATAAATCTTCTCAGCAGTCCGTATGGTCACATTCTGCTGTTCTATCCCCCAGAGACGCGGCGGACTCCCTAGATGATCTCGCGAAAGGGCTCGAAGCACGCTTTTTTTCGCAATGTTACCTAGGATGCTTAAAAGTTCGGCATCGGAGTTGGTAGTAGTTACCATGACGGAATTATCCGATGTCATCTTCACTGCACATCAGTTGGCTCCTGGACCAGGCCATATCCCAATTGCTGTGAATAGACTAGTGCTTAACTCTTTCCCTAATTGAGATTTTGAATATATTTAGGTGTTCATTACGATATACATGGATTCCGAACTCTTGGAAAATTGCAGAAATTCTGCTTTTACTTAAAAATCAAAACCTCCGATATGTCTTAGACAACATTCGGCCAATTACCCTTACATCGAATCTAGTCAAAATAATCGTAAAGGTAATCCATGCTCGGCTCAATGAATTTACTTCTTCTCGGGGTAAAATGTGCTCGAGATAAATAGGATTTATGCCTCAATATTCCATATGGTCTGTTCACGTTGATTTAGAAAGCCGCATTGGACTTGCAGAAATATCAGGAGATGGTATCAGCATTGGTAACTAGAAATTGCAAAAGCTTATGACAGTGTCGAACCTGGAATTTTTATTTCTAGATTAGCAAAATATGCTGTTCCAGACTATATAGTGGCCTGGATAAAAGAGTTCTTTTCTGGTAGACAATTCTTTTGTTTCAAGGAGGGGGTGATATCTGGTACATATAAACAGACCAGAGGCATACCGCGGGAGTCAGTTCTTTCTCCGCTTTTGTTTAATATTTTGCGATCTGTCCCACTTCATCATAGTTCAAGTCTCTCTATGCTGATGACACTGCACTTTTCTCATCACGGGATATCAATACGTTATACCAAATTTTACAATCATATTTGTCTGAACTTGAGTCCTGGCTGGACTCTTTTTCCCTTAACGTCAAAAAATGCTCGTTACTTGTATTTCCATTGTAAAAACCCGTTTTTATTTCTCTTCATTATCGAAATGACCCGATACTGCAAGTTGCTGTCTTGAAGTACTTAGGGGATAACATATGATGGTAAGCTAAACTGGTAGCAGAAAATTGGAGCTAATGCAAGTCAAGGAGAACGTGCAATGGGATTGTTGCGCCAGTTCAGTAATAAAAACCCTGGTTTTCGCAGGGCGACGTTGCTGATGATCGTCGTCCCTGTGTCTCGCGTCCCAGAAATGGAACTGCAACAACTATGGAAGAATTTGAGGCCTCTTTTGCTGCGTCTCGACGTTAATCTTTACCAGGGCCCAAAGGCATCACCTATTCTGCTGCCGCCCATGGTAAACAAGAGGCCAGACAAAAGCTGTTGTATTACTGCAACCGCTCATGGCCTGAAGGCATTGTTCCTCCGTAATTGAAAGTAAGTCGGCTTGTACCGCTACTTAAACCAGGAAAGTCGCCATTTGACCTGGCCTCATATCGCCCTATTGCCCTGGCAAGTTGGATAGGGAAAATAATGGAAAATATTATCCTTACACGTCACAATGACGTGTAAGGATAACACATGACACGCTTTCGACGAGGCAGGTCATGAATAGAATATGTTACTGACCTCACAACATTCATCCAGCAACAGAAATGCCTCAAGCGCATATAGGTGGCGCTCTTTCTTGATGTGAAAGGGGCGCGCAATAATGTCACACATGAAGCAATTTTCGAGTCATTGAAGGCTGTTGGGATCGGTGGCCGAATAGTTCCGTGGATCCGCCACTATTTCTCGAGAAGGTCCTTCTTTCTGCAGACTGAGGATGACCCCATTGCCAACTATTATACATATGGCGGCGTCACACAGGGCCGGGTATTGAGATCTATTATCTAACCTAACACTGGTCGGCCTTGCTAAAAGTTTACCCAAGACCATTCACCTATCAATGTATGCTGACGATATTTGTATTTGGTCTTCTGCGGTGACTCGTCTTCAAGTGCGCGCAAAGATTCAGCGGGCAGCTACTCTTACTTTTTCATATCACCGCAAACAAGGTCTTAGGATGTCCATCGAAAAATGCGCGTTAATTGCGTTTACGCGCAAACCCATGACACCGTACCCTGTTTCTCTCAATAGCAATGGGAGGCACAACTCGCCAGCTCTGACCCCGAGGTGCAGCTAGCACTTCTGGGTCACGTAAGGCAGGCGGCAGAGGCCAGTGGAGCCCTGGACTTGGGGCCCCACCCATCGAGCTCACAACCTTTCACCCCAACCCCTTTTCAATAAAGGTATTCCTCCTCCTCCTCCTCCTCAATGGCCAGGCTATCGCATACCAGATGTGATTAGGTGTGATTGCTGACAGGGGCTTTTCACGGAGCCCTCCCCCCCCCCCCCCCCACCCCCGGCATCTACCTGTAGTGGACAGTAATTTAGCTTGTACATATCGTGAATTTCCTGTGCGGAAAAACCCGGGGCACGTCGGTACGGTTCATACTGCAGCTGTATAGAACAGTGTTTCTGGGCGTTTTATGGTACAGCTTGCTGGTTTTGGGCGAACTCATGCAGAACAAATATTCGCTCCCTCGAAAGAATGCAAGGCCAGGCTCTACGCAGGTGCCTTGGACTACAACGATGCGCCTCGACTCATACAACAGTGGTGATTTCCAGAGACTACTTGATGTCAACATACATCACAGTTGACAACGTGAGAGCACACATTCGACATCTCTGTCACGTCCCCTGTCCCTATATTCTTACTTTGCCGACGCAAACACCTCAAGCCACGATTTCGAAATTCGTTGCGACGCATCAAGGCTGCCTTCCGTCGGGCTTTACACCAGCAGCAAGACCACTGTTACCCCGTGGTGTCTACGACTGCCACAGGTACACCTCAGGATTCCGGGAATTACCAAAAGGACTCGTCATTCCACCATGTCTCTACGACAGCTAGTAGACATTGTCATTACTGAACGATGCATATGACCAAAAAACGCACATTTACACCAATGGATCTGTCTCATCCACCAGCTCCACCGGTGTTGTTGTCATCTACAAGTCACAATCAAGTGCAAAACAAGAATGGGAACCGAAGGGCTCGATTTTATTAGTCATAACCACATAAAGCCAACAGACAACGAAGCCAAAGAAAGCTACAGGAATTTCAACTACACTTAATTTCCCCGATGCTTTCCTTGGCTTCGTTGTCTGTTGGCTTTATGTGGTTATGACTAATCAAGTGCAAAGTATTCCACATAACGACCTCTACGAAAACAGAATTTGTCGCCCTGCATACTGCTGTTAATTACACCAACCAAGCAAAACCTCGAAAGTAGTTTGTTTTTTGTGACTCCAAGGCAGCCCTTCAGAGTCTGTAGTCAGCCTTATGACGCAAGACCCATGAACAACTGGTGTTTGAGACTAGAGAACTTCTCCATCAGAAACCCTCACAATTCCTATACCCTTGTGGAGGACAGACACTGCGAGGCTGCTTCGTTTACTTGCTCAAACCAAAGACTCAAACTTTGTGCAACACCCCGATTGTCTCAAACTGTCGCCTGCACCGGCTTGATAATATATTGAAGCTGCAGATTGATTTGCACTTCTCCCGCGATGATGCAACTTACTGTGCCACATGCAGTTAAAAGGGTGGCTTTTACGAAAGCTTACTCATTTCTTATTGTAACGTCCAACACACCTATCTGTGACTTGTTTTTTGTAATCTTAATGACATTGAACGTGACGTTCTTGGGAGTGCGTAAAATTTATTAGACAGCAGATCCTTTTCAGAGAGAAATATTCTTGGACTATGGCCCCATGCGTCACAGGCTTACAAAGCGACGTGGGCATTGCTAGGGTTCATGAAATCGACTGGCCTAAGTGATCGATTGTAGGCGTGAAGTGGAGGACAACCGCACGTGTTCGCACTGATACTACCTTCTTCCCTCCTTCTCCGTTCTTTATTTGCATCCCTTAAACCCCTTCTCCTCATGTAGGGTAGCCAACCGGACGTGCGTCTGGTTGAACTCCGTACCATTCCTTCCTTCATTTCCTCCTCCTCCTCCTCGAGGGCATCTATCTAAATACATAGTAATTGATAAATTGATTTTTTTTTCTTGGCAACCACTGCACCAAATTAGATTAGGTTTTTTGCATTTAAAAGATTAAGTTAAAATCTAGTTCTGGTAACAAATTTTAGATTTAAGCTGTCAATGTCTTATTAAAAATTGTGAAAAATTGCACATTTTCAGAAAATCACTTTTGCAACTCTGTAACTCATCAAAAATTATATCACAGTTCTGTAAATTGCATGTAATAGTACGTCTAATGCGGACAAAGTTGATGTATTATGCGTGGCTCTCAAGTCAACCAGTAATGGATGAGTAAGAGTTTTGCAAAACCACTGTAAACAACGTAACAAGTTCACGTAAGATATAAGTTGACTTAAAAAGTTTGCCCCCTTTGTATGCCCTAACAGTTGCAGCTTACAGCACTGCGATATCTGCTCTTCGTGGAGAGCTACAAATTTCTAAACTTCGTGCTTCTATTTTTCAAACATAAATTCTTGAAAATTCATTAAAAATTCAGACATTAAGTCAAAGTTCCGATCGCAACAGTCATCAGAAATGAACTTTTTCTCTCAAATTGAACAAAGTTCACTAAAATCGGCCCAGTTATCTCAGAAAAGCGTGTCTGCGTTTTATATGTATTTGAAGAGGCAGCATCAGAGTTCTCCCCGCGTTAAAGCTTCCTTTAGCTCGGGGGCTCCTATCTAAATACACGGGAAATGAAAAGTTGTTTTTCTCGGACACCACTGCAACAAATTTGATTAGTTTACTGAATTTAAAAGGAAATGTTAAATTCAAGTGGCGGCTGGTAGCAGGTTTTTTATTTAGGTTGTCGATTTTTTGTCAAAATTGTGGAAAATCGCAAATTTTCAGAAAACAAAATTCCAAGTTTTTACTGTAACTCAGCAATGAAAAATGATTTCGCTATTCAGCATTTTGCATGTAATGTAGTCTAAAGCTGACAAACTTGATATGGTATATATGGTTCTTAATTACACCACTGTTATGTGACTATAATTTTTGCAAACACGTGTAAACAAAGTAACGAAAGCCTGCGCGCTCAAGAGACTTTAATCAAATTACTTGACATTCTCAGTCGAATGCGTAGCTACTTCTTACTTGCTACTTCTTACAGTGCCCTAATGGACGCTACTTTGATTAACTATGCCTTAATTAACTTCGCCCTACTTAACACCAAAGATCGAGAGTGCGACTCCCACGAAAGGTCGTGGGTTCGAGTGCCTTAATTCACTCTAAATTATTTACTGTACCTTAAATTGTCTTCGTCTTAACACCAAAGGACGTGGGCTTGACTCCCACATACGCTGGAGGGTGCAACTCCCACCGAAGGTCATGGGTTCGAGTGCCTGAATTAACTCTACCCTAATTAACTTTGCATTTTATTGCGATAGCTATTATAGGGACACTCCAAGCGCATTCCTGCCGTCGTCGTCGCCGTGAGGTTCCATATAAAGTCCAACGGCGATAAACTCTTCGCCGCGCGCCATAAGTGTATGTGCGAGTGAAAGCACGGAGCAGGACGTCTCCGGTCGTGCGAAAGGCCGTGGGGGGATGGGAGGGAGGGAGGCAGGGAAGGGAGGCGACATTTAGCTGCAGCACTAAATGCGTATCTTGCGACCGGGCGCAAGGAGAACTGGCAACTCAATGTCCCAAGTGAAAAGAGGAAGGCGGGAAGGCAGCGCGGGAGGGGACGGTGCGCCGCTTCTATTCTGCCAGGAACTGCGTACTTGTACTTAGTAGTATGGGAACGCTCGCATGATGAGCGGCATCGGAGCTAGCTGTGGAAGACGATGACGAACGCGCGAGCAGGGGCCCGAGCGCGTCTCTGCAGTGAGGCTAGCTCACACGACTTTTAATACCGCATGCCGCTTTCAAGGCAAGCTTCTGGTGAGGCATTTAAGGCTTTCGCCTTAACAAGTGAAATTGAAGTTGGACCTAAGCTACAGCTACCGAGCTAGTTGGACCCGAGCTACAGCTATACGAAGTACGGATAATAGTTTTATCGGCCATGTAAACTTGCACACATAGGCATGCTAACTAAATTAACAAGCATTTTGTCACGCGCGTGCGACCAAACATGACCGCATCTTACTCGATGACCGCCGAAACTCGGTGTCAAAACGCTGGAGTGAGTGAGCATGGCAGCGACAGCGAGCGAATGGACCTTCGTGCTGCCACTCGCATGAAAGCGAACAAAGCCGCGAGAACAGCGCAGGGCGGACAGCGGCCTGGGTGGTCGTGCGCGCTGTAGAACGCCCCCCCCCCCTCCCTCCCTACCGTCCCCCCGGAGTAGAACGCGCCCCACCCCCTCCCTACCCTCCCTCCAGAGCGTTGTGCGTGACTGGAAGACGTAGCGCTTCCTTCCCGCTTTCCTCCCTTGCGTGCGCGAGATTGAGCCGCGATCACCGGCATACCATCGCACGCTTTCACTTGCCCTTGGACTTTATACGGAACCTCATGGTGACGGCCACGGCAGAAATGCGCCTGGAGTGTCCATATAATTGCTATCGCCATAAAATGTTCATTAAGACGTGGGGTGCAATAGGGGAAGTAAACTCGTTGTGCCACATTCCTGGGTATAATTGCGTGTCTCCTCGTCGTCTGTGTTGCTTATCTTTCATCCAACATCAGCAGCACCATGGCAGGCTTGCAGCGTTTTGACTGGCATGTAGAAGCTTGTTTGAAGCTTTGAGCATTCCTATTTTTTGGCATGTTGCAGTAGCACCTATATGTTCTTGTAAATTAGACTATGGAGAATGTCGTGAAGAAAACCGGACCTATTATATGCTTAGTTTTTCTAAAGAAGCCACGCATTCTATATGAAAACACGCATAATTGGGATTAGCAATTCCCCCATGTGGCGGATATTCAACTTAGATTTATTTACACACGTTTGCTGAATAGCTCATACAGGGCAGCCCTTCTCTTAAAAAATGTTTGTCATGCGGATTTTTATACATTGAACTTAATTAAATACCTAAAGATTACATCTTAGCCTTCGGGTACTTGCTTTGTGTGAACGTATTGTTGTGCACATACATACAATAAAATTCGTGTATTCGTGGCTCTAAATAGGTGTCATGTCTCTAGCTGATTTTGCTTCTTCTTCTACTTCATCTTACTATTATTATTATTATTATTATTATTATTATTATTATTATTATTATTATTATTAATGCCAAAGACGGTGACGCATCCGGGAGCACAAAATGAGCAAGCTGGAAACTTCCACCCGAATGGGTGCATCGTGTGCTGGAGCTTGGTGTACAGCGACAAGAGGATCTACATAAGGCAGAAGGGGAATGAAGACATGTAAAAAACCCGCAAAAGAACATCGCTACTCTATTAGCGTACAAAGAAAATTAACAAAGTCTACAGAAACAGAAAAATAGGGACAACTTGCTACGCAAGAGATAGAGAGAAAAAAAAAACATAGCGAAAGAAGGGATGTTTAGCACAAAAGTGTCTGTTGACAATCACAGGTTGGGGGAGGGGAAAGGGTGAATAGAAAAGTGGCAGAGACAGACGAAGGAAAGATGCGGAGTCATTATCAAAAACACAATACTGCCTTCATTTCCTTGCCCTGTCGAGGGTTGCACTAAAGTATAGAGTCCGCAGCGTCGCATTTCAAGTATTGGTGGCTTGATCGTTTCCTGCAAGGCTGCGGGGCTTTACGTCAAGGACATGTTGTTTCATGTTGGACTGTATATAACGAAGGCGTAAAGAAACCAAGAAACAAAACTGAATTGCTATCAGCCACGGTGGTGCAGAACATCGTGTGACGTCTACGGTTGTTCGAAGAGAAAGATTGTCAAATTTGAATGAGTACAAACATTCTATAAAGACTGGTCTCGAACCCGGAATCATTATACGAATGTTTTCCCACGTCTAAAAAAATGTGGAGTGGGTAATAGAAGTGTCACTTAAGCAACGCCCCCACGCTAAAACGCATTCAGAAAACAATATTTTGGATAAATTAGGGTAACGAACCTGTAGGTAATCTGAGAAGGAAACAGGCGTGATTACACAATGCGAGACATATATTTTGATCAGCGCATTAGGCCCAAGAACCGCTTCCTCTGCCCAGAAACAATTCGTCTTGAGCCACAGTGCTTCGGAGCTATGGATGCAGAACAGCCGAGTTCTCACGGCTGATTTGGATTATTTGCGGACATTTCAGACGGCAATCAGATTTTCTTGCGGGCTAGTGGGTTCATTACTGAAAAGAACTAAACTGCCCTAAGCAAACGAAGACGCCGTAACAATTAACACCAGAAGTCCTCGTTGTATGTGTTATACTTCTTTGTTCGTCTTCGTTCACTTCTTGAAGTTCCCTCTTTTTCCTTTCCAAGTGGCAGTTGCGAAGTTCCTGTCTCCAATGCTTGTTAGGACTGTCCGATTACTCAATATTTTTATTACAAATAGAGTCATTCTGTATAGAAAAGAAGTATTAGATTCAGCTCTCTAAGCGGGGATCTAGGTCAGCTTTTACTTGTTTATTTCAAATGTAAACAAAACAGCACATGCACAATTCATGGGGGCTGCGGACAGTTATTCCTGTAAAATTCCCCGACGAGGACTGTGGTATGACGACGGCCGGGCAAGACAACAACTGCTCCAGTATAATGACAATGGTGACGACGACATGACGACGGCACGACGACGGCAATCATTGATTGACGTTTAAAAAAGCGAAGAGTTGCGTATCTATAGGATAGTGGCGCATGAGAAGAGACAAACGGAAGGAGCGCTAAGCGCCGAGAAGACGGGTCAATGCTCGTTGCGGCCACAGCCCTCGAAATGAGGTGAAGTGCGGAAACAGACACTCAAGTTATTTCATTTTGTTGGCGCTTGGGAAGCTTTACGTAATAATATTGTTACGGGAAGGAAGAAACTCTGGTTCACTGGTTCACTGGTTCCAGAAAGGAACGGTTTGAGGCGGCTGACGTGGATGATGTCAGATAGGGGTGAAGGCACGGTAGCATCCAGTGGAGACACTTCATATGTGACAGGCGTCACCTGGCGGAGGATGCGATAAGGGCCGTAGTATCGCGAAAGGAGTTCCTCCGAAAGACCGACACGTCGAGATGGAGACCAAACTAGCACAAGAGCACCTGGTTCGTATTCGACGTCGTGGTGGCGCTGATCGTAACGGCACTTCTGACGTGTCTGTGACGTAGGGAGACGAAGACGGGCAATCTGGCGTGCCTAGGTCACTGTGGTTATGACATCACGAGCGTACTCTGTCGGCGAGTCGAGTGTGGTCGAAGGAAGAGTCTCGAAAGGCAAGGTCGGTTCACGGCCATATAGAAGGTAGAAGGGCGAAAAGCCAGCTGTGTCGTGGCGCGAGGAATTGTACGCAAACGTGACAAATGGTAAAGCAGTGTCCCAGTCACGATGATCGGAGGAAACATACATCGGGAGCATGTCAGTTATTGTCCAGTTCAGGCGTTCAGTAAGACCGTTAGTTTGAGGATGGTAGGCTGTAAGCTTGTGTTCAGTAGCACAGGATCGAAGTAAGTCGCCGATTACTTTGGCAAGAAAGTATCGCCCGCGATCGGTGAGAAGTTGACGAGGGGCGCCGTGGTGTAAGATAACGTCGTGAAGCAAGAAGTCAGCGACGTCTGTAGCGCAACTGGTGGGAAGGGCTCTTGTTATGGCATAGCGGGTGGTATAGCCCGTAGCGACGGCAATCCACTTATTTCCGTCGTTTGATATAAGGAATGTACCGAGAAGATCAACGCCAACGTAAAAAAAAGGGTCGGTCGGTATATCCAGAGGCTGCAGCAGACCAGCAGGATGTACAGCTGGTCGTTTTCGGCGTTGACACGACTCACACGTGGCGACATAGCGACGGACGGAGTGGTTGAGACGGGGCCAGAAAAATCGCCGCCGACTTCGGTCATATGTCCGAGAGATGCCAAGGTGTCCAGCAGTGGGAACGTCGTGTAGTTGCTCGAGTACAGTCTGCTGAAGATGAGACGTAATGAAGATTACCAGCTGGGGCCCATTTGGGTGCATGTTGCGGCGATACAGGGTGCCATTTTGTAGTACGAACATGTGAAGGGATGGGTCAGACGGGTCAGAGAGCAGACGTGGAAGTCGTTCAAGATGGGCCGCAAAAGTTGGATAGAATACTATGACGTCATCCAAGTAACACAAGCAGATGGACCATTTCAATCCACGCAAGAGCATGTCCATCATACGTTCAAAGGTCGCCGGGGCATTGCACACGCCGAAAGGCATTACCCTAAACTGATAGAGGACGTCAGGTGTAAGGAATGCGGTCTTCTCACGGTCCATTTCATCCACGGCAATTTGCCAATATCCGGAGCGAAGGTCTATTGATGAAAAATAAGTGGCACCGTGAAGACAGTGCAGAGCATCGTCGATCCGTGGAAGCGGGTAGGCATCTTTCTTGGTGATCTGATTTAGATGACGATAGTCCACGCAGAATCGCCAGCTGTTGTAATTCTTTTTGACGAGCACAACAGGGGAAGGCCATGGACTGGAAGAGTGTTCAATAATCCGTTTGGAAAGCATTTTGTCAACTTCGCTCTGGATAACTTGTCGCTCACAGGTGCCGCATCGCCGGTACGATGCTTCACAACCGCGATACGATGCTTCACAACCGTAGTTTGACCCAAAGAGCCATCGTTCAGGTCGAAAATGTCAGCGTAGGACTCGAGGAGGTCACGGAGCTCTGCGGTGGATTGGGGGTCGAGGTCCGGCGCAATCATCTTTGCAATGTGCAGAAGGCGCAGAACGAGCACTGGTCGAAGATGTCGCAACAGATAGAGCTGAAGTATGGCCCTTGCAGATGCCACATGCAGATGTAGGTGACAACGTGGCAAGCGACATCCCTCGAGGAAGTACCTGATGGCACTGGCCGAAATTTAGAATGGGAAGGCAGGTCTGATTGGCCGCTACAGAAATGACGGTGTGTGGGAAGGAGACATTGCGGGAAAGCAGTACTGAAGTCGCGGGAGTGAGGACATAGTCTCCGTCAGGAACAGGTGGAGAGGCGAAAACGGTGATGCAGGTTGCTGCTTGGGGAAGAAGACGAATAAAATCCGCAGAACAAAGTTGAGTTGGGGCTTGAGCAGGAAGGTCAATGGTAAGGGGTAGGTCAAGTTGGACAACGCCAGCTGAACAGTCAATCAGAGCAGAATGGGTTGTCAAAAAGTCGAGACCGAGGATCCAATCGTGGGGGCAGCGTTCGAGCATACTAAACAAAACGGACGTGTGGCGGCTGCTGACACTGACACGCGCAGCACACATTCCGAGCACAGAAGGGGTTCCACCGTCGGCGACCTCTAGCAGTCGAGCCGGAGCAGGAGTAAGGACTTTCTTGAGGCGCGTCATGATGAACTCATGATGGAAACTTGCGCCCCAGTGTCGATGAGTGCTGTAGCAGGCACACCATCCACATCCACGTCCAGAAGGTTCCGATCAGTAGGTAGGGTCAACAGAGGAATTTCAGGCCGGGGTGCTAGAGCAGTGTCACATCCCGGAGCTGCCCCAGTCAGTTTCCCGTCGGAGAGTGGCGACGGTAAGCAGAGGATGGGGAACGACGCAGCTAGGGTGAACGGGAGCGGCTACTGTGCGGTGATGGTGAGCGGTTAGTCGCAGTCAATCGAGCGTTGCCAGGTGCATCTTCGAACTCGATAGAGGGCGCCGGGCGGGCGAGGATTCAGTGGGGAGCGGCGGTTGGCGGGAAAGCTTGGTCGAGAGAGGGCCGGCCAGGAACTTTGGCAGTGGCGAGAGATGTGACCCACACGTCCACAATACAAGCAGATGGGTCGATCATCATGTGTGCGCCATTCGGCCGGGTTGCGACAGCTCGGGTAAGGACCGCACTGGTTCCGGTGAACAGGGGCAGAGGCAGCAGACGAAGCGAAGTCAGGACGGTTGGCGGAGCAGATGGATTGCAGACTCACATTGGAAAGTTCTTGGCGAACGACCGATTGAATGAGGGACACGAGCGGCCCACAATCGTCAAAGCACTGCGTCACTTGTGTGGCAGGAGACGCTGCTTCAATTTCTCTCCGGACTATACATACGACGTTCTCGGAGGGAGTGGGCTCACGCGGAAGACAAAGGTCTTCACACGTCGATGAAGCAGCGGTGTTGGGTAGACGCGTGACCTGCTGAACTATGCGGCGGCTTTTCGCTTCTTCAAAGCGGTGACATTCGTTAATGATCTCATTGACTGTTGTGATGTTCTTATACACGAGAAGGTTAAAGGCGTCGTCCGCTATGCCTTTTAAAACGTGACTGACCTTGTCTGCCTCTGTCAAGTTTTTATCCACCTTGCGGCAAAGAGCCAAGACGTACTGGATGTACGCCACGTAAGATTCAGTGGACGTCTGTGCACGGGTCCCAAGGTCCTTCTGAGCAGCACGTTGGCGGCCGATGGGCTTGCCGAACAAATCACAAAACTTCTGTTTGCATTGCTCCCAACTTGTAATCTCTTCATGTGTCTCGAACCAGACCCGTGCCGTTTTTTTTTGAGGTAGTAAATTACGTTGGCCAGCATAAGCGTGCTATCCCACCTGTTGTTGGCGCAGACCCGTTCGTAATCTACCAGCCAGTCATTGACGTCAACGTTGTCAATCCCAGAAAACATGCCAGGTTCGCGGGGCTGGGATAGGATGACCGTCGGTGGCGTCGACGGGGCCGCGGTTGAAGACTCCCCTTCGGATGACATGGCGGCCAGGTTACGTCCGCTGCGGAGCTCCGTCTTGCGCAAGTGACTACCCCGCACCTCCACCAACAATGTTACGGGAAGGAAGAAGCGTACTGGTATTTACAGGTGGGTTTTAATCACCTATTCTGCTGCCGCCCATGGTAAACAAGAGGCCAGACAAAAGCTGTTGTATTACTGCAACCGCTCATGGCCTGAAGCCATTGTTCCTCCGTATTTGAAAGTAAGTCGGCTTGTACCGCTACTTAAACCAGGAAAGTCGCCATTTGACCTGGCCTCATATCGCCCTATTGCCCTGGCAAGTTGGATAGGGAAAATAATCGAAAATATTATCCTTACACGTCACAATGACGTGTAAGGATAACACATGACACGCTTTCGACGAGGCAGGTCATGAATAGAATATGTTACTGACCTCACAACATTCATCCAGCAACAGAAATGCCTCAAGCGCATATAGGTGGCGCTCTTTCTTGATGTGAAAGGGGCGCGCAATAATGTCACACATGAAGCAATTTTCGAGTCATTGAAGGCTGTTGGGATCGGTGGCCGAATAGTTCCGTGGATCCGCCACTATTTCTCGAGAAGGTCCTTCTTTCTGCAGACAGAGGATGACCCCATTGCCAACTATTATACATATGGCGGCGTCACACAGGGCCGGGTATTGAGATCTATTATCTAACCTAACACTGGTCGGCCTTGCTAAAAGTTTACCCAAGACCATTCACCTATCAATGTATGCTGACGATATTTGTATTTGGTCTTCTGCGGTGACTCGTCTTCAAGTGCGCGCAAAGATTCAGCGGGCAGCTACTCTTACTTTTTCATATCACCGCAAACAAGGTCTTAGGATGTCCATCGAAAAATGCGCGTTAATTGCGTTTACGCGCAAACCCATGACACCGTACCCTGTTTCTCTCAATAGCAATGGGAGGCACAACTCGCCAGCTCTGACCCCGAGGTGCAGCTAGCACTTCTGGGTCACGTAAGGCAGGCGGCAGAGGCCAGTGGAGCCCTGGACTTGGGGCCCCACCCATCGAGCTCACAACCTTTCACCCCAACCCCTTTTCAATAAAGGTATTCCTCCTCCTCCTCCTCCTCCTCCTCAATGGCCAGGCTATCGCATACCAGATGTGATTAGGTGTGATTGCTGACAGGGGCTTTTCACGGAGCCCTCCCCCCCCCCACCCCCGGCATCTACCTGTAGTGGACACTAATTTAGCTTGTACATATCATGAATTTCCTGTGCGGAAAAACCCGGGGCACGTCGGTACGGTTCATACTGCAGTTGTATAGAACAGTGTTTCTGGGCGTTTTATGGTACAGCTTGCTGGTTTTGGGCGAACTCATGCAGAACAAATATTCGCTCCCTCGAAAGAATGCAAGGCCAGGCTCTACGCAGGTGCCTTGGACTACAACGATGCGCCTCGACTCATACAACAGTGGTGATTTCCAGAGACTACTTGATGTCAACATACATCACAGTTGACAACGTGAGAGCACACATTCGACATCTCTGTCACGTCCCCTGTCCCTATATTCTTACTTTGCCGACGCAAACACCTCAAGCCACGATTTCGAAATTCGTTGCGACGCATCAAGGCTGCCTTCCGTCGGGCTTTACACCAGCAGCAAGACCACTGTTACCCCGTGGTGTCTACGACTGCCACAGGTACACCTCAGGATTCCGGGAATTACCAAAAGGACCCGTCATTCCACCATGTCTCTACGACAGCTAGTAGACATTGTCATTACTGAACGATGCATATGACCAAAAAACGCACATTTACACCAATGGATCTGTCTCATCCACCAGCTCCACCGGTGTTGTTGTCATCTACAAGTCACAATCAAGTGCAAAACAAGAATGGGAACCGAAGGGCTCGATTTTATTAGTCATAACCACATAAAGCCAACAGACAACGAAGCCAAAGAAAGCTACAGGAATTTCAACTACACTTAATTTCCCCGATGCTTTCCTTGGCTTCGTTGTCTGTTGGCTTTATGTGGTTATGACTAATCAAGTGCAAAGTATTCCACATAACGACCTCTACGAAAACAGAATTTGTCGCCCTGCATACTGCTGTTAATTACTCCAACCAAGCAAAACCTCGAAAGTAGTTTGTTTTTTGTGACTCCAAGGCAGCCCTTCAGAGTCTGTAGTCAGCCTTATGACGCAAGACCCATGAACAACTGGTGTTTGAGACTAGAGAACTTCTCCATCAGAAACCCTCACAATTCCTATACCCTTGTGGAGGACAGACACTGCGAGGCTGCTTCGTTTACTTGCTCAAACCAAAGACTCAAACTTTGTGCAACACCCCGATTGTCTCAAACTGTCGCCTGCACCGGCTTGATAATATATTGAAGCTGCAGATTGATTTGCACTTCTCCCGCGATGATGCAACTTACTGTGCCACATGCAGTTAAAAGGGTGGCTTTTACGAAAGCTTACTCATTTCTTATTGTAACGTCCAACACACCTATCTGTGACTTGTTTTTTGTAATCTTAATGACATTGAACGCGACGTTCTTGGGAGTGCGTAAAATTTATTAGACAGCAGATCCTTTTCAGAGAGACATATTCTTGGACTATGGCCCCATGCGTCACAGGCTTACAAAGCGACGTGGGCATTGCTAGGGTTCATGAAATCGACTGGCCTAAGTGATCGATTGTAGGCGTGAAGTGGAGGACAACCGCACGTGTTCGCACTGATACTACCTTCTTCCCTCCTTCTCCGTTCTTTATTTGCATACGACGTTCTCGGAGGGAGTGGGCTCACGCGGAAGACAAAGGTCTTCACACGTCGATGAAGCAGCGGTGTTGGGTAGACGCGTGACCTGCTGAACTATGCGGCGGCTTTTCGCTTCTTCAAAGCGGTGACATTCGTTAATGATCTCATTGACTGTTGTGATGTTCTTATACACGAGAAGGTTAAAGGCGTCGTCCGCTATGCCTTTTAAAACGTGACTGACCTTGTCTGCCTCTGTCAAGTTTTTATCCACCTTGCGGCAAAGAGCCAAGACGTACTGGATGTACGCCACGTAAGATTCAGTGGACGTCTGTGCACGGGTCCCAAGGTCCTTCTGAGCAGCACGTTGGCGGCCGATGGGCTGCCGAACAAATCACAAAACTTCTGTTTGCATTGCTCCCAACTTGTAATCTCTTCATGTGTCTCGAACCAGACCCGTGCCGTTTTTTTTTTTTTTGAGGTAGTAAATTACGTTGGCCAGCATAAGCGTGCTATCCCACCTGTTGTTGGCGCAGACCCGTTCGTAATCTACCAGCCAGTCATTGACGTCAACGTTGTCAATCCCAGAAAACATGCCAGGTTCGCGGGGCTGGGATAGGATGACCGTCGGTGGCGTCGACGGGGCCGCGGTTGAAGACTCCCCTTCGGATGACATGGCGGCCAGGTTACGTCCGCTGCGGAGCTCCGTCTGGCGCAAGTGACTACCCCGCACCTCCACCAACAATGTTACGGGAAGGAAGAAGCGTACTGGTATTTACAGATGGGTTTTAATGGCTGCGTAGAGAAGCGAAACCCAGAATCTTCTTTGTCGTCTCCCAAGGCACCAACCATATCCTCTTCTTTCCGCATTACATACTGTGACGATCAGTTCTGGGGATCGTACGCCACAGTGTCCATTTGTAACGTCAGCCTACCGCCTTTGTGGTAGAAAACAGAATTTTATTAAAGCGAAACATTGTATGTCTCACTGATCCATTCATGAGCGCCGAAAACGCACTGCAGGAAAACCAGCTTACACAATGGAACTATCTGCACATCTGCACACACAGTAGAACAACGGCGCATGACATACGTATCCTAGAACACCACAGTTTACATTCGCAGTTGTACCGATAAGAACAATGGGAACTCCAACGCCACGCTACCCAGGCGGACTATATCTGCCGTTGCCGATACACGGGATCGGCCTTACGGGCACCAACACGCTCGCGCCTACGTTCGCGTACGGCAGCCTCTTCTGCCGTGCGCTGCACCCGCGGCCTACCCATGGTGACGGCCGGGAATGCATTGCGTGACGCACGTAATGCAATGCACATATATACAGTTCGTATTGGTAGCGTGGCGTTGCAGTTCCTATTGTTCTTATCGGTACAACGGCGAATGCAAACTGTAGTGCGTGTATCGGCAACGGCAAAGCCTCTGACCGTCTACCATAGCGATCGCAAGGCAATACTGTGCAAGCGTAGAGTCGTCCGCGAAAGTGTGAGTGCCTGCGTGTTATCAATGGCTACATGATCTAAAATAAAGTCTATGCACCTTAACGAAATGTGTCTTCATTCAACTTCAACGTTAAAAAATACAATCCTAAACAAGCAGTCAAATCACATATGCATCTCACCGGGTCACTCAGCATTTCTTGGGTTCGGTGCGTGGTCGTTGGCTTTGGAATTTGTCTCTGATTCAGTTTGCATGGGAGAAAGTTTCACGTTCAGCCATTTTTCTTTAAGAAAGAATCTTTCATTTTTGCAATATTTATACACCTTTAATATAACGCAACGGATACTCAACGATCACTTCTGACTGTTGCTCAAAGAAGTAAGAAAACATAGCAATGCCCAAACAGCGGACTGATGGTTTCTGTCTACGATGATGCATGAAACGTCAAACACGGGGCGACGGCTGCTGCGCTCGCAGGTGTGCGTTGCGTCGTCACAGAGTGCCGCGGGTGCGACAGATAGAAAAGGCCCGGCTCTCCTGCGCCCAAGAGATGCGTTGTGAAACGACGGCAGCCTTGGGTGTACCGTCAGCCATTTGAGGGCTGCTGCTCAACACAGGGCGCAGTCGAGTTTTCGTAAGAGGCAAGACGTGGAAGTGATAAATCGTTTTCTCGCACTTGATATCCTCCTATACCGTCCTATATCCTCCACATTACTTTTGCTGCAGAAAACATAGCTGACATTTTGATGTTTACTATATACCGAAGAAGATTCTGTAGTCAAGATAACGACCGCTATTCTATGGGAAGAAAGGAATGCTTGTTATATATATATATATATATATATATATATATATATATATATATATATCTATCTTTTTCTCACTTTTCGTAGCTACTCATGAGTTATAGGGGACAAGCTGCAGACTCACAGCATCAAGAATGAAAAAGAAATGCCACTTTGTACGCGTAGTACATTTTTTTTTTTGGGGGGGGGGGGGGTTCTTTTAGTTGATATAAGCATGTTGCAAGCGGTACTATCCGTAATTACCGTTCACTCCCGTGGAATAGCTGTTACGCAATTGATAGAGCATACGATGGGTTAGAAATATTACAAGATCGTTCTAGGTAGCCAGGACTGGGTATTTCTGAGCTCAAGCCTAATGTATGTTATTATGTTACGGTGCTATAAATATTCAGTTTGTCTGCGACAGAACTTTATGCTTTTAATTCTGGGCCTATTACCGTTACTTAGGCATGCTTAGACCTAACACAGCGACGTTTTGGTTACGAACCTAGACTTAACGAGCATATACGTGCCGCTGTCATAGGGAAACACAAGCTGGGATAGACTGCTAGAGAACACGAACAGTGCGTGAAGCGCGTTGATGGGCGTCAAGATCGGACTACACTGCAGCAAAAGTGCCAGGGTAACGATTTCATTAAAGTGCGATAGTACAAATAAAATCGCGTCTTAAAGCAAGTTGCTGCAAACATTTATTAGGTATATGTTTGCTGTGGATATACATGTAGAATTCATGGTTCCCAGCCGATTGCTAGAAGTAAATGTATACCCAAAAATAACCAAAGGGAAGAATAATACTTTATTCAGCCAACAATAATGTAGAATCATCGTCATCATTCAAGGGAAAACACGGGGAATGAGGGAGATGGAAATTCAAGGCGATGAGCAACAAGAGAACAAGGTGAGAGCAGGAGCCAACGTTTCGACAAAAGGACTTTTCTTCAAGGCGACATATGCTCTCCTCTGCACAGTATATATAGGTATAGGGTTCTACTGAAGGGGAGAGAAGGTAAGGCCGGTAGGTGAGGTAACGAGCAAGAGTGTATTGGCGGCGAGGGCGGAGAATCTCAAAAAAAGAAGAAAGATAATGCGCTACTGATAGTCGGTGAAGAATTTTAAGCTGCGCCGTGTGTTAGCCGGTTGACCTGTAATTGCAGGTTCCTCTTTCGTGGAACGGGCCTGGACGACGGAGAAGGGGGGCGGGGGGGGGGGGAATTATCTGCTCCGCTGGAGGTCAGTGAACTATTGTGTTTGACAGAGAGAATAAAGGTAGCGGCAGAAAAATAGTGCTCATGGGAAAAAAAAGGGGGGGGGGCAAAATATATAAATAAAAGTACGAAATGAATGAGTGAAAGCTAAGGAAAGTGTACCGCTGTACCGAAGAGGTATCCATAATAAGTGGCGCACATCTCACACCCTTTGACCCGTGGCACCGTACGTTGTTGATGATGATGATCATGATTGTTTATTAGAATCTTCAAAACGGGCTGGTGACAAATAGTCACCTAGCCTGCTTCAGTGAACCAAGTCCAGTTTCATGCATCATGCAATTGCTATATGCAACTTACATGTCGCACTCGCTGCGTTTGCAGGCACCTTAACTAGATGGCGCCATCATACTGGCAGAGGCTCGGGCAGCTCGGGATCGCGTTGATGGCGCTCCTCATCTGAATCGCATCTCGTCGTGTGCGCCTGCGCACGTGGCGTTTGCAGGCGACTAACCTAGATGGCGCCACCATACTAGCGGGGGCTCGGGTAGTCTGCGCTTGCGCGCCTGCCTAGGGTGCGTTTATAGGGCATTTTTCTGCTGCCGGATGGTAAGCACTTTCGTGGCTCAGTGGTGAAGTATTCGACTCCCGCGCTGCGGGCCTGGGTTCGATCCGGGCGGGGACCGGATACTTTTTTTCGCATTTCCGGCGATAGCGGTTACGGTCACCAGTGGCGGCAGCGGCGGACACCATCGCGAAACAAAACGGCTATTGGAATGAGCCAATAACAGCTTACGCTGTAAAAAACAATTCACCGTACCAGGGACACCATATGTTGACCCGTATGGCAACGGCGAGCCGAAACATGCTTCTATATACATCGACCGGGGCAAACGCAGTACGGGACATTTATTCAAACGCATGCATAGCACGCGACTGCAGGCAATACGTTAACAGCGGCAATGCAGACGCTGTACCGCTTCGCCTAGTGGGTGGATTCATTATTTGGATGAATCTGAACCTCAGAAAGAATTAAGGTTCGGGCCAGATATTCAGGGCAGGACAGCATGGTCCTCCAGTGGACGAAGAGGTACAGCGGTACCTCTTGGGTACAGCGAATCGTAGAGCTACTTGCGCGGCTACAACCAGGGACGCTATAACGTACAATGATTACAAACTGTTTTGATTCCAATTCTGCAATCAGCCTCCACGATTTGTCAACACATTTTCGGGCCACTCCCAAATTCGCCTGTCTGTCACGCGACGTCACGAAAACAGCGATAGATCCCCATTTGATATAACGTGTACACACTGATTAGGCATGATTAAAATGCACAAAAGAAAAAAATCATTCCTGATTCGACGCTTTTTCACCATTAGCCCTCTGTTATTGGTCCAATGTTTTCTGGCTACGCCCACTTCGCCTGTCTGTCACGCGACGTCACAAAACCGCGAAAACTCACGACGTCGAAGTGACGTGTACGCGAAAAAAAATGCATTATATACCGAAGAAAACTGATTTTTTTTCTGAATAGCCACAGACTGCCCCGTTCCGAAAGGAATAGAAGATGGCTACCCGTCGATCGCTCAGGCCCTCGCTACTCGCACCTGCCGGTGAGCATGTATTTATTTGCACATGATTAATCTTTTTGCGTGGCAGTAAAACGTTATCGAACCCTTTCGGCATGCATACGACATCGCTCTGCCAACTCTTCCTTGCGGAGGATCCGTTTTAGTGGCATTCTTATCCTTCCGTTGCACGCCGCCGCGATTTTCGACCAGCCACCGCAAGCTAATTAAGGCGAAGCGGACCAATCGGAGAAGCCGGCAGCACCCTCTTCATGCAGTTATCTATTTTCACTGTGCTGGCTCGGCCCCATTGAAACCCTCTCCACTAGAGCGTGCTCCTCGCCTCTTGTCAGCCAATTAGATAACAAACACCTCTCAGTGCAGGCAATGTTATTCGTTTTGAAAGCGAACAAAGGTGACCTCCTATAAAGGAGGAGAGTGTTTGATTGGGTTGTTCAGAGAACGCTGCGGGTCCCCGCCCGATGCTTGCGTCGGTGGTTACGTAAATTTGACGTCAGGAGTTTGGAATCAAAACAGTTTGTAATCATTCTACGTTATAGCGCCCCAGGCCTGATCGGGCTCTGCACACTGCTGTGCAGAGAGCATTATAAGCCGCAGCTCGCCACCGACGCCGGGCAGACAGTTCACATCGTTCTCGTCAAAACGAGGTGAAGAGACTTTGCCGCGAAGACCCTGTTGTGCGTGGTGTCGAAATTGGATACTATATACTCTTGAGCCGCTCCACCAGCTTACGCTGTGACTGTGCTGCGTGTGCCGCGCAGGCCTGTGGCTTTTTCTATTTTGGAGGCAGCAGAACATGACGGTGGGCAGTCACTATGTATATAAGCTGTTGCGTGGCACAAACGCATAACGTAGACCACTGGTTCTGCTGACAAGGCTCGTAGCCGGGGAAAGGTCTGCGAGAGGTCATCCTTCTTGGGGATGCCGGGCGCGTTTGCTGCAGCTGAAGACCAAGTAACAAATTGAGGTCGGCGGTGGTAGCAAATATGGTGATCGCCCACAGGAATTGGCAGGTCGTGTAAAAAGGTTGTATCCGTGCCTTTTCCGGTGACATACCTTTTCGTGCGTTTCGCGTGGAAGCGACGCTCCGCCCGCCGACCAGCCGGCCGTGAACGGTGGAGGACAAGAATGGTACAGAATCGAGTGGACGGCATTGCTATAAATATTGTGCGGCTGTGAGTGTCGTTCTGCGTGGAGATCACGAGCGGTACCGATATAGCTACACTAACGCTCGCACGCTGTATCATGGTACTCGCTAACACCATCGTATTTTTTTGTCGGTTGCGCGAACACCAATCAGCGACGGGGTGGTTATAGGCACGTGTGTTTTAATGCAACACATTTTTCGCGTCATTGCGAAACACTGCAGTATAGGTAGGTTCCCGTGTAGTCTGGTTTGGGGCCTCTTCAATAAACGAATGTTTACAGAGGTGAAATGAGAACCATGATCTTTGAGCTCATAGCCGGATGTTCTACTGATAGAGTCGTATACGCAGACATACCTAGAGCCAATAATTGTAAATGTTATGCTTTGCGCAGCACTGATGCCCTTTGTGAGAAGAATCTGCAAAATTGTTTCTCTCGTTTTCAATGTAACGCCTATTATTCAATTCGTAGAAACTATGATACAGTGAAGGGTTCACTAAATGCTGCCCGTCAGCCCCTATACTATTCTCGAGCCATTATTTTTCAAGTTAATATGAGCACCATCAGCGGTGTTTGCTCGAAGCTAAAGTTTGGCGGCATCCCAGATATTGCAGCGGAACCTCCCTACACGAGTGCCATGAGAATTGACTATGACTAGTGCATTCGCTAACACAAGTCAATCGAACATGATTGCGCCCAGAAGTACAATCTAATATTCGCAGTCATAATCTCATTCTTTGAGTTTTTCCCTTCGCACTTTTATTGTAGGTTTGCGTTTCCGTGCGTATATTCAGAGCTTCTAGTTTATTCGACGCAGTTCTTGATGGAACACTCTTATTTTATTTATAAGCGCATTCCTTTGTTCTTATTGATTACGTACCACCATATAACAAAACTCTGAGCAGTCGAAATAATTCCGTCAGGCGTTTAGGCAACCCCGCCTTCAGCGTTCCAGGACGTCATCGTATTCTCCGAAAACACGCTCACTAATGACGTTTTCTCCTTGATCTCTGCTATCCAGCTTATAAAAGGAGAAATGGGTGCGTTTCCCTTGGAACAAATATGTTTTATTACTTCTAGTATTTTATTAATTCTCCGTTATCCTAATTTATCAGTCTAGTGTGTGACGCTGTACGTATAGCGTTATTAGAATGCTACCTGTGTTCAGAACCAGTGACGTCTTTTTGAAGGCGTGGCTGCATGCGCCCATTACCGCCCGAGTTTCGGTTTCGCACGGTTATAGAGATTCGTCGCGCTAAATAAGTGCGGGGAATCGCAACTTTTTTGGTAATTTACACGCTGATGCACCCTGTATAAGCCGGTCACTTCAAATTATTCATTGTCATCCACATCTTTCCAAGTTAATCGCGTGGCTTTGGTTTATTAGCCCTATAATTACCACGCTTTATGCTTCCTGTGATGTCCGCCGCCACATACACCATGGTCCCGAAGAAACGAAACCATAATTGTCGGAAAAGGGAAATAACTGTGGTGAATGACGGCTGGTGTTTTCTAGCAGGAAAATGTATTTGTGTAAAATCGAATACGACCGGAGCTAGCTGATGCTGGAGTGAGGCTACATTTTTTATATTTCAGGCTATTTATATAGTAAGGCTATTTATTTATATGGAAAAATCAAACGTTTCGCATAAGCTGGCACGAATACATTTTTGGCACGAACACACCTGCAAACAAAACACGTCCTTCTGGCTTGCAATATCAAAGTTCTGAATATGGGTCTCGCACTGCTATGGATACTTTTTATATACTGAAAAGCTTTGTATAAGCACTTCAAATCGTTATACGCGTGCTTTTTCCGTGTTAAAGACGAACATAAGGTAGCAGCAAACTTGTACTTTTCTAAAATATGGTCCAAGTTGTAGGACATATGAAAAAATTTCTAAACTGTGTCGTTTAATTGCAGTGTTTGCAGTTGATTATTCTACCGCTGGAAAACACTATACCCACTGAACACACATTAGTCTATAAACAGTCTTCAAGACGTCTTGAAAAGATAAGCAATAAGTCTTGAAAACCCTTTTAAAGTTTACAAGACGTCTTGGAGACGTTTTGGCAAGATATTAAGAACTTCTTCAAGACATCTTACCAAGATTTTGTCGGACGTCTTAAAACGTCTTGTAGCCGTCTCTAAGACAATCTAAAGCACCGCCAAATTTGGGATATCAGACGATTTGCAAGAGTCTGGTAGACGTCTTGCAAGACATCTTGGGAGCGTTTTGAAAACAGCTACAAAACGTTGTGCGGGACGTTTTGAGGATGTCTTGAAAACGTTTTTAAATGCTTTAAACATCTACTGGCCAACTAAGGCATGACCTTTTCTAGCCGCTCGTACTTAGCTAATTAAGCCCTATTTTACAGTATTTACAAAAGATAGTGAGTGTAAATATACTTAGGCTAAAGTGCAGAGGATGTGAAATCTGAACACGACGTAGGTTATTTCAACACAGAATGTATTCCATAAAGTTACCAAGTCTTCACTTTGTGGAAAAAAAAGTGAAGAAACAAGTAAGCAATAGACATGGTGTCTGGGAATATATACATACTAGATAAAGTACAACGGACTTGACCTCTCTAAACTTTAGTTCAACACATAATCTATTGTGAGCTAGGGGAAGCACTAGCACATTTTAAATAGTCTCTAGAAGCTAAAATTACGTCATATTACAATCCAGATGGTCTGTCTCCTTCCGATGTCAACTATCCAACGAAATGTTGCTCAGCTTCAGTGATCTTGCCAGAAACGGCATACACTGCCCATTATAGTCCGGGAAGACCCAATATCATTTTACTTACTTTGTCAAGACTGATCTAGATTTGCAGATGGAATAATATCAAAGACTCCTGCAACAATATTACAGAAGTTTTCCTTGCATGCATGCTTGGCACGCACAAGAATTTAGATACACAAAGCACCCTTCCATTATAGCATTAATTATAAAGTAATTGAGTGTCTCCCTGTTATCTGCTACATAGAGAAATCAATGAGGATGTTCGTATTCCTCGCAATATTGAAAAAAGGTTGGCTTTAGCGACAGCACCAATCCATATGGCCCATTTCTTGCAACCCGCCATAGCAACACTGAAATATTGGCAAAGCCACAAAAGCGATAAACACGTGTCAAAGTCACGTACGCTTAACATAAAGCATGATGGTTCACACAAATGAAGAGCTAAAGTGGTCAAAGGTTTCAAATAATTTTTAATAAATCAGTAACACGCCACTACATAAGCAAAATGTTTCTAATGCACCTCCTAGAGTTTTGCATTCTTGCTGTCTGTTATAACAAATTGGCTTAGGCATTTCCACAGGCTGATGCACGCGCAGAAAATTCAGCGTGTTCCAATGATGCTTCACCTCAGATTTCGCATTAGAAGGTAAGACAACAGATTAACAAATATGTTACAGTGAAACTTCGTTATAACTAAACGGGATATAACAAATTATTGTATACAACAAAATGACATTCCCGCTTAAATCCCCGAAGATATCCATGTTTTTATAACCTCGTTTCGACGAAGTAAAATTATCCTGCCAATAGATACACCAAACTTCAGTTTTCTCCGAAAAAAGAAATGCCCGACCCTTGCAGGCTCGCTTCTGCTTTTCGCAGGGTAAAGCACACATTCGTTGCCGATGTTTCAAACGTTTAAGTATTTGCGTTGAATCCACCGTCGAACACTGGTCCTTGACACCACTACGCGTAGTTGCGCATAAGCAGACTCTAGATCGCCATCGCAATTCCTCTCATTGCGGCACCACGCAGGCTAGTTAGTGCAGCTATAGGCGTGGCCTCGGAGATTGCGCCCGTGCAATTTCAGAGGCCATGCCTCCCTGTGTGTACCACGTGCTACTCGCACACGACGAACATTGTTGGTGTCGCAGCGTGTAACCTACTCGACCGCGTCGCCGTTTCGCCGGTTTCGCGATGCTAGAGACGACCCAACTAAAAGCGGTAACGGAAGATCACATTGAAACAGAAGGCCACTATCGTAAAGGCAGTCGTGTCAGATGCTAAGAAGTGGTGTGTTAAGGACGCCTATGAAGTCAATGTCCCACGCTTAGGCCCATTAGTTGCAGCATGAACAGGCAGAGGTGACGATGCAGAAGATATGTTGCAAGCATTGCATACAGAACAGCCTGCGCGAATCGCGACTATCTTTACATCAGCGAAAGCAGTCATTCTGAAAGCGCTTGAAGCAAGAAATCTATGTCAAAGATATGAATTAGAAATGAATCAGAAATGAAGAAACAATGTCGTTTCCATTGCACTTGCGGAGCACGTGGCAAGCTGAATATGCGACCGACGAGACGAGGCTTCGATCATTGCTAAGGAAACTGGATTTGAAGGGAGTTTCTCGAATCCCTTGCTATATATCCAGACTACAAAAAAAAAAAACTACAGAAAAAACGCTCCATCGCAACCATGGAAATATCCCGCCTGCATATGCAGAATGCCGTCGTTTCGAGCAGTTCGTGTTGTGAACAAGGCTTCCGTACGTCCAATGCTTATTAACACTTTTTGATCGGCGTCCTTTGTTTTTTTTTCTTTTTGTTTATAACATGAACTCCAGAACCAAGAGAATGCATAAGCCAGATGCAGCATTGAATTTGAATTTATTATCCTATCTGTTGCAAAGTATGGAGGTCAATGTGAGCAAAAAAAAAAAAAAAAAGCTGAAGACTGCAAAATTCTACGTATTAATCATTCTTGTGGTTTAAATTAGGACAGATAGATTTGTCAAGAACCAAGTGAAGCAGCATAAAGAAAAATTCGGTCCAAACTAGCAGTTAATGAGGACACAAAAATACATATGCCGCACATACAGGCCACACTTAGAATTAATTTATTTAAAGGCGCAAACGATAGGACATTACATCCGTGTGTTATACTGAAGGCCAACATCTTGTTCTGTCATTACTGAGGCCGCAGTTGACGCATTCACCTTCTTCTGTCATCCTCGCCACAGTGGTAAGCTCAACCTACTCAGCGGTTGGTTCAGCTTACCGGTAACAGCATACTCAATTAAAGTGACAATTACATGACAGGCGTCATGGGCTAGTCATATCACTACTTCAAACCATTACGTTATTAAGGACCTGGAATAGCATGTCAGGCGAATATCCAGGCTAACATCTCCAGCATCTCATTAAAGAATGTTTCTTTCTCTCTCTCTATGTGACACAGAAAGCAGCTTAATAACGTAATGGTTTGAAGCATGTGCTATGACTGGACCATTACGCTTGCCCAAGTGCTATCTGCCGCATGAATGTTTTTTTTTTTTTTTTTAGTTTGGTTCAGTTTAAAAAAAAATAAAACCTTGTAGAATGAGAACATACGGTATGTTCTCATTCTACATAGTCTTACCCGCCGTGGTGGCTCAGTCAGCTAAGGCGTTGCGCTGCTGAGCACGAGATCGCGGGATCGAATCCCGGCCGCGGCGGCCGCATTGCGATGGAGGCGAAATGCAAAAACGCCCGTGTGCTTGCGTTGTAGTGCACGTTAAAGAACCCCAGGTGGTCAAAATTAATCCGGAGCCCTCCACTACGGCGTGCCTCATAATCAGAACTGGTTTTGGCACGTAAAACCCCAGAAGGAAGGAAGGATCTACATAGTCTTTTTTTTAATTTCAACTGAAATAAATTTTAAGAACATGTGCTAGACAGCACAATTGTGCTCTCCAAATTGTTCTAAATTACTCGATGAGGTGGTCTATTACTTCTACGAAAAATGAAAACGTTTAATTGAACAATTGACAGTTGACCTAATTAACGTTTTAATAATTACCTCACTGCACATATTTTAATTGTAGCTAGTGATTATGCCTAGCATATCGACTTGAAACAAATTCTGAGGATGGCAACGGTTTCGAGATATGCGGTATCAAACTTACAGTAAAAATGCACATTTTTAACTTAATTTTTAAGAAAACGCTGTTTCATACATTGAAGCACACACTAACTGGAACGCCAATGCATTTCGGTGGACACATTCAAAATTATTATATCGAAACTAGCGTAGTCCTCAAATCTCGTTCTAAGTCGATATGCATTGCATACGCACTGGCTACAATTCGTAGATTAAAATATGTGCTGCAAAGCAGTTAGTGTTTATTAGCGCAATTAAGTAAATTATTCGAAAAGCATATTGGTTTCTCGTAACGTAATGGCCGCCTTATCGAGTAATTTTGATCAAGGTTTATAATTGTGCTATCGGCCACAGGCAATTTATAAAAAAGTGGTGCAGCTAAAAAGAGACACCACGTGTATGGACACATAATCCACTATGGAACAATAATGTGGCCTGACTTGTCAACTATATTTCCGCATGTCTATGGCACAAGATGAATAAGAAATGACCTTTCCAGCGTTGCAAATAATTAGTCTTGATATAACAAAGGCCCATCGTTATGTGGATCACAGGAAATCACTCTCTCATGCATCGTTCTGTTTACCAGCGCTTCAGCTTGCTGATAGAACGCTGCAAGTGTCCGATTTTGCTCAACGCTTGACGCTACGCTCGAGTAAGTACACATACCTCAATTTATTTAATTATCCAGGTACCTCACGGGTTCCCACTAGAACATTAAATGAACAAGCATTTACCATATGCCGCTCTACCATTGCCGCTATCGTAACCACCAGCTACCGGTTGGTTTGCTTGCATTGCCTAAACACGCCACGCGTACAACTGGCGCAGCTTAGCGAGCACGCGCCAACCAGACTTGTGCCTGAGACCGTCGCGGCAACGGTATAAAGCGATATATAGCGCTATGCTATACGTTCGTAACAACCCTAAAATTTCAATTTCCCTCCCCTTCCAGAAAAGTGAGTTGGAGGAAATCGCTACTAGCGATCCCATAAAGCTCCGATAAAATAACCGATAAACAAGAAACAAATCATCAGTTCACAACAGCGTGACCCGCCGCGGTGGCTCAGTCGGCTAGCATTGCGCTGCCGAGCGAGCACGAGATCATTTCGATGGAGGCGAAATGCAAAAACGCCCGTGTGCTTGCGTTTTATTGTACGTTATAGAACCCCAGGTGGTCAAAATTAATCCGGAGCCCTCCACTACGGCGTGCCTCATAATTAGAAGTGGTTTTGGCTCGTAAAACCCCCGAAGAAGAAGAACACAACAGCGTGGAAACGCGTAGATGGCCTGGCGATATTTCTTTAACCACAGAAACAATCAAGGAAACAAGATATGGGGCGTGCTGTAGGTGCGCAAATCCCGTCTGCGGCGGCCGCATTAGAATGGGGGCGAAATGCAAAAATGTCCGTGTGCTGTGCATTGGGTGCACGTTAGAGGGCCACAGGTTGTCAACATTGATCCGAAGTCCCCTCCTAAGGCGTACCTCATAATCATATCGCGCTTCTGGCACGTAAAGCCCCAGATCTTTATTAATTTGGAAAACGAGTTACCTAAAGTTTCGTTTTCAGCCCGCGAGAGTTAGCATATTCATGACTTGCGGTGCTAACGCCGATGCGAATTAAAGTAAGCCATCCAGAATTTCTGGGTCAAATGGATAGCGCCAAAGAAAATTATGCGCAAAGCAGCGTGTTCGCGAGTCCGCGTCCATGAGCAGGCACCCACAAAGATCGCAATATTTTAGAAGTGCCAACCAGCAATCAATAGATTCGAAGCGTGGGGGACTGTAGCTCGACCGAATGCGCTGTACACAGTTACATCACCGTCACTAAAAGCAAACGAAAATAATAAAACAGGTAGGTCACACGCAACCAGTACAATACGAGTTGAAACGTAACACGTTGCAAGCAAGCGCAGTATACCACGCAACATCAAGCGCGCGATTTTACGCGAGAACAATGGGGATCAAGATTCGAGGCGGGAATATTTTCGAACGGTGTTACAGGGCCAGCCAGGAATTGTATAACAGTAAACATGACAAACAAATTATGTCGGCTACGCAAGTTTGCCTGACCCCTTTCTTCATCGCCAACAATGCGGGAATGGTGGGCCACTGGAAGAGCAAGCAGCGTAGTTCTGTATCGCCAAACGAGCTACACTAGTTGAAGCCCTAAAGTTTCGGCATGCGTACTAGCAGCAGCTGTGATAAGCCTGTCATGAGTAATTACCTCTCCTTAACGTTAAAAAATTATGGGGTTTTACGCGTCAAAACCATGATCTGCATTATGAGGCACGCGTGAGGGATTCCGGAATAACTTGGACCCCCCGGGATTCCTTAGTGCGCACCTAAATCTAAGTACACAAGTGTTTTAGCGTTTCGCCCCCACACTGCAGGGACACTAACTGTCCCGAACGCATTCCACGGACCATGGCTGACTGCAATATAATTAGGAATTAAATTTGTCAGTGCAGCGCTATATCTCGCACGCTGTCGGGATAATCGAGAAAAACACGAAAACGCGTCATGAAATAGTTATTCACAATCTCGAAAAAGCAAGCATTATTTTATCTGTGACAAACATGTATCAGCGTTTAATTTAAGACGACGGCAAGCTCACAGTATACTTTTCGAGCGGGTCGCGCAAACGTGACATGCCCAAACCAAGGGCATTTGGGGGTAACAGTTCTCAGAAATAAGGCACTTTCGTGTGGTACTCACTTTTTTTTGTCCGTATCGACGAGGCAGGATCCGCTTTCCGAGTCAAAGAAGCGACGCCGCGTACTCCGAGGGTCAGCAAGGGTCCTTGGTTAACGCATCGAAGACACAAGATGAAGAGCACGCACTGCCAGTTTTCAAAGTCGAAAACAAAGGCGCGAACCGACTTGCCCGAGCAACCGGCACCGCTTCCCGCCGTGAAAGATTTGAAAGGGGGAAAAATTGGAAGGGCAGGTCGGGAGAGAGAGCGGCAAAGGGAGGTTGAGCTCACGCGACCAACGCAACGCCCTCTCTCATGCCTTTCGTCACGTGATAGTTGGAGTCGTCGAGAGAGAGAGAGTGGTTGTGAAGAGGAAGAGGCGCTATGCAGCCAGGACCGCCGGGCATGGGGGGAGGTAGAAACTTCCTATCTCATCCTCCTTCCATGCCTGCCAGTCGTGGCACCGTTAACCTTTCGTTAGCACGGAGAAAGGAAACTCCGTAAACGCGTTCGTGTAGAGCACCCGCACTGAAATGCGCAATGCTTGCAGCGTTAGCTCCGGCTACTTAGGAATGGTGAAATCGACATTCTCGGCAATTGCTACACCGATTTCGATGACGTTTCTTGTATTTAAAATAAAATATAAAATCAAGTTTTGGCTGGAAGCAGATGTTAATTTATTGTCGGCGCTGTCTTTCGAAAGATTCTCGAAAATTGGAAAGTATTTTTTTTTGCAAAGCCCTTGTAAACGTTGTGAGAAGTGGACTGCAAACTTACTTCTAAAGCAAATTTGCCCGCCTTAGCACTCCAATCAAGGTAGACGCTGGCATAATACCCCCCCCCCCCCTCCCCTCCCCGCCATTCATATGCTGTAGATGGCTGTACTGAGCTGCTGACCGACCGTGCTCAGTCCTGGTGACTGCAATATCAATTTTGGTGCAGTGCTAAGAGTTTGTTAAGTTCGCGCTTCTATTGTGAAAAATATTCCAAGTAAATGCACAAAGCAAGGTCATTCAAAACATTTCAAATATGTCGCAAATAAACGTTGCAGTATTAAAATTTCTGCCAGCACTTGCTATAACATGTGGTGCACTTCTAAAATTGCCGTGCTGTGGTTGCAAATAATTGGGCAAAACGAACACGTCTAGATGAAATGCCATGATACGCTGCTCTCCCCCCACAGTGCACATCAATATTTATAGCGCCAATTTTAGCTATAGCTTTTGAGCGTATATAGGTATTTAATTTGAAAGAGCGAAGAAATGAACGATTCAGTCTCACAACTTCGGAGTACACGACGGTGAAAAGCGTTATAAGAAATTGATGAACTTACGATACTATAGTTTTTTACTACTTGAATAACCAGCTGACAGCGGAATTGTGATGCAGCTCAATGTACAGATTTCGGTAGGAACGAAAAACTGTCAAATAACGCGCTGGCGTGGAGGTTGAACTAGCATCGTGCGAAAAACGCCGATTGTGACAGCCTGCAGAAAACCGAACAGGTAAGAACCCGAGCGATCTTCTGCCACAAAAATATATCCTCGGGCTCAGGTATTCATCTATCTGAAACTAACGCTCACACTAAATTTGCTCAGCTGCTCAATGTAGGCACACGTTTTTCTGTTACCCGCCATGGTAGCTAAGTGGCTATATCATCGCGCTGCTGAGCTCGAGATTGGGGATACGATAGGATCGAAACGCAACAACGATCGTGTACTTAGATTGATGTGTATCTTAAAGGTCTCAGGTGGTCAGAATTAATCCGGAGTCTCCACCTACGGTCTGCTTCATAGTTAAGAAACGTACAACCCTTGTATTTATTTTTCAATTTTTCTGTTTTCTCAATTAACGTGGTTAAAGGCCTTAGGTCTTGCATGTATTCTGCCTTCAATCTAGCACATTTTTTACGTTTGCTTCATGTTTTTTTCTTCGTGAAATAGGTATAGACGCTACGACTGGACGTACAGCGCAACGACACATGTGCAGCTAATGGAAATGTACACCTTACAGGATGGTAAAATGACAGACCAAAGGAAAGGCAGTGCATGGACATGTTTTTAAGTACAGGGTGTGGCCAGTATGAGTGCTAGCTATCTAACAACCGTATAAAACAGCGGAAAGAACTGAAATGCATATTTTATACATATATTTGGATAAAGATCCGCACAGATATCTTCGGGACGTTTTTACAAAACGTTTTCTAGCCGTCTTAGCAAGATGATAGCTTAAAACTGCTTAACAAAACGCCTCCCAGCCATCCTTCGCAACACGTCTTCAAGACGTACATATAAAGACGTTTTGTAGCCGTGTTGAATAGTTGTAGACGTTCTAGTTAATTTTGGCTGGTCCAAGACGGCTACAAAACGTCTTGTGTTCAGTGGGATACAAGCGTCTTGCGCATGTTTTCCCTCTTTTATTTAGGAACCAAATGTGACAGCAAGTTTAAATATGCACAAAAAGAGAGACAGGTGTGCCATATGCAGGCGAATTTTTGAAATGCGTGGATCATTGCATAGTTTAAGAAAGTGCTAATGCAACACATAAAAAACGAAAACACACGACCATCGTTCCCCGAATTGAATCTGTATTTCGCATGAGAGTACCTTCTCTCATTTCTGTTGTCATTGTTTATTAGTTATTGTACTGAAGTCAATACATCAAATGAAACCAAAAATTATGAAAGGAAGTCAGGGGAGGACGACATTTGAGGACGTCTGCAGCGCCGCTCGCCTATTCATATCTAGATCATCCATCATCCGCCGTTACAGCTGTGCCAAGGTCGATCCACATAGGTCGCGAAGCTTCGGGCGAAAAGCGGTTCAGAACCAATTGTCACCGACATCAGCAAGGGTGGTTATGGGAGCAGCGATTGAAGCGCGACTATGTTTGGAGGGAATAAACACTGGGAAAGAAAAAATCGTTTTTTAATTAAAGCGGCACGCAGTTAGACTGATTCAACGAAAATAAAATTTCTAATCCATTTTGCACACGCATGGCGAGAAAAAAAGAAGATACAACTCTATTTTACTTGATCATTATCAATAAATACTTTTTTTTCAGCGCCCACCGTGACAGCGCACATCGATAGCGGCGGGCGTTGACGCCGCTATCACTTGCAATGCAATTCAGCTCTTGGAGTGCGTGGAAAGGCACGCTCGTAAAGTTTACCTGTTACAATACGCCCCCCTCACATGTTGTGTTGTTTTGTATGTTGACGTTTGTCTGAATTAGGTGACGCGGGTAGTTTTATTGTTTCTTAACCTGTGCAGTCAAAAGTAGTGAATTGCGACCGTTTACTTCAGTTGTTTTCGTGCGACAGCACTGGCCGACGGGCTTGGCGTCCGACGAAAGGACGAGCACTCTACGTAATCTACGCCCAAAGCGTTCGTCGGCCTTCAAAGAAAGTATGTTCTGTGGAGCGATACGACTTCGACACCCCTACGGCTGACCTTTTCCTGCATCGCTTTCCGTGCAGTAAGCTCGGAACGCCCACCAAGTCGAATGGCGGGGCATCTGAATATACAGCTCTAATGACAGGGCTCCGAAAACAAATTTCGCGCCCATGTAACAAAATGACGTCACTTCTGTTTTTAACGAATATGACGTCAAATTATTTTTTCTTCCGCCGGAAGTGTTCCCTCCGCACACAGATGGCGCTAAGCCCCATGAACCGCCGATAAGCCGCCATGTTTTGAACGTATGGGCTTCTATGGAAGCTTCGCTACCAGGTATATTTACCTTGGCTGTGCCGCCGACCTCATTCTTGGAGCTGCCAACTTTTATCGCCCAGCTTCATACACCGGCATTGCGAATCTTCAAAGGGGGGGCATATACGCTCACGCGTAATAACAGCCAGACTAAAATTTTCCTTCTAATGCTGCAAGGTTTGTCAAGTGTTCGTTTTTTTTTTCGTTTTTATTTTTCCGCGCAATGCCAGCCACGGAATGAAGATACCCCTCGTGCTCAGCATACCACTTGTAGATAACGCCGACGGTTCAGCAAAGCTCATCGCAGGCTGGGAAAACGTCACGACCTGCTTACTTTGTGGCTTTTCGCTGCGCTTGTTTGTGATGGGCTTCGTTTTCGAATCGGGAAACGCTGTTATGGTCGACTGGCCGTATTATTCCGTTTTTTTAGTGTACACAAATTTTTCTAAATATGCTTAGGCTACTGAGTGAACTATTGAGTGAGATGGTTTACTCGAAAATGTGAACATTATTACTGTGTAAATCAAAATGCATAATTGTCTAACAAAATTTCACTACTCAACTTTTTAACTAATTACTTTAGCTCACGTATTGCAATGTACTAATTAAAGCCAGTGATTTTACAACAAACATTCACTTAGACGAATTTCATGTGCTGAAGTCATTTACAGTATTGAATCGATGTAGGGGTCAAGTACGTATAGTGAGGTCCTAGGTTCACAATACGGACGTAGTTGCAGGGTGCAACTAGGCCAACTAACAAGCACAAGCGGTTTTCGTGATGAGCAGACGATCCAGGTGAGGCTGCCACGTAAAAATGTTTGGTCCGGCTGTTAAGAGGTTAAGTGGGTACGAGCGAGTTGGTTTGTGTGATCAGACAGGGCACATCATCACCAGCATCTAAAGTCTTCTCAGAGCTCACATCTAAAGCCGAAATTATATTCAGAGATAATACAGTATTCTCCTGTCAACGAAAAAAAAAAACAGAAGAAAACACGTGATGAATAACAAGCGGTGTTACAGAAAGGTGAGTTACACGCGAATGTCCCCCATGACAGGGCCCCGTTCCTATCCCGGTGATTATCGGAAATGTACATCGACAGCATGTCGGCAAGCGTGTAATTGATACTTCATTAAGCTCGTTGCACGTTTGTGTTGTGTCTAGCACGAGTGAGTGATGTAAGTGGTGGCACTGGAGAGAAAGCGGTGAGCTAAGAGCGTGAAAAGTACTCGAGGATAGCCATATTGAACGTAACGCCATGTTGAAGAAAGCCTGCGACTTCAGTTGCTCAGGTGGCCAGAAAGGCTTGATTGGTAGCTTACCATTGGGCGTATTTGGTAAGCGATAGACACACACTTTGCGGAAATAAACATAGGGAAAAAGGGCTGAGTGAGTTGAAAAATAACCTGATGTCAGCAGTCGTATGGTATATCAAGAGACTGATGAAGACAATCATGTTAGATGGACGGCTTTTTCAAGCTCTGGCAGAGAGACTGTATGGCGACGTAACGATGGACAAAATTGAGCTGTTCATGGAGCTGTACTTGGGTACAATTGGAGCATCAACGTGTTCTTACGCAAGATCCGCGAATTCTCCTCTAACGCTCGGTGCCACAGTGGCTAGCTGAACACGTTATTGCATGCATCGCGCCGTTTGATCACCACGCGTGGCGCATCAGATGATTTCACAGTCTAAAACATAGTTTCATATTAAAATTACTCGAGAAAGTCATGGTCCTGCGATCGTTCAACTATCATCAGAAAGGTGGTTAGCACATAGGGATTGGTATAATTTTCCTGATTGTGGCTTCAAACGTTCTTGTGGCGTTATTTATTATTCGCTTTAGCTTTCTGAATTTCCAAGCCCTTCTAGTTTTCTAAACACTGCAAGGAAAATATTCTCTCAGCACATGCGTAATCATTGCGAAATGTGGTGTTTATAACGCAAGTTCTTGTTGAAAAGGGTCAATTTGTATCATAAATTCGTTTGAACCCAGAAGGACGAAGTTTCGGCAAATCCATGTACTATACCCATGCGTCTTCCATATGTTCCTACCCGAAGCACCTACATATAAAGTACACTGATCACATTGTACATATAATAGGTGAGACGAGGGTTAGGTACACAAGCTGTACATATCGTGCGTCCCAGCTAGCGGCAGGCAAGCTGTTCAGTGAAAAAGAAAATTAAAAAAACCCAGTGAAAGATACAGTTATAATACCTAAGGTGTTCGGTCATCAGAGGTCTGTCAAGCTATCACCGTAGGACTTCAGGTCTAATCTTATGCCGTGTTTTCTTTTTTTAGTATTTTCTTTAGTTGAACAGCTTGGCTAGCGTTAGCAGGTGCACCCTATATAGGCATATGAGCATGTGTCACACATGTTACGGAAAAGCAGCACGGGCACACTGCAGCGGGCGTGGCACTATGCGCGCGGGATGAATCACATGCTGCGGGCTCGTGTCCTGTTTCGCCTCGCTGTGCACGTCGTCTTGTTCACCCGTCTCGTGCTGCGCTTCTCAACAGTGACGAACTTTCTTGAAAGCAGGCGCTCTGACGGAGCAATTGCCGGCATATCTTGCGAGGGTAGATCCACCTGTATAGCCAACAACATCCTCCTCTAGGATATATGTAGTTCATCTGCCAAAACTGAAATATCTGAAATGTTCTAGCCTCACTTCAATACAATTGCACGCAGGCAAACATGACAGTAATATAGGCATACAAAACATGAAAACTATGTATAACTTTTTTCGCCATGACAGAGCCCACAGAATAAATTACCTGTCAGCTTTGTATGCGACGCCATAGTGCTGGTAATAAATGATATGAAACGCCACTCTTTAGTCTCACGTTTTCAGCCTAACAGTCCGTCGGTTTCATCCTTTAGGTTACGCAGTCGTCGTCGTCAGCACATGTATTCTCATCCTCGGCGTATCGCGCCCCATGCAGCAAAGTAGAACAAAATTTCACCCATGCACCATCTTCACTGTGGATCAAATCCATTCCCTCGCACGGATGTATACAGGATGGCATATTCAGAGGCGAACTTCCCTGTAGCGGACGAAGGCGATGTTTACCGCATCGCAAAGAAGCGCATTGCAAGGACGTGTCCGTTTTGAGAGCCTGCTGCTGGCGGAGTAAATGAGTTCAGGGCTAGAGAAAACGCTGAAGTGCCCTGAAGAATCTGTATTTCACAAGTGAACACGTGGTGTTATTGCCAAGTTTAGGATGTTGATAAAAATCTCATTAGAAAAAAGAATCTGACGACCATGTACTTACCTTTTTGATAGCTAATTGTAGGTTGAGTACTGTTGCCGCATATGCAATATGCGGGTAGATATTTGCAGCGCTTTGCGAGATATCGAGCAACATTTCAGTAAAATGTTTTTAATCTATGGATGATCGATTTTTGAAATGATTGAATATGTTTGCTTCCAGCTTCAACACTAACTACAAATTGTTTCTTTATTAAATGACGTTGATGAGTTTTAACTAAATTTGAGAAACGAAAACGCAGCAACAAAACATCATGTTCGGCAGTTTCTGCGACAGGAAACAAGTAAATCATATAACCACCAAAACACGTTCAAGGTTCGGTAAGATAAAATTGTTTGAGCATCAGGAAACCAAGTGGACAAAATAAAGTGTCAATTTTCACGTACCTGTATAAGGTATACGAGATGGGTAGGCTTTGCATGACGGTAAATGCCCAGAATATGGAGCAGAATTTAGTGCAAAAGGATTGTTCTACAGATTTTATTAAATAAGTGCAGGCAATCCTGAGCATGACCTACTTAACCTGAAGACAAAGAGGCCAAGGACTAACGCTTAGTTCCCATACATGATGGAGAACGACAATTTTTTTTAATGTTAAATATGTCACAGCGTTTCCCGTTATTGATAATCGCCGAAGGAGTCGGATCATTGTGGCATTGTGGCCTAATACTTATAGGCGCATTGGATTTTTGTCACTTTTTTTTTACCCAGAGCCTGCCCTTACCAAATTTGTGGGCACAATTCATAACAAAGCGTAATTATACGGTGATGAATTACCGTGTTATTGAGCCTTTGGAGTGATTGATGAAGTTCACCTCTGTCATGATTCCGTCAGTCGTCTTTTGAGCTTGAGGTCGTATGTGGTTTTCAATTCCTATTTGAGGTCTTTACAGCTTTTAGTCTTGTTCCCAGGTGCAATTTTTATTCATGTGCACTTTGTCTGCGCTACAGATACGGCACACGACCAGACGAAGAGAGAAAAAATTGATATTATAAGCGGTGTGGCTGTAGCAAGGCATCTATTGTTGCACTAGAGTGCGATAGGTTGCAATAGAGTGCGAAATCATTAACAGAGTTTGCAGGCTGTCTTGGATTCGTGTCAGTTAGCATCTCCACCAGTATGTTCACTTATTATACAACATCTACTCTTCACCCGGTTCATCACTCACGGTGGCCGTCGACCACATAACCTGCTTCTTCGTCTGCGGCTGCGAACTGTCTGCTGATTTAACGAGCCGCTGCGCCTGTCGTTGTCAATGCATATTTCCCTAGTTTTAGGGTTCCATCATATTCATCTTTGCCCCACATTTTTTGCATTTTTTTTATTTGTGCCGACATAACGTCCAGGCGAACACATTGCTACAGCATTCACGAAGCATCGGATTAGGCCGATATGGTTTGCACAGGGGCTCAAGTTGGCGTGGAATAAAAAAATGGTGGCGCATCCATGTTTTGGAGATGATTGGCGACGTTAATGCGATTAGCAGTCTTTCTTGTGATGGGTGTGTAATTTGTAATGGAGGGATAAGTTTTATTTATTATGATGATTAGTATGATGATTATTGTATCATCATGTCATCCGGGAATCACGAAACCTTAAGCGTACGTTAACAGACACATTAATTGGCAATCTTAATGCCAACCACAACATCGATTGATACCAAGGCATGGTATATATGGCTGTAATCACTGCACCTCAGTTGAATAAAAGTAGCAGCCCCCCTCCCCGTATCCCTATATCCAGGCTGCAACTTCGTTGCAATGGCTATCCATCAAGTGGCCGCGCTCGACGTGGAGGCGTCTGTTATGAAAGGGGAGCTATCGATTTAATATATTTAAGGCTACATACCCCTTGTGCCACCTTGGCACAAATTCTGGGGGATTGGCCATGAACGAATACAGTCGACCGATTCTGTAACAGTACCGGTCGAGCGTCAAGTGGCCGGCCAGGGAACACCTTCTAACAGCACGAAGAAGCGATGAAATAAGCAAGGGCAATAGAGATCAGCAAAAGATCAACAAGTCCTTGCTGATCTCGTCGCTTCGCACCGTTGGTAGGCGCGGACCGACCGGCTAGTCGACGCTCGCGCGGTACTGTCAAAGATGCAGTCGACTGTACATACCAATATCACTTACGCAATGTCGAAGTTGTATGTTTGGGAACATATACCCAATGACCCAAGTTGTCCACTAGGCCTGGCAGCAGCCCGCAGCAAGTTGTCTATTCGGGCACATACACAAGGGCCCATGTTGTCTACGCAGCCACACATGAGCCAGCACATACCTTGCTGCCTAAGTTAGCATACAACTTGAGTCATTGGCTATGTAAAAGAGGTGAAATGCATACCACAAACTGGATGAAGTTACCAAAGAATGCTAATCGTGCTAAAACGTCTAGGCGATGCTATTTCACCGCAGATGAAAGGTGCCATCGGAAATGAACCTTCGGCAACCACCACCAAAGTCTCACTTTGTAATCGAGCATCTTTGTTCGAACATCTTTTTACTCTTCCGGAATGACCCAATCGTGAGTGCATGGGGAATTTTAATGTGTTAGCATTCTTAGGATACTTCACGCACTGTCCGGAGGCCAACTATCTGTGTTTATATGTATGTTTGTTTGTATGTAACCGTTTTCCAGCCTACCTGGGTCCCTGCGCAGTCCATGGTAGAATGGGTAGCGCATCGGGCTGCTGTACTGAGACAACAGGGTTCGAATCCAACCATCGACCAACTTGGGTGGATGAGTATGTGGAAGTGTGTACATATCTGCCACTCTACAACGAACCTCTTTTTCACGGACATGGGTCACTGTATCTGCGGGACTGGGTAGGTACCACTGCAATAAACAATTTGACGCTGACTTGGAGAACTGGGTATGTGCCACTCGGACTGTGCTGGTCTTCAATGAACCTCTTTGATTACCAGTATATAGGTGTGCGCCGCTGTTCAATGAATGTCTTTGACGCGAACTTGGGTAACTAGGTATGTGCCACTTGTGGTCTCACTACACTCACGGCTCGCACGCTCCAGTCGCACGCGCCGAACGACCACCGTGGGTTCGAGCACCACAAGCCTCCATGCGTACAGGCGCCGCTTGCGTGCTTGCTCCTGCCTGCTCCGCGTACCGACGCTCCGCTATACGCGCAAGACAAGCTGGTCCCAGCTATTGGGAAAGGCAGGACCACGCATGCAGCAAGGGAGACCCTAGGCGAAGCTCTCCGGAAAGGACAACGTGATATTTATTAAGCTGGGTTTCGATACAACACATGTTTAACAATACAACCGAATCTGAACCTAATTACCAAACAACACAGGGCCAAACGTCGCCGGTGGCCGCTAACGGCGAACCGTGACGAAGAGAACAAAGAACCCAGTCTGTAGAGCGGCCACCAATCCTTCAGCTAGCGTCTGCCATCGCGCACCCCACAACAGAGAAAAATAGAAAAGGGAACAAATACGTGAACAGACGGAGGCACGATCGGAAGGTGTTGCCTCAGGATGAAACAGTGTGTGGAACATTGTGCGGAACACGAGACGACGGAACAGTGTGCACGCCCGCCGGGGTCGGGACCTCAACGAGCCTAAGTAACCATCGGCCGGGGCGGCGGACAAAGGGGCCGCCGCCGGCAGAGAGGAACACGTGCGCACCTTCCGACGCCTGGATTTGCTCTCCTCAGGCCGCGTCTTGCACGCGCGCACGCAGAGCGCGCCAAGCGAGGCCCGAATCCCGCCAGATAGGCGGCCAATGGGGGAAGCCCATTGATCTACCCATGGGCGGGATGACAGCCGAGTGAGAGTGTTTTATGAGCCGCTGCCATGTCCAGGCAGGGAAGTGAGGGACACGGAGCTCTCGAAAACGCAACGCAGTGGCATTGCGCCGTACAAGTGTTGCGAGCGCTCGAAACCCCTCATACTCGATAATGATGAAAAATATACCTTAAGTTTCTCCGATTCTGAGCAGAGTCGAACCCTTGTCACAACGGTTTCTAATGTCGATCCTCAAGGTTTCTCAAGGTTCCCCAAGGACAGTAACCTGACGCTTTAGCAGGCTGCGCCACAAATGCACTGGGTATGTGCCGCTTTTAAATGAACGTCTTTCACGCCAACAACCTAAAACGAAAAAAAAAACAAGATTCTAAACAATCTGACAGACGACACACCCAATATTACTACAAAACACTTTATTCCGGCTCAGAATTGCCAAAGAGGGCTTTGCTGCCTGTAACAAGTGAATGTTGAAGTTTGTTGCTAAGAACACAAATAAAAGATATCAAGCAGTGTAGACATAAGACCTAAAGATGCCCAGTGCAACTGCAAGACTTGAATTTCATTTGGTGTGTTGCTGCGCAGGAGTCTAGGTCTAATTACTAGGATTGTTCAACTAGACCCTTAAGAGCGCGCATAAGATTAAGCGAGGGCGATTACGCCATTAAGGGCGTATTCAATTAAATTTCACCACTCAATAGACAGCACTTTGTCTTCGTTTCTTAGTACACTTAGGCTTTCAGGAGAAGCCCCTTTGACCATGCCACTCAGCTACTTTCACCTGCACCATTGCTCTTCCTTTTCCCCTCGTCTCCTTTGCGCGCCAGCGTGGAACACTTGTCTCTATTGTTGCCACTGCATGGCACCAATGGCCTAAACGATTAAAGAATCTGACGAATTCGATAACAGCCGTGTGGCACTTTAGTTTCGCGAGGAAGACAAAGGCGCTAGTTCGTCAGACCCTGAAAGAACATTTATCGCAAAATTATTGGCAAGAGATACTTATTTTCAAGCAAAGGCAGGCGGAAATTCACATGGATGGCTGCAAAGCGAAGGGTGCCGCAGTGTGAAAGAATGGTGCGAATGCAGGCTTCAACGATTAAAAAAGTAGGAGGGCGATTCAACCTCCACTCGAAGTTGATTATAGCAATGTCTTACGGGGCGAGTTGGGAACAAGAATGGGGTGTATGAAGCGCGTAATTTATTCTGAGAGCCACGCAGGAGCACCAACGTTTCATTGACGTCAGCTAGAGGTTGAATCACCTTCCAACTTTTTTGAGTGCATGCATTGCCAGCTTTGTCTTGCACCCTCTCCACGTTTCATCTTCCGCTCTTTAAAGTCTGCTTCGGTCAGCAATTTCTCCGGGCGCGGTATAGCAATACGAAGGGGAGTAGCGAGTGCTAGTTTAATTCCGTGCCGCTTCCCCGATCGACTGAAATTTCTCCGACGCGAGTGCGAGGTAGCGCTTCTCCGCGTTCTGAAGGAGAGTCACTGCGCACGGCACTGTATCGTATCACTCCTCCCGTGAAAACAAATTTAAAAAAAATTAAGTTATGGGGTTTTACGTGCCAAAACTACGACCTGATTATGAGGCATGCCGTAGTGGGGGACTCCGGAAATTTGGACCACCTGGGGTTCTTTAATGTGCACCTAAATCAGCCCCCGGGAGGCAAGGCTAGTTTCGGTTTCAAGGAACATGCGCGCTCATAGCGGTTGCTGGGCATCCTAAATTATTTTTTTATTTCTCTTTTTGTGAATTTTAAATCGGACGAAGCGCGGCAATTGGTCGTTTTCGTGCATCCGTCGACCTTTCCTCCGCTCACTCTTGCCACTCGGTCAGCGATATCAGTAGCCAGATCGCACTTGGTCGTCTGCTTCGGTTGTCGTCCCAAGCATGAACATGGGGAAGATAATACAGAGAGGCTTGATCAGGCATGCAACGAGCGCAAGGCGCGGGAAACCAGGTCAACCAAGCATTGGACGAAGATGGCTAAATCGGGGCATCACATGTGTTGTGCAGCTCTGTGGTGTTCGAACACCGGGAATTCCAGTTCTGCCAAGTTTTTCAGGTTTCTAGTGACAGCAGGTAAGCACAAGCAGCTATTCATTTTGCGTGAGTAAACCAGTTCTGTACAAGCCTGAGTAGACTGACATAGGCACAGTGTCGCTCGACCCATTCGTCATGACGGCAGTCCATCTGCTGTCGGTGAAATACTTGTTATGAAGGGCTGAGTGCGTGTTTGTTGGACTATACATTTTGTTAACGCTTTACTATACATGCAGATGCATGTAGCCATCTTAAAATTATGTGGGTCTTCTCATACTGTCAATGAAATACATGTATTGTACTATACCTTCTTTTTGTAAGCCACAGAATGTGTGCGCCGTCATAATATACGTGATATTTAATTTCCGTGTGACCAGCCCGGGATGGTTAGCAATTTTCAGATTGGTTTAGATCTTCTAGAATATATGTTCGCTCATGTACAAATTTCAGTTGTGAATGAAAACTGCTTCTGCAGACTGACACTTTCGCACTTCGTGGAGGTCAGTCTTTTTCCTGTACGGAATGTGTGAATAAAAACAAAAACGTTCAACTTTTACTTGTCTTGAGTTTTGGCTGGCCGAAAAAATCGACTAGCTTTAGTTGATCCACTTCACAACACACGAACAAAATTAACGATTGATGGTGCCAGGAAGTCATTTTCTTTATGCTACCCCCCACTATATCCTTGGACTAGTTGAAGTGTAGCCCTAAACGTAACCGCAAGTTAGGAATTTCAAAGCGACTACTTTCACGAAATGGCGAAACGCAATGTATTAACCAGGAATATTGGTAATTCTCAAGGGTGCGCTATATAAATATTCTTCATTATAAGTGCTTGGCACAGGTGCGTACGAGCGATGTCCCAGTGGTTTAAACAATGAAAAGCTGCTTGCAAGGTAAATGTGGCAGAAAGAAAGCGCTTCCTAAACACGAAACACTTCAGCGGGTTCTGCATCGCAATTTGGCCAATGTCGCCGCCCGGCCAGCGGACCTGCCAAGAGCACGAACACAGCCCGCTGGCATGCGAAATGGGAAAGGAGGGCTTCAGCGGCAACCCTCCTCCTCCCAGCTACGCGCCCTTTCCCTCTACCTTCTGACCTCATCGGTGACGTCATGGAGGCATTGTTTTGTTTGTCAATTATTTCCAGTAGGATATCCGGCAACCGCCAGTGGTGAAGGCGTCGCGGCCACCGCGTATCGGCATGGGACCGTGCGTCCCAAGGGAGCCATAGGGATTTTCCGGCCCCTGCCTAAATCTAAGTACATGGGTGTTTTCGCATTTTCGCCCCATCGAAATGCGGCCACCGTGGCCATGATTCGATCCCGCGACCTCGTGCGCAGCAGCCCAAAGATAGCTTTCAAAAAATAGCTCCACTCAATCGACAAGGCGGGAACTCGCAATAGTGTTCATGAAAGCTATCGGGAAGGGAAAGGTCGATCAAGAAACCTTATGAGCGCAATTGAAACATTACCATTTGTTGTAGCAGGGATAACTGTCGATAAGTTTTCCTTTCACATATATTTTGTACAGCTTCACCTCGTCTTTATTATAGTTGCATGAACTTGTCTTAGAAAATTTTAACAGGTTGCCGTTAGGCGTATGAGGATGTCTAATTGAAAGAGTGCGGGCTCTCCCCATGTAAAATGTGTCACAGTGGCTTACAGAACTTATCTTCCATGAGTCAACGCGTATAACTTTCAGTTTGATCTGACCATAGGTTCCTAGGGAATCTTCTCTCGCGTACTTCTCGTTCCTGGGAAGAGCCACGGGATGTGGTGAACGTCCACCATAGATGCAGGCGCAGAAAACAATGGACAACTCACGGGGTCTTCAGGTGTTGAACCCCAGCACAGGTGACGGAAATTGTCAGGGCCGGCGTAGCCTAAAGTCCCACAGAAAAACGTTCTACACCCGACAAACATAACGTGGACGCATGACGAAATCAACCATCCAGAGAAGCGGGTGGAGCAGGCTTCTGTTTCAAAAGAGAGTGCAAGCACACAGAGTGTAGAAATACATTTGAAGTTAAAATAGACTATTTCAGGCATACTTTACCACAGAAAGTACTTCAATGCGTTCAACAGAAGCGGAGTTATGGGCAATCAAACGTCCCCTGCATGGTGCTTGCACTCCTTCTTCAATGACTTGAACTGCGAAGGCTATGGTGGAGCTGGGCGTGCCCACAACGCTCCGCCCACTGAACATGGTGCGCAGTTGAAATTTGACTTTGGTTGTTCACGCAGGCGCCCGCACTTGCTCCAAACGTAAAGCGAAACGCGGTTGCCCTCAACGAGCGGCAGTGCCCTCAGTCAGCTACAGTCAGCGGACTCACCGCGGCAACATGCGGTGGACGCGGTATCTCTGCGACGTAGCGGACCGCAGCTATACTGGAAATTGTAGTGTGCACGCGCAGATTTTGATTTCTGCACGACAGGGCTTGAGTGCGCGCTCGCGCTCATAGGCTCCAGTCTGGTTCGCAGGTGCGGACCAGCATTGTCCTGCCCAAGGTTGACTGACGGATAGTAGCCACATCCAACGTGCGCATTTTCAAGCGCTATCAATTGCTCAATACGAAGGGCAGTCTCCCAAGGTGTCTAACCAGGGACGCGATTTTGTAGCGATTCCTTCTCCGGTGATATTCCTTTTCGCACTTTTCGCGCTTTGTCAGTGGTCAGAGCGACGTCCCGCCCGTGTTATCAAAGCGATCAGCTGACTGTGAAGTGTAGATGATAAGAGTGGCATATAATTGAGCGGAAGGCATCGCTACAAAATCGCGGCCCAGGAGCGGCCTGGAGCGTGCGCTCGCTGGCAAGCATGCATGTGGTCTGATCTTAAAGGGGCACTGAACCACCCTTCGGGCTTGGTGAAAAAACACAGTCCGCAGATAGGATACGCTGCTGTGAACATCTCAGCCAAATATGGGAATCTGCTGCATGACGAAATCAACCATCCAGAGTAGCGGGTGGAGCAGGCTTCTGTTTCAAAAGAGAGTGCTTGGGAAAAAGGTGACTTAGCGCTCCGCTTGAAATCTCCACGCGCCGCACACTACTACATAATTTGGCTGAGATGTTCACAGCAGCGTATGCTATCCGCGGTGTGTTTTTTCGCCAAGCCCGAGGGGTGGTTGAGGACGCCTTTAACCCCATGTTCTTTTCCCGCACATTTCCCACGCGAAATAGAATTTTTATGGTTGTACAAATGTTAAAAAAAGATAAGATGGACCCGCTGCGGTGACTTAGCTGCTATGATGTTGAGCTGCTAAACACAAGGCAGCGGGATCAAATCTCGGATGCGGCGGCAGCACTTCAATGGAGGCGATATGCAAGAACGCCCGTGTCCCGTGCATTGGGGCACGTTAAAGATCCCCTGGTGGTCAAAATGAATCCGGAGTCTCCCACTGTGGCGTGCTCCCAGTAAAATCGTGGTTTTGGCACGTAAAACCCCTGAATTCAATTCATTTCAGGAGATAAGACAGAGATACACAATTACCATCTGATATCTATATTTTATCTGTTTTCCAGAATTGTTTAAAAGGTACTGCTAGCTAATTTGGACAAGGTCGTTGCAATACACAAAATTTATAAAAAGAACAATACGCGTATACAAAAGAAAAGCCTACACAGACTGCACTACTCCATATTCTAGAAAAAGCTAAAGGAAATGTTGCAAGAAAATTATTAACTATGCATTTTTCAAGGGCCTGACTGAGGCTTTTTATCCGGTGAATCACAATATATTGATGAAGAAACTTGAGAAATATAATATTCGTGGCGCACCCTTATGCCTCTTTACTACATATTTCAGAAAGTGACAGCAGTATGTAGTAATTAATAATATAGCGCCTTCACGACTAATGACTAACAGCGGAATACCGCAGCGATTAATGTCAGGCCCTTTTTTCTTTCTGGCATATATCAATGATTTTCCCGAGTATCTCTGAGAAAGTTGCATCTTAAACGCAGGCAGTAGTAATATTTTTGACTAGTCGAAACGAAAACAACTTTACACAAGCGCCAATGATATTCTACGAAAACTGTCATTACCTTCGGGCAAACATAGCTAACAGCGAATATATACCCTTCACCACTAAAAACAACCCCGTTAACGAACCCTAAATATTTGCACATTTAATAACTATCATTTGCAAAGCATTAACGACATGTAATTTTAGGAATTTATCTTGACAACCAACTAAAATGGCATAAACACATCCACGAAACTACTCACTGTCTACAAGAAAATCCCCAAAATTTATAAGTTATGCCATGTATTTCCATTACATACATACACTTGGTGCTCTATATTCAATCACTGAATCAATAAAAACGTAATATCTTTGTACCGTATTAAAGATTCTGTTTTATGTTTTGCTTCTTCATTCACAGGCTCATTACGTTTACATATAAGCATTTAGTCTAGGGACCTATTTACATCGCCTAAAAGAGTTATGGCGTCCAACCTTTATACCAAATGTTAGTGTAATGAAGAGCTTGTGAACTTGTGGCGATATCTAGTGATTTTGAAGGGATGCTAAGTGCTGTTCGCATACTTTTCAGCAATGAAGTGATACACGCGGGACCGTATTTTGTCGTTACACATTTCAATTACCACTATGTTGGACTTCATCAAGGGCTGGGGTGCCGTAGTTGATCCAGATCACCAGTTGGCGCCACGGATGATAAAAATTGAAGCATGAATTGTTGCAAAATATGGGCTTTGCAATTCGGCAGATGACAATACCAGCTACACGAAGCAAGAATAGTTGGTCACTGTTTCCCATTTTGCTTCTTTATCTTGTCGAATACTGTCGTTTCGGTAATCTACATACATATATTTTGTTCCTTGCGCGAAGGGAGTATCGAAACTAGTTTTAAGTCAGCTGCTGTACATACACTCCGCAACATTTCAGAATAAACAATAAACGGTGTCAGCTAGTGAACCGGAATACGTGTCGTAGCCTGTCAGAAACGTAAGGGTTTTTCCGTCATGTTCTGTCTAGTGGAAATTAGTGCAAAAAATGTAGGCTATGGAGAGGTGCTCCACAACCGTTAATTTACCACTCAGGAAGAAAATTCATACAAGTCTTGTACATGGAGGTACATGACCTTAAGATCTAGGCTTCTGTATCAGAATATTTTAGAAAGGAAAAACTCAGTGTGCGTGCAGTACTTTTCACTGGCCTTGATATGAAATGGTGATGCCAATAATAATAATTATTGCCCTTTCTGAAAACTGAACGTAATAACATGCCAAAGCCACTTAAAGCACGTGAGAAGTGAAACGTCAGTCGAAAGTTTGAAAAATTGGGAGGACGCTTAAGCTTCGCTTTTAAGAGTGGAACGCGATAGCATTTAAAGATCCCTGACTGCTACTAATGGTTCCCGACGACTGCAGCTTATGGAACCGTAATGGTTACTGGCACACACTGGCGGCGAACACTATGCACGTAGGCGAGATTTCTGGTGGAAACATGACCTCTTGCGTGGGGCGATCCAGGAGACAGTGCACAACCGCGCCAAAGAAATTGCATCATCTTCAGGTTTCCGTATTTGTTTCGCACTTTTAATATATTAGTCTGAGAAGATTTAACAAAAAAGGCATGCGCTGTGGGTGTTTTGTTTCATGACATTTGTTTGTGGATTGTCATTCTCCAAATTCCGAGGAATAGCTTTGCCAAGAATGCAAGACAAGGTATGAGCATCATTAATGATAGAATGGTGTGGCATACCTAAACGTGGTTGGGGATGATTTTCTTGGCCACGTGCTCCAATGCTGACGCCGACGCCGGATTTTCTGCGACACGGGGCCCTAAACGCTGTCGCATTAAAACCGAACTCGCTTCCAAATGGCTTTTGCACAATGAGAATACAAAATACCGAATAATTAAAAAAATTTTTTTTCTTTTCCAACAGGCTTGTTGGAGGTCATTCAGGCGAAGAGCTTGGACATGCAACTTAATTGCGACTGAAGGCCCTCACATGGCAGCCGTACGTCAGCTATCGGCATACAGCCTAAAAACACTCTTGTTTTGAGACATATAATTACAATGCAGTTATAAAAAAATGTCGCAGCTTCGCTCGAATAGCGAAGCATCAATTGCGATAACAAATTAGTAGAGAGCTATTTGGAGTAGGGATAGTAGTTTTATCGGCGGCATAAACTTGGACACATTCGCTTACTAACTGAATTACCAAGCGTGGTGTCAGCGCGCACAAGCAAACATGAATAGAACACACTGAATGACCGCAGACAACGACTGTCAAAACGCTGGCAGTAAGCGCAGCCGCCGCAGCGGGCGAAGGTTCGTGCGGTCTATTGCTTCAACGGAAACTGAGCGGCGAATGCACAGCGCATACAAAGGTCAGAGCAGTGTGGAGATAACAGACGGTGCGGGCGACCGCCACAGCCGCGGGAAAAGTACGAGCGCAGTTGTTGGCACCGCCCCCCCCCCTCCCTCCCGCGCTGCCTTCCCGCTTTCTTGCTTTCGCGTGGGAGATTGAGTGGCAAGTTCCCCTTACGCCCGGTTGCAGGATACGCTTTTGGTGCCGGAGCACAGCGTCGCCCCGCTTCCCTCCCTCCCATACCCCCACGGCTTTTCGCGCGACGGTCGCGTTTGCTTTCCGCCGTGCGTTCACTCTGCGTGATAGCGCGCGTCCCCCGCGCGCTTTCGCTCGCGCATACGGAGCGCGGCGACGGTTTTATCGCCCTTGGACTTTATACGGAACCTCAAGGCGATGGCGACGCCGACAGCAGAAATCCGGTTGAAGTGTCCATATAATTGCTATTGCAATAAAAGAGACAACACAGCTACTGTGGATATAACAGCGCACATCCTACAATGTATATATAATTAAAAAATTAACACTTGCTTCAACATACCTAAGAAGCATATTATCATGTTCTATGAGATCAGAAGAACACTGAGTGCAAATGGATGTGACACACAGTAATAAATGTGGAATGAAAAAAATAAGTTTTTCCCCATATGGAATGTCTACATATTCTTGTTGAAACAAATGCGCTCTAATTTGTTTTCAGGTTAAGGTACTTGTAATAACATTTTCTTTCTCGCACTTATATAAATGTGAAGGCAAGGTGTGTCTTAACGACTGCGTGTGGTAATTTAAGCGCACGCTTTTTACCATTTAGTGCCTATATGGTACTAACCACCTGTACTAGACGTGGGTATATGCACATCACTTCTTTCGCGTTCAAGACGTGATGTATTCGTTGTGAAAGAGTTAAGGTACAAATTATTAGTTCGTACCTCGAGTGCTGGGGCATTTCTCATTGTTTTTCGTGCTTGCGCCACCATTATTAAGCGCGCTGTAATACAGCGGTCTGTGGACTAAGGAAGAATACCCATAAATATACAATCTAGATATTTGTCTTGCAAACTAGGGATTTTTAGGGGTTTTTCTAGGGATATCTTGGTACAGGATGCTGGCACCACTGTAATGCCCGTGTTACCTTCGTTCGTTGTGGAGGGTGCGGTCATCGACCCTCTTAGTTCCTATGGTACCCATAGATGTTATTTCTCTCTCTCGGCCTCTGCAAAACAAAATCTAATACCGGAATGACCCATCCTACGAAGAATGTGACCGACGTGGGGGTCACCGTAGGACGCCGCTGTAGGGCCGATGGGGCTCATCGCGTGGCTGGAACTCGCAAGTAGTGGGTGGTGTGTTTGACTACGATTCGCACATGTTTTGTGCCGCTATACCAATGAAGCCGATAGACGTCGTCGCACGGCCGAAGGGGCACGAAGATGCCGCGCTGCCGAAATTCCCCAGTGAAGCACTGCTCATTCAAAAGCGCCCGAAGGAAAGCGAATCGTAAGCACATAGAAAACGAGACTCCCGAAGAACGCGTGGCATTTTAGTGAGCTTAAAGCACAGTAAATGAAACATAGAGAATACCACAGAAGAATGTCTCTGTGTTTACTGGGACGTGATAGATGTGGCGCTTGAGCAGGTGGCATGTGCTACAATCGGTGGTCGCTTAATATGGTGCTGAAGAATGAACCATATCAAGCGGACAAAATTTACCTAATAAGCAGGACATACAACACAGTAACACAAACGAGTTGGAAAGGGCTATGGAGACACGAAGGAGGATCAGCACATATGCTTTCGGCATAAAGGCAAGGACTGAGTAAACGCAGCAGCAATGCCAAGATACATCGCTCAAACCCGTTCTTCTTCGCCATCCAGGTTACGCTTGGTTCGCAGCTGACTTCAACTGGGCCTTCCTCAGGGAATTCATCGACGGAATTGTTCAGCCTACGTACCTGCAATCCCGGGACAAGACCGGCCTTATCATCGGGCACCACATGATGCCAGCGCCTACTTTCCCCAAACCAGTCCAACTCTATCAGACCATGACATGGTATGGACCATGACATCATGGAACTGCTATTTAAGCAACTGTTTCGGCGAGGGACCCTTCAGTGGGCACGGCAGCAATGCCAAGATGCATCGCTCAAACCCGTTCTTATTCGCCATCCACGTGAGGAAGCGCTTCGGCAAAACCTTTCGTAGCAGTAATGTCTGCCTGGTTTTGCTGCCGTGCTCACGTCCTTGCTTGAATGGTTCTGTGATCTCTCGGCTTCCTTGCGGTTCCTGTTGCTGCTAGCAGGGGATGTCGAGACTAATCCATGGCTAGGCGACGTTACGATTGAAGAGCAGCTCAAAATGATTGCAAAAGACATTCAGGAGATAAAGAATGAAAAAATAGTGACCAACCAAAAGCTAGGCGCCATAGATAAAAAGCTGGAAAAAATAGGCAAAATGGAAAAGCAGGTCTTCTAATGCGTGGAAAGGGTTGACAAACTCGATCACCTGGTTCTGTCCTTGACAAAAAAATCGATGAATTAGATAACAGAGGCCGCAGGTGTAATTTTGTCGTGTACGGTGTTAAGGAACTCGAAAATGAGAGGCACCAAGATCTGCTCGATGCTGTTGAGAAAGCAATCATTGAAGATAAGATAGGAATAAAAACGGCTGGATTCGAAAGAATCCACCGGCTTGGGCGAAAGCAAGCGACTAACGGTACCAAGCACAGGCCTGTCATTTTAAGTTATTTCACTACCGGTATAAAGCCAAGATACTTAGTAACTGCAAAAAGCTAAAGGGAACGGAATACTCAATTAGAGAGGACCTTTCATACACAGTAAGAGAAGTTAGAAAGAAGCTATAGGAAAGAACGAAAGTGCATCGAGACCATAAAGACAAAGTTTTTCTGTCTTACGATACAGTCAAAATAAATAACCGCCTGTACACCTGGGATGATCAAACAGAAGACATAGTGGGAGTTTCAAAAAACGAAAGCATGGATAATGGACCAGCGAAGCGAACACGAAACCGCCGGCGGCCCTAGTTGTTCTCAATGTTAATGCACGCAGCCTTTAGAACAAAATCGAACAGCTGGAGGCGATTCTGATCGCTCTTGAACCTGACATTATCTGCGTGACCGAGACACGGCTACATGCTGACATTGGAAACATGAAGCGGCTCCACCGGGCTACTCCATAGAGCACTGCACGGGCTCGGGCTTACCCGAAAGCCCGGGCCGGGTAGAGCAGTTTTTTTCTCGGGCTTTGGCCGGGCTCGGGCACGACGTGTGCTTTTTGACCCGGGCCCGGGCCGGGCTCGGGCTTTCTGGTGGTTTGCATGTAACGTGCAGCGAGTTATTCTCGGGCGTCTCAACTCTGAAAAACATATTTTTCGGTCTCGGGCCGGGTTGTGGCCGGTTTCGAGCCGGGCTCGGGCCGGGCTCGGGCCTAAAGTAAAGGGTTGGCGAGCCGGGCCGGGCGGTTAACGTAGATTATTTCCGGCCCCGGGCCGGGCCCGGGTCTCGCCATAACAGTTTTGATCAGGCTCGGGTGGGCAGCCCAACTTAAAAACGGGCCCCGGCCGGGCCCGGGCTTAAAAAAATCGGCCCGTGCAGTGCTCTACTACTCCATCGTCCGAAAAGATACGACAACTAGAGGTTGTGGTGTTGCTTTGGTCCTAAGCCAAGGCATACATTACTCAGTGCTACCAGATGTCCCAGGTGTGGAGGCGGTCTGGTGTAGGATTCAGTTAGGCCAGAGCCACGTCTGTGTTGGCGCAGTGTACAGACCCCCTCAAGCCGAAGTGTCGTATCTTGAGCAGCTTCTAGAGTACATGCATGAACACATGGTGGGGAACGCCATAATAATGGGAGGGACTTTAATCTACCAGATATTAACTGGAGCTCTTTGAGCCCATCCAATGTAACAAGCAATATCTTGCTGAGTTTCTGTTTACCTTCAACCTGACTCTAATTGTTTTCAAGTCTACCCATGTGCAGGTCGCTTCAAACTCTATCTTAGACCTAATTTTTTAAATGGTTTCTTTTTGAAAGGAAAGGATAACGTCGATATTCTTGAAGGATAGTCTGATCATGACATGGTTCTTTGCACGCTAACTGTTCCAAATCGAATCCGCCAAAGTAGTACTAGAAAGCACGTGTATGCATTTAATAAAGCAAACCATGACGCTATTATGACCTACCTTGCCCACGAGTACTACGACTTCCACGAGCTAGTCACTGAGGGATCGGCCGGCATTGATGAAATTTGGTAGCTGTTCAAGGCATATGTTATGCAATGTTTCAGGCAATTTGTCCCACAAATACAAAAGAACACTAATAAGCGCAACCCTTGGATAACACGTGATGTGTTTAATTTAAAATGCAGAATAAAACGGTTGAGGAAATCTAACAAATTATTCCCAGTTTCAGACTTCTGCCAAAAACAAATTCATTAAGCAGACTGCTAAAAAAAGTAGAAGAACAGTGCTTCTGCAGTACAACGCTGAGCAATTTTATCAAAGACTCACCCCAGAAATTCTGGCGTTATGTCAGGCACAAAAATAACCCTCTCAAACCGCCGTCGCCAACCGAAGAAAAGAAACAAGCTGAAAAGTTTAACGCATTTTTTCATTCCGTATTTGCCCCTGACAATGGTATTACGCATGCTTACAGGCCAGAAAATAAAAGCAAAACGAGGCGCTGAGCGCACGAGTCGTAACGGAAGCAGGCGTGCTCTCACTATTATTAAATTAAGACGATAAAAAGCACAACGGTTAAGACGGAATACTGAACTGCTTCCTGAAACGCTATGCCGAGCCTGTAAGCAAATACTTATGCCTCGTGTACATTAAATCAATCTCCGAACAATGCCTTCCAGCAGAATGGAAGATTGCCAAAATAGTGCCAGTCTTCAAATCGGGTGATAACTCTTGTCAGTCGAATTATAGGCCTAATTCTCTGACATTTACTTGCTCTAAAACCTTGGAACATATTATCTTACGATGCGTTACAGAGTTCGTTGAGGCAAATAATGTTCTCCATCCCTAACAGCATGGCTTCAGGACTGGTCTGTCTACAGTTACCCAACTTGTTGAGATCTTACACGATTTCGCCAAAGCAATTAACGACCAAACACATATAGCTGTAATTTACTTAGACTTTTCAAAGACCTTTGAAAGTGTCTGCCATGCTAAGCTACTTCTAAAGCTTAAACATATACTAGGAGATAGGCCAATTTTTCGTTGGATTAGCTGTTACTTATCTAACCGCCACCAGTTCGTTCAGTTAGGCACCCACACTTATGAAATTATGCCAGTCCTTTCTGGTGTACCCCGGGTTCCGTTTCGGCCCCTATCCTGTTCCTTTTGTTCATAAACGTCATAACCCCCTAGTCAGGTTTATTCCAAGATTAGGTAATTTGCAAATGACTGCGTCCTGTACGCAGAAGTACTAAACCAACACGATCAAATTAATCTTAGCAGGGGTTTTGCTTTGATAGCCCAATGGTGTGAAAACTGGCAAATGGCTAACAACTTCGATAAAACAGTTTCAATATCGGTAACCAAAAAGAAATCCAAACTTAGTTTTCCGTACGGCTATGATTCTACCATCCTTAACAATGTCACTCAGTGTAAATACTTGGGCGTCATGATATCACGAGATCTAGGATGGTCGGCTCATGTAAGCACGGGGCAAGCAAAGCGATGCGAAAGCTAATGTTTTTAAAGCGGGCCCTGCGATACTCTACGAAAGAAACCAAGCTCTTGGACTATGTGACGTCCATACGTCCTATCTGAGAATATGCGAACGTGGCATGGTTTCCGTTAGGGCAAAATCAAACAGCTACGCTTCAGACTGTCCAGCGAAAAGCCGCGCATTTTATCAGCAACACATATAGACGCACCGACTCGAATACGCAGATGCTCTCCCAGATCGGCCTCCATACACTAAGCAGTCGTGTGGTGCTGTGCCGACTCAAAATTTTGTATCTCTTCCTGCATAATAAGGTTAAAGTGGATCCAAGGTCGATTCACATAGGTCGTGAAGCTTCGGGCGAAAAGCTGTTGAGAACGAATTGTCACCGGCATCAGCAAGGGTGGTTATGGGAGCAGCGATTGAACCGTGACTATGTTTAGAGGGAACAAACATTGGGAAATAAAAAAGCGTTTTAAAATTAAAGAGAGACACATTTAGATTCATTAAACGAAAATAATGTTCCTAATCAATTTTATTCAATCAAAAGAAGAAATAATTCTGTTTTACTTTATTAATATCAATAAATAGCTTTTTTCAGCGCCCACCATAAAAGCTCCCATCGATAGCGGCGCGCGTTCACGCCGCTATCACTTGAGGAGATGCCGCAATGCAGCTCTTGAAGTGTGTAGGAAGGCGCGCTCGCAAAGTTCATCTGTTACAGTACGCCCCTCACACATGTGTTGTTTTGCTTGCCGACGCTTGTCTAAATTTGGTGACGCGGGTAGTTTCATTGTTTCTTAACCTGTTCAGTCAAAAGCAGTAAGTTGCGACCGCCAGATAATTGTTTAATTTAGTTGTTCTCGTGCGACAGCGCTGGTCGACAGGCTTGGCATCCGACGAAAGGACGAGCACTCTACGCCCAAAGCGTTCGTCAGCCTCCAAGTCAAGTATGTTCGGTGCAGGGATGCGATTTCGATACCCGCTGACCTTTTCCTGCATCGCTTTCTGTGCTGAAAGCTCGGAACGCCCATCAAGTCGTATGACGGGGCATTTGAATATACAGCTGTTTTCGCAGGCCTCCGACAGAAAATTTCGCGCCTTTGAGAACAAAATGACGTCACTTCCGTTTCAACGGATATCACGTCACATTATATTTTTTCCACCGGAAGTGTTCCCTCCTCACACAGATGGCACTAAGCCCCATGAACAGCCAATGAACCGCCATGTTTTGAACGTATGGGCTTCTATAGAAGCTTCGCGCTACCAGGTATACCTACCTTGGTGGACCCTGACACTTACATTTCCTATAACACGTCCAGTGAAACCCGTCATAAGCATCACCTTATACTCCAAGAATATTTCTGCACTGACAATAGATTTAGTTATTTGCTCTTCCAGCGAGCTGTTCGTCACTGGAATGCTTTAGCGCAGATGGCGGTCGCACAGCCTACTGTTGACAGATTCGTTGAACTTGCTAGGCAAACTGTGCTGTCAGCAACGAGTAAGTGATGCAATCATTATTGTGTTTATCACTGTTTTACTTACCAGGTTAATTGTAAATCTGTGATGTGAAATTGTAGATGATGTTATCAGTTTTATATCTCATGTGCTTGCCTTTCTTTTTTTTTCTGTTGTAGTACATAGTATGTAACTGAAACAAGTTGATTATGCGTTATATTTTTGCCTTACTCAATGCTGTTAACATAGGTTCATTATGTTTAACATTTTCTAGTTATCCTGTTATACACTTATGTGATCCACAATGCTCTCTTCCAGTCCCTTAACGTTAGGCCTAACATTTTTCGTTCCATTGCTCTTTCTGCGGCACTTGTTCTCGAACTTCTTTGTTAACCTCCAAGTTTCTTACCCCTATGTTCTAGTTGACATTAAGTGGAAAAAGTGGAGCTAGGCAGGCCATGTAATGCGTGGGATGGATAACCGATGGAACATTAGAGTTACAGAATGGATACCAAGAGAAGGGAAGCGCAGTCGAGAACGGCAGAAAACTAGGTGGAGTGATGAAGTTAGGAAATTCGCAGGCGCCAGTTGGAATCAGCTAGCGCAACACAGGGGTAATTGCAGATCGCTGTACATAAATATAGGCTGATGATGAGGATGATAATGATGATGACACGTATGTATGTACCACTATGTCTACAGACCCTTCTAACTTCCTCCTGTAAAAATCCCTGATGGAATTGACAGTATCACGAAATAAATTTAAAAAAAAAAAACTCAACCTTCCCGTGAGTCAGCCTGCATCTATGCACACCACGCGGAGTTGTCAAAGGACAGCTGTTGCTTCGAGTGGCTCATCCCGTCGGCGAAGCTTGATTGTTTTATCAGTGGTTATAAAGTGCAGCAACAAGAGCGGGAGCTAATCTAACGTGGCAGCCAGGAGAAGGTCGCCGTAGAACAGGAATCAAAAGGAGCCACTGACAGAATATGTTCTCTTTTCAGTTGCCTGGTTTGTTCACGTACGCTAATAGACAAGTTTCCAGATTATACTAAGCTGGGCGCGCGCTCTTGTAATGCAGAAATTGGGGGGGGGGGGGGGGGGGGGATAAGGCACTGCAGTAATTGGTTTCATGGCAACTCTGTTCGCAGCTTCGCGTGGTGCTTACTGCTGTGCTGTCAAACTATGCTTGGTATATAAGACATGATTGAATGACAGAGCGCACAAGTCGGCGAGCAACTTAAGATATTTATCAGGCCTTGACGCAATTCTGCATTCTAATGGTGGCAATTCTGGTAGTCATTTGAGACAGCGCTGGCCGCGCTACGAAAGCGGTGAAAAACAGCGTTACAGCTGTGTAACGAAAACAGTCGAGCAAAGAAGTGATGATCCTGCTTCCTTTTCATCAGTTGAACGTACGTATGCTAACAGTAACGCTTATTCGCTCTTTTTCGTGAACTTTGCAGCGCTGACAGAGCGCTCTGAAACGTCTACCCATATATGCCATAAATGCATGATTATAGTCGACTTTTTCGCTGTCTTTTGATGCCGTTAGAGCGTGGGCCGTATAAATGAGAAAGGCCCCGGTTTATTCGCAGCCTTTCGGTCTGTGATACGCGTATGTAAATTTGAACGTTTGCCTTAAGCGGCTAACTTTTTCTATGCTTGTTTACCACGTGTATTTAACAGGACATTGGCGATTAAAATTCGAATGCGATGTTCAGTGCATAAGTGTAAAGATATCAGAATGTTTTTGTAGCTGCTGCTGTTGTGTATTGTAGTCTTTGTGTGGTGACCAGAGTGTACCCTCGCGCCGATAAATTAAGAAAGCGGTTGTTTGGACTCTTTTCCCGTCTCCGAGTTGCATAGACGAAACGCTAAATAACCTAGGACGCAAAGACAAAATATTGTGGGACTCCGTTCTTTGACGTGAGCCATAAAGCTTGATGTCAGTCAACCAGTACTGAAAATGTTCTAGAGCTCGTATATGTGAATAGAGATACCGATATATTCCATTTTTCGAGGCATTGTCTTCCGTTAAAACATTATCATACGCCTTTGCTATATATGTGGTCACCACTTCGCGCATCAGGTGGGTGGCAGTGCGACGAGACATGCAATAGCTAATCGGTCATAACAGACAGTCTGTTCTCGGTGCCCAAACTGATAGCAGCTTTTTCGACGTCGTCAGTATAAAATACATTCTTTTCAGTTGCGTCATGGAGCCCTAATACCGGCAGGTGACAAAGCTAACCAAGATTCAACACGTGCGTATTCAATTTTCATTTCCACAGACATTTTCAACAAAAACAACAATAAAACAATACATTTTGATCCATTATCGGCTCCTTTATTATAGCGGGTGTTTACTTTAACGTGAACGAAACTTTAAAAGTAGAGTGGTATACCTTAGACAAAAAAGCCCAACGGAAAATTGTTCGTGGTCCTCTCGAGTTACTCAGACTATATTTAAGTGCAATTAATTAGCTATCAGATACGTTTACTTTTGCTAAATTTTAAATATTTGCTTTAGGGAAGCAGCATGCTACATGAAAATTTGCAGAGCGTGCTAAAAACAGCCAATAAAGCTGTTTCCATGACGTTAGCTTTTACGTGGGTCCTTTTTCCAGGCTCTGTTGACAGCCCCCAAAATATGAAAAAAAAAACTCGCGAAAAAGATCAACGTAAATACTAACGTGACCCGCGCTGGTTGCTAAGTGGCTATGGTGTCGGGCTGCTAAGCACGAGGTCGCGGGATCAAATCCCGGCCACAGTGGCCGCATTTCTATGGGCGCGAAATGCGGAAACACCCATGTACAGATTTAGGGGCACGTTAAAGAACCCCAGGTGGTCCGAATAATTGCGGAGTCCCCCACTATGGCGTGCGTCATAATCAGATAGTGGTTTGGCACGTAAACTCCCATAATTTTATTTTAAAAATTAAATAGTATCGTCATGGAAAGAACTTTATTGGGTCATTGTGAACCCGCTTTAGAGCTTTATAAATAATTTTGCCCTAAAATGAATATTTACTGTTTTGAATGATGAAACTTGACTAATTATCTAAATAATGACACTTAAAAAGTCGCAGTTTGGCCCAAAAGACGCAACATCGTTTGCCGTAACAAATTATTAGCCAGCTATACGAAGTAAGGATAGTCGTTTTATCGGCCGTATAAACTTGTAAACATTCGCTTACCAACTACATTAACAAGCATAGTGTCACGCGCATAGGCAAACATGAACACATCTCACTCGGTGACCGCGGACACTCGGTGTCAAAATGCTGGCGTCAGGAAGCACGAAGGAGCCGCGACCGAATCGACCTACGTGCTGCCTGTCGCTTCAAGGCTAACTAAGCAGTGAGAACGCAGCACACATGAAGCTATGAGCCCTCGGCGCACTCTGTCCCCATTGCAGATCGCTTTCAAGATAGGTCCGCGCGCTAGGGCCATACCCATCTGCCGCCAGTGTAGAACGCCCACCCCCGGTGCCTTGCGCGAAGGAAGACGGCACGCGTCCTCCCCGTCTTCCACCCATGCGCGCGCGAGATCAAGCCACCATCCTCGACTCACACTCGCACGCTTTCACTCGCACACACAGCATACGGGGCGTGGTCACGATGTTATCGCACTTGAACTTGATAAGAAACATTTCCGCTATCGGCAGCGCCGATGGCGGAAATATTTCTTATTACGTTCAAGTGCGATAACATCGTGAGCGCGCATCGGCGATACCGATGACGGAAATGTGCCTGGAGTATCCATGTAATTGCTATCGCAATAAAACACTCGGCAAATCTAGATGACTACAAACAATGTCATTACTCTCAATCGCCTAAGGTGTAGCACACCATTTTTAAAGTTTAGTAGAAATAAAGCTAAAACGTCCAGTTTATGAGACACATCATGCCTGTAATTTCCGTCCCCTTCCGCAAACGAAGCATGTACAAATATCCAGTTGGTTCATAAATTTATTCGAAATTTTCATTTTCTTCAGAGATTACTTCTTTTAAATAGAAAAGGGTTACAACTTTGGTGTTAGAACTTGGTGCCTTGAAACACATGCGATGACGAGACAATGACTCTGCGAGTCAGTCCGGGTATGCGCATGCGAGACTTCTTGTGGTGTTTATCATTGACCCCGTATATTGTAGGGCTATTGGCCCATTAGCCCGAAAGCCCTACATATATTTGTTTGGTGTTTATGAGAAATGTTGTTCCTGTATAGCGAACATTTAAAGTTTTAAAGCCCATTACGAAGACTGGACTCGTTTATACCGGGAAACGCCTCGCTCGACATAAACTTGTGGCGTTACAACACCGCAGACACGTCCGGCTCAAACCACAGTCTATCGCACACACCTGGTACATCGAATGAAAGCCTTCTTCCACTAAGTATTTTATGAAGTTAGTGTATCGCTTTAAAATATAGGATTCTATTGAACGGAGCTCCTACAATCGACTAACACTATACCACGTTGCCAATGAGAATAGTTCGAACCCTTACGCTTCATGACTCATCGTGCAAGATAGCGGCTAGCTTGCACAAAGTGAGCGGAAGAGGCAAAGTCTTCGGTTTAGAACTTGGCTGATTGCATGACGCCTCCCCAAATGGTATCGTGCTTCGCCAACTGGGTGATTTGCCGCTAACAGTTGATTGTTACGACGTTTTTTGTTGTCTCAGCTCTTAACTGGTGTACGACGCATTCAGGAATCTTTATATTTAGTAGCATCCTACAAACACATGAGGACAAGCACTTGTCCATGTTCGTTTTTATTGCTCCTGTAACGTTTCTGGCTGATCCACTTGAATCCAAGCAGGTATATTCGGTCCGTCGTTCGAGTCGGGGGGACCTTTACCTAGAGCTCGTTCACAATCACTACTTGCCCGAACTGCTGAATTACAGAAGCCATTGTCCTAATTCTACGGATGGCTATGTGCTGTCTTCCAACTCATCCCTTCGCTACTTTACGAGAGCCTTGACCCTCTACTGCCTCGCTTTCAGAAGTGCTAAGCATGGCACCTGTAGTGCCATCTCTGCATAGGCTGGGGCTGTATTACTCTAATAATGCTAAGGAGTCTACTATACACCACCAGGTGGAGTAATTCAAATTCGCTGTTTCTTGCAAAATGCTAAGCAGTGACAGAGATATCTCGCGCAACATTATGGCGCAGAAAGGGGCCCTGTGTCTCGCGCAAGAAAAGCTGCAGTAAACGTAATCTGTCCATCACTTGCCGCATGAATCCTACCATTGCGTGCTGCCCGCCCGTGTGATGCATCGGTGCCTTGTTCACGACCAGTTTCTAGAGAAAGGAGAATCGTGTAGTAAGCACCCAGACCATTGGTCAAGTCGCGTATTGCCTTTCGGGTCATTCAGAGCCTGTTCGTGATGTGTGCAAATCAGAACGAAAAAATTACACCTCCCTTCCACTCCGTGAAGATGGTCAAACAGCGAAGCTGTGTTAGTTACACTGAGTATTACATGTGCATGTGTTGCACGGGATGCAATTGCTTAAACACAAGTAAACACAGATCTACAACACGACCTTATAATTTATTGAAACGTTGCGAGACGAGAAGAGGCCGCGACTTCTGACGCTACTGAACGAGTGTCCCGTTCTCTGGTCGAAACCTGCCTAGCCACCGGCAGAGGCATCGGCTGCAGTCACGGACACCGCGCACGTTCGGGGCGAACGCGGTGAAACGCGGATGGCGTCGGCAGCCGCTCTTTGCGTTATCCGAAAGGGCACGCTGCACAGAAACACCTTCTCTTATACCCATCGCCTCTCCTCCTCGCGCCCAGTGCAGCCTCTCATCGGTCACCTCCTCCCCGCACCGCGCGCCCTCTCATTGATCGCCTCTTATCCCAGCGCGCATGTCCTCCTCTGCTGGTAACGTGACCTGCGTGACAGTGGCGGACGGACGGACGCACGGCGCAGCCTCGACCAACAACAGCTTCACTGTTAAAAGTGAAACATCCCCTTTCAATGTTCTAGCGTGTTTGCTTGCTCCAGTCTTTTACCGCCGCTGAGCTGCAAGTTTTTTTTCTTCTCATTTTGTCCTCCGATGTGCGCCTTCGACTTCTCGTCTTGAACATTAGCGCTGATGTATGTCTGCTTCGTGCAACATAGCGTGCGCCTCGACGATTTCCTCACGAAACATCGCTCATCTTCGTGCGTGCGCTTTTTCAATGTCCTTGGTGCGAACTCGGCAAGTTTCGAAAGTAGGAAGCTGGTTCGATTCCAGATACAGGGGTTTTTATTGTTTAATATTTTATTTAGCTATTTATTCTTTGCATGATAATATATCTGACCCGCCGTGGTTGCTTGGTGGCTATGGTGTTGGGTTGCTAACCACATAATCGCGGGATCAAATCCCGGCCCCGGTGGGGGCATTTCAATGGGGGCGAAATGCGAAAACGCCCGTGTACTTAGATTTAGATGCACGTTAAAGCACCCCAAGTGGTCCAAATTATTCTCTTTAACTCGCTATCGCCGATAAAACACTCGTGAATTGAGATATCAGTAAGGATAGAAGAAATAGTGCTGTATAAAATAAGTTGGATCTTTCCCCGACAATGTTTCGCCAGTTTGAGGGTTTGAACAACGCTTATAATTGCATTTTTCTGCGCAAATTCTTCTTAAAGAAAAGTAAACCCTTGTGCCGTCTCAACGTAAACAAGATTTGGCTTGGGTCACCCAGTGCCTTACGAACGTATACTACACTTTTCGGTATGAGCCGGGTGAATAAGTAGCTCTCGAGTTACTTGTTCTTCTTTCTGGAGTTTTACGTGCCAATAACAGCTCTGATTGTGAGGCACGCCGTAGTGGAGGGCTTCGAATTAATTTTGACCACCTGGGGTTCTTTAACGGGCACTACAACGCAAGCACACAGCCGTTTTTGCATTTCGCCTCCATCGACATGCGGCCACTGCGGCCGGGATTTGATCCCGCGATCTCGTTCTCAGCAGTGCAACACCTTAGCTGACAGAGCCACCGTGGTGGGTCAGCACAACGAAAGATAGACAAATGCCAGCGCCCATTGGCAGTGGTCTTGCTTCGCGTAACTTACCTACGTAAATTCTCGGCCTTTTGAGCCGTCAGATTTGCATTGTCTTGTGCAACAAATATTTTACGTTGCAGAGAAACAGGGAATAGCTCCGAAACGTTTATTTTGAACAGTGAATTAGAAAAGTGGATAAAATAAGTAGGCACAAGTGCCATTACATCAGCCGACCTGTTACCCGCCTAGTACTTCGTTTGTGCTTCCTCCTGTTTTTCTGTTTATTGTCGGAAGCATCACTCTTACTAAACATTGCTATACTTGTTCTTATGATAATATCAGACTTAATGAAAGTATTATTCTTCCCCTTTCGAAATTGTTTCGCTAGCTTTCCCTTTCCCTTTCCCTCTCGCTAGCTTTGGTTACAACCCACATGCAATCAATTGAATTCACTCTTGCGCTTACCTCGGGACAGAACAACCACATTTCCTTCACCGGCTATCGCAGAAGTAATCGGATCCGGCAGCAGCCAAGTGCGCCACATCAATAATGAATGCGACCGGCTCGCACTTCCTTGGTAGAAAGGACAAGCATATATCAGGCAGTTCCGACAGAGCAAGATCATTCCGATTTCGTTAGCCCGTCCATGGTCCTCGTTGGGCTGTAAGGTCTGCTCTGAATACCATGGAAGCCGGCAGTCGGTGTCATTTACGGCCGAGAGTAGGGTACATCACCGAATCGCAACAACTTGTGAGGCTCGAAGTACTTCCGGTGGAGAAATGAGAAGAGCAGTTGATATAGTCCAGAAACACCGCACGTAAAGCTTCCATAAGAAAATAATAAAAGCAATATATTACACAAAAGGGCCTAGACAAAATGCGAGCCATATTTATTTCTGTTAGGAAGATGTACAGATATGAACTGCAGGTCATGCACTGCACACTCATCCTTACATAAGCGATACCTGTTGCTTTGCTGGGTGATTCTTTGCGAATGATACTCACAGTGAAGCCGCACGGCTCTTGGCTCGTAAATAGTGTTTCTTATAGGCCGGCCCACTTCGCTAACCAATTTGTTCACCATCATGATGATCAAGACAATCGGAAGTCATCCTAACAAAATTACGTTGCCGTGTCCCACCATTAAACCTATATTTACACAGGGCTGGTCTGCCCATATCGCCACTGTGTCAATTCTGCCTAGAAATAGAAACCGTAGAACACTATTTCTTAATATGTCGTCGGTATAAATTACAAAGAAAAAGACTTCTTGAAATACCGCTTGCCGTATATTTATTGGAAACTCAACTGTGGATGTAACCTCCTCAGTTAAATGCCTTGGCGTCATTTTTGATGAACATTTAACCTGGAATAAACATGTCGATTCGCTCAGCGGTAAACTTGCAGGCGTCGTGGGTGCCCTTGCAAAGGTACGCTCTTTTCTGCCCACTTCCGTCAAACTATTAGTGTATAACTCTCTCTTTTTTCACACCTTAAATACTGTCACCTTGTCTGGAGAAACACAACAGAGTCAAACATTACTAAACTTTCTCTACTACAGAAAAAAGCTGTGCGTGCCATTACCAACTCGGCTTATGACGCACACACTGAACCCCTTTTTAAGAAACTTCAAGTTTGTCCTGTAAATTTGCTATTCAGTGAGCTGCTCTTGCAACGGTACCTCACAGAAAGAAAGCAAGGGAGTCACTTTATTGAGCACCTATCTAGCCTACGCCAGAACATTAAAAAGTACAACACTCGTCATAATGCGACCTGGTTCATACCCCGCGCACGCACAAATTATGGAACACAGTTACTCTCCCTACTCATTACCGTCCTTGTTAAATTCACTTGGTTTCTGATTACTTAATTCCGTACAGTTATGCGACAACGATGATTTTCCCTGTATTGCATTGCTTCTGCCACTGTACAATGCCACTCTCCTGCCACTGTACAATGCTACCTAACAATGTCCGATTGCTGTTGCTAATTATTGTTTTTTACGCAATTTCGAAAGGGACGCAGACCCCTGTCAAGCCGAATTGATTTTGGCTTTTGTCTGTGCCGCCTACATCATGTATCGGATGTGAAATAAATTTGATTTGATTTGATTAAATTAGGGGTAAATTTAACATTAGAAACAGTACTCACTTTCGGTGCCTCGGTATTTGGCTTTAGCCACAGGGACGTGTTTGATGCCGTTTGTGCTTTCATTCAATAAACAAAACGAATAACTTTTTAAACCCCTACTTTTAATATTCTCTCAGAGATATTTCAGTTTCAATTCATGGCATTATTATTATAAATTATGCAGTTCAGGAAAATTAATCTGTCTGTTATGATTACTAAATTGCACATTAACATGTAGTTTCAGAATCCATATCTGGAAGTTCAGGTGCTCAATTCTTGGCCAATCCCCCGAAGTGGGTACGAGCCATGTGCTTGAGGTCATCATCATCATCATCATCTGGTTCCGGTAAAGACGGGGACTTCTGGCTGTCTCTGTTGTTTCACCCGCGACATTACTGGTGGATGTGCTGGGTAAATGCACATTCGCTCCCAAGTTTCCGCCGTCACTGCTAGTACCTTACAGACAGCCACAGCTCCCACAGCAAGAAGCAGCCGCCGCCTGCAAGGACTGCCACCCGAATTCGTTCCCTTGTCATCGAGACTGGAAATCACAATGTCAACGACCACTACAAACCAGGTGACCCAAACCCACGATGCCACTATGCCCACCTGTACTCGGTCACTTTGACGAAAACGCTGACACGGAGTTGCACACAGACGCCAGCAACGTCGTCCTTGGAGCTGTCTTGCTTCAGTGGCAAAATGACGTAGAGCGTGTGATTGCCTATGCGAGACGAACGTTATCCGCTGCCGAGAAAAACTACTCTGCCACAGAAAAAGAATGCTTAGCCGTTGTCTGGGCCATAACAAAGTTTCGGCCATACTTGTACGGTCACCCTTTCAGAGTAGTCAGCGACCACCAATTCGCTTTGCTGGCTCGCGAATCTCAAAGATCCCTCAGGTCGCCTGGCGCGACGAAGCCTTCGAAAGCAAGAATTTGACGTCACCATCGTTCACAAGTCAGGACGCAAACACACCGACACTGACTGTCTCTCACGTGCACCAGTCGGAAGTGCCCCCGCTGACCTTGAAAAGGACGACAGTTTTCTTTCTGCCGTATCAGTAACAGACATGGCTCAACAACAGCGCGACGACTTGGAGCTCAGCCCTCTCATTGACTACCTGGAAGGGCGCACGTCAAGTCTTCCTCGAAGATTCCCACGCGCGCTAGCCTCCTTTTGTTTCCGGGATGGCGCGCCCTTTACAAGAACTTTGACGATACGCAAGCTACATACCCGCTAGTTGCGCCGACCTCGCTTCGTGACGATATTTTACGTGCCTGTCACGACGAACCATCGTCCGGACCCCTGGGGTACACACGCATGTTGGAACGAATTCGCCGCTTTTACTACTGACCACGTCTCGCAAATACTGTGAAGCAGTACGTTCACACATGTCGCGACTGCCAACGACGTAAGACTCCACCTGTGCGACCAGCAGGACTGCTACAACCAAGAGCAATACCGCAGAGGCCATTTCATCAGATTGGTATGGACTTGCTGGGATCATTCCCCACGTCTTCGTCCGGTAATCGGTGGATTCTGGTCGCTACTGATTACCTAACATGGTACTGCGAAACAAAGGCACTCCCAAAAAGCTACCGTAGCAGACATCGCCCATTTTTTTCGTGCACAGCATTGTCCTCCGTCACAGAGCGCCAGCGGTCGTCATTACTGATCGTGGGACAGCTTTCACCGCCGAGATGCTACAGGAAGTCTTGAGGCTAAGTCGTACTGCACATCGCAAACCGACGGCTTATCACCCCCAAACAAATGGACTGACTGAACGCTTGAACAAGACAATCGTGGATATGCTGTCAAAGTATGTGGCCATTGACCACAAGAACTGGGACGATATCCTTCCTTACGCCACTTTTGCGTACAATACCGCAATTCAAGAAAGTACAGGCTTCACACCTTTTCGCTTAGTGTACGGTCGAGAGGTCACCAGGATGCTCGACGCCATGCTCGTTCCCAACAACTTGGGAATGTTTCACACGGATGCGGCCATGTTCGCCCAGCGCGCTGAGGAGGCCCGTCAACTCGCGCGATGCCGTATTCAGTGTCGCCAAACCGCAGACGCACGCCGCTACAACCTTCGCCACCGAGAGGTTGCCTACAATCCTGGCGATGAAGTGTGGGCGTGCACATGGAACCCCATCCGACAGCGTGGCCGGTGAGAAAAGTTGCTGCGTCGCTACTTTGGTCCCTACAAGATTGTACGGCGACTCAGTGACGTTACCTACGCGGTTCTCCCAGAAGGCACCCAAGAAACTCGTCGGCTTCCTCAAACTGAAGTTGTTCATGTTTCGAGACTAAAACGATATATTTTTCGCGTCGTGACTGGACCGTCGAGTTACTATACTACATTGAGGACTTAGCGTCGTTCAGTTCAGTTCAGTTTTATTTCCTTAAAGACCCATTTGCTAGAGGTATTACATAAGGGGTGGGTACAGTTGATAATGCAACAGAAACACAGGTATTCAGAAAACTACAAGAAAGCTACATTTCGCAAGTTCATAAAAACAGAAAGAAGGGAAATAAATGACGCGTGAAAAAAGCTGATTGTTTTTCCGCCAATAAACACACATTTTTGAAGAACGATGTCAGGCAAGTGATTTCAGCAACGTGGGGGGGAAGGGCGTTCTAGTCTGATGCTGTGCGGGGAAAAAAAAGAAGAAAAAGTAGTTGTATGGGAGCGTTGCCGGAAGACTTGTAATGGGTGCCCAGTTCGTAACGATATGCGTGCGGGTGGTGTGATATATCGCTCGTGAATTAGGGAACTGTAAAAGAATTTATCAAAAAGGCAAAGGCTGGCTGTAGCGCGACGACGTGCAAGGGGCTGTTTGCTCTTTGATTTTGCTCTTAAGGATGATACGCTTACGTCATATGAGTATGATGAATGGGTTTATCTGACGACGTGGTTTTGAAAGGACTCGAGCGCGTTAACAAGATAGACTTGATATAGATTCCAGATGGGTGATGCGTATTCAGCTTTCGGTCTGATAAGGGATTAGAAAGCTAGGAGTTTTACGTTCAGCGGGGCGTCACGCAAGTGTGATCTCAAGAAGCCAAAAGTTCTGTTAGCTGATGAAAGTATGTTGGAAATATGCGTACCTCAACTGAGATCATGAGAAAGTGTTACGCCCAAGTACTTAAATGATTCTACTGATTCTATGGGAACGTTTACCATTGTATAAGAGGACAGGAAAGGGTTACGGCGGCGGGTAAAAGATATATGTTTACATTTGTTGTGATTAATTGTCATTAGCCATTGTTCACTCTAAGACTGCACGTTGATAAGACTTTGTTGTAAGGTGTTTTCGTCGGTAGCATTAGAAACTGGATGGTAAATCACACAGTCATCAGCGAAAATTCGTATCTTGCAAGATACATGTAGGGGTAAGTCGTTCTTTTTGTTTTTGTTTTTTGTTCGTTTTCGTTGTGTCCTGTGTTTTTTTTTACTTTTGTTCCTTCTTTCACAACAGCATATAAAAAGTGCCAGTTACGGCACTTTTCTTTTGTTTATATTGTAACCTCATTTTTTATATATTTTTTACCCTCATTACAGCATCGAGACAATGCTTCTTTAGGAGAGGGGGTAATGGCACATGCGGGCACATGTGAGCCATGAGCCATCTGCTGTGGCACGTACACGCTTGGCGGTTGGAAGAAGAAGAGAACGTTTTTCTTTTGGTCTAGTTCCAGTAACTCCAAGGCTCTACCTCTACCTCTAGTTCCGGTGAAGACGTGGACTTCTGGCTGTCTCTGTTGTTTCGCCCCCGACATTACATACGGAAAAGGTAGTGGACAGAACTTTAAAGAAAAAGGTATGTGGCCATTTTGGCACTCAGCTTTGGAATCGGAGTATCACAGGCGAAATTTTTTTTACATATGCGAGCCCTGTCCCAAAAGATCGTGTGGTATGTTTAAAAAAATAACTTCACGAACTTATCGGCCACCTTCAAAATACTCATTATAGAGACAATACACAGGTTCCAACTCTGCTTCCGTTGCTGGAAGCATCCTTCGAAGTCATCTTCTGATAAGCGCTTTAGCAGCGATGTCGTTTACCTTCGAATTATCACGTCCCCGGAGTGCCACAGCAGGAGCACTAGTTTGCCCCCCCCCCCCCCCCCCTTTCCGAGAACACAATGCAGTCGCACGGAGCTAAATCCGGCGAGTGCAGAGCATGGAGAGAGTTTTTGGCATGCAATTCCATCACGCTGCAAACACCGTGATGGAATTGCGTGCCAAAAACTCACGCACTGAATGCAGAGTACGCAGGGGCATTATCGTGGCACCAAATCCAGCGCTCCTCTTTCGACAAATTTGGTCGCACGTGGCACACACGATCTCGCAGAGGCTTAAGGACCTCCACATAAAACGCAACATTGACAGTTAGACCTTCAGGTACAAATTATTAACCCACAATTCTATGGAAGTCAGAAACACGATCAACACGACTGATCTTGGCGTCTATCTTCCGCGCTATTTTTTTACTTTGGCTCATCTTTCTCTTGCGAGTCGTTGCTCTGCGACTTCGGTTAGATCTCGTATTCGTAGAACGAAGTTTCACAGAGTGGTGAGCTGGGTGAGTTGGAAGAGTTAAGTCGCGATGGCAGTCAGCGTACAGGCGCAGAAGAACTGAGAAAAAAAAAAAAAAACCAAGAACGTAACGAGGACACAGCGCTGTCGTCCAACCAAATTTGATTGGACTACCGTAGGTAACCGTAGGTGAAAACGAGAACAAAAAAAACAAAAAAAAAACGACACAGCTCTTAAATCGTGACAAGGTGATGAGAAACATGTGTGGGAAGAAAATCCAAAAAAGGTGGCGTCACCCAGGCAAACATGTGAACACTTTCCTCTCTAGACCGCGCTGTGTACTCCTTACAATCTTGGATTTCACAGCGAAAATGTATATAGCTAGGCTCTGACCAAAAGTGCGTGCGTCTACAGGGTGCGTAGACAAAAATTACACCGCCCATGCACCCCCTAAACATGGTAAATCAGCGAAATTGAAATGTGCAGCCCCGGTGTTTATGACTGGGTTAATCCCGAAGGTTCCTTAAAGTCTTTCTCAATTTTTGGTTACGTCTTTGTCTAGCTCGGCCGCAATAGCCGCTGGATCGGCCCGCCACTGCCGCTTGCGCTCCGCATGGCGGGCTTGATCTATTGCCGAGGCGCTGGCGCGACGCCGACGAGATCTCTCCCGCTCCTGCTCTCGGCAGCTCATACCCACACATCCAATGCGGGTATGAGCCACAGATGAATTATTTATTTGTTTATTTATTTATTTATTTATTTATTTATTTATTTATTTATTTATTTATTTATTTATTTATTTATTTATTTATTGTCCCTGACTCATTCCCGAATGTCCAATGCGGTATGCGCGACACGTGATTTTATTATCCTTAATCTTGACGTAACAGGCAAGCATGGGATGTTATTGATGTCATGACCTATCAGTCATGTTAGTCATACATTCGTATCCTTCCATACCAGTTTTGGTATATACCAAGTGAACGAGACGCGCGTTTTCGATAGGTTTATTTCCGCAGGAGGGTTACTGTGGTTCCTTCGGCTATAGGCATATACAGCTTCGCTGTAAAAAGTCGCATCGACAAAATTGAATCCACAGTAGCATGCATGTAGGTTCCTTAAGATAAGTGTCAAAACCAGTGATGGATAACCATTACGTCACAGTCTACCCACCAATCCACCAAATAAGGTGGATGAAGGAGGATTAAGGTGGATTACGGTAGATTAGATTTGATTAAGGTTGATTAATTTGGATTGGGGTTGATTAAGGTGGATTGGGGTTGATTAAGGCGGTTTAGGGTGCACTAAGGTGGATTAGGAAGGACTAAGGCGAATTGAGGTGAATTAAGGTTCCTTAAGGTGGTTGAAGGAGGATTAAGGTAGACTAATGTGGAAGGGAAGCGCAGTCGAGGGCGGCAGAAAACTAGGTGGGGTTCGGAAGTTTGCAGGCGCAAGTGGGAATCAGCTAGCGCAAGACAAGTGTAATTAATGATCACAGGGAGAGGCCTTCAACCTACAGTGGACATAAATATAGGCTGATGATGATGACGACGATGAAGATGAATTAAAGATAATAAGGTGGATTAAGGTCGACTAAGGTGGATTAAGAAAGGCTAGGGTGGATTAAGGCCAACTAAGGTTGATTAAGGTACATTAGTGTAGAATAAGATGGATTAGATTGGATTAAGGTCAATCAAGGGGTGTATTAAGGAGGATTAGAGTTGATTAAGGTGGATTAAGATGTATGAATGTGTATTAAGGTGGATTAGGGTGTCTTTGTCTTGATACTTTAATTGTATTACGTTTTTGCCGCAAGCGCCAGCAAGACGAGCGTCGGGGCTACGATATGTGTGAGTGCGATTTTTATAGTGAGGCCTCTTACCAAGGGCGGCGTTACTCTTCACCTTCGCAGCGCTCTCCATCTCCGCCTGCATCACCTGAAGCACGAGGCCCTTACCGTTCAGCCAGACGCCGTTCCCCATCGCCCTTCCGCCGCTCATCGTCACGACTTCGGCCTGCCTCACTTACCTCTACCGTTCGCGCGTAAAACTAAGTGATGCAGTTGCCGGAGGAAAAATTGCATACTCAAACAAGACTGAAATTCCTCCAGCGCTCCCATCCAATATGATTCGTGTGTATTGTCTTAGGGGTGCGCGTGGATGCTTTAGTGGATAATGGTGCGGTTTTGTCTGTTATGAATGCTCATTTGTGTTCCCGGCTAAAGAAAGTTATGACGCCTTACGATGGTCCCACGTTGGTTGCAGCCGAAAGGAATACTATTTGACCTTCTGCATTCTGTACTGCGCATGTACTTATCAATGACATTCTCTATTACATACAGTTTGCTGTGCTATACCCGTGCTCTCACCAGATGATTTTGGGATGGGATTTTCTATCTTCTGCGTCTGCTGCTATTTGTTGTGGGCAGCGTGTGGTACACCTTACCGACACTGAACACTTGCTTGGTGAAGAAACCCACACGCCATTTCACCTGACCGCTGCGGAAGATACGGAGATACGGAACTACTCCCAGGACAAAACCAAGTTGTTACCCTGCTATCCAACGACATTGATCATGGTGACGTCTTGGTGTTCCCTTCTTCCCGTTGCCTTACTAAAGGCATAGCATCTACATCAGGAGTTGGTCGATTCCACCATGGATCTGCACTGGTCACTGCCACGAACGAAACACCAGAAAGAAATCCTACTTCCGCAAAGCACAACCGTTGCATATGTCGCCGATCTGGAGCCTGTCGGCCTCTTGCCACTTACACCAGTCTCTTCTGAGGACCCGTCTTCTGGTGAGTCTTCTTCGGCCGCCGCCCTTACAGCAGTCATCAGCACTGACTTGAAGCCCGCGCAGACACAACAGCTTCTGACTTTGTTAAAAAAGCACGGTAATTATTTCGACGTCTATTCGTCGACGTTGGGCCAAACAACCGTTACAGAGCATCGCATTCTGATAGACGACACATCTATCGTGCGGCGCCGCCCATACCGTGTGTCTCTAGCCGGGCGGAAAATCATCGAATACAACGTCGCCGACATGCTGGAACGCAAGGTAATTCGCCCCTCGGCTAGTTCTTGGTCGTCTCCTGTTTTCTTGGTTCGCAAAAAAGTTGGCTCCATGCGCTTTTGCGTCGATTACCGGGCGCTCAATAAGATAACTCGAAAAGACGTCTACCCTATGCATTGACGACGCCCTTGATTCCCTCCCAGGTGCGGAATACTTTTCCAGCCTGGATCTGCGTTCCGGCTATTGGCCAATCCCCACGCACGAAGACGATAAATAAAAAACGGCGTTCGCAACCCCCGATGGACTGTAGGAGTTCAATGTAATGCCTTTCGCGCTCTGCAGCGCGCCCGCGACTTTTAAGCGCATGATTGACACCGTGCTGCATGGTCTGAAATGGAAGACCTGCCTTTGTTATCTGGACGATATTTTCATTTTTTTCATCCACATTTCCTCAGCACCTGCAACGCTTGGATGAAGTTCTGACGTGCCTCGCCCACGCTGGTCTTCAGCTGAACACCAAGAAATGCCGTTTCGCCAGCAAAGCCATTAAGATCCTGGGTCATGTCGTGAGCAGGGATGGCATTCAGCCGGACGCTGACAAGACTGCTGCAGTCCTTCGCTTTCCTCGTCCTGACAGAGCAAAAGACTTGCGCAGTTTCCTTGGCCTCGCGTCTTATTTCCGTCGCTTTATCCAGAACTCTGGCTCCACCGCAGCTCCATTACACAAGCTACTAGCTTCCGGTGTACCCTTTCTGTGGTCCCAGGAATGCGAATTGGCGTTTGCACGCTTGAAGGACGCCCTCACGTGCGCACCTGTGCTTTGCCATTTTGATGAGACCGCACCGACTCTCCTACACACAGACAATAGCGGCCGTGGTATAGGTGCTGTTCTTCTGCAACGCGACAACTGTTCGCGAGAGAGAGTCATTGCATACGCCAGTCGTGTACTCAGCGCTTCCGAAAAGAGCTACACGATCACTGAGGAAGAGTGCCTGGCTGTTGTTTGGTCGATACAAAAGTTTCGCCCTTATCTCCAGGGCCGTCATTTCACCATCGTTACGGACCACCACGCCTTATTCAGGCTTTCCACGCTCAAGAACTTGTCTGGACACCTGGGTCGCTGGATTTTACACCTCCTGAGTATTATTTCGAAATCATTTACAAGTCTGCAAAGAAACACCAAGTCGTCGACGCTCTTTCTCGCTGCCCGCTTCCTACGGCCACGCTCGACGCCTCTGCAATCGCTTCGCACGTCACCAGTTCGACTGACACTGCTACCAACTGCCTTTCGACGATGATCAGCCACTCGCCTCTCGTCAGCTGGCTGACCCGTACTGTCAACGCTTCATAAATCACCTCTCTGGGGCTTCTCGTCCACCTAACGCGCGCCTCCGTCGCCAACTCGCGCACGTTAAGCTGGACGATGGCGTGCTGCATCGCCATATTTACCATCCTGACAGGCAACGCTGGGTGCCAGTTCTAGCACGCTCTCTTCGACTTCGTGTCCTCAACGCCTTTCACGATGATTTGACAGCTGGCCACCTTGGGTTCCATAAAACCTATGACCGCATTCAAAGTCATTTCTATTGGCCTGGCCTTTTTGCTAGCGTCGCCAGATACGTCGGTTCCTGCTCTCCCTGCCAACGTCGCAAACTCCCAACATCGCAAACTCCCAATTACAGCCCATTCCGTGCCCCGCAGCCGCGTTTGAGGTTGAGATCAACCCTTACGGGCCCCTTCCGGTCACTACTGCTGGCAATCGATGGATAGTGACTGCCGTCGACCATCTGACGCGCTACGCTGAGACAGCTTCTGTGCTTACTGGCTCTGCTTCGGAAGTTGCGCACTTCGTTCTTGACGCCATTATTCTACGCCATGGTGCTCCTCGTGAACTGCTCAGTGACCGTGGAAAGGCATTCCTTTCACAACTGCTAAACGAAGGTATTCGAGCCTCCGGCACGGCCCACAAGACAGCTTCTAGCTATCACCCCCTGACTAACGGCCTGACCGCACACTTGCCGACATGATCACCGATTATATTCAACCAGGCCACAAAAACTGGGATGTCCTTTTACCATTCGTCACTTTCGCCTATAACACGGCCGTGCAACGCACAACTGGCTACTCGCCATTTTACCTAGTTTATGGACGCTCCCCAACTTTCTTTCTGGGCGTTTCATTCAACTCCAAGGCTAATTCATCTCTATCATCGTGGGAAGAGTACGTTTCTCGACTCGACCACTGTCGCCAGCGTGCTCGCCTGAACAGAGAGGCCAGACAACAAGACCAGAAAATGATTTACAATGGATGCCATCGCGTTGTATCTTTTCGACCTGGTGACGAGGTCCTGCTCCTGACTCCTGTTCGCACCCCTGGTTTGTGTGAAAAATTCCAGCCACGGTTCATCGGGCCGTACATAGTCCTTGGACAGACTTCGCCTGTCAACTATTGTGTAACTCCTCTTGACGCCCCCACAGACCGGCGTTGCCGCAACACCAAGGTTGTCCGCGTTTCCCGCATGAAGCCCTTCGCCCGGCGTGCCTCGACACCTTGACGGCCGGCCAGGATGGCCGCTTTCACGTGAGGGGGGGGGGGGGGGATTAGCGTGGGCGTTTATTACGCACATCTGCCTCATCTGTATGTTATCATCATCCTCACACTTGTACTTATCCTCCTCGTCGCCTGTATATGTGATTATCATCATCGCCTATGTGCTGCGCTGGTTCGCTGACGGAGCTCCCGGAGCTAATAAACGTCGTCCCAACCGAAATATCACAATAATGTCATAGTATGTAATGTGGAAATAAGAGAACATGGTTGGTGCCCTGAGAGACGAAAAAGAAGATTCTGGGTTTCGCTTGTCTACGCAGCCATTAAAACCCATCTGTGAATACCAGTACGCTTCTTCTTTCCCGTAACATTATTGGTGGAGGTGCGGGGTAGTCACTTGCGCAAGACGGAGCTCCGCAGCGAACGTAACCTGGCCGCCATGTCATCCGAAGGGGAGTCTTCAACCGCGGCCCCGTCGACGCCACCGACGGTCATCCTAACCAATCTCCGCGACCCTGGCATGTTTTCTCAGATTGACAACGTTGACGTCGATGACTGGTTGGTAAATTACGAACGGGTCTGCGCAAACAACAGGTGGGATAACACGCTTATGCTGGTCAACGTAATATACTACCTCAAAAAACGGCACGGGTCCGGTTCGAGACACATGAAGAAGATATTACAAGTTGGGAGCAATGCAAACAGAAGCTTCGTGATTTGTTCGGCAAGCCCATCGGCCGCCAACGGGCTGCTCAGAAGCACCTTGGGACCCGCGCACAGACGTCCACTGAATCTTACGTGGCGTACATCCAGGACGTCTTGGCTCTTTGCCGCCAGGTGGATAAAAACATGACAGAGGCAGGCAAGGTCAGTCACGTTTTAAAAGGCATAGCGGACGACGCGTTTAACCTTCTCGTGTATAAGAACATCACAACAGTCAATGGGACCATTAACGAATGTCGCCGCTTTGAAGAAGCGAAAAGCCGCCGCATAGTTCAGCATTTCACGCGTCTACCAACACCGCTGCTTCATCGACGTGTGAAGACCTTTGTCTTCCGCGTGAGCCCACTTCCTCCGAGAACGTCGTACGTATAGTCCGGCGAGAAATTGAAGCAGCGTCTCCTGCCACACAAGTGACGCAGTGCTTTGACGATTCCCGGCCGCTCGTGTCCCTCAATCAATCGGTCGTTCGCCAAGAATTTCTGATGTGGGTCTGCAATCCATCTTCTCCGCCAACCGTCCTGACTTCGCTTCGTCTGCTGCCTCTGCCCCTGTTCACCGGAACCAGTGCGGTGCTTACCCGAGCTATCGCAGCCCGGCCGAATGGCGCACACACGATGATCAACCCATCTGCTTCTATTGTGGACGTGTGGGCCACATCTCTCGCCACTGCCGAAGTTCCTGACCGGCCCTCTCTCGACCAAGCTTTCCCGCCTACCTCCGCTCTCCACTGAATCCTCGCCCGCCGGCGCCCTCCACCGAGTTCGAAGATGCACCTTACAACGCTCCAGTCACTGCGACTAACCGCTCACCATCACCGCACCGTAGCCGCTCCCGTTCACCTCAGCTGCGTCGTTCCCCATCCCCTGCTTACCATCGCCGATCTCCGACGGGAAACTGACTGGGGCAGCTCCGGGAGGTGACGCTGCTCTAGAACCCCAGCCTGAAATTCCTCTGTTGACCCTGCCTACTGATCGGAACCTTCTGGACGTGGATGTGGATGGTTTGCCTGTTACAGCACTCATTGACACTGGGGCGCAAGTTTCCATCATGAGTGCTGACCTGCGAACGCTCCTGAAGAAAGTCCTTACTCCTGCTCCGACTCGACTGCTACAGGTTACCGACGGTGGAACTCCGGCTGTGCTCGGAATGTGTGCTGCACGTGTCAGTGTCGCCGGTCGCCACACGTCCGTTTTGTTTAGTGTGCTCGAACGCTGCCCCCACGATGTGATCCTCGGCCTCGACTTTTTGACCACCTATTCTGCTGTGATTGACTGTTCAGCCGGCGTTGTCGAACTTGACGTACTCCTTTCCATTGACCTTCCTGCTCAAGCCCCAACTCAGCTTTGTTCTGCGGATTTCATTCGTCTTCTTCCCCAAGCAGCAACCTGCATCACGTTTTCGCCTCTCCACCTGTTCCTGACGGAGACTATGTCCTCACTCCCACGAATTCAGTCCTGCTTTCCCACAATGTCTCCTTCCCACACACCGTCATTTCTGTAGCGGCCAATCAGACCTCTCTTCCCATCCTAAATTTCGGCCAGTGCCCTCAGACATCCCTCGAGCGACATCCCTCGAGGGATGTCGCTTGCCACGTTGTCACCGTCCCGCGAGTGCCATATTTCAGCTCTATCGGTTGCGACATCTTCGACCACTGCTCGTTCTGTGCCTTCTGCATCTGCCCCGGCCTACGACATTGCAAAGATGATTGCACCGCATCTCGACCCCCAATCCGCCGCAGAGCTCCGTGACCTCCTCGAGTCCTACGCCGACATTTTCGACCTGAACGATCGCTCTTTGGGTAAAACAACGGTTGTGAAGCATCGTATAAATACCGGCGATGCGGCACCTGTTCGCCGTCGCCCATACCGGGTGTCGCCCTGTGAGAGACAAGTTATCCAGAGCGAAGTTGACAAAATGCTTGCCAAAGGGATTATTGAACACTCTTCCAGCCCGTGGGCTTCCCCTGTTGTTCTCGTCAAAAAGAAGGACAACAGTTGGCGATTCTGCGTGGACTATCGTCCTCTAAACCAGATCACCATGAAAGATGTTTACCCGCTTCCACGGATCGACGACGCTCTGGATTGTCTTCATGGTGCCACTTATTTTTCATCAATATACCTTCGCTCCGGATATTGGCAAATTGCCGTGGATGAAATGGACCGTGAGAAGACCGCATTCGTTACACCTGATGGCCTCTATCAGTTTAGGGTAATGCCTTTCGGCTTGTGCAATGCCCCAACGATATTTGAACGTAAGATGGACATGCTCTTGCGTGGATTGAAATGGTCCATCTGCCTTTGTTACTTGGATGATGTCATCGTATTCTCTCCAACTTTTGCGGCCCATCTTGAACGACTTTCATCTGTGCTTTCTGTTTTTCGCGCCTCTGGCCTGCAGCTCAACTCGTCCAAGTGCCACTTCGGCCACCGACAAATAACCATGCTCGGACATCTCGTCCATTCGTCAGGCATTCGCCCCGACCCCGCTAAAGTTCGTGCAGTGCAGAATTTTCCTGTACCACCCTCTGCCAAAGATGTTCGCAGCTTTATCGGCCTTTGTTCTTACTTCCGCCGGTTTGTGAAAAATTTCGCGAATGTTGCTCGTCCCCTGACTGACCTCCTCAAGAAAGACGTTCCTTTCTGCTGGGGCTCTGAACAAGCGACTTCTTTCTCGCGCCTCATCACGCTCCTCACCACACCTCCTGTTCTCGCCCATTTTGACGCCTCCGCTCCGACAGAAATTCGCCCTAATGCCAGTGGATATGGCATCGGCGCAATTTTAGCCCAACGCCAACGTGGCCGCAACCGCGTTATCGCCTACGCCAGCCGTCTCCTCTCCCCGTCCGAGCGCAATTATTCGATTACTGAGCGGGAATATCTCGCCCTCATTTGGGCTCTGGGCAACTTCCGACCTTACATATAGGGTCGACCATTTACGGTTACAACCGATCACCACGCCCTTTCTTGGCTTTCTTCCCTCAAGGATCCCATCGGACGCCTCGGTCGCTGGGCCCTACGCCTTTAGGAATACACATACACCGTAGTCTACAAGTCGGTTCGTTTACATCAGGACGCCAATTGCCTGTCTCGTCACCCCGTCGATGCACCGAACTATTTAGTGCATGCCGCACCAATCTGCGTTTTCTCGCTTTCCGCCTTGAAAGACATTGGGGCTGAACAACAACGCGATGAATCGTTACGGCAGCTTATCGAACGCCTGCTCTTCAGCAGACTGTACTCCAGCAACTGCACGACGTTCCCAATGCTGGACACCTTGGCATCTCTCGGACCTATGACCGAATTCGGCGACGATTTTTCTGGCCACGTCTCAACCGCTCCGTCCATCGCTATGTCGCCGCGTGTGAGTCGTGTCAACGCCGAAAACGACCAGCTGTACATCCTGCTGGTCTGCTGCGGCCTCTGGATATACCGACAGACCCTTTTTGTTCGCCTTGGCGTTGATCTTCTCGGACCATTCCCTATAATGAACGACGGAAATAAGTGGATTGCCGTCGCAACGGACTATACGACCCGTTATGCCATTACAAGAGCCCTTCCCACCAGTTGCGCTATAGACGTCGCTGACTTCTTGTTTCACGACGCTATCTTACACCACGGCGCACCTCGTCAAATCTCACCGATCGCGGACGATACTTTCTTGCCAAAGTCATCGACGACTTACTTCGATCTTGTGCTACTAAACACAAGCTTACTACAGCCTACCATCCTCAAACTAACGGTCTTACTGAACGCCTGAGTCGGACAGTAACTGACATGCTCGCGATGTATGTTTCCTGCGATCATCGCGACTGAGACAGTGCTTTACCATTTCTCACGTTTGCGTACAATTCCTCTCGCCACGACACAGCTGGCTTTTCGCCCTTCTACCTTCTATATGGCCGTGAACCGACCTTGCCTTTCGAGACTCTTCCTTCGACCACACTCGACTCGCCGACAGAGTACGCTCGTGATGTCATAACCACAGTGACCTAGGCACGCCAGATTGCCCGTCTTCGTCTCCCTACGTCACAGACACGTCAGAAGTGCCGTTACGATCAGCGCCACCACGACGTCGAATACGAACCAGGTGCTCTTGTGCTAGTTTGGTCTCCATCTCGACGTGTCGGCCTTTCGTAGAAACTCCTTTCGCGATACTACGGCCCTTATCGCATCCTCCGCCAGGTGACGCCTGTCACATATGAAGTGTCTCCACTGGATGCTACCGTGCCTTCACCTCTATCTGACATCATTCACGTCAGGCGCCTCAAAACGTTCCTTTCTGGAACCAGTGAGTCGCACCATTAAGGTGCTTCTTCCGATGGGGGTAATGTCACAGTATGTAATGTGGAAAGAAGAGGACATGGTTGGTGCCCTGAGAGACGAAAAAGCAGATTCTGGGTTTCGCTTCTCTACGCAGCCATTAAAACCCATCTGTAAATACCAGTACGCTCCTTCCTTCCCGTAACATTATATAGTCATACCAGCACCTCCACCAAAACTATTACGGATGCTGGTGCGTTTATTTACAGATGAAGGCTGGTAGAGATGATCGATCGAGAAGACAGGCGTGTAACTGCTGCTGCTCGCTGCAAAGACCGTCGTCGTCCAGAGTCTTCTTCCAAATCCCTTTTACGCCGCATTACAATATATATAATTTTCTGATTTTAAAAGAACACAACAGCTTCGCTTGTCGTCCTTCTTCCCAGAGTGGGAAGGCGCTAAGTTTTTTGTCCATTTTGTTCCGTTGTGCGATGACCGCCGTCATGGCTGGTCCAAATTTAGTCGCCCTTTGCAAGAAGTCATCGCTGTCATGTGTAGTTTTCCAATCAATGCAATATTCATTCCATCGCAAGTTTTACGCAAGAATCAGCATTGTCATCAACACCTTTGCACAAACCTTTTTAATTTCCAAAATTTCCGTAAACATCTGGTGAACAAAGTTTTTTTCCAAAACCAAGTGCTTCTGATATCATTCTAACAGGCACTCGGTAGTCACTAAGCACAAGAGAACGCACACAGTCGATCTTTTCATCTGACCAGATGGAGGGGCGTCCTGATCTTGCATGGTTGTTGGTGTCTTCATGGCCTTCCCGAAAACGCTGGACCCACCTGAACTCAGTTCTTTCCTTTAGGGCATGCTTTCCATAGGCTTTTTAAAACATTTGATGAACTTTTGCACTAGTCTTGCCAAATTTTATAAGACATTTGATATTGATCCTTTGCTCCGTCCCTTCGTCGATTTCCATATCGAAAAATGCTAAAATAGGTTGCACAAAATTTGCAGGCTTAAAATTCTGCCTTGTCATAAATCCACCCGGCTCGTACCGTGTCCTTTTGAGCGGAGAGAGCGAGAGCTCAGCTCTGCTACCCCTTTTTAACTTTTTTGCTGAATCACTGCATGAACTTAAGGGTCAGACCTCAAATCAAAACAGCGGGCGGTGCTTTTCAAGTTGCGTAAATTGTTCTAGCTTCCTGCGGCACTTCCCCTCAACACCCTTTATGCAAATCTTCTATACGAGTAGTTAAAAAGTTAGCAAAGTGGCATTAATTAGTGATTGGACAGCGGTGGCTATGGCCATCTAGTTTCCGCAGTGTTGCATGGACGAGTAATGAACAAAGCATTCTCGCATTGGTTTTCAGTTGTGGTCCTCTGTTCCTCACTACATATACAATGTAGCACGAAGAGGGGCCTGTAGCTGAGTAGCGTTGCTACTGCAGTATGAGCTTGTGGTTACTGTGATTAGGCGTTCCTCTGTGAGCGCTAACCGCTCGCCCGTGTTCCACTGCATTAAACCTCATTACATTTGGTGGAGCTGCCGGTCGTCGTCCACTCTGGAACTCCGGTGTCGCACGCTTTCCCCCACCATGCCCGACAGCACAAATACCACTCCTGCAATGGCGTCGCTCACTTTTCTATGTACCCGTGCCTTGCGTCAATGAGACCCCTCCATCTTTACTGGCACAAAATCAGAATCAGAATCAAATTTTATATTTGTCAGATATTGCTATTACAAGTTGGTAAATACAGAAGGAGGTCCCACAGTCATAGCCTGAATCGGGACCGAAACGTAGATTGTAAACCTTAAAGCAGTTCTCATGTTTTTAGTAGCAGAAATAGAGCAAAAAACTAGGCATGTTTGGAAATGGAAAAGATATACATTGCCATCAAAACACAAAAATGTATGCTATACAATACTAAACTTGAATGCAACATTAGGAAAATTATGAATAAAGAACACCAGAAATAAAATGAAAATACAACACGTTTAACAATGACATACACGCAGGAGCCTCCATACACAAAAAGAAGTTCGCATAAGTAAGGAATTTAGACGCATATTTACATTCCTGGTACATGTAGTTAAAAAAAGGTAGTGGATCACATTATTAATCCTATTTCGATGCTCATAACGGAAATTATTTTAGTTCATGATTATATATGTATGCTTTTTGAAGTTTAATCATGAAACGTCGGGTGCTCCAGAATGAAATGGCTGAAAAGTGGAAGGTATTTTTACCGAAGTCTGTGTGAGCTTTTGGTAAAATTAGGTTATTGTTCAGTGTGAACCTTGTTAAGTTAGTATTTGCTAACGATAATTTAGGAAAAAGGGCAGTGACATTTGATTGTTAATCAGTTTGAACAAAAAATTCCAAAATTGTATTTTACGAGATCTGTCACTACATGAATGTTATTGGTTTGTAGCAGTTCTTTAGCCTTGTCAGTAAGCGGGCTTAACGTTATCATTCTGATCGCCTGATTTGGAATGCCATACATCAATAAATTTTAGTGTTAGCGAAATGGCTGTTAAATTTTCAATACTATCTATAATTACACCTAAAATTGGGCATTCCTCTCTTGTCGAGATTGAAAAATGATCGATCGAAATGAGCGGGATGCCAAGTTGACTTTTGTTGAGAAAAAATACAATAAATTTTGTTTTAATAGTATAATGATTAGTTTATTTATTCCACACTAATCTAATAAATTACGAAGATCATAATTACGATTCATTTACTAGTGTTGTAAGCGGCTACCATAATTAAATTTTATTGTATCGTTCGCATACTGTATACATTTGAATGTGGTAAGGCTATTGGGCAAGTCACTAACATAGATTAGGGATAGTGATGGGCCCAAGATGGATTCATGTGCCACTCATATGTTAGTCATTCTGAATTTAGAGTAAGCGCCTGAAATGCTAAATTGACACCTATCTTTTAATTAACTGTGAAGGAGTAGTGAAGGTGGACCTGTTATGCCCATCGGATCTAGCCTACTGTAAAAAGAAATTGTGGTTAATGCTGTGGAAACCCCTTTGAGAGATCTACAAAAATTGATCCTTCAAATCTGCCGTCCTCAATAACCTCCTTAAAAGTTGGTCAGTGAGAGTTACAGTGCAGGATCAGTTGAGTGTCCTGGTCTGAATCGAAATTGTCTCGAAGAAAACATTTCAGATTTATTAAGATATTTTGTTAATCGTATTTCTATTAGTTTCTAGATTGTCTTACTGAACATTACTGGAATCGGCCTGTAGTTGGCTAGTAAGGAAGGGTCTTATTTCTTAAATACTGATGTAGTCCTGCCTCGTTTGTGTTCTGGACGAAAAGCGCCTTTTGGATATTGGGTTAATAATTTCGGACAGAACGAATGATATGCGTCCCGAAATGACTTAAACTGACAATGATATACCAGGTGTTTCTTTGTTTTTTAGACCATAGAGAATTTTAAAATATGGCCCATGGCCGATAGCCCAATTCTAGTCATTGAGCTAGATTACTCAAAGAGGGGACATTACTTGCACGAGAAACTTGAATGCATAACCCACTAATTCATAAAAATTCACTCTTTAAATAATTGTTTTTCATCTCATATTGTAATTTACGAATTGTAGTTCATTTGAGCTGAAAGAAGTACCGCAGGAATAGTGTTTCCCTGAGCTAGATCATTGGATGCACGTTGCAAGAAAGGTTTCCAGCAAAAAACACGTACGTGGACAGAAGCGCTGTGTCATGCGTCTTCTTCCTTTCTTCCCGTGTTAGTGTTTTCTGCTGGAAACCTTTCTTACAGTCTCACAGGAAGTCAATCGACATAACTGCCGGCTTTTCAAAGTGACACGAGACAACAAGAGTCTGCTACTTCTAGTTCAGCTACGGCACAGCCTCCAATGGACCGACCACCACATTCTGTGCAAGCTCCTGCATTGATCACCACTGCCCTTTATTATGTTTTGGTGGATGCTGATTCGCCGCTCGCCGAGCCCGACCTAGGTGAAGCCAGTGGAAGCGCGGCATCGTTTGGTGGCTTGTCCTGGGAGTAGGGCGTATGTTCCACTCACTAGTGAGCCTGGTCGGATAACATTGAGGGCGTAACTATATTTATTCGCGCTTTTTCCGCTTCTTCGAGGGTGTTGTTGGCTCTTCCTGTCTTCCAAGTGCTTTTAAATAATCTAAACATGTATGTAATAGTTTTTATTACATAAAGCGTTTTCTAAATCGCTAGTGTTTCGACAGCACCGCCACTCGGGTTAGCGACACTATCGGTGCGGTGATGCCTACCCAAAATACTTCTTCAGCCTGCTTGGGTAGTTTACAGCATCACAGGCAACTATTTTAGGGGAAATAAAAAAGAAATGCCGAGCTCCCGTGCTGGCGAATTGTCGCTGCAATATAACATAGCGCTGACTTCCGGGACAACAGCTTACTTCATGTGAATTCAGTAGAGGGCGCTCGATGCGCTATCCAGCACCTAAAGTATAAGATCAGTGTTGGTGACAGACCAGTGCATTCATGAAGAAACCGATGATTGAAACCACAGTCGGCTCGGCCTTGAACTACAAGGCAGACTGCAAGTGCCAAAACATGCTAAATGACTTCGTTCTATCGTTCTCACTAGAGGGGGATTGTGGTGTACCAGCACCACACAAAGGGGTTATGAAAACGTAACGACAGCAAGATTTCCTGCGGATGGTTCGCCTCATCTGGATAGTGTTTGTTTCATAATGGAATAAAGCAGGGCTTTATTAGTACTAGAAGGGGAACTTGGGCAAATTGGTGGGAATTCATGCTTAGGAAAATAAAAGTGCTGGATAGACAAGGACACAGGCAAAGAACACGACTCATGCAAGAACAGTTACATGCTTAGGGCTTTAACAGTTATTTATTTTATTTATTTACTTAAGAAAATACTTCCAGTCTGAATGCCAGACATTAGGCAGGGGTGAGCAATACATTGAGAATATCACGACACAGAAAATACAAAACTGAAAAGCAACAAAGTGAAATGCAGAGCCCATCCTACTGCAGTAAAATAAAAAGTATAAATCCTATAGAATGAAAGCTCACACAAATCAAAACAGTTATGTAATATCACAACATCAACTAACACCACATTAGCGCCAAAGCAGTAGCAATTACCACTTATATAACGCAGTGAAAATGGCTGGAGCAGATACGTACGCCGCTCAAGAACCTAATATCTAACAACAAGTAAACAACTTCGGCAGTTATGCTCGCAAACAAAACAAAGAGAGATGTCACACACAATACAAATAATGCCGGCAGCAATGATATAAGTAAAGACGAACATGTTTAAATAAAACAGGTGAACAAGTTAAATAGCAATAAAGTAGTCACTCTGACTGCATGGGGGGGTCAGAACAAAGTACACTGTAAAAATAATTCAAATAAAATTGTCAGTAAGACAGTGCAGACAACGCGCGAACGAACGATTTCAGATCGGCGCTATCGAGAACCTGGGTTGGCAAATTATTCCAGTCGTTAATCGAACGAGGAAAAAAAGAGTACCTGTAGATATTGGTATGGCAGAGGTGTTCAGTAACTTTTTAGGGTGAGATGAGCGCGTTTCGCGGCGCAAGATTGGTTGGACGTATTTACTTTTCTCAAATGCTAACTTTTCATTATATATAAGATAAAATAGCCTCATTCTTTCACGATACCGTCTCAATTCTAAAGTGTCTAATCTTGCGCTTTCCAAGAGAGCTGTTGGAGATGTTTCGCATTGCTAGGCATTAAATATAAATCTTACAGCTTTCCTCTGTACTGATTCTAGTTTATCTATGTTAACTTGTGTGTGCGGGTCCCAGACAGCCGACGCATACTCTAGTACTGGTATCACGTATGTTTTATGGGAAAGTAGTTTAATTTCGTGAGTGGGCTGAGCTAGTGCCCGTCTTAAGTATCCCAGTTTTCTCAAAGCCTTTTTTTTTCAATGTATGATACATGTTCATTCCATCTTAAATCAGATGTAATGACAAGGCCAAGGTACGTATATGTTGAAACAAAAGACAAGCAATGGTTTCCCAGACTGTATTGGAATTTTAAAGGGTCCTTCTTGCGGGTTATAGTCATAGCCACAGTTTTTCTACATTCTACAGAATTGGTGCTCTACATTTTCCATGTAGAGCACCAATTCTGAATTTTAGACAGAGTTATTTAGAAGAACTTGGTTACTGTAGGCGTTAACTTCCACATAAAGTACGCAGTCGTCGGCGAAAAGCCATATCTTCACCGGGATATCACGAACGATATCGTTAATAAAGACCAAGAAAAAGAGAGGCCCGAGGATAGATCCCTGTGGTATGCCGGATTCAACCGGCGCAGACGGTGAACTGCTGCCATTAACCGTGACGCACTGATACCTGCAGTTTAGATATGCTTCGACCCAGGCTAATAAAGAGTCGTTTTTCAGAATTGGTTTTAGTTTGATAAGTAGCTTACGGTGTGAAACGCGGTCAAATGCTTTTTCGAAATCTAAGAATAAGATATAAATTTGGTGCTGATTGTCTAAACTGATGGCAAGGTCGTGGACCATTTCGAGCAGTTGCGTGACTGTCGACAAACCGCGTCGACTATCCATTAAGCCATTGCTTTCTATAAACACAGAAATGTGCTTGAATATTATGTGTCCCAGTACTTCAACACATGCGTATACCAGCGATATAGGTCTGTACGCGGATGGCATAGACTGGTTTGCCTTTTTTGGTATGGGAATTATTTTGGCGTGACGCCAGTCATGGGGGAGTTCTGCTTCAGCAAGGGATTTATGAGATATTAGATTCAGGTACTTAGAACACCATTCTGCGTATCTTACTAAAAAGGCGGTTGGTATGTTGTCGATTCCACAGGATTTCTTATCATCTAACTTAAGCAAAAGGGAAAACACGCCCTCCTCTTCTATGTGTATATCGTCAATTGGCGGCAATTCACTGAATGAAAAAAACTCAGGGTCTGAACCATTATCGCTAGTAAACACCGAGTGGAAGTATTCATTAAGTACGCATGCAATTTCAGAGCTGTCAGTCACAGCAGTATTGTTTATAGCAAGGTTAGGTACTGATTTTTTCTTTGTTTGTTGAAAGATACCTCCAAAATTTCGCCGGGTATGAAGAAAGAAAATTCTTTAGTTGCACATTTTGGTAGTAAGCTTTGGCGCCAGCCATACAATTTTTCGCCTGTAATCTCAGTGCGCAAATCTGACTGCTTGTGGATGCTACTTTAAGTCACTTGAATTTTTGTTTTGCTTTTTTGTTAGTCTTCGTCCCATGCGTAATATTTCTTTGGTCATCCAGGGGTTTATGTTCCGAGTTACTTTCCACTTATGTGGCACAAAGTCTTCAATACATTTTATCACAAGGTTCTAAAAAAATTCCACAAGTGATCAACTGAATGCCTATCTGACTCATAGAGGGAGACAAAGTGCAAGAATGAACTGTCTAGTACATCTAGTACGTCAACATCGCTTGCACTAAAAAATACAGGCACATATGATTCCCGTTTTATGATTTTAAAGACATAATTTAATTGCATTCTGAGGCATACAATCTTATGGTCCGATATGCCCTCGAGGATATGGATAGTAGGATTACGCTGTAACACCTTGTGGTTGACTAATAAAAGATCTAGGATCGATTGTTTAGTACTTTGAACACGAGTGGGTACTTTAACCAGTTGCGTTAAATCATGAAACAGCACAACGTCTAGAAGAGGTACAGCATCACTTGAGAGCGCATAAGGAAAATCGTTGTCCCAGGCAACATGGGGAACATTAAAGTCTCCGACAAGCATTAAATTACAGGAGTGATTTCTATAAGACAATAAGAAGTTATTAAGTTCTTTGTAGAAGCTTTTGTCGGGACTCGGAGGCCTATAGAAACATCCAGTTATCAAGACACATTCTTTCAAGATGATTTTGACGACCACACATTCTATTCCTACAATGTCAGGCAGTCTCAATACCTGTAACGAGTCTTTGAACATAATCGCAACTCCAGCACCGCGCGAATCTGTCATTTCTGTGGATGCTGTAACCCGGGTGCACAATTTCAAAGTCATTAATGTCACTATTTAACCATGTTTCGGTGAGCACTATAATTTCTGGATTATGCGCGATGACTATACTCTCTAAGTCAGTGGTTTTTTTAACAATGCTGCCACAGTTTATATTTAGGCAAGTGAAACTTCCTGTGCTTCTGTTTGGTCATTCATCTCTCCGCCTCGTCTTACCGTGGTTCCTCGAGACTGGAACTCTTGCCATTTGTGCGTCATCCCATTCGAACAATTCGTTATCAACCCTAATTTAATCGTACACGAGCCTGACTTTCCTTCCTGATTCGCGTAGCTTTAGCTGTACTCTCCCAGAGCTGTTTTCTTAGTTGCCTAGTGGCAGCGGAAAAGTCTTCAGGCACAGATATGCGCTTTCCTTTTAATTTGAAGCAGTTTTTAAGTAGGCTTATTTTTTTCACGATGGCCCAACAATTTTAGTATCACAGGGCGCGGTTTTTTCGGCTGGCGACGCCCCATTCTTTGTAATCTTTCGACTGAGCCCACATTAACGCCCAAGGTGTTTTGAAAAAGTTCAATGACGACCTTGCCATTAAGAGCCTCGATTGTTTCGTTCTCGTTTTCTGGAATACGGAAAACAAAAAGGTTATTGCGTAGGCTTCGATCTTCTAAATCCACAAGCCTTCTTTCGAGGCACTGTACGCTTTTTTCTATGCTGTCTACTTTCTTCCACTTAGATTCAATAGCGTCTAGCCTTTCTTGTATGCATTTTTGGCCGTCAAGTAACTGCTTGAGAAGTTCTTGGGTACTTGGTCCGGGATTGGGCTCAATGTCCCCGCACAGCATCAACAAAGACAAAACAAGAAGCCGCGCATTAATCAAGAGTGCATGCAGGCAGTTTGGGCACGCCAGCTGAATAAAACAACGATCACTTGTTTTAACTGTAGAATAATCGTCACCAACCTGTACAAAGAATGGTAATGGGTTTGTCACGATGCCGTTCTGATGCCAGCAGACGTGCCCACTGAGCGGATGCTGGTGTAACAGTCTTTTTATAGCAACGGTCGATGCAGTCGAGGCGCCATCATGCGGTGACATAAGATTCAGCACGTGTAGTCGCTGGTCCGGGTTCCATTGCTGATACAGGAGCGCATATCAACCCAAGTTACATGCTTGTTCCAGCATAACAAAAATTGCATTGGCCTCATTCGGATGATTTATTAAGTATCACTTATTACGCCTTCTTTATTCATGTGAACAACTGTTGCAGCGTGTAGACCTCCATCTCAACCCCCCATATTGCTTTGGATTGAGCTTTATCAGTCGGCACAGCTGACGTTATATTTCAGATATACAATATTCTACCGAAATAAACCCTTCGTATCAATTTGTATGCTCAAAAGAAGTGAAAACTAAAGAATACGAGGGCGTGATAAGTGCAATAGCCTAGATAACAAGAGCGAATGAACCAAACCGCTGGGGGCGGCGCCTGTACTGGAGTAGCCAACAGATGCCAGCACCAACCCTCACGGATGGATTGATGGATGCTATGAGCGTCCCCTTTGAAACGGGGTGGTGGATTGCGCCACCAAGCTCTTATTATTTTGCCTAATGTCCTAATTTTATTTTTGAGAAACACACAAATACAATGAATTCCAGGCATCAACCTTTTTGAACCATTACTCGGACCTCTGTTTCTGTACGTCTCCGTTGTTTATGGTCTCCCTACTTTTCTGCCACCAAACCTCCAACCGCCTCTTACTAATCTCTATAGCGGACATGTTTACTTTGCCCCTGCTATTCCTAAACCCAAGGGTTTGGTCAGAGGAGCCTAGACTTGCAGCTGGGTAGATTGGGTAGATTTCTTCGCATTCTAATAAAACATGTTCCACCGTTTCTCTAGCATCAGGGGATCGCAGTGCCACTATAGGCCGCGCTCGGCGCTAAGATGGTCTAAAGCCTTATGTAAGCTTATGCAGAACATCAATAGTAGAAGGTTCACTACTCTTAGGTAATTAACGAATGACGGAGAATGCAGAAATTACGCTTAGTTTTTCAAGGTGACTCGGAACAACACCGTTATTGTTTTATCCGCGTGGAATAGCATCAGTATTTCGTAAAGATCAGCTAACGTTCGATAAAACACATCGTGTAGAGGTGGCTATAAAAGAGCTCTCACACAGCCTAAGCATGTCGATGTGAAGGCCAATATTTGGCTTCATTAAAGCTTGGGGTAAGGAGGGTGGAGGGCGGGGGGTGACGGGTTTTATACGCTTGAGATCCCTGGCTTCTGGTACGAGCACGTAATACAGGAGGCTCATATCCAAAGAAGCAACATGCCATGATGAACCCGCCAGTAATGAAGCTGGCGTGTTTACACGTAATTTTCTGCTAGCATCGTGAGAAAAAAAATACAGCGCAGAGTACGCGCTTCACGGTTTCATCTCGCGATGTACCGGAGCGTTGAATGAAGAGCAGGCGCGGTCACACTCGAGCGCACGGAAATCTGTAGAGGAGAGGACGTTGACATGTAGGGGTATAAGCGGTTTCGACACAAGCAAGATGCTACCTGCCAAAGTTGTGTTATGTTTTATAATATTCAAAGCAATAAAGGAGGAACGGACGAATGATTATCACATGGTGACCTTCAGCGCAAGTATGCAAAAAAGTAGTATAGAAGTGGATCCCGCATGTTTGTCGGGAACAATAATTAACACAGTTACACAGTTACGCAGAGCCGTGATTTAAGCATATCACGTGTTTCACCGACTAAGAAGAGGAACAAAACGACGCCTCAACGCGAAAAAGAGTAACCTGAAGAAATATTTGCATTAAGGAATTCTTGCTACCCTGAGATTTGTTATAATTTTAAAGCGAATATGCAAAGCAAGCTCCCCGAATATTTCTATAGACTAGTATTCTTGTTTGTGATCGCGAAAGTTGTTTTTAATGTGGAGACAGTAAATTTTGGTAATAATGCAGCTTAGTAAATTTTACTCAAACATAGTTTTTTCCTGTACCAAACCCCAAGGTTCTTTGTATTCGTGAATTTGAAAAAAATTGAGGACGCTTAAGCTTCGCCTTCAAGAGTAGAACGCGATAGCGCTATCGGGACCCGTTCGCATCGCATCGTTCGCATCCGGCAAGTAGGCTTCATTAACTGCAACACAGAACGTGGGAAAGCCAGCTTACAAAGAGCAAGCTTACACCGATCCCCTTAAAGTCGGTTTCACTTTTAAACAGAAATGCATTGCTGGGAAGACATTTTTCCAGGGGCAAGATAAGTCGTCTTATATTAAAATGTAAAGGCCCTAGGACCTTTTTCCATTATTTTAGGGGCGAAGCACCTTAGAGTCGAGGCTTGTCCGTCCGTCCACGTTGTCCGTGCTCACGGCCAACGTTGGCCGCGCCGTAGCCATAGCAACCAGGAGGGCGGAGGAGGGCGGCGCGGCGCATGCGCACGCGGTCTCCTCCTCGCGAGCTCCTAGGTCACTTCCCGACCCCCGCTTCTCTTCTCTCCGCGGCGCGCTTCCTCAATGCCCACGCAAAACACGTCGAACGAGATCCCATACTAACGAAAGCAGACGTCTTTTGCTTTACCGAAACGTGGAACGCGAGACCGCACATCAATGGATTCTTCCCCGTCGTCTGCACAGAAGAAGCAGAGCGTTCGGCGGGTGATGTTGGGATGTACGTGGAATTGCCAGAGACCGCGGTGGATCTCGACCTACCAATAACGAGCCAATCTCACAACGGCGAACACGCTGCAATAAAACTATCCGACGGAACCATCATCATGACAGTGTACTTGGCCCCGAATCTCTCCCAAGGCAACGTAGAAAAGTACATCGATCAAGCCATGCGCGAATATGAAACAAAGTACAAGAACAACCCCTTCGTACTTGTCGGAGACTTCAACGTATACATCACGGACAGCAACTCGCTTGTGCAGTATATGACGTCTCGATACGCTCTACGATGCATTTCGTATAACTGGAAACAACCAACAACTACCAGGGGAACGTGCATAGACCTTGTCTTCACCAACTTCAGGCTAGATCCGATCGAAGAACCCTTGGCTCTACATTTCACGGACCACAAAGCTGTGATAATGAAGAGAAAACGGAATCCAGAACTCAGCACGACATACGAGTTATGACAAATAAAACATTGTATATACTGTACACACGCGTTTTCACTCATTTACATGCGCGAGAGGCCAATGTCACGAGTGATTTACGGTAAGAACGGTAAGCTTCTCCCACTCGTCATGATTCACTTCGTGGAGATGCGTGGATTTTTTTTATTGTTTGCTATTGCTCTGACGTGCGCGCGTGTACGGAACGCTTTTCTCAGGCCAAGTCCCAATTAGACTTGCCGAAGATGCCAGCGCCATCTGGATAAGATTTTCGCAAGTAGGCTCCCCAAATGAGCCAGTGTTGTTATGGTAGAAATGCTGGCAAAAAGATTTCTGTTTAAGTTTCCTCGTAACAGAGTTACGTTTTGTACATTCAAGTAACAGTTCGACGCCACCATGTCTGTAGGTTGTGGTTAAATTGTACTTTACTATTTTTCTGGCGGATTTTACGGTGAGAAATTCAATTTTGTTCACTAACACCTTGCACCACAACGAAGGGCATGCGCGGTCGGGGTGCTTGCGGATGATTTTCTCCGCCACGGACGCCGACATGCAAGCCGGCACCGACGTCGACGCCGGATTTTCTGCGACACGGGCCCTTAACGCTGTCGCATTAAAAAGTCACCGACAATTACGATACTCCCTAATACGAAATTTGAGGGCAGATCTGTACATGTTTTCAATATCGCGATATATTGGCTGGCGCGGGCAATCTGTCTCGTGCAGCACATTGCAAACGGAGCGAAGTGCGCGGCGACTGCCTCGCTAATCGGTAAATCGCGAGAGGAAGTGCGTGCGTGACGCGCGGGCGCGATTCACAGCAGCCGCCGCCGACAGCCTCCGCTCATGCAGCTCTTTGTTTCCATACAGACGACGCGCGCTACTCTGGCGCCATCTCGTAGCGATCGTCGCCGCCGAGCCCGTCTTGCGTGGCAATACGCTTTTCTTCTCACGCTTTCGCCATACTCTCACGCGCTTTCCGCCTCATGGTTCAGCTGCACCCTCCTCCTCTTCGCGCTCTGTTCGCGGTTTCTGCTTTTTTCATCCCTCGCTGCGCTTCGCGTCCGCTCTCATCTTTCGCTGTGCTCGTTCGCTCAGTTACGCCGACTCTCGCCGCAGGAACAGGCGCCTAAGAACTGCGCTCCAAAATGAAAAAAAAAAATGTGCGGAAGTAATCGACAATGATTCCCAATGTAAGCGTATAGCACGAACGAACTAACGCACGAGCAAGCGAACGAAAGAGCGGTAGAGAGAGAATGATAGAGCGTGAGCGAGTGAGCTAGAGCCAGAGAGTGAACGAATGCTTTCCTTGCGGAGTTCAGCCACCGTCCACCGACGTACTTACCACTGACCTACTACGAAAACGATCGAAATTGTCAAATAAAGCAATTCGATTTTAAAAAGCTCAGTCTTTTGAGAGCATAATAACGATTTTAGTGGTGTATTAGGAGTGTGTATTAGCCGCTAAATAGCGTTTTATGGCATATAACAGACATTCTGCCTCAGAATCGCACTCGAGGCAAATAGGGATGAACCAGTCTACTTCTGCGCATCACATAAATGAGTAGTGCTAGCATAAAGGACGCCATGTAGCATGCCGAGTAAAGAAGCTTCAGACAGTATATCTGAGAGCACTGAGCCCACACTCGATGGATTTATCTCCGGCCCATTGGATGTTTAACTCGAACCAAGAGTAAGCTTTTGTCCTTTTGCAGCCACACCGCGCTTTGGTGAAAAATTATAAAACGAAGGGTTAGTAAGTGCAGAAACAGCGTGAAACATAAACGCCGCTGCTTGCTCTTCTCCTATTAAATGAGAAACCAAAGAATATAGGCAATCAGAACAAGAGCCACGAAGTGAATAAGTCAGCAACGAAAAATTGAAGAGGTCGTCTGCAAGGAAACGAAGAAGTCGGCACCAGAGAGGAAATGGGACCAGAGCGGGCATTAGGCGAGGAGCATTGAGCTACATAGAAGGGAAGGAGAATTGAAGACATATCTGCAAATATCAAGAAAAAGGCTCGCTTATCACAGATGCACACGTACGCGTGGATCCGCCAATTTTAGGCATCATTATGCATAGAGACCTCTCGTGGAGCCCGCATGTATCGTGGAAAAGCTGTTGACAGGTATCGGTCATCTTTTAAAGATTTTTGCAGGGAAGAAATCGGGAATGTGTAAGTGCTTTATATATATATATATATATATATATATATATATATATACATATATAGGGTCTTTTTCTAGGCTCTCTGCGGTACATTGGCCTAAGCATTGCACTGCATTTGCGTCATTAGCTTTATCTTTCCATCTAATTTTCGTAAGCATCACAGCTTTGCTTATCATTGATTCCCACTTTAATATCATAGGCATGATAATAATAGTAGTAATAATGTTCACTTGGCTAATAATTACGCTTGCTTTACTAAAACTAACATACAAAAAGAATAGACGGTATAAGAGCACCATGTTACGCGTTCACGAATTCAGCGCTGAAGCGAACGAACGAAAACCCGGCGGTTCCGCCCAATGTGAGCAGATGACTACGCCGCCACTTTTAATTTCATGATGAACCCTTCAGCCGTCTCGCTGTAAGATCTCGGGCCTTTTGCTCGTCGCTCCCCTGGGACAGCTGGGCTTTTCTCGCCGCTGCCAAACGCACCCAGTCTTCTGGTAACGTCTGCAAATGTCTTGCTCGATCTCGGTTTCCATGATGGGCCTCAGTCTCATCGCTTTCAAACTGCTAGAGGAGCCATCGGTGGAAATGCACCACGCATGCGCCTCAGCCTGCCTTCATACTTTCCGCGACGTGTCATCACGCCACACGCAGAATGCTCTGCGCGAGCCTCTCTCTATGTGCAAGTCCTGTCCACCAGGGGTGTAAACAGGGTGTGGCACATCGGACACGTCCCCCATTCCCCCAATTTATATGGTAGTCAGCCCCCGTTCCACCCACGTCCACCCCGTCACCCATGGAGTGCGTGCCCTGCCCCCGAAAAAAAATTCTGACTGCGCCCCGGCTGCCCACTGCTCATGCCTTAAGACGTACACATCGACGTACGCGCGTTGTGTTACAAAAGATTCGAGGCCCCGACTACTGATCACTTCGGAACGACACTATCGATTGCCGAACTCCGCATTCTCTTGTCGCAGTGAACGAGCCGAACGGGCGAGTGATTACACGCTCCTTTCATTTCCAATGACTCTGCAGACGGGGATGGAAGAAGTCCATAGTATACCGCTTTTGGGCACAGTTGCGATCGCAGCGACAAAATAGAAGATACAAGATGTTGCGCCAATGTTCTTCTGTTGTGACACTTCTTATTTGCTTATGCCACGTTTTCACCTCGTTTAATAAGCCAGCGGAAGCTACTTCGATAGATTGCGCACACTGAAGAGGAGATGGTAGTGTCACCGCCGTATAAACAGGCTGATATATCACCATGATACCTTGCCTTGAACGCCCGCTCTCCACAAGCATGCATGTATTAGTTAGAGTTGGCACCCTTTCAGACGTGAAGACAGACAGACAACCAACTTTATTTGATGCTGAGGAGCTACTGTCAGGACCCCCTAACGGGAGGCCATTGTAACCGCTGGCCGCGCCCACGTATAGAGGACAGAACGCCGTGACGCTGCGCCCTTTCCTGGGCCCTCTGGATAGCCAGGACTTGCTTTCGGAGTACCGTGCTTCTGATGGCCTCCTCCCATTCGGCTTCGCTGAAGAGTAGGTCGTTAGGTAACGCGGGACATCGCCAGAGCATGTGAGCCATAGAGCAAAAGGTTTCATTACAGTGGGGACAACCAGGGTCTACGTCTGAGTATATCCTACTAAGGAAGCCCCGCGACGGGCAAGATCCCGTCTGCAACATTCTAAGAGTAGTTGACTGACCTTTGCTGAGCTTCGGTTGAGGAAGAGGATAAACTCTCCTGCTAAGTTGGTAATGTTTAGTACTTTCATTAAATGTGAGAAGTGGGTCGTTGTGCACAATAAAATATTTACGTATTTCTAAACAGCTAGATTTTAGCCGTAGCACTACGATCACGAATGCGCATTTGTACGTTTTCACTGCGCGGCCATATCAGATATCAGATAATGAAGAAATACGTTAATGGATGCCCACGGCAGCCTTCAGAAGTGGAGAATTGCCTTCGTACAGATCTGGTGTAAGATCAACGTCGAAGCAGCGCCCAGGAAGAAAGCGGCGGAGCGGTAGTCGACGTCAGAGAAAAATTTCTGCCTTGAAAGAAGCGGGCAAAAAGCGCCTCGTGACGCGTCTTGGAAAAGAAGAGTATGAATACTGTGGCGCTGTGACTGTTTTACATAGCGCCGTTCTCTGCGGTCTCCACCACCTCTCGGCTCCGACATTCTATCACGCATAGGTAACGGACCGGACCACTCGGCATAAAGTACGAGCATAGCTATCGCATATCACTTCAGAGCCAAGTCACTGCCATTGCTCCTCCTAATGATTGACGTTAATTATGTTTACCAAGTGGTCAGAATAAAGTTGTCACCTGAAACAAATTAATAAAGTCGAAACACTTAGGCAGATTGGCGCGAGGACAAATTCAATTCTTCGGCCTCATTCATGCTTTTAATAAAAAAAAGTTACACACGTTTGTGTTTATCTTGTTCTCCAATAATAAATCTCATCTATATCGCGTGCATTCATTTTTTAACACTGCGCACCCCGTCATTGCATGTCACGAACGGAATGCGCGTGTCAGCTTGACAATACGTTCCTGATAGGAGGGTAGCGAGTGGAAAGTTAAATAACGGCAGTGTACGCAAGATTGAAGATGAATATTATAAGGGTGGCAAGATAAGCCCCAAAGGGTGCGAAATGTTTTAGAATAATAAAACCGCGAGATCGACGAAATATTTATTGCGATTAATGCAAAGATGTCAACAGCAGCAGGGAGTTTGATAAAAGCACAGCATAGACGTTCTTATATTGTGTAACCGACTGCCACCGGATGGCTATACCAGCTAAGTTCTTTATGAACGAACAATTTCGCTCTGTGAACTCCAGCATAGAGCAGAAATGCCAAAACCTTGTCTTGCGCAAAAACTTCTGGTTTGTTGGAAGCAATTACCGGAACCCTCTGAAGGGGCCGCCTGTGTGTGCAATCATGACAACAGAGGATTATCAGCGTTCTCTGCTGTAACGACGGTGACAGACTGTGTTGCGTCCTTTCATTCCGTCTATAGAGGAAGTTTCATCACGTCGCCGTCTTTCATATCGTCGTCCGTATGCAGTCTTTATCTTCGTTTTCTTCCCCAAAACCAATTTCAAGGGCGAAAAAAGAGGATGTCATCAGCAGAGAAACCAGCTAGGAATCGAATGTCTGCTTCCTGTTGGGCTCTTAATTCGTGCGACTTTTATTCCTACGTCCAAATTGGAGAGCTGTGCCCGTTCATTCTTTAGTCCTTCTTGTGTGTTGTACACTTGGAAAGATTGCCTGGAAAAGCTTGGAGACACTGCGATTTTTTTATGCGTAACATTCCCTTGTGTAATGTTATTCATGTCTCTAGCGATAGAGAAAAATAAAACAGAATGTTCTCAATGGCATGCCCGACTTATCTATCCAAAAAACCAACCCTTCCCCTACCGGAAAATGCGGGTTAGTGAAGCTTGTCCGGGGTGCACCTGAACTAACCATGACGCGATGTCTGCGACGGAGAGAACGACGTCACTGACGGTATGCCCCCAGTCCGCCGTTGTCGCTTGCATTCGATGTCCCAAGTTTGCTCGGCGGCGTGGTTAGCAGCATTCGCCCACTATTGGCGCTTGTGATTATTTGAAATTAAATTGCTTCAAAATTTAATATGTCAGTTACGGTAAGACAAAAAACGTTCATACCCTCTTAAGTAATGGCTCAAGGAGGTATGGCAACGACGACAGAAGAGAAGTGAAATGTTAAGCTAGAATGATTAGGGGCAACGCAGCCAGCTGTGGAAGCAGACGACGACAACAACAAACGCGGGAGCAGTGGCATGAGCGCGTGCCGAGCACGAGCGCAAACCGAGGGGATCCCACGAGCCAGCTGCGGAGGAAGGCGACGACGCTCGAGCAAATACTAATGATGATAGCTTTTTGCGTACACGGACGCCACCGAAATATGTGCCTTATAACAAGATTCGCTTGAAAAAGCGCTACCAGACATCGCTCAGCTAAGAAGTACTAATGTCGATAAGCCCTACGACCGACTAGGAAACATCAGGGTCAGAATTTCCAAGAGCTTTATATCGCTGCAGTTTACCGCGGACAAAAAAAATGCAATTGCGGAACAAACGACTGTCTATTAGCCAGATTTCGCTTGCGCATACCATTCGCTTTTGGTATTGTACGTTTGAGTGTCTTTATTGAAAAGTCGCAACAGCATCACACCAATTGAAGCAGAATTTTCGAGCACCGTTCTATAGAGCTCAAGACGCACATGCAAACAATCTGGCGAATACAGAGCTGCTAAGGCGCCCTTACACGTCTCTTGAACTAAGGTATTGAGGCGGATGATCATCTGAGCATAAAATTATTGTAGACTCGAACAAGACACCCACTTTGCAGAGGTACACGAACAATAAAGCGAAGGCAGAGGCTCCATATTTAGTATAGTTGTGTTTCTGTTTATTTTTTCAACGTTTTCATTGCCATTGTAATGTATTACGACAATTGTGCTAAACCGAACATCTTTTGAAGCGCTTAAGTCTAAAAGCGGAGGGATGTGTACATGCATATGTTAGCACGTCTGTTGAAGCTGGAAACCTCAGGTGGAGTGCCTATATATGTTCTAGTCACATACATTCATGTAATTTTCGTCACCGCAGTTCATTTTCACGAATCCAGATTCTAAGACAAAAAAAATAATAATAAAGGCGCAAGAGAGGCTTGGCGATCGTGCAGGCGAATAGGAAAATAATGTGGACGATGTTTCAACTCGCAGATTACCGTATATACGGCGTATATTGAAGCATCGCTGCCTAGAACTTCTGATCGCATCCAAGGAATTAAATATTGTTGCGTAGAAATATTAATTAGCGATCGTTAAGCTTCCCCACAGACAGTTCTTGGAAATTACGCAATCAGTTTACCAGCTATTTGCGGCTACGATAGTTTCGTTATGATCAACCCTGCTGTCAACGCGACAGGATTTTAGTCTGGAAAGACATGTAGCATTGGCATATCGGAAGCAACAACCTCCTGTTCCGCTGGCAGATCGAAAATGCTTGTTGCGTTAATATCTCTACGCGGAATAGACCAGACTGGTGTGTCCAAATCAGCGCAGCGGACTTCAACTCCCTACTGGATTACTTTACGGTACATGTGATACGGTGCCCTTGTTCAGGTAGCGAGAATTGCGTTCCCGGTACCTGAATATCTAGCATGCGAGAGGGTGGCTGGGAGCACAGTAGTCATGGCGATCGGCCTCTCCCGGGTACGTGCCCGTGGTGCGCGTCGGGTGTCTATCTGAATAGCTGCGTACCCCAGTCATTGGCAGTTGGTGCTTGGCCACGGCAAAATAGTAAGCTTAGAGTTTGGGGAAACTCTCCTGGACTCTAGCGACGCCCACAAATATTCACGACAACTAAGTCAGTTTGGTAGCTAGGCGTTACTAAGTCTTTCCTTAAGTCAATTTGGTAGGCGTTACTACGTCTTTCCTTAAGCATCTCCCCGTTATTTCATTACACCAGGGAGTTCAAGAAATTAAGGCAGAACGCGTTGCTTACCGAGCAAATTTGTAATCGTAAGCAAAAGAAAGCGTGTCACAGCTTTCGATCAGCTTTAGAAAATGTATATTTTCGATATTCACTCCTGTGAAGACGTGATTCAAGTGCCATCAAGCGTTCATAAAAGCCGCAGGTGTTTTAAAACATAGTGCGAGAAGTGACTGGTATTTATTCACATTTCTGCAAATTGTTTTTCAGTGCAAGAAATATTAATATACGGTACGTGTGTAGCAAAACTTGGGAATAGAAGCCATATTTACTTTAACGCCTTTCGTTTTAATCACTGTGTCTACTTTCCTGTCCCTTTACCTCCCCTCTCTCCCCAGCACAGGGTAGCAAACCGGACCTTCCCCCCTGGTAAACCTCCCTGCATGCCTTTCCCCTTTCTTCTGCCTCTCTCTCTGTCGTTTAATATCTTGTACGTTACAAACGACGACGAACGCATTATCTGAAAAGCAGCGTCGGTACAGTAATCAATAAACGACAGTCACGGCAAAGTCATGCCACTAAAGTGATTGCATAAGGCGCATGCAGTGAAGGCAGGACGAGGGAACCAAAGCGTCGCCATAGTGAAGCGTGAAAAGTGATGTGCCTGTGAATGATGATGCGTGGAACGAGAGGCACAATGCTTGAAGATGTCACACTAAGCGAGAGAAGAGCTGCGAGGCAAACGACCAACCGGGCCGAAGACGCAATGCGTGAGACAAAACTGAACGCAGGCGGCGTTACTCGTTCAATCGCACGATAGGCAGCCTATAGAGTCCAAGTGGCACCTTCCTTTTCGAACCTTACAGATGCCTCGTAGAAGCGTTTAAAATTCCCTCTGGAAGCGCTGCATGCTACTAAATGGTAGAGAAATAGTGTGATATTTCGACATTTACCGTACAGTCAACCACAAAAGTTTGCGGACCACGCGAGCGCGTGCCAGACTGCCTATCCGCGCCACCTAGCGGTACGCCACCTAGCGGCGACAGGGGCGCTCTCCCGGATATGAGCCCTCTTGGTACTCGCCTGCCTGTTAATTTTTTATTCCCGTGCATGACATTGTTAGTTCGTTGTGTTGACGCAGAGCGCTGTCTGCGATAAGACCGCCACATATCTGGCTTGATAGCAGTATCGGAGCAATCACTGCAACCTTTGTCGACTGGTGTGCCAGTGGGTAGATAAGTTTCACGAAGCGCTGCGACGATTTTTTTACGCGACGTTTACTGGCGCACTTTGGTTGGCAGCATCTTGGTCCAATGAGTGTTGCTGCTTCTGCGTCTTGAGAGAAAGGGTAGGGAGGTGTTTCACTGTCATCAAAAATAAAGAAAACGCGGATGCATAGAAAATTTTCTTTCACACATAGGCGCATCTTCGCATGAGTCGCTGAAAACGTAGTAGACTTGCTTCAGGCCACGTGGTGATTGCCTATTTGGAAAGATGCCGCTGCGTGTTCCACTTGACGAAAGAAGGCACATTGTGCGTTTATTTATAGAGGGAATACCTCAGCGCGAAATCTGCCGCCGAACCAACAGGAGCCGGACTGCCGTGAATAGGATTATTCAAGCTTTCCGCGACGATGACAGATTCACAGATATGGAGCGCAGTGGGCGTCCTAGGGCCACGACTGAGGAAGAGGACCGCGTGATTACGGCCGCCATCGTGGCTGATCCTTTTCAAAGTGCAGAGGATATCCGAGAAGCGCTCTCGCTCACGGTATCGTCTGAGACAGTAAGAAGAAGGCTGAGTGAGCTTGGCCTGCAGTCTTTCGTAGCAGCACAGAAGCCCTGCCTCTCAGACAGCCAGCTACAAGAACGACTCATGTTCGCTACAGCAATGAAAGATTGGACAACAGAGAAATGGGGCGATGTCATCTTTAGCGACGAGTCAACTTTTTCCACGCGCTGGGACCAACGGAAGCGGGTTTGGCGTCCACTAAACTGCAGGTGTGTTTACAGTGTATTGGCAGTTAATTCACGAAGCTAATTCTGCATCACAACATGTTTCACGTAAAATGAGCTTTTGGACATTACGAGATTTTTCTGTAGTGGTATTATGTTGAAAACATTAACGATTGTTTCATAGTACTACTTACTCTGAAGCTAATTAAAAGCTGCCAGTGGGTCTTTCAGTACTATCTAATGATGTTTGCACGTTTTCTATTGCAACTCTATAACAGCATTATAAAGTTCATACGCAAGAGGAATCACAACATTTTTAGACGCGCCGCTGGAACCCAATTGTATGCTATTTCTTGCAAATATCTGCCTAATTACACACAGAGTGTTCTATCCAGTGGACGGTGTTCCGTGAGCGTGTGGGGAGCAATCAGCAAAGATGGCCTTGGTCCCCTTGTGCGTCTGGAAGGGCCCTTCACTGCGTCACGGTACTGCGACGTCATCACTAGACACCTCGTTCCGTATGCGCTGGACGGTCCCTTCAGCGACGGCTGCTATTTTTTTCAACACGACCGCAGCCCGATCCATAAAGCACGTATCGTCCAGTCATTGCTAGAAGAACATGCTGTTTGCCAGCTTGAGTGGCCTCCATGTGGCGCCGACTTGAATCCCGTAGAAAATGTCTGGGGCATGTTGAAGAAACGGCTGTCCACACGAGCCAACCGCGGCCGCACGGCCGATACGCTGTGGCAAGCGATCGCACAAGAATGGGAAAGCCTGCGCGGTCGACCGGAGATTACTGAATCTTTGTACGAGTCGATGCCCACACGCATCAATAAGGTGCTAGAAAACGGCGGACATTTCACTTCCTACTAGATCATTGAGAGACCTATGTTTCATGACACTTCTGTAAATGTCTTGTGAATAAATTCATCCCCTTCAGACACGAATTATGATGCACTGTCTGCAAATGCGTCAAATGCGCATGGCATCATTTCAAGACGCTCACTATTACATTCCAAGAAAGAAGACGAAGCAATGTGCTGTTTTGTGCGAGTTTCAGTAAAAAAATTAATTAGCGTATAACTCATTATCTAATTATTCTGAAATCCGTCAGCTTCAATGCTTGCATAAAAAGAATCAACTATTAGGCCCGAAACGCATGCACACTTGCTTTTTCGGTTGTATTCGTGTCGACCGGAGAAAAAAAATACTCTTGACGTTGGTCTTGGAACGCGGCACGTCGAACGATTGTCTAACATGGTAGTGTCTCTAGCAAAGTGATCATCTGCAGCAATACGCAGGACAATGAAGTTAACTGACCGCTAGTTGTCCCATCAGGAAGCGGACACGCATGTGCACACTGAGTTTTAGGTCATTTGAAGAAACACGTGGCGTGGGACGCGCCTCCGAAGTTCGAGTCCCCAAACGAGGACGCCGTGTCGCAAAGGGTTATAAAAAGAGTCATCGCACCCGATTATTTCTTATTTTTCTAAATGTAACCACTATAGCAGCGCGGTGGTTCGGGCTTTGCGCAGCAAAACCTGGGCGCAGGCGATCAAATCCCGGCCGCTACTGTCACTTAGCGATGGGGGAGGAACGAAAAAATTCTGCCTACTGACTAAGCATCTGTGTCCCATGGCTGCCTCACCGCTCACTCACGCACTCACGAAAAAAAAAACAGCGTGGCTACGCGAAAATAGAACTGATAACAGCCGAAGAATACGCTGTCTGATTACTTGTACTGATATTCTGCTCTCAAATTATAAGCAAGTAGCCCTGGCTAACAAAGAGCGCGTCACGTTGAAAGAGATAGGTAGAAAATATTTGCGCACAGTGCAAAAATAGACAGGCCATAGATTTAAGGAGGGATGCGTCTTCAACGTAGCGCTGCTGTCGATCGCTGGTGACGTAGCGGAAGTGTCGCGAAGAGGCTCTTGGCCACGCGCTCGCGTGGTCCGCAAACTTTTGTGGTTGACTGTACATACCGACATTTACCGTATAGCGTTAACTCCTTAACATTTTGTTAATAAGTTTGCACCTAAGTTTTAATGAACTCTGTAGCTAAATGCCAAATGACCAAGAATTATTCAGTGGAAAAAATTTAGGAGGTCAATTCCACAAGAGATCGAAACGGGTGGTATATTTTACATTTTTTTATTTTTCTGATAAGTTTACGCATTATGCACACGTGACTGAATGGCGATAAACTGCTGCTTGTTTTTAAATAAAGCTATTAGTCAACGGAAAAAAAGAATTATCAAAGGTGGTTGGGCGACGACGACAATTTTATCAAATGTTTTTTCTTAAATTCGGGACAATGCATAATGCCACGCAAGTATATTAGAGCAAATATCTTTATTTTCAGTGCAAATATAAGTAAAAAGGTAGTAGTTCCCGACATTTCCTGGATTTCTGAACAAAGTACCCATATAACACTTTAAAGTTAACACTTTACAAAACCCTGGTACGTTCTAAGTTAGAGTACGCATGCGCCATATGGGATCCTACTCAGACCACCCTCATTCAAACTCTTGAAGCTATTCAGAATCGCGCAGCACGTTTCATCTTATCGAATTATTCACGTCATTCCAGTGTCACGTCTATGAAGAAAACCATAAACTTGCCTGACCTTTCGTTGCGTCGAAAGTCATCTCGCCTTAATCTTTTTCACAAAACCTATTATTATAACAACGATTTAAAGGACATCCTGTTTCATCCACCTCCTTATATTTCTTCAAGGACCGATCATCGCTTCAAGGTTCGTCTACCGTCTTGTCGCATAAAATTGTGTAATGACTCTTTTGTTCCTAGGACAAGCGTCGCATGGAACCACCTTCCCTTCACAATCGCAAGCATAACTGATGATCACGAGTTCAAGATCGCTTTACAAAATGCCTTGTATTATTTTTGTTAGTTGCACGTCTTGTCATTTTCTCCCCACTCCTTTCTGTAGTGCCTTCGGGCCCTGAAAGTATTTTCAATAAATAAATAAATAAATAAATATAAAAAAGCTCTCCAAAACGCAACATCTTTCAAACTTGCTCATTTTTAGGACTCTGTTCCTACTTCTCTGTATATCCCAGCTTTTAGTGATTGACAGCAGACATAATCCTTTAGGTGGATAACAATCCTGTGCATTGTTAGTTTTCTACCAATTTTTAAATAATAGTTTGTTAATCAAAACACCAAGATTCGAAAAGTGTTACTTTAGTGAAAATGTATATAACCCCCCCCCCCCCCTCTCAATCTCTTTCAGTGTTACCCAATTTGTTCTTTCACTACTTCGGAATAATATTATGAAAAACATGTTGCAGCATTTTTATTGAACCAATGTTACAAATGCCCGAATACTATGTTTTGAGAGAGTGGCCCATAGTGCGGAAATGAGAATTTCTCGCGAAAACGTAATACACGGACACGCCTCCTCTTCTGAGTCCTGCTCAACTGCAAGAATAAAGTATTTCAGTTGGCGCAAAATTTTTTCGGTAAGAAAGAAATGTTTGAACGAAATGCACTCGCGTAGTTCGTCACTTCAGTACAGAGGCCGATATTCCTCGCCAACAGGCAACGAGCGCATTTACAGCCCTCCATTCATTTTTTCAGCAAGGTGCCAAAATGAAAGCTATGAAAATAGGCAGTGGGCTAACGATGTTTGCCTTGTGCAGTCTGTCTGGGTGCCCGTTCAGACGACGTCGAAGCGCAGACGACATTGAAATGCTTACGTGCCGAAGCCGTCTGAACGGGCACACAGACACACTGCAGAAGGAAAACATCCTTAGCCCACTGCCTATTTTCATTTTGGCACTTTGCTGAAAAAAAAAGAAAAACAATGGAAGGCTGCAAATGTGCTCGTTGCCTGTTGACGAGGAATATCGGCCGCTGAACTGATGTCACGAACTACGCGAGTGCGTTTTGTTCAAACGTTTTGTTTTTTCTTTTCGACAACATTTTCCACCGACCACAGATACCCCATTCTTGCCATGGAGCAAGGCTCAGGAAAGAAGTAAACGTGTCCTTGTATTATGTTTTCGCAAGAAATGCTCATTTCCGCACTATGAACCACTCTGTCAAAACACAACATTTGAACATTTCTAACGTTCTTCGGATAAAAAATGATTGCGGTGATCCTGGATGGACAGATAACGAAGAAGACAACGATGGAAAAGAAGAGAAGAATGAAGACATGGATTACCGTAACGGTAACTGATTTGTATAATTAAAGTCCTTAAGGCTTTTACCGCGCGTTGGAATTTGTATTTGGCGCAGTCAATCACAGCAGCCGGATGTGGGTGACATTTTATCTCGCAAGACGGGACGACCCGAAACCATCACCAACAGAGCCAAGGAACCGACTAGCGACGTCACCGAAATAGGTATTGTGAAAATCGACATGAAACTGGCAGAACTTAAATTTATAAGGAAAGAAATAGAAAATAAGTGTGACGCTCAAAGGGGGGGGAGATCGGAACGCACTGCCACCTCTGCAAGGCATATTACATGTAAATGCGATAGCACAATAAACGCAAACGCAAATGCCGCACATGCAACAACAGCAAGAAATTTTGAGTATACATGCCGCTGGTGCTTGATGGTATCACAGCTGGTGCTGCTCTCTGGATGGATTTGTTCAAGTACGCCTGCGAGCATAACCACTGGTCAATTAAGTGACTCCGATCACATACTTAACTTGCGCCCGTACCAATGCAGCGATGCTAAAAAGTGGTATGATCTGAGCTTCACAGAACATATTGAACGCGGTCACCAAAAAGGATGTGTATCCGCTTCCTAGAATTGACGATGTCATCGATTGTCTACATTCCGCTGCCTACTTTTCAGCACTGGATTTGCGATCATGCACCTAAACGATAAGGAGAAAACGGCCTTCGTGACACCAGACGGTCTTTATGAATTAATCGTTATGCCGTTCGGCCTTTGTATCGCGCCAGCAGTATTCGAACGATTTATGGACACTATCTTCCGAGGACTTAAATGGGAAATTTGTTTGTGCTACCTCGATGATGTGGTGATTTTTGGTAGCACATTGAGTGAGCATAACAGCCGTCTCAGTCTTGTTCTGGATTGTGTCGAAAAAGCCGTCTTGATCCTAAATTCCAAGAAATGTCGTTTCGGGGAAACCGAGACGTTAGTACTCGGGCATCTGGTCGACAAAAACGGTGTGAGGCCAGAACCACGGAAGATTAAGGCAGTCAGCTCCTTCGAAGCACCGAAGCCAGTGCGGGAGTTCAGGAGTTTCTTGGGTCTGTGTTCGTATTTTCGTCGCTTCGTGTCATCATTAGCGATCGCGGTCGTCAGTTCGTTGCGGACGCCGTAGAACTGTTTCGTCTCTGCAGTTCGCAGTTCCGCCATTCAACGCCTTATCACCCTCAGACAAATTGGGCTTGTAGAACTTACGAACAGAACTCTAACTAACATGCTGGCTATGTACGTATCTTCCGATCACAGAGATTGGGATGAAGTACTCCCCTTCATAACCTATGCTTATAATACTGCAAAGCATGATATTGCCAATTACAGTCCTTTTTATCTCCTTTACGCACGTCCACAGCTAAGCTGCATTGACAGTATACTACCGTTTGACTTTCACAGCGAATACTCTGTTGCGAAGACGCTTTGTCTTGCCGAAGAAGCCCAGCGTATGGCTCGTCTTTGTGCTGTGGCATCGCTACACTGATCGAAAGAGCGCTATGACCGCCTACAGCAGTCTGTCTCGTACGCTAAAGGAGACTTTGTGTGGTTGTGGACCCCGCAACGTAGACATGGCGTCTGCGAAAATTTTTACCCCAGTACACGGGCCCATTCGTCATTGTAGATCGCTTAAGTGACTTGACGTACGTGTTGGGACGCTTCACGTCAGCCGGTCGTCGGTATAGTCGGACCTAGTTAGTACATGTTGCTCGTCTTAAGCTGTTTCACCCTACGCTTTCCGAGTGATTTGGACTTGTCCAGCGGGATTCGTCTGGCAACCGGGGATTGCTACGGCATGAGCCGAGCAAGGAGAAGAGGACAAAGACGTTAGCTGGCGCAGCTTCTGGACGCCATCTTTACTTCACCATCATAATAGGCAGAGGAGTATTTCGCAGAGACACAGACTGCCCGGCGACCTTACCTCCATATGAAAGAATCATGGGAAACGTGAAAAAAAGTTTTATTCAGGCATTTCACTTGAACCTAGTCGAGTTGTGGCACAAAGCATTTTTTTAGAAGCAGAGACAGCAATTTCCTGGACTATTACTTTGAGAAGAAGCGCCTACTGCGTTTGGCAGATCCGACGCTTCGCTATTCATGTGTCATGCCACTAGTGATTGCCAGAGAAAAGTCCAGGTTAAAGCACTGTCCACTTCCGGGAAGCTTCTGTATGCTTAGAAGTCAGAAGTCAAAAGTCGTTTTATTTGGGCATTAAATGAATTACAAAATTTGTGTATACAGAAGGATGTACGTCCCATAGTCAGAGACTGAATCTGGACCTCCTACAGTAGTTAATGTAGAAAAATTAATTAAGGCAGCAAGCAGCAGTAGCGGAAACAAGCAATAATATACATCGCAGGCAAAACAAAGAATTCGACAAAAAAAAGATCAGCAAAAAAAGAAAACAAAACAAACGCAATAATAAGACAGGATAAGAAAAAAAAAGTAATTCAACACATCTAAATAGTTGTCGGGGGTTACAGGGTGAAAAGTAGCAAAAATAAACAAAAAAAGAAAACAAAAAGAAGTCAGATCTATTTTCAGCAATGTAAAACAACCCCTGTTGAGATGTTTCATCAACAAAAGGTTGTGAACAGGTTGGTACGATTGGGAGCGGGACAACGAAAGGAAGTAAAAAGAAGTAATCACAATTACGCAGAATATGACATGGATGTTAGGAAAGTTTTCAGTTCTTTTTTCAATTTGCCTATTGATTGAGAGATTTTGATTGATGGTGCACGGTATGGTATTCCAGAGACGGATTCCGGCGAAGTAGGTTGTTTGTTTGCCAGAGTTGGTATGAACTGAAGTTAAAGGTTTTGTAGCCTCAGTGGTGGCCTCAACATCCATAACACGCGGCGCAACACAAAACAAAAAGGGAATGGACACAGAAGAGAAGATTACTCTTCCAAAATTATTTGTCACATCACTAGTCAAGGAGAATCTGCTAAAAACATGTTCGGAAAATCCGCGAACGTCAGGACATCTGAGATGCAGGAGAAAATATTACTTGTGAAATCAAACATTTTGTTTGTCCCAATGATCGTGAATAATATTGAGATGCCCGCGGTCATAGATACAGGTGCATTGGTCAGTCTAATTAATGAGAAAAGAGTTGACAAAGATGACATCTTTGCCGGAAAAGCTGTCCAAGTTCAAGGTCACCACGGAAACTGTCGAGAGCTAGCAAAATGGACTGATGCAAAAGTGAAATTCAGATATCTAGAACTCACCGTGAGGAGCCTTGTCATGTCAAGAGTGGAGTTCGATTTTCCTTTATCCCGGCCTGAAATGAAACAATTCAAGATGAACATTATTTGGAACGACATTATCACCACCGAGCATTCCAAACTCATTCAATCCGAAGATAGGGTAATCACATGCTCCGACCAGGTTTTGTTGAAATTTCCTGAACTCTTGTGTGTCGGCACCTATCCCCAGCAATCACTGCAATGGAAGTGCCTTTTGAACTTCGAGACAAAAGTGTCGTGAGAAAGAAAGCCTATGGACTAAACCATGAATAGAAAGTATGGCTTAAACAGGAGCTACAGGCAATGTTGGATTCTGGTATCAGACCTTCGACTTCTCCATTTGATTAACCTAATACCATAGTGCTGAAAGACAGATCCTATCGCCTGTGCACAGATTACCGACTTATCAACCGTCAAACAGAGTTGTGCCCTTACCCGATGCCTTGATTTGACGAAATATTTCACGAGTCCTGTGGCTGCCAATGGTTTTCCAGGATAGACCTCGGCAAGTACCACTCAAAGAGGAAACCAAGATGTTCATTGCGTTTATTACAGCTTTCGCATTTAGGAATATAAAGGGCTGTTATCTGCATGGGAAAGCTCAGGCACATGCTCCAAGAAAATGATGAACTCCGCGCTCAAAAAATTTATTGGCAAATTTTGTTGTGTGTATGTGAACGATATAGACGTCTATTCATGACCAAGAGATGACCGCATTAGTCATCTATCAGTGGTTCATGGTGAATTGAGCAAGGCACAACTTAAGAACAACATCAGAAAGAGGCAATTCTTCTGTCAGAAGGTGGTTTTTCTCGGCGGGTATTCGATGGGAAGACAGAGTGCTAAAGAAGAAAGTGTTCAGCGTATCAAGAGCCTTGACAAGCCCTTTGATCTGCACTCTCTTTGAGTGATCTTAGGCGTTGCCGGACATTTTCTGGAATTTATAAAGGGCTATGCAACAAAGACAATGTCTTATGCCCTTACCCTTACTTAATTTTTTTTTAAATATAACCTAGAAAAGTAGTACAACAATAAAAATGCACCGGTTTGTTATCCACCTAATCGCCTATTTGTGCTGTAAAGAAGACCACGAAGTGCGGTGACAGGTCGTGTAGACTCCACATCTGCTCCGCACATAAGGCTAGTTTTCGGCGAAATCACCTAGTTCTATATTTAGCATTTTACAGCCACATCAAGTTTCGAAGCGGGCCACCCCGATAAACACATCAAGCTAGCGGCGAGACCTAGCAAGGACTCCGGCCGCCGCGACGCTGCAGATGGTGAACGCGGCGCTCAATGACGCCGCCGACGAAGCCAACCTATCGTCCACGGGGGCCTCGGCCGACGAGGACACGGAAATTCGTGAATCGCAAGGACTTCCTCCGGCCGCTGAGAAGACCGAAGAAGACAATGAGCTTTGGATCAATGTTACGAACTGTGCCCGCCACCGCCGGCTGCAGTCACATTCGACCACGCCATAACTATCCCGAATGCCACCGAAAAAAACAGATTGTCCAGTTTCCTGTGGAATTGAAGCTTTTTGCTGACGATTGTTCAATTTATTCTACGGTAACACACATTGACGACCAAATTAGAATAAACCGGGTCCATCATTCCCTTCAACTTTGGCGTGAAAAATGGGACATGGAAATCAATTACAACAAATCGACTTTTACTCATGTTACTAACAAAAAAAGTGTGGCGCCATTCTTTTATAACATTGAAAGTAACACATTAAGAAAGGTCGATACATTCAAGTATTTAGGGGTCACAATTTCACATAATTTAGACTGGCGTAAACATATCGATAACCTGTGTTCGACGGCTTCACAAAAACTGTATTCACTGAAGAAAAAACTGGAAGATACAACGAAGGATGCCAAAATATTGCTTATAAAACTCTCATACGTCCATCTTTAGAATACGCTTGTGTTGTCTGGATCCCCCACTAAAAAGTTTTAATAGACAAACTAGAAAGAATTCAGGGAATGGCTGCTCGTTTCATTGCTTCAAGGTACCGAAGGACGGACTCGGTAACAACAATTCTGCGTTCGTGTAGGCTTGAGTTACTGGATACCCGAAGGAAAAAAGCCAGACTTAAGATTTTTTTTTCAGACACTTCAAAGGCTATATTGAAGATAAAAATGGGAAAATACGCCCACTTCCCTGCAAATCGTAGCCAGAGAATAAACCACAGCAGAGTCGTCAAGCCTCATAACACACGTGTTGAAGCGAGACAGCACGAGCGGGAACCCGCTCGCCGCTGCTCCCGCTCTTCATCATGCCAGCGTTCTGACAGCGAGTATGTGAGGTCATCGAGTGACATGGGTGTGTCGGAGCTAATGCGAGGACGACCCAGCTCCGACATCGTTGGGTTTCTAACTCTTCCTTTTGTTTAATATCACGCTGCAGACACTACGCGGCCGGCAGCTAACTTCCTCTTCCTTGACGGGCGCTGCACGCGGACCGAGTTGTGGCCTGCGGCCTGTGCCCGAGGCAAGGGGTGCTACAGGGCTCCCCCTCCAACCCCCGTGCTTAGATGCACGTTCACTGACCGCCCAGAGTGATGAAGGGAAGGATGCCATGTTAAGTGGAGTTCCCGCGGGCGCCTTTAGGCCGGGTTGCGTCTGGTATATAGGCCGCTTTGAGTCGATTGGCAGCCACGACGTCTTCGCGGCCGTTAATGTCCAGCATGACCGTCTTAGGCGTGCGATGGAGTACGCGGAATGGTCCATCGCAGGCCGGAGTGATGGGTGCACGCACGTGGTCACGCTGGACCAAGACATGGCTGCAGGAATCCATATCCTAGCTGACAAATACAGACCGGCGTTGTCGCTCAGCAGGAATTACAGGAACAAGGTCACGAAACGTGGTGCGGAGCTCCCGGATGTAGGTGGAAACCTCATGGGTGCAAGGTGGCGACGACGGCCAAGAGCATTCTCTGGGAAGGCGCAGAGGAACGCAGTAGACGAGTTCACCTGAAGAGCAACCTCGGTCAGCCTTCAGTGCTGATCGGATGCCCAGAAGGACGAAGGGAAGGTGGACGATCCAACGTTCGCTTGGCTGATAAGTGGTGAGGGCTGCCTTCAGTTGTCGATGAAGTCGTTCCACCATGCCATTAGCGGACGGGTGGTAGGCGGTCGTATGGATGTGTGGAACGCCCAGGATGTTGGCAAGCGTGGTGAATAGGGAAGATTGAAAGTGGAGGCCTCGGGCGGTGGTGAAGACAGAAGGGCATCCGAAACGCGACACCCAGCCGCTCATGAAAGCCGTAGCCACTGTCTCTGCCGTAGGGTCAGTAATGGGGAAACGCCTCAGGTCAACGGGTGAACCGATTGATCCACACATGTGAGCAGGTAACAAGCCCCACGTGATGACGGAAGAGGGCCGACAATGTCGAGGTGGACGTGGGAAAACCTCGCGTCTGCAGCCGAAATGCGGAGTTGGACGTGACGGTACGGCGGTGAACTTCAACACGCTGGCATTGAAGGCATGTTCGCGCCCAGTGATGGATGTCTGCATTGACGCTTGACGAAACAAAGCAAGCGGTGACTAGCTTCTGGGACGCACGAATACCAGGGTGCCTCATGTTGTGCAGTTAATCAAAAATTGCGCGACGAAAAGCCAAAGGCATGAAGGGCCAAGGAATACCAGTGGATGTCTCGCACGCTATCAACGAGGAAGAAAACGGAAGCGGACACTCAGTGAAGGACAGGGACGTGGATGAGGAACGAAGGCGATGCAGCTATGGGTCATTGCGCTGGGCGGCTCCTAGCTCATTCATGTCTACTGGTGGTTCGGCCGCCAGCCATCGAGGCGGAAGACTGCATCAGCGGCAGTATTTTTCGGCCCATGCACGTGACGGAAATTCACTGTGAACTCGGAGATAAAGCACAGTTCGCGGATCTCCCGTGTAGTGGAATTGCTGCATGTGATTCTGATGGAAGGCAAATGTCAGGTACTTATGGTTTGTGACGAACTGAAAGTCCCGGCCCTCCAGAAAGTGGCAAAGGTGTTTGATGGTGAGGTACACCGCAAGGAGACCTCGACCGAATGCGTTGTATATAGCTTCAGGTGGCTTAAGCTTTTGCGAGAAAAAACAAAGAGGCTGCCAACCAGATACCTGCTGCTCGAGAACTGCCCAGACGGCCACGCTAGATGCATCGGTGATCAGTTGAATTGGGCCATCAGCAACGGGGTGTATGAGCATGGTGGCGTCTGCCAGCGCCTTCTTGGCAGTAGCGAAGGCTACTGCAGCGTCCTCAGTCCACTCAAGTGGCGTAGCCGGATCTTTTTTGATAGCCTATAGGTCGGTCAGAGGCTTCAGGAAAGTGGCAAACTTCGGAAGAAAGCGGCGATGAAAGTTCAGTAGGCCCGGGAATTCTCTGAATCTTTTTAGTGAAGTCTGGAGTGCAAAGTCTTGAATTGCCTTCACTTTGCTGGCCAGAGGCAGAATACCATGAGGCAGGATAAGGTGGCCTAAGAACTCGATTGTAGCGACGCTGAAGAGCCACTTGTTCGAATTAATGACGAGGCTTTAATCATCAAATCGATGGAAAAGGGCACGACAGTGAGCTTCATGCTCGGCGCCGGATGAGCTTGCGACGGGGAGATCACCAAGGTAGGCGAACACGAAGTCGAGACCTCGCGTGACCTTGTTGATAGTGCGCTGAAAAGTCTACAGCGGACTGGTGCGACATGGTGCGATTGCAATACATTTTTAAAAGGTGGCGCAGATAAGATGACTGTGCGGTGTTTAGAACAAGGATGACGGCACCAATGCAACACATGCGGCTGCAGAACAGAATGTGACAGCCTAGAGTCGCATTTTCGCCGTGACGCAACAACTTGTAGTCGCATCTGCAAAAATATGCCAGCATCGCCTGCTGTCAAAGGTAGTCGGCAACCTTGAACACTTTGCTCCGCCGAATGGTTGCCAGCTTTCAACAGACTGCGTCGTCCAATCGGAGTGCGCGCGCAATCCGCTCGTGCGGATTCAGTGTACACCGAGTTTTGCAACACCATCCTGCTTTTGGGCGTCCGCCCCGGTCCGCATGAGGGCGGACGCGTGTGGAGTGGACGGGCGGATTGAGCGAGCATAGGCCCTTACGCTTGGCGTGCGCGGCCCGCTTATCGCCGGTGGTCTCCTTCTGCCACCGTCGCGCCCATTCCATTTTATGTTCACGCCGCTGTTCTTGGTAAACACGCTGTTCTTCTTCAGACCGTACAACACGCGCCCTTCCATTTCTCTGTTAGAGCAGAACTGAGGAAAGGAGCCTACATAGAGGATGACGTCAGGAGACAGGAGACACTCAGATTAGTAGGTACTAGTTTGAATACACGAGATGGCGTACACGTGTATGGTGCGAACGTAGCCATGGCCGACGCGAGTCAAAGTGTAGTATTTGTTCTTATCAGCTTAATATCTGATACTGGTTGTATTTGGACCCAAGATATTAAACTTACTTTTGCAAGTTGGTGGAGTGCTTGAAGCCTGCTTCTCCACCACTGCGAATAGGCCCGGTACTGCACTATCGCCGGGATTTTTGGTCTACGGACATCGATTCGCGGGAAGCTAGCCATATAAAGCTTCGCTGTAAAAATCTTCCACGGCATTTTCCACGTTATCACTTCATGACTAGACACTGTGACTCGTAAGTTTTCTGTTGCACTAAAGAAATGGGTACCATAAAACTTGGTTTGTCAGTCCTTTTAAGATAGTTACTCGAACTCGCTCACATGTGAATTCTGTAAAAGAAGTACATTAAAGAGCGGCAGATACCCATTGTAACATGCCTAGTGACCAAAGCTGGTGCAACGGTTGCTTTCGAACCCGGTTTCCTCGGCACAGTAGCCCGATAGTCTACCCATTACACCATAGACGCATTGTACCATTACGCAATGACCCAAGTTGGCGGGAAAACAGGTAGAGATACCGATAGATAGGTACCCGAAAAGTGCGTAGAGTATCCTTAGAACTCTACTCGCACTAATGTGGCCCTCTAATCTTTTCCGTGAATTACTGAACGCCCTTTAATATGCGTGACTGCTGCCACAATCATTCTCATAGACATCTGCATAGTCTTTCTACAGAAGAGGTCACCAATGAATTTAAAGACAACTTTAAACATTTCCGCTTAACCTTAGTGGTTAAGTGGAAACATGAGATAAATCCTTTAAGCTCTTCAACTTTGATATGTTGTTCTTACTATGTCCTACGACCTTCATGGGAAAGTACTCAGATTTCTTGCTCCACATACCTATTGGACGCCAAATGACGCAGACGTCCACACAGAAAAGAAATTCGCCAGAACCCATCCCCCGATGACTGTCGACGGTAATGCGTTTAGCTTGAATCAATGCAACGGCACAACGTATTGTCACCGTCGAAACGAGTTATGTATGAGGTCTGTACTGCAGCGGCACTTCTCTTTCGCGCTTCCCGAAGAGCAGTCGGCGTCTACTAGCGGCGCCAACGCAAAGCCTGCGCATGGCCTCCGATATGCACGGCGCGCCGGTGCGTGCGAACGCTGAGAAATGCGTAACGCAGTAACCGGGCACCTCTCGCCCGCTTTTTTCTGGACACGCTGCGCCATCTAGTAGCACTGCCGAGAATTTAACGCGTGGCCTCCTAGACGATAAGTATGGCGCGGCGGCGCTTGCGAACGCTGAGAATTTTTCCCGCGCATGCCGCACACCCAGTGGGACATACACAGCAAGCTAAGTTGGCGATAGGTTCAATGAAGAGAAGAAGTAGTTTATTCATGTGAAAATGTAGAGAGGTCGGCCGGAATATGGAGCATCTGACCTGCTACTCTACGTAAGGGAAGGGGAAGAGGGGAAGAAAGAGGGTCACAATGGGGGATGATAATGAGAGGAACTACGTGAAATGACACATTGCATAAATGATTATCACAAGCGTGAGTCCAGGCCTGTGTCGCCTCAGAAACGTGAAAAAGCACGCATTGCCTCTGTTGTCTGACAACTCTGTGGCCCTGCGCCTAGCAAGAGGTCCTCCGACAGTGGTCTATTATATAAATGTCTCAAGGTGGCTGCCAGTGTGAGTCTTTCGCGTGCATACTCAGGGCACACCACGAGCACATGGTCTATAGTCTCTATAACACCACACACTGAACATTCCGGGGAGTCAGTCCGTACAATGATGTGCCAATATTTGCGCGTGAAAGGGACGCCTAGTCGCAGTCTGTGTATCAAGCATTTATGAGGGCGTGGAATTCCACGCAGAACAGGAAATTGCATATCGGGATCCAGCCTTTTAAGGCGGACGTGACGAGCGTCTGGCTGGGCCCAGTATGTTTTCGTCGTAGTCCTCATTAATTTCGACAGGAGGCATGTGATGTCTGGTCTAGAGAACGGTACTACAGTTCATAGGCCGTTGCTGAGGGCGCGCTTTGCTTCAGCATCGGCCGTCTCAATACCATTGAGCCCACAGTGTCCCGGGATCCATTGGAACACTATGCGGTGGTGTTTTTCTTGAGCGCACGAAAGTAGCTCGGCCATCTGCAGTGCCAGAACCTGATATGCGGTGTGGTGCAGGAAGCATCTCAAAATTTGCAGCGCGGGTTTTGAGTCCGTGAAAATGCACCACTCTTGAGGTCTTTCCCCCCCGGTGTGGCGAATCGCTTCCCGTATAGCCACAAGCTCTGCAGTGGTTGAAGTTGAATTATGATCTAGAATAAACCTCGAGTCATCTGCTGGGCTGGTATCACCACAGCTGCTGTCGATGCCGTTGGTGACGCGGACCCGTCTGTGTAAACATGAACATAGGTCTGGTATTCTGACCAGATGTATGCCAAAGCAAGTTGTTGTAGTCCGCTAACGGAAACCAATCATTTCTTTAGTATGTCGGGTACCTTCACGCATACCGAATGTTGAATCATCGCCCACGGTGGTTTGACGGGGTCATATGGAAGGGCATAGCCTGATGTTATGTGGGGTAGATGGCTGCGGAGTGCACTTCAATGAAGAGCGGCACATACCCAGTGCATTCATTGTGTAGCTCGCAATGAATGCACTGGGTATAGAGACATAGACTATAGACAGCGCCGCGTTGGCGTGAAAGACGTTCATTGAGAAGTGGCACATACCCAGGACATTTATGGCGCAGCCTGCTAAGGTGTCTGATCGCTGTCCTTGAGGAACCCATGTGACGTTGCTGAAATTCCACTCAGCCTCGGAGAAATTTAAGGTATCCTTATCGTCACTGTACAGTGGCACTCACCTACGAGTGCATTCCCAGTGATCCAAGTTTGCATTAAAGAGGTTCATTGAAGACCCGCACCGACCGAGTCGCATTTACCCAGTGCTCCCAGTCGGCATCAAAGAGATTCATTCGACAGTGGTAAGCCTCCTTCAGAATATTTCGGAGCACGGAAATTGAGAATAAGGTAAATTTTCTCGCGACTTCACCACAGAGTGTGAAATGTATGTAAGAAATGTGACGAGTGTTGGAGAAGTATCAACCCTAGTATTCGGTTGAAGGACCTGTGCCTAGGCTGCCATGAAATTTCGATTTTACTCGGATCCCGTGTTCCCAAAACTTTTGACAGAGGGGGTACACACCCAGTTCCGCATCTACAGTGACCCATGTCGGCTTGAAAGAGGTTTGTTGAAGAGCATCACATATGTACTCATTAAGACATACTCAGCCACACAAGTAGATCCAGTAGTTGGTTTCGAACCCCTGTTCCCTCAGAACAGTAGTCCGATACGCCAGCATTCGACCATAGACTACCCAGTGAGCCAGGTAGGCGGGAAAACGGTTAGATGCAGAGAAACAAACATACATAGATAGGTAAATAGGTAGCCCCCAGAAATTCTGCGATTTACCTTAAGGATGTTAACGCATTAATAATAGTAGCCCTTTTCTCGATACTAAGGGATCCATAAAGCATTAACTGAAGCCTAAATAACATCAGCGCCATATTTTAAGCCGTCTATGAAACAACGTATTCTACACGCTGTGAATTACAGCGCTTTGCATCGGAATACATGCGATATCAGAATACGTGCGACGGAACCGAATATTCGAATGAAATGTTACTGGTACCGTTCACGTTCAAATATCCGATTATCTGGCTATCCGGTTACTTAAACCGGATATCCTGTGCATTCATTTCTATAAATCCGGATAACAACATAACCTGATCTGAAGGTCAGATTAAGTTCCCTCCGATTGAACCGGGTAGCCAGGTTGACGGATACCCGGTTATAACGGATTTAACGTAGAAACATGCACGGCCATTTTCGACGGATGCCACGTGCGCAAAAATTAATGCAGATCTCGTGCACTGCGAAATCAATGTTATGCGAAGCATTTTGCGGGTAGCCATATATCTAGCCTCGTTTGGGGTTCCGCAAAGTGCTGCTAGGGGGCGCATCTTGTCCGCGTAAGGCAATCAATTGTGCGTGTATGACACGAGCGTGTGTTTTACGACAAGAAGACGGCACGCTGACGACCACATGACAGCGAACTCACGACAGTGATGAAACCTGGATGACGACTTTGATGACAAAAGCAACGACAATACTACGTACGGCATGATGACAGCAGCGTGACGGTCGCCAAATCAAAAAGTGGTGCTCTAGGAATAGAGGAAAGCGAGACGGCTGCCCGCAAAGTGCAGTATCGATGCATAGAATACCTCGCTCCGTAGATGCCTTAGTATCGACGACATTGAATAGGAGACTATTGGCGCTCTTTGGCCAGCAGTTGCCCTTGCGCCATAAAAATCTACTACTAACTAAGAATAGCAGACTATGTTTGCTAAAGTATAATACATCACTTCCCAATTTCACATGTTGGTTACCTTGCGCGACGTTGTGCGTGAATTGTACGGCGTACCCCATTTAAATCGTAGTACTCGGGTAATTGATCGAGCTCAGAAAAAGAAATGTTACAACATGTTTCATTACAGCTTAAGTTGATCCTGCAGGATTGTTCCATGGGTAAATTGAGCTGATTGCAAAGACAGTGTAATGCTAGATAACTACCTGCCAGAAACTGCATGATTGAAGCAAACAATACATTAAATGTAGCATGACAATATATATAGCTACCACCGCGGCGATCCCCAATCTTCCTGCCCTAGGAAAATAACATAAAGCATTTAAACAGGAAAGAGTAACCAGGGAGCAACACCATGCGTATGATAGCGTGACAAGCTGAATATGTTCATATGATAAGGCCTCCGGCAAATAATAGATTCGTGTTCATAATACATATAACCACTGCGTATTTGGCATCCGTGGCAGATGAGAACCCAGAAGCAACAAAGGGAATGGCTTGAGAGAATGGTGACATTGAAGATTTATCTAAGGTTTATTTCCTAGGATTTATTTACCTCTCTGCTGTGTTGTTACCGTATACAGTCCAGATCAATTGCAAGGGCTGCACTTGCTTACTCTTGCAAGTTAACTCTTGTTTACTGCGGTCACTTGATATAATTCAGTAATTCTTGCAAAGCATCCTCATAAATCTGCCCCTTTAAATGTCATATAGGTCATGATGGTTCGGTTATAGCAAATGATATGAACAGCACTGACTCAGCGCCACAATCCGCCAATTGGCAATCGGAGACGGCCGAATGGCAGCACCCGAAAATTCGCGGGCGATAGTATACGAAACACAGAATTTCAGCCAATTTGGAACAGTTGCCTCGGACGTAGGAAAGCTTTTGCCTGGAGTAGGCGCACATGTATAGGCACGCTACGGTTGCGTGTGTCTGGCGCATATTTCTCGTGCATCATCATCATCATCATCATCATCAGCCTATATTTATGTCCACTGCAGGACGAAGGCCTCTCCCTGCGATCTCCAATTACCCCTGTCTTGCGCTAGCGTATTCCAACTTGCGCCTGCGAATTTCATAACCTCATCATCCCACCTGACTTTCTGCCGTCCTCGACTGCGCTTCCCTTCTCTTGGTATCCATTCTGTAACCCTAATGGTCCACCGGTTATCCATCCTACGCATTACATGGCCTGCCCAGCTCCATTTCTTCCGCTTAATGTCAACTAGAATATCGTCAACCCCCGTTTGTTCTCTGATCCACACCGCTCTCTTCCTGTCTCTTAACGTTACTCCTAAGATTTTTCGTTCCATTGCTCTTTGTGCGGTCCTTAACTTGTTCTCGAGCTTCTTTGTTAACCTCCAAGTTTCTGCCCCGTATGTTAGCACCGGCAGAATGCAATGATTGTACACTTTTCTTTTCAACGACAGTGGTAAGCTACCAGTCAGGATTTGGCAATGCCTGCCGTATGCACTCCAACCCAATTTTATTCTTCTGTAAATTTCTTTCTCATGATCAGGGTCCCCTGTGAGTAAATGACCTAGATAAACATATTCCTTTACAGACTCTAGAGGCTGACTGGCGATCCTGAATTCTTGTTCCCTTGCCAGGCTATTGAACATTATCTTTGTCTTTTGCATATTCATCTTCAACCCAATTCTTGCACTTTCTCGATGAAGGTCCTCAATCATTTGTTGTAATTCCTCTCCATTGTTGCTCAATAGGACAATGTCATCTGCAAACCGAAGGTTGCTGAGATATTCGCCATCGATCCTCACTCCTAATCCTTCCCAGTCTAAGAGCTTGAATACTTCTTCTAAGCATGCAGTGAATAGCATTGGAGAGATTGTGTCTCCTTGCCTGACCCCTTTCTTGATAGGTATCTTTCTACTTTTCTTGTGGAGAACCAAGGTAGCTGTGGAATCCTTGTAGATATTTGCCAAGATATTCACGTATGCCTCCTCCACTCCTTGATTACGCAATGCCTCTATGACTGCTGATATCTCTACTGAATCGAATGCCTTTTCATAATCTATGAAAGCCATATAGAGAGGTTGATTGTACTCCGCAGATTTCTCGATTACCTGATTGATGGCATGGATATGGTCCATCGTAGAATATCCCTTCCTGAAGCCAGCCTGTTCTCTTGGTTGACTGAAGTCAAGTGTTGTCCTGATTCTATTGGAAATTATCTTGGTGAATATTTTATACAATACTGAAAGCAAGCTAATGGGTCTGTAATTCTTCAATTCTTTAACGTCTCCCTTCTTATGGATAAGTATAATGTTGGCGTTCTTCCAGCTATCTGGTACACTTGAAGTTGTGAGGCATCGCGTATAAAGGGCCGCAAGCTTTTCAAGCATGATATCTCCTCCATCTTTGATTAAATTTACTGTTATTCCATCTTCTCCAGGCGCTTTTCCCCTGGTCATGTCTTTCAAGGCCCTTCTAACTTCATCGCTAGTTATAGAAGGAGCTTCTGTATCCGGTTCATCACTATTTCGAATGGAAGTAGCTTGGCTGTTTTGGCTACTGTACAGCTCAGTATAGAATTCTTCTGCTGCTTTTACTATGTCATCGAAATTGCTGATGATATTACCATGCTTATCTTTCAGTGCATACATCTTGCCTTGTCCTATGCCTAGTTTTCTTCTTACTGATTTCATGCTGCGTCCATATTTTACGGCTTCCTCAATTTTTCCCACGTTATAATTTCGAATATCCCTTACTTTCTTCTTGTTGATCAGTTTTGACAGTTCAGCGAATTCTATCTGATCTCTTGAGTTGGACACTTTCATGTTTTGTCGTTTCTTTATTAGGTCCTTTGTTTCTTGGGAGAGCTTCCCTACAGGTTGCTTTGGTGCCTTACCTCCCACTTCAATTGCTGCTTCTGAGATCAGCCTAGTTACGGTTTCATTCATTAGCTCTATGTTATCTTCATCTTCCTGTTCTAAAGCTGCATATTTGTTTGCGAGCACCAGCCTGAATTGGTCTGCTTTTACCCTTACTGCCTCTAGGTTGGCCTGTTTCCTCTTGACTAATTTCACTCTCTCTCTCTTCAAATTGATGGAAATCCTAGACCTCACTAACCTATGGTCACTGCACTTAACCTTCCCTAACACTTCTACATCCTGCACTATGCTTGGATCGGCAGAGAGTATGAAATCTATTTCATTCCTTGTTTCTCCATTAGGGCTTTTCCAGGTCCACTTCCTGTTGCTGCGCTTCCTGAAGAAGGTATTCATTATTCGGAGCCTATTCCTTTCCGCGAATTCTACTAACATCTCTCCTCTTGCATTCCTAGAATCGATGCCGTAGTTGCCAATGGCTTGCTCACCAACCTGCTTTTTCCCCACTTTTGCATTGAAGTCGCCCATGACTAAAGTATACTGAGTTTGCACCTTTCTCATTGCTAGTTCAACATCTTCATAAAACTGTGCTATTTCTTCATCATCGTGACTACAGGTTGGGGCATAGGCTTGTACTACCTTCATTTTGTACCTCCTATTCAGCTTTATTACGACGACTGCTACCCTTTCATTAATGCTGTAGAATTCATCAAAGTTGCCCGCTACGTTGTTATGCACTAGAAATCCTACCCCGGATTCTTTCTTATCTGGAAGACCTCTGTAGCAGAGGACGTGGCCGTTAGTCAGTACAGTGTAAGCCTCACCAGTTCTTCTAACCTCACTAAGGCCAATAATATCCCAGGAAATGCCTGATAATTCTTCAAATAGTCCTGCTAAGCTAGCCTCATTCGAGAGGGTGCGCGTGTTGAACGTTGCCAGGTTCAGTTTCCATTGGCGGCCTGCCTTGACCCAGAGATTCCTAGCACCCTCTGCCGCGTAGCAGGTCTGACCGCCGCCTTGGTCAGGTGCTCTGCAGCCACTGGGGACTGAGGGCCATGGGTTAATTGTCGGAGTCTCGTGCATCTGCTTTAAATAAAGAGGCTTCCGTGCCAAAGTAAAATTACCGCAATTATGTACCTGTTGGCATTAGCAAACATTAGTACATTCGGCGCCTCATTCCCGATATCGGAAGTGTCCTGCAGTGCAGGGAAGCCAAAAGCTATTGCCATAAGTAATGGTCTGAGTGCTAACAGCCTTTACCGCTAAATGCGATAGCTGCTGGAATTACTTATTATCCCTACCGGTCGTTTCAAACATGCTGAAGTAAAAAGCGAGGATAAAGGCTTAAATTAGTCTGCCGGCTCCAGGGCAAAAAACCACTGGCGACATCGAAGACGAGTTTCAAGAAGCTTCTGTCGAAGTCCCCAGTTAACTGAATATTTATGGCGTTTAAGCTCCACAGCTTCGCCTATGTAGATTGTGTATGCCAGGAATGCGGTCACCGCCCGTGTGTATAGCATGACGAATTCCGAAAGCAAGTTTATATAACAACGCATTTAAAAAAAGCACCAAATGCTTTAGTTTTCCACATAATCCCATAAGTGGGTACCTTGATGACTACACCGACTGTCAGGGCTAGTTCGACTACAGGGCGACTTTGAGCGGAAGCTCAAATGCAACACACCAATTTTTTAGCGAACGTTTCTTTCGTGAAAGAGGGCATCGTTCTAGGCCGGCTCCATTGTCCTTGGCTCTTTGCTACGCGATTGAATTTGCCACCTCTTAATTCAGAGCTGATAACTCACGCAACGTATCTGCTGCCTCATGTGATGCCGGTTGCTGAAGTTCATAGCCTACTGAACAGAAACGACCGTTGAGGGAGATGAATGGAAGAAAATGCCTTTAATAGCGACTTAATTGTCCTTCGTCATGGCTTATGGCTTTTGCAGTGGCGGGGAAGGTTGAAGTATTCTCCTATGACCGGTAAACAGTGAGGCAAGATCTGCCCAAGAAAGGACCGTCAGAATTTCTAGGCTGAAAGGACAAACAGTTGGGATGGGGAAGAAGGGGGGAGGGGAGTGTGCGAGGAGGAAAGAGTCGCATCTGTTAACGGTATTTTTCCCGCTTCTGCAACGCCCTGCCAAGCGTATGCATCCCCAATCGTTCTACAGAGAGAGGAAGTAGGGGAAGGAAAGAGGAGTTGCTTCCTGTTGCTCTTCCTGCTTCCGATAACATTGTCGGTTGGCTGGTCCCCCATCCTCGCCGAAAAACAGAAAGTTTGCTCCCAGAGCATCCGCACGACGGGAGCCGCATCACGGAAGGCAGCCTATACACGTGCAATGGTCCATTCGTTGAAGCTCCTGGGTCACTCTATTGCTGTATGACAGCCAAAGCAACACAGAATGTCTGGGCAGCTCGTCCTTGGTCAGGCGCTTCTTGACAATGACGGTCGAAGTGTTGTAGCGTAAATTAATTTATTATAGAAAATATGTGCTGCTGATACATCACTCTATAACCTCTCATTCAGGACTCCCGTCATCGCGGCTTCTGTCCAATAATCTAGAAATAGATTTTTCAAGAACGGCCGTATGAAAGTGTGTGAATGAAATGACGCTGGCGTAAGGGGTGGGGGGGGGGCAAGCAAATAAGGCGCCTTATTTTTCTGTCCATTTGCTCTGTTTTCTAACCTGAGTAGTAAGAAGAATATATAAGCGAAATGTTTATATTGTGCTCGAAGAGGGAAAACAATATCTTATACATCCTCTGTTCAAATACGTAGGAGGAAAGACGTAGCGTACGCAGTATCATGGTTTCGCTTCTCATATAAAATTTGTAGGATAAGCACGTATTTGTAAATCAGAAACAACTATATACGAATAAAACAAGAACACGCATAGGATGCTTCGAAAGCCGTCAATATTTAAATCTAGATATAGTGTCCGCCCCTCCCCCCCCCACCCTGAAGGACGACGCAAAGTACCTGCAATGTTACGCACCCCTTCGCGTGACCTACCAATCACTGTCATAAACTGGCTGAATGTTTATAGAAGCTGTGTGGGCTCGTCACAGAAACGCGGATAGTTTCACAGAACTTTTACAGTACATTACAATCACGAAAGAAGGTATATCCGATTGTAAGATGCTGCCTTTTAATTGTGATACATGGAAACCATTCTGTGAACTAGGATGAATATGTAGTGCTTTTTAACGCGATTTGCGTCTTTCTTAGACTTTTCTACTGCTGCTGCTGCTGTCTTACACGTCGCGGTGTATAATGTACATAGGAGGGGCGCGGGTGATGTGTTTATGAGACCTTTCCAACGAACTTGATGGGCGTCATCACAGTGATTTCTGTAGCACCCTGAACATTGCCAAAAATGCCCTTTGCACTTCCCTGGCTGCTGACGGAATGCCCTCTGGACGGCTGTAATTGTGCGTGAGCTTCCCGCAGAAGCATTGCAGAAGTTGCAGCGCTTACTTTTGTACTCACGCGCAACAATCCAGCAGGGAGATAGAATGGTTGAAAGAGGAGACATAGAATGCGCAAATCCAAAGCCATGATGAAGGCGGTGAATAACAGCCTTGCCACTCATCGTTCGTAGCAGTTTGCATAGATGGGAGAAACGCGGGAGAAGAGTAATGTGCCATCAGAAAGAATGCTTTGTTTGGAGTCTCTTTAATAAAAGAAACGCTACTACTAGGCATGGCGACTGTTGCGGACAAACTGAAAGAAACCAATAATAATGATAACAATAATAATTGATGGTAAGGTATGGCACGTTTCTGTTATTTCTGCAAAATAAACACCATGCAAGTTTGTCCACGCGGAAGCTGACGCAGGGCGCGCCGACGCAAAGCCTCATTAAGGCACCGTAGCGTCAAGACGACAATGCGCAAGCGGCCATCCAGCAAATCAACACTTTAGTCACGATGTCCCTGCCCTGCAACACTGGGAGGCCGTGCTGCGGGGCAGCCAGTGGGCGGTAGTCCGTCGGGCACGGCACGTGGTAGCAGCCATTTCTCCTAAGGCTTCAATAAAACGTTTTGTCTCTCGCTCCCGCTCTCAGCCACGATGCGATGCACCGTGTGAAATTCGGATACTTTAACAGAACTTTTAAACAGATATTTCAAACACGAAAAAGGTATATCCTAGGTTAAGATGCTGCCTTTTAATTGTGATACATGCAAAGCATTCTGTGAACTAGGAGGAATATGTAGCACGTTTTAACGCGATTTGCTTCTTTTCTATGCTGCTGCAGCTGCTGTCTTGCAAGTCGCGTCAGGGGGGGGGGGGGGGGGGGTGGTACAACGTACATAGAAGGGGCGCGGGTGATAACAGTGCGAACGTTCTCGCAGGCTACAAACAATGGCGCACAAGAAGCGCCTAGAGAAAGCGCCTCTCATCGTTTGTTCGGTGTACTACATAGACAAACACAAGTGGGGCGTGCAAGGTAATATTTAACATCACATCACGACTGTCGTATGCCACCAAAATCACCGCCAAGTGTCGTCAATGAACAAAAACGGCACAGAAAGTATCGCTTACATTCTCACAGTGCGTGGGATCTGCATAACTTTTATTATGCTTTTTAATGCGAAACATGATTTGTCTCATTTTTGGCACTTTTCGGTAGGTAGGTAGGTTCCTGTCACGCCTCGCTTTGAAAAAATAAATTAATGCGTGACCGATGTAGGAATCGAACTTCTGCGTTCTGCGCAGCAGCCAGGTTTTTTAACTGATAGGCCACGACCGATTTTATTTTTCCTTCCTTGGTTAGGCCATGATCGCACACATGCTTCTCTTGTCCCAATGCAACGAACTCTTGGAAAAACTCGGTTCGTGCACCCCGTGCCACTTCGTTGTCTTTTTCCTTGAGAAAGCTCGCGCTTTGAGGCACCATGTTAGACTGCACGATCTCCGGGACGGGCCAACTTTGCCCAGTACTTTCCTCGTAGCAGCTTATGCTACGTTGAAACTGTGCGACGTCGTACATACTTCGCGTTGTGATGATTCATGTGATGAAACCAGAGCAAGTGATGCGCGTTGAAGTTGCTGGTGATTATCCATGGCGCATTAGTCTCCAGCAATATGTCTCTCAGTCGCCCGCAGTTCAATCACGCTGATAGGGATATATACCCGACAGTATGTGTGAAAGATACATTTTTCTTTCTTATACGAAGACACAAGTACTGATTATCCTCACAAGGCCAAACGTTGTATGACATTTAAGTCAATGCGGATGTAAACGATAACTTTGCTCGGGTCTTCGAAATTTGAAGAAACAAGAGCTTCGTAACCGGACAATCTGTAAGGCGCTGATATGTTCGATTCGCCTATACAGTATAGGGAACCAATTCCTCAAAATAAATTGACGAAGATCAGAGATGTGGGACTTCCAGCCTGTGGCGTGCCATTGGACGACCGACGCACTCTTCAGTGCGAAATGAATATATTGAGCGAGCCATGGTGCTTATAAGATGTTAGCAAGAACTGGATTTAGTACATCCAATATTTGCATTGCGCTTTGAGCTGATGGCGTCTCTAGCCTGTTCAGAATGATGCGGATCGCGTAAATTAGCGCTTTTCTGATGGGGCCAATCACCGACAGTAGACGCCGGAGGTTGTCCCTCAGAAGTTTGCTGTGATTCTGTTGGTTGTTGTCGTTTTGGTAGGGCTGGCCAAGCTTTGACAGATGGGATCTTCTCAGTGGCCATCTCCTTCTTTAGCATTTACGCAGTGCATGGCCGATGTGGCAGAGGGGGAGAGGATGATGTAGGAAGCGGCAAGTGCGTCGCTGAGGGCAGCGGCCTTCCTTGAAGAACGTCGGCGACCGGAGCGTCGCTTCCCGATTTTAGCGGTGGCTTCTTGAGGAGATGAATGATCTCTCGCCATCTCTTCCAAGATGGCAATTTTCTTCTTAATATGTGGGCAATTCGATGAAGCCTCATGAGACCCACTGCAGTACGAACATTTCCTGAGAGTGGCAACATTTTACCAACCGCGTGGGGTCGGCGCAGCGGGGGCATACTGTCTGGTTGTCACAGACGCTGCTCAAATGTCCCAGTTTCACGGAGTTGCGACATTAAAGAGGTTTGGGATGACGGGGCGCACAGCACGTCTCAAGCGTCCTCCTTAACGAGTGAGGGTAGAGATTTACCCTCGAATACATTCCTCACGCAGCGTGAACTGGCCAGCCCGGTAACATCAACGATGACAGCATCATTTGCTGGCTTCACAAGAATCAGCAAGTCGTTGTTAAGGATGGCCATGCCTGCGTCGTAGACTGCGTACGGTGCGTAGATTGCGTAGGATGCGTAAGAGCGTATCTGAATATCACCAAGGTTTGTTACACTGCGTTGAGTGGTCAGAGCACCCGCATGCTGGACAACAACCGCCAGTAGATTTTTTCGGTTGTTCACTCGAATGTGCGATTCCTTGGCCTTTGGCACCAGGGTTTTCAGTGACATCGACACAGATTCTTGGTTGAGTAGCTTCATGTTGACGGTAGGAAGCACTGGCACAAATATGATGGTATTGGCGTTCGCCCTCTGCGTGTGTCTTACTGTTTGCGTACTTGACGATGAAGACATCCTAGTGTTCCTTCTCTTCGCTTTGCGGCTCTGCACAAGTTGGAAGTCGTCATCGGAAGGGTTATCACTGGTATAGAAGAGCAGAAGTGGGTGTCCTCGTTGTCGTTGTCGCTCTGTTGACCGATCCGCTTCCTGTAAATGGCCTCCACTGACGCCGCTGTCGCCGGCAGACGCCCGGGTTGGTCCACTTCCATTACCACTGAGCAAGGAGTGAACTCTGATGAAGACACTTAGATTCCCACAGAAATAAACTGGAGATAGAAAGAAAAGCACTGTGTCAAAAACTTACAAAATATACTAAAAAAAAGGAGACAGTCCAGATGAAAAACCTATTCTGCAGCAGGTGGGCTGCACACGCATATTTTTACCTTCGTCATCCACAAAAGCGGCAACCAAGTGTCACTAAAGAAAAAGATAATGAGCAGGTATGCTCAATGCTATCACCATCGCGTAGACGTTTCACTCCACAAAGACGCACCGAAGTGCAGGACACAGCTGAAATGCCCGATGTGACAGTCTGAAGAATCCCAAACTTGCACCGGACTTGTATCATTCTGGAAGGACACCCGATGTATAAAAAGCGAGCAATAGTAACTTTCGCTAGGCATTTTCCTATCATGCACATATCGAAATTCGCGATCGCGGTAGCAATCTGCCAGCTCCGTACGCTAACGGGAGTGATAAACATAACGTCCGCGGCAACTGCGACTGCTAATCCCAGGGTCACCCTGTTGCACTTATGCTACACTACTTACCAACAATAGCACATAGCGCTTCAGTAGGCGATTGTATACACAAGGACCACAGGCCGTCACTGCAAGAAGGGCCACCTTTTCGCGGCAGACGAGACATTCCATGCTTCGTTCTAGTATACATCATAGTAGGATGTTAGAATTCCGGTGGTCAATTTAGTTAAGGGCAATATAGCTTTATAAATATTTAACGCCAGCAGGCATCTAAAACGTAAGCCACTGATTGAGTTGAAGTCAGCTTGAAGGAGTTCTCGTTGACTTTAAGATGAAATGCTGATACATACGCAGTCATCGGCCAAAAGTACGATGCGGGACGATGCACATGCAGGTGAATCATTATACGTTACGAGCCTGCGAAACTGAGCAAAAGCGTTTGAGCGTCCAGAAGCGTACAGATACTTGAATGACCGACTGTTCGTTGCTCCTCGGGCTGCAGATGATTCCTGGCGGATCTTGAGCAAAACGTGGCCGAGTCTCGTCGAAGCATAACCTCGCAAAAACTTGGCCGAACCGAGATAAAGCTAGGTGGAGTCGCCAGCTTCCCTGTTTGCCTAGCCTTCGCACCACTAGCGTGAAGCTGCTCCTAATTTTCTTTTCTTCTTTCGTCACCCTAATTCCTTTCTTATTCTAACGAAATGTGATCACAATACCCGATTGTTCTTCAGTCTTCCCACGGCCCTTTGATTTCTGTCGCGTGAGCAGCTTGCATCTTCCAAATGCAAAGGTGTTTGGACAGCTCAAGGGATCACACCATTCGCGGGCAGTATGTGGTAGTGGTGGTGTGTTGAAGCTGCAGGCGGGTTTAGCCTGGTGATCGCGGCCAGTAACTGCTTCGCCTGCGCACGCAGAATTGTTTCCTAGAGGCTCACTTACAGTGCGATGGCCGGTTGACCCCCAAAGTCTTCGGCGGAGCACAGCATACTTACCTAGTATACAGTTTTACCACTACTTCCCTCATTCTTATGACATTTTGCTTGTTTTTCTTGCTTACCCGTCAGAAGTACGGAGGCATGACTTGCGCTAATGATACACTTGCACTAAAGCTTGCCTAATGATAGGTGAAGACTAAGAGTACACAGACACTCCAGTCCGAAAAGAAAGGGAGGGAGATGATGCGCACTGATAAGCAGCTTCAAAGGCCTTAACCCCTGACACACGGGCACTTCAAATGCCTTTGGACTAGGTTATTTCATTGGAACGACGTTGACATGACAAAAGAGTATCTATTTTTTTGTTAAGGGTTTCTTGCGAAAAAGGAATAGTACACCTGACACATGGGCGATTTGAAGTCCCTTGCAATACACCCCTTGCCTTTACGCTGAAGGACCACTTGCCGAAACGAGTTTGACCACTGACATATGGTACAGTGCGGGCTCCTTTATACGTTTTCAGTAATCGGCGCAGCAAAAGGCTAGGCGCTGCTTTTTTACACTGAAACTCACAGAACGTTGAAAACATTCATTGGTTTAATTACGTGCCATAACCACGATATGATTCTGAGGCATGCCGTAGGGGAGGGCTCCGTAATAATTCTGACCAGCCGGAGTTCTTTAACGTGCACCTAAATCTCACGAGCGTTCTTGCATTTTGCCCCCATCGAAACGCGGCCGCCGCAGCCGGTAGTTGAACGCGCGACCCAGTGCTCAGTATCGCAACGCCATAGCCACAAAGGAACCGTGGCGGGTTTGTAAAACGTTAAATAAATACTGTATCTGGTCAGTGCAACGTAAAAAAAATGTGAAATAATTTTAGTCTTCTCACAGCACTAGACAGCGTTGCTTACGTTTCGCTCCGCTCAATTTTAACGTTTTTGACGCATTGCGGAGAACTACACCGTTGATTTCGTTGGCTTACGCTCGCTCCTCTAGACGCCAACGGCGCGCAGTCAGCTTGTGTGCAAAGGCTTAATTCGCCTAGCAGTGGATCGAAGACAGCGTTCTACCGACCTTTCTGTCTTCAGGTACCGTGATCAGCGTTTTTCAAACGAACACTTTAGCATTCCCGCACTGCAACTGTGTGGAAGTTAGGATACACTGCTTTGAACCGACAATAAACGGAGATCTAAAAAAGGTATGCGGTGCGTACAAACCTGGTAAAACTAGAACCATGAGAATCATGCTGCCACGTGTAAGCGGCAGGGGGGTGAAGCCATAGAATGATGAAGCTGCCAAATGACAATATGGCACGACGGTTTGCGACCATATATTGTGGCAAGGGCTACGACGGTTTGGCCGTATCGCTGCAATAAATGTTCACTGCCAGACAAATTTCGTCACTGCTAAGTATAAAGCCATTTTTGCAAGCACTAAAATGATAAATAAGGCACCATTGTGTTTTGTGAAGTTTTTTGTTGTTGGAAGAGTTGCGGATGAAGTTACCCCTTTAGGCCCATAAAAGAGTTCGGATGTCTCCATTTTCGCAAGCAGGCCATGCTAAAAATGATATACTCCTTTATCGTGTGCCACACCACGCGAACGCCTTTCTGGTAAATGTCCCTCAGTTAAAGGACTGTTGCATGCCCGTGTGTCATAGGTATTACACTTCTTACACCACTGCTCGAAAAATAAAAAAATAAAAACCAGCAAACAAAAATGCTAATTAAGAAAGAAAAAAAAAAAACACTCTCCCTAGCCCGTCTTTTTATTGGTGCAATGTGTCTATTTTTAGCACTGCTCATTACTTTGGGTAATCCTGCTGGATGGTTAAACTGAACTTGAAACTGGTCTGGACAGATGACATTCGGATGGTGCCGTTAAGCTTCGTCACTCAATCGGAAACGCCGAAAATCTTTTTTTTTTTTTTGTGCGCGTCGAAGCATAACGGGGATAAGTGTGTGCGGACTGCGTGACGAAATTCGTCACCCGACAACTTAGTTTCGGTGATTTGTTCGCTTCTCCTTAAGCCCCATCTAATTCAGACATCCGCACAGTGTTAAGCGGCTTTGAGTGGTGGCCACTGTTTTGCGTAATCGCCACGGCACTCCTACGCTAATGCCAGTACGAGTATGCTAAATGAAAAAAGATAAATCACACACTGCGACAACCATCCTTGAAGCTTACGATCAAACATGCTCGCTGTAATCCGATTTCTAGCGTTTCTGGTGAGGGGCCGGTCGGTATATTTTTTTTTCTTTGGAGTAGCAGAGGAAGAAACGTTATTCGTGCAGTCAAGCACGCCATCTTGGAAACTTTCATCTTTAACCACAGAATCCACTGTTGAAAAATGTTGTAGACCTTATAAAAATATCTACAAAGCACGATCGCCTAAACATGAAGAGTTGTGTATGCCCCTAGAATTAGTTTCTCTTAATTATGTGCTGTACAATCAATTGGTTAGAGAGAGCGTGAGAGATAACTTTTTTTTATTTACGAAAGGTGGAGTGGTTTGCGTTAGCAAACTGATTTGTACTTATAGACGATGGATAATGATTACGTGGCACTAGCAGTAATAATAATAATAATAATAATAATAATAATAATAATAATAATAATAATAATAATAATAATAATAATAATAATAATGTTTATTTTTAATCATGACACTGATGAAGGAAGCTGTAGGTAAAAGCTGCTCTTCGTAGAGGCAGCTTGACAAAGGACCACAGCTAACTTTGTACAGAACAGTCAGCAGGGGCAATTACAATAAAATGCAACGTACAGCAAATCTGCTCAAAAACAAAAATACACCGCCTTCTTCCCCGTTTGTAATATCTGGAGGCAGTAGATAGATAATTTGTGTAGATCGCCTGGGAATCTTGTCTGTCTAGCAGAGACCTGCTGATAGAGTTTTGCGTACGCTCTATTCAGACACGTCATCGAGTTAACCGAGCATGCGAATTTTCCTACATTTTGCTACATTTCTGTCCTGAATGTCGTGTGCAGATCATTAAGGTTTTTGTCGTTCAATGTTCTCACTGTTTTGCTTACATAGGCTTTCAAACTCGTTTTTGTGTTCTTTTGAGACTAGAAAATTAAAATTGTTCGCACATTAGATTTTGCGTTTTAAGTGTCCTTTAGATTTTAACCTTTTGGGAGGCATCGCAACATTATCCTGCGCTTCATACGTCTATAGGAAACTGTGCGAAGCTAGCTCCTGCGACGCTCTAAAATGTAAAAGTCAGTTCAACCACCTGTGCCCTTATTGATGAATGGGCGCGTCATCCAAGCAACGCTCCGTTAGCTCATTGTCGATAACCAGCTTTCATTCCACACTACGTCAGGAGAGGAAGTCCTGATCATCTTGTTTAGCTTATTTCACCCGAGACTGAATACAGTCACATTCTCTTTAGCCACACACAAACTTCTTAAGCGTTCAAAGAAACTCTAACCATCACCAGCACTTTCACTGAAGTTCCTTTGGGCGCTGCATCAGGACACGCTTTCAATCCTTGGCAAAAATGAAAAAAGAAGAAAAGAAAGTGCTGCTGGCCTTACAGGAAGTACGGCGCTTGCGCAGGCCAAGTGTAAACTAACAGCCAATAGCAGCTTTCCATTGTGTGTCTCTAGGTGCGCTGGTGGAATCCTGCTTTCTATCCTTATTTTTTATTTTTTAAATGCTTCTCAGTGTGTGGAAGAAGAAGATATCACATCAGACACGCCACCCACATTCCTGACTTTTTTTTTGTCGATATGATATCAGGAGATGTTGACGCACAAATAAGGCGCCGGCTACTCCTAGCTTAGCTCTTGAATGGGTCTAACCAACGAACATATAGGGTTCAACATACAAGATTACATGTCAAACAACCTTCTCATACAAGCGCTAGTACATAAAAAAATACTTCTCAAGCAACGTTGTCCCAGTAACACGACAACGTAAAAAAGTACGTGGTACATAGAATGAAGAAGTTAAATAACTCCATGGCACTGCATAGAAAGTCTCAAAAATACAAATAATAATGTCACCTAACAATACAGTCACTAATCAGCGGGTGGTGCACACGTCGTGTAAATACATTATCACATATATTCAGAACAGCATAGTCAACACAAGATAATCCACACACACACACACACACATATGTATATATATATATATATATATATATATATATATATATGTATACAGCGACGTTGAATTAAACAGAACATTATAAGCGTGAATAACGGCCAATGCCGCTGGCTTCGAGTAAAGTTTTAGCAATTTTAAAGCGCTCTTTTGCAAGGCCGTTGTTGACCAAGGGCCCAAAAGTTTCCTTAAACTTAAAGGTCTGTGGTCTAATTTCACTATTGTTGATTTAAGTCGGCGTCTTGGTGTGTCGTGATGTGGGCGATCTAAAAGGAGGTGATGTACATTTTCATTTACAAATCCACGATCACATTCGAGGGTTTCCGCACGGCCAAGTTTATGTAAGAAATGTTTTGTGTTGGCAGTGCCTGGCCTTAATCGATGAATAAGGGTTTCCATATTTCTGTCTAATGACAATGGAAATTTCAATTCGATAAGCGGATTGATATGGTACAAATCAGAGCTGTTAGAATTCTGGTCAAACCACGTATTTCTACACATCTTGAAAAACGTTGCCCTTATAATGCAGCGTAATTCTTTTTTTTTATATATTGGGAGCGAAACCGCATCATCTTTGAGGTGTGCTTGTCGGGCTGCTTCATCGGCTGCTGTGTTGCCAGGAATGTTGCAATGTCCAGGTATCCACTGGAACCTTATTTCATGCTTCGCTTGGCTTGCCTTAGTGAGGGTTCTAAGTGTTTCATATATACTATACTATCACTGATTATTTTTGATTTTGTGCTGCAGAGTGATATTAGTGCCGCCTGTGAATCGCTGAAAATTACCCCTTTTTGCGCATCTCGTACTAAAGTTATAAATTTTACCGCACATACGATTGCGAATAGTTCAGCCGTTGTGGACGAAGTCACACGCGATAACTTAAATGTTTCTTGTTTATTGAGGTGCTCCATATTGAATGCTGAAGTTGACGAGGTTGCTGCACTGGAGCCATCTGTATAGACTGTATGTATCCTGAATACCGCACATATATCTGGTAAAGTGCTAGTTGTTGAGGAGCTTGAATGCACATGTCTCTTTTTCTGAATACCCCATCTACTGACAATTCGATTTTTGGAAGAGTAAGCAGCCATGGAGGATATTCGACATCTGAGTTCCAAAATTCATTTCTTGGTAATATATGAAGATTTTCTTGAATTTCTTTATGAACATAACTTCTATCTCGCTTCGTTATGTCTAGCAGCCGATGGGTGGATTTTATGCTGTGTTTGAAGACGAAAATAATGCCGGCATGTTTCTGTAGTTCTCATAACTGGAAACAGGTGATTGCGAGCCTAAGCTACAAGACGGCTAGAAGTTGCTCGTGGAACTCCTAGACATATGCGTAGTCCTCTTGCTGGAAGTCTTTGAAGTCGCTCCTCTGACGTGTGGGAAAGTCCGTGTAAGATGGGTGCGGAATGTGCATTGTTTTGTAATATTAATGCATTGTAAACCGTCAGCATGGCTGATACTGATCCAACCCATGATGTGCCAGCAAGTCTGCGAAGTACCGTCACTATCGCTTTGACCTCGTTTATTAGCTTATTTTTTATGTGGAGTGTCTAGAATAGCTGCCGAAAAAGTATTATTGCAAGAAACAGATCCTCCGTGACTACCATGACAGGTTGTTCTTCCAGATTAAGAGTGGCATTTTTTTAACTGCCTCCGAGTAAGGGCAATACAGCTGTCTTCGCTGTATTGCCTATTCTTTCTGTGCCAGCCACAGTGACGTAATAAGTAATCCCTCTGTTGCCAAGTGGTGGTTGCGGTGGCCACGGTGGTTGCGCGTTTAAAACAAAAATGAACGATGCGGTTGAAGCCATGGCTAACGCCCCCCCCCCCCTCAAAAAAAAAAAAAGAAAAACAGAAAAAAGGAAAAACCGGCGGATCTCTGGCCTACGTGGAAATCAATTATATTCGAAGCTTTCGTTTATGCTTACTGAAATGTCCTCACTTACTTCTTTACTTCTCTGTAGCGCCAACGCTCTTCGCTGAATGCGCGCTCTGGTCTCATTTGGTTCACCTCATTTCTTTCTGCACACTCGGCTGCTTCTGTTGCCACTTCTTCACTTCTCTGTTGTTATCATCTGGCATTTTGGCTCATAGCCGCTAATGTCGAAATGGCCAGGAATCAGGTCTCTACGTGACTGACTCCTTCTATTCTCTCTTGCCGACTTCTTCAGTTCTTGCCTCTTCTTCTGCTTGTCTATATCAGCGCCAACCTAGTGGCACGTGCCCATTCTGGGGGATTTGTCGAGAATGTTCACATACCCAGCGCCACATGCCTATTTCCACATACGCAGGTACCCAAGTAGCCTATCGGACACATACGCCAAGTCAGGTTTTCCGTTGCACACATCCAGTAGCCCAAGTTGTTGTATTATCGTTAAGACCGCAGCAGCCAGCACCTGCAAAATGTGGGGAAGATCCAAAGAAAGGCTTCGCTATAAAGCCACGCGTACAAATCACGTACACAAGAGGAATTCGCTGAACTGGCAAAGACGCCCCCCCCCTTCCCGTGTAATGCCAGGGCCTATAGTGGTACTTTGAAATGAATAAATAAGTGATTAAATTTGAGGAAAACACAGACGCCGACTATTAACTGAAAGGTAGCTCAGTGGTGGAAAACCAAATTACACAAAGAACCATCAGGGCATATCGATAGGAAGGCAGCGCGAACCCTGCATCACGAACGCGCATGTACACTCTTGGTAAATATCCATTCAAGCATGATCACTTCTTTTTATGAAAGATTATCGAGCATTAAATTACATACGCGCTACAGCTTAAAGTGACATGTCATGCCTCGACCGTAAGTCGCATTTCCTCATTCCTATGGCTGAGTAGAACTTTGCTATCTACAAATTTTGAAGAACGTTAGCAATCGCGTCCGTGCATCTAAAGTTTAGATGCCGCTCCAGCAGCCAACGATCTTTGTGTTCAATCAATTTCGGCTTGATTCAATGACTGGTCTGCCTTAATTATTACGTGCTACCAGCCGTTAAAATAAATTTTATAAACTACAAATGCTACAAGCTTGTTAGTATGGTTAAAACACCTCTCGGTACTTCTTTTTCAGCTCAACTGTTGCTTCTCCACCTACTATATAGTGACCATAGGTTAGTGAGGTCTACGATTTATCTCAATTTGGAGAGAGAACGAATAAAATTAGTCAAAAAGAAACAGGACATCCTAGACGCCGTAAGGGTAAAAGCAGACCAAATGAGGCTGGTGCTCGCAAACAAATATGCAGCTTTAGAACAGGAAGATGAAGACAACATTGAGGTAATGAATGAAACCGTAACTAGGCTGATCTTAGAAGCAGCAATTGAAGTGGGAGGTAAGGCACTAAAGCAACCAGTAGGTAAGCTCTCCCAAGTAACAAAGGACCTAATAAAAAACGGCAAAACATGAAAGTGTTCAACTCGAGAGATCAGATAGAATTCGCTGAACTGGCAAAACTGATCAACAAGAAGAAATTAAGGGATATTCGAAATTATAAGGTGGAAAAAGATTGAGGAAGCAGTAAAATATAGACACAGCATCAAATCAGTGAGAAGAAAGCTTGGAATAGTGCAAGGTAAAATGTATGCACTATGACAAGGAAGTCTACACGGCTGTGGACGGCACGAAGGACGCCGACAGGAAGACACAACAGCGTAGGTTTTCTCCAGGCGCACCAGGAACAGCGTCGAGCACGAGCCCCACTACAGTAGCACTGGCGATTCGGCTGCGGAGCTCTACACGACGCACTTCTTCCTTACAGCACTGAAAGATAATCAGGGAAATATCATCAGCAATTTCGATGACATAGTAAAAGCAGCGGAAGAATTCTATACGGACCTGTACAGTGCCCAGAGCAGCCAAGCTACTTTTATTCAAAGTAGGTATGAACAGGATACAGAGGCTCCTTCTATAACTAGCGATAAAGTTAGAAGGGCCTTGAAAGACATGACCAGGGGAAAAATTGCTGGGGAAGATGCAATAACAGTCGATTTAATGAAAGATGGAGGAGATATCATCCTTGAAAAGCTTGCGGCCCTTTATATGTAATGCTTCACGACTTCAAGTGTACCAGAAAGCTGGAAGAACGCCAACATTTTACTAATCCATATTAAGGGAGACGTTAAAGAACTAAAGAATTATAGACCCATTAGCTTGCGTTCAGTACGGTATAAAATATTCACCAAGATAATTTCTAATAGAATCAGGGCAACACTTGAATTCAGCCAACGAAGAGAACAGGCTGGCTTCAGGAAGGGATATTCTACGATGGATCATATCCATGTCATCAATCAGGTAATAGAGAAATCTGTGAAGTACAATCAACCTCAATACTATATGGTTTTCATAGATTATGAAAAAGCATTTGATTCAGTAGAAATACCAACAGTCATACAGGCATTGCGTAATCAAGGAGCACAGGAGGTATACGTGAATATCCTGGCAAATATCTTCAAGGATTGCACAGAAACTTGGTTCTCCACAAGAAAAGTAGAAAGATACCTATCAAGGAAGGGGTCAGGCAAGGAGACACAATCTCTCCAAGGCTATTCACTGCATGCGTAGAAGAAGTATTCAAGCTCTTAGACTGGAAAGGCTTAGGAGCGAGGATCAACGGCAAATATCTCAACAACCTTCCGTTTTCAGATGACATTGCCCTATTCAGCAACAATGGGGACGAAATGCAGCAAATGATTGGGGACCTTAACCGAGAAAGTGTAAGAGTGGGGTCGAAGATTAATATGCAGAAGACAGAGATAATGTTAAATACCCTGACAAGAGAACAAGAATTCAAGATCGCCAGTCAGCCTCTAGAATCTTTAAAGGAGTACGTTTATCTAGGTCAATTACTCACAGGGGACCCTGATCATGAGAAAGGAATTTACAGAAGAATAAAATTGGGTTGGAGTGCATACGGCAGGCATTGCGAAATCCTGACGGGGAGCTTACCACTGTCGTTGAAAAGAAAAGTGTACAATCATTGCATTCTACCGGTGCTAACAAATGGGGCAGAAACTTAGAGATTAACAAAGAAGCTCGAGAACAAGTTAAGGACCGCACAAAGAGCGATGGAACAAAAAATGTTAGGCCTAACGTTAAGAGACAGTAAGAGAGTGGTGTGGATCAGAGAACCAACAGGGATAGCCAATATTCTAGTTGACATTACGCGGAAAACATGGAGATGGGCAGGCCAAGTAATGGTCCAGCGGATAACCGGTGGACCATTAGAGTTACACAATGGATACCAAGGGAAGGGAAGCTCAGTCGAGGACGGCAGAAAACTAGGTGGGGTGGTGAAGTTAGGAAACTTGCAGGCGCAAGTTGGAATCACCTAGCAAAAGTCAGGGGTAATTGGAGATCGTCCTGCAGTGGACATAAATATAGGCTGATGATGATGATTATGTTGCTACTGCCTCATCAGCACGGCTACGCATATGATTCGTAATTTGTTACCAGCAGTAAACATAACGTTGACTCCGTTTCGACTACCTCCGTACTTAAGTCTGTGTGACCACATGCCGTGGTGGCGTAGTGGGTATGGTGTTGAGCCCGAGGTCCCGAGGGTGCGGGGTTGAATTATGGCCGCTGCGGCCGCGTTTCGATAAGGGTGAAGTGCAATAATGCCCGTGTACCGTGCATTGTGGCCGTCGTGACCATTGTGTACCGTTAAAGAAGCCCAGGTGGTCAAAATTAATCCCCGGTCCCTCACTGTGGCGTGCTTCATAATTTACTCGTGGTTTTGGCACGTACAACCCCAGAATTTAATTTAAAGTCTGTGTGACCGAGAGTGCACGTAAGGCATACCGACGACTCGCACAGCAAGTGAACAGAGTTCCGACGCATGTGCATAACTGGCGGGTTAGCGCTGCATTCCCATGAAGCACGTGCAGATATTTCTTGTGTCTTTGTTTCAGCCACTGTGCGATCCTTCAGTTGATAGTCGGACCTTGCAAGATACCAAGGTGGAAACATTGTTAATCTCTATTATTCATTGGAGGCGATCTCAATGGCAAAGCTGTGGTGTTTGCGCACGCTTACTCTGGATACATCTGATGCTGCTGGTGAAATTTGACTCCGGCACAATATTTTAACGCACTGTATGGAGTACCGTCGTACCAAACAAAGTGCTCAAAAGGGGAACGTCAACGCGCCACTTGCAAACGTGATATTCCCACTGGCGACGAAGGACGAAAGGAACGCAGGTAACAAATACAAAGAAGTGGGATGTGTAGGGGTTCTCAGCTAAACTGTTCTTCACCCGCCCCCCCCCCCCCCCCCCGGGGGCTTCCAGCCAATCTTAACGGGATAGACTGGAGATCTCGACCTTCTATATTTATTACGTTTTCTTCCTTTTCATCGCCTCGTATTATTTTTGGTACTCGCTCCTTCTGCTTGTTGGCGCCATCTTTATGCGGAAAAAAAGAATGCCTGCGCCTAAACATGCAGATTAAATGGAATGCTTAGTTATTGCAGAAGGCGGGCGCAAAAAGCTTCTTTGATGGTGTTTTTTTTTTCCTTCGCCCATAAAAAGCCTCACGCGTTGAGCTCCGTCTCCTGGCTACTGTTAGTGCAACATGGAACTTGAGAGAGTAGTCAGAGTTTTCATTATTGTTGCACGGCATGTTTCTAAGTATTCTGAAAGCGGGGATATATCCTTTCTTTTATTAACTTGGGCACTTTTCACAAATTCGTGATTATAAAGTCGTTTGAACGCATGATGTGTAGAGAGACAGGGAAGACGGTGGGTGGAGGAATCCATCAGCAAACGCTAACCTGACTAATTAAGAAGCAGTGTCGTGCCTTCCAAGAAAGCGGTCAAGTGTCGCCGCGAGCAAACTGTGACGTTACTGAAGCGGCGATTAAGGGGCAATGGCGAAGGAAATAGTAGCGACTGCTTGCAACTGCTCAAGTCACATGGCGGCCGAAGAGGCAAAGGAAAACACTTCTGAAGAATATCTTGGCGCAAACACTAAATGTGACGCAATCGCTAGAGGGCGCATCCAGCTCCGGAGTTATGAGAGAAAAATTTTGCATAGAAAGCTTTTACTGGAAAAAAGCAGAAGAAAATGACCCTAATAACACGGCAGCAGGACTCGATGAAATTCTAATACAGCTAATCAAAAACCTGACTATAGAGCAAGTGCTTAGAAAGAAGAAATTTCCGGTTGGATGGCATGAAAGCGAGATGAACCTCATCTACAGAGAAAAAGGTGTAAGGATAAGACGAGCTCGTACGGGCCAGTTACAGTAACGTCGGTGATATATAGAATGGCAATGGAAGCCATTAAATTAGACCTGTCGAAATGGGTGGAGAGAAATGATGTACTTACTGGGAGAACTACAGAATTGGTTTAGACCAGGCAGACGCTTCAAGGATAATATGTTTGTACTGACTCAGTGCATAGAGATTTCCATAGCTCAGAATAGACCTTTATCGATCGCATTTCAAGGTATTAAAGGAGCCTACAACAACGTCGACAAGGAGTTGTTATGCGATATTTTTAAGCACGATGACATAGGTGACGAATTCGTGGAGCTGATGATATAGAGACAACCGAGCAAAAGTTGTATGGGAAGGTCGAAAATGTAATGAATATGTGGAAATTAACCAAGGACTGAAGCAACGATGTCCTCTGTCTCCACTGTTGTTCACGCTGTATGTTAAGGGCATAGAAAGACGACTGGAAAACAGCGAATTAGGTTTCATTTATCCTACGAGGGTAAAACAAAAAATAATATTATGGGGTTTTACGTTCCAAAACTACGATCTGATTATGAGGCACCCCGTGGTGGGGGACTCCGGTAATTTAGACCACCTGGGGTTCTTTAACGTGCACCTAAATCTAAGTACACGGGTGTTTTCGCATTTCGCCCCCATCGAAATGCGGCCGCCGTGGCCGGTATGCGATCCCGCGACCTCGTGCTCAGCAGCCCAACACCATAGCCACTGAGCAACCACGGCGGGTATTCTACAAGGATAATATGCACAAATGGTGCAAAAGAAGGTACCCGGACTAATGTATGCAGATGATGTAGTGCCTACTGGCAGACACTTGCGATTATCTGTGGCAAGACAGCGACAAATCTGGGCCTTAAGTCTACCACAGGAAAATCGGGTATAACGATATTTAATTAAGAGACGAGTAATTACGTGGTGTCAATTCAACAGGAAGTCATACCAATATTCAAGCAATATAAATACATCTGCGTATACATAAACGAAGAAAATACTTACTTAAGCACACACCAAGATAATCTGAAAATAAAGGGGAAGCGGAATGCAGCAATAATGAATCACAGAGCTCTGTGGGGCCACAGTAGGTATGAGGTGTTGCGTGGAATATGGAAAAGGAGTAATTGCGCCAGCGCTAATGTTCGCAAATGCCATTCTATGCTTAAAATCGGATATCTTGTGGGGGTTGGAAGTTAATCAAAGATCGGTAGGTCGATTGGCTTTGGGAGCCCGCGGTAAAACCACAAATGAGGCAGTGCAGGCTGACATGGGTTGGGCATTTTTTGAATTCAGAGAAGCGCATAGCAAAATTACTTTTGAATAAAGACTCAGGAGCATGACTGAGATTAAATGGGCGGCTAAAGCGCACAAGTATCTGTACCTGAAGAACCTGGACACGCAATGGAGGAAGAGGCCAAGAAAGTAGGCAAACAAGTAAAGGGTAATTGAAAGTGTAAATAGACAACCAGGAGTCACCAGACGGAAAGAGAGAAACAGAGACAGCGAATTGGATGCACAGAATGGAAAAAAGAAAGACCATGGAGAATTACAACAATGGGAAGAAAGAAATCAGAAGGGCAGATCTTTACGATAACTCATAAGGCAGTGCCTTGGTATTTGAAGCTCAAGCTGGTTGCCTAAGGACAAAACCATACAGGAGCAAATATTCGCAACAACATCAGGCATGTGTACGCTGCAGCAAAAATCCGGAAACCACTGAGAACATCCTTACGGAAGGCAAGTGGTTCAGAACGGCACACATTCCAGAAGCGCTTGGATTTAAAGTGGACAGAAGCATCAAACCGGTCAGCAGTCGAGATCAACAAGAGACGTTTAGCGTAAAGGTGGGAAAAAAACAGTGAAAATATTTATACGATCGAATCTGTTACAAGCATAGGTAGCAGCACAATGTAGAGAGAAGTTTTGAGGGGAAAAAAGATGTATGCAAAAATGCTAGAATGAAGGACACGTATAGCGTACGTGATGAAATCAAGTAGGCTAGGTGACAATTTTTCACAGCCCTGTTTCAAAGGGGATGCCAATAAATCATTGTCATCATCATCATCATCGACATCCGGAACGCGGAGATCTTGCAAAGCTCAAACCCTGGTGTCGCCAAAATTAAAAATAATTTGTGGCGTTTTACGTGCCAAAACCACGATTTCATTATGAGGAGCACAGGTGGTTGCCGAACTTGAGGGGGTAATACGAAAACAGAGCAAACGAGATCCAGATGTTTATTTTTTTTTTTATTGCTGAAGTGGTTTAGGTCTCCCGCAGACTCCCTGTATTAGAATTCGACAGATACTAGGTTATGTTCAGATATAGCAGTGCCCAACTTACCTACTGCAGGCCAAACACGTAGCCATTTCTGACCCGTTTCCACCTTAAAGGTAAGCGAATGGCACGGGAGACTTAAGCCACCCTTCATGTCACTTCCAATTAAATTAAAAATGGGGTTTGGATCAGGTCGCGGTTAAAAACCCCGATCTGATTCTGAGGCACGCCGTAGTGGGGGACTCCGGAATAATTTGTACCACCTGGGGTTCTTTAACGTGCTTTAAATCTAAGCACACGGGTGTTTTCGCATTTCGCCCCCATGGAAATACTGCCGCCTTGGCTGGGATTTGATCCCGCGACCTCGTGCTTAGCAGCCCAACACCATAGCCACTAAGCAACCACGGCGGGTTCATGCCGCCTTAGCATCAAAATTCGGCTATTCGAGATTGTATCAAACGAGGCACTAGATATTGAGACTAGTTCTCGATACGGAGGGTTTAGCCTATGGTAACACACAGGAACACAGGTGGGTCGACATGTCGCTGGCTTGCATTGACGTGGCTTCTTCAGACAACATATGCTCTGTTTTGTAGGTGGAGATATCTGCCCTCTCGCGCCTCATTTGGTGAGACTAAACAGGCACTGACGTGCATCAACGCACGAACGCGTCCAGACGCTTCACTATAATGGATACAATATTGCGAAACAAACGAGGACATGCAGACACACGTTCCACGTTGTACGCGTCTTCTTCAAGATGGAGAGAATGAACACTTCAGTTATCACAGGTGCTTGCGCAATAGAGAGAGAAAGAAAGGTAGGCATGTTAACCCGACTTGGTTCAGTTTGCTACACTACACATGGGACAGGGAAGGGGAGTTAAGGAGAGAAATAATGAATGCGTTTAGATCAATCGCACGTACTATGCAACGGGATGCGCATCTACAGTCGGACACTCAAGTAAGTCGCTTTCAGGTAGGCTCTAAAAGGCTCGTGTGGCTTTCCGGGCTGATAAGCTGTGGCGTTAGGCTCCCAGAACCTTTGCTTCGGTAAAAGGCTGATCGTCTCATACACTCAAGGGACACTGGAGAGTCAGGTGTTGTTTGTCAAAGCGGGAACAGTATAGCAGAGAAGATGGTCGATAGTGTCTTCATATCGAAACATCGCGCACGTGTGTGAGTCAACCATTACAATGCGATATACGTATAGCTCTCTGAGTGAGTGAAAGTTACTGCCCACAAGCGATACTGAAGTTTTGCGGCAATATTATGGAATATTTGGGGGTAATTGCAATTGTAATGACGGATCAAAGCTGTATAAGCAACGCATGGAGTTCTGCGGAGTGTTCGAATGACTGAACGTTATATTACAAGCAACAGCTGGAGTTAGACGGAGTGTTCGAATGATTCAATGTGATAATACGCGCAAGATGGCGCAGCTCTATTGCAATTAATTACACTCTTGAGAACGATATAAGGAGTGTCCGTGCTCGAGCGAGGGTACATCGGACAGCGTTATTGGCGAGGTGGTTACCATCGATACCACAATGTGGCGCCAGCCCCGGAATGATTATATCATGTCCTCTATCAGCAGCGAAACGACAAATTTGGATCAATTAAGATACCAATTTGTCGTAATTTCTAAGATTCGTACGCTTTGATGGTGCCGCAGAAAACAATTCCGCGATTTCTAGAACTGAGGTACACAGGTGGCTTTGCAGTTCTTGCTCAATGACATGAAGTGCTGGTTAGCCACAAAAAAAAAAAGGCAACCTTGGGTCGCTCCCCTGGCAAGTGAGCAAGATGGTGGGCATAACCCAGGATATACGGTGAATAAGCGCCTGGAATGCGTTGGCAGCTATGTATATATGGTGCGATTTTTTTGCGGCATCAAGCTTTTAAGAGGCGAATATGGCAGATAGCACAATTCACACCGTTGAACCTAATTACTCGATGAGGCGGACATTACTCCCCGAGAAATCAAATGCGCAATTACCTAAGTAACAACATTTTACCAACTGACTTTTTACTACTTAGGTGACCGCACGTACGACTTACGAATTGTAGCTAGTGAGTTTCCAAAGCATATCGACTAGAAATGCATTCTGAGGATGGGACGGTTTTCGAGATATCCACCGTCAAAGTTGCGGTAAAAATACACAGTTGCTCCACTTACTTTTACAGAAGAGCTGTATATGGCTACCCCGGCAAATTTTCTGCGTCCGTGCGTGCACACCGTTGCGTCGACAAAATAAATTTCGTCTCCAGAACTAGTCTAAACTTGAGTTCACACGTAACAAAATTATCTTTTCTCGTATGTTCAAATTACAATCCGATGCTATCATGTGTATACAGGTTGTGCGTAAGTCGTACTTAACAAATTTTGTGACGCACTTTACTTTGAGAAATTGAATTAGTTCAATAACGCCCTTGTGCCAGTCGGAGGGTCTACTAGAATGAGGATACCTGCGTGCGCGCGTGACGAACGTGTGCACACGATGAATCTGTCCTTCATGAGTGGGCACTCTGTCCGTTGTATCGGTCACGCAGAGTGTGCTCCGACCATAATCGGCGTGAGCGCAAGACAGGTAAAAAATTACAGTGACGTTCACTTCGTGAACGCGGCTCAGGCGCAGGCGTAGGGACGCCTCGAACGTACACCGCGGCGTCAAAGCACCAACGGAAATGGCGCGAACGAGGTCGTGGACGCTACACTGATCTCGACGGTGTGAGGCTTTGTGGTGGTGGCGCTTGTGTAACGTCAGCAACAGCTTCGCTGTCCATCCACTTTCACAGGGTGGAATGGAGGCGGAAATTTTTTAAAGGGCCTCCTGATGGTATGGTAACAGGGAATTAAATTTCTATCTCCTACAATAATAAGTAATAAAACGATTTGAAAAAATATTTCGGCAGAACGATCGCTGGATGGCGTTTCAGAATTCCCAGTGCAGAACTTCCAGTCAAGGGGTAATCTGTGTGGCGGAAGGACGTGTTTTTCGAGGGCTCCGTGGCGGCGCCAAAAACATCAGCTTTTTGTGCATGCTTTGAGCTTATTTCTGTTTCTAGATTTGCAGTTTTTTTTTTGCCTTTTAATAGTGAGGGGAAGCGGCAATGCAATTTGCTAGTTTTTTATTCGTTTTTTTCTTCCTTTTTTCGAGTGCGCGGGTGTGTTTCGTTTATATTTGGTTTTTTGGGATAGTCAGTGCGTCCTTTCGTGCCACGTATTTCAACACGTGCAACTGGGGGGGGGGGGGACGGTAAGTCTTTTTAGCATTTAAATAATGGTTTGGAAGTGGCAAGGCTTTTAGCCATTAGTGGTTTTAGTGGGTGTGCATTTGCACCGCGAATGTTGCTTTGGTAGGACAGTCAGAGCATGGCCATGTGTTTGAACGCGTGCGAACGTGTGTCATACCTTAAGTCTGTGAGGCATTTATTGCTTTCAAAACATTGGTGATAATTAATTTTGCGGCATTTTAAGGATTTAGGTTCTATGAGTATCGACATTTGCTTGTAGGTACGTGCTTTGAAAGGTTTGGCGTTTGCATTAGAAAAAGTTAATTGCAACACATGGCAAGAAAGATAAGAAAGCGTGCAGTGTGCGGGGCGGCCCTCAACGCAGACGAGGGGAAGGATTAGAATGAAGAGTAAATAGAGTCGATTGGCAGACACTAAAGAAAATGGAGAATTTCCAGGATGAACTTGTGAAACGGGCGCCGGAGGTACCTCTACGTGACTGTAACGTACAAAGAGCGGTTGCGGTCTCTAATGAGGCTATATGGAAAGTGTGCCAAGAGAAAGTTTTCGACGTTGTAGAAGTAAACAGGAAAGTGAGAAGGTATGGTGCTTTTCAACGAGACAGTTGACACTTGACAAGAACTTTATTGAAAAGTCCTGAGGAAGAAGACTGGGGGAGCCGAAGGCTCTCCAATCAATTTGGTGGCTCCGCCCATAACGGAACCGGGAGGTGGTGGATTCAACGAGACGGGTTCCACTTTAATCACAGCCTTGGCAGGCACAATGAGTGGAAAGAAAACTTCGCTGGGCGTAATGTACTTTTGGGAAGGAAATAATTGCAAAGAGAAGAATCAAAAGTTAGTGAAATGCCTAAGTGCTGATATTAGGCGCTTCGGGAATGATGCCGACATTATCCTGGCAGGTGACATGAATGCCCACATACAGGATCTAGATGGTTATACCGATAACAACGGGAAGTCAATGCTAGATGGCTTTGAGCAACATAACCTCGCTATAGTGAATACAGGACCTAAGGGCGATGGGAAGACCACGTGGGAAGTCCAAAACAGGGAATTAACCATTGATATATCTGATGACAGAAGAAATTTATGATGAGTGGAGAGAAATGCCCATTGACGAGGAAGGATATAGCAGCAGAGGATGTGAGCATAAACATATCATTTTGAAAATGGGGTATGTATTCATAGTGAAATATTTTGCGCGCACAATAGACAAGGACACAGGGAAGTCTCGTGTGCGCGCAAAATATTTCACTATGAATGCGTACCAACTCACCCAACTATCAGTTCTGCTGCAGATGGGATATGTATATGAAAAGAGAGCAAGGCGCGAAGAATGGCCAGTCCAATATTGAACGTTGAAAAAATAACGAATATAGTCACAAGAGTAGAGAAAGAACTCGGGAAATTGCCAACCAAAGAGTGGCAATATAATGAGCTTATAAGTGTAATGACGACAGAAATGGAGAAAGAGAAGCAACATGCTAGTTGGAAAGGAAAAAGGGAACCGACTATAGGTGGTGTAACAGGGAGATACGAGAAGCGATCGCCGAACGACAGAAAGCATTACGAGAGCACAGGCAGGCAAAAAAAGCGTAGCTGCCGCGGGACGTAGTAGCCCGAAAACGGGAAATGTACCCATTGTATTGTATTGTACCCATTGTATTTGGAAGAAATGTATTTGGTCAAATACCGGTTAAAGGAAAGATAGAAGGTAAAAGTGAACGTTGGTTGTCAGAAATACGTGAGAAAAAGAAGGCCACACCTAGAATATTTTGGAGCCACATACACTTATTAGGCAGCAAGTCTCGAACAATACAACATATCCTAGACGAAGATGGAAACAAACTGGAAGGGGTCGTGGCATTAAATTACATCCAAAAAATAACAGCCGAACCTTTCCAAGGCATTGGCGAGGTAGTATTTGAGGAAAAAAAAGAGCATGAAGGAGAACCAGATGGAAAAGGGGCTGGTGCTGAGCAATTTCAATTGGAAGAAAGCCGAAGAGAAAATTCCTATGCGCTCAGCCACAGGGCTAGACGAGGTTCCGGTCAGGCTGAATAATGAACTAGGACCAAAAATTGAAGAAGCTTTGTTGAAAACAGTAGAAAAAAACCTTAAAAGATAGACAAATACTAGCCAGTGAGCCAGTTGGTGACAAAGTAGAATTAATTTAATTTATAAATGTAAGGGGGGCAACGATAGAAGTCCCTCATATAGACCATTGACGATCGGTAATATATGATTAGGAAAGCAGGTGATTAAATTAAAGCTGCAAGCATGGACAGAGAATAATGGCATATTGGGAGAACTTCATAATGGCTTCAGAATCGGTAAACGTCTGGATGAAAACTTATTTGTTCTTACTCAGCGTACTGAAAAATCCAGAGAAAAAAGGCGACCGTTACATGTGGCTTTTTTAGACATTACCGGAACGTATAACAACGTAGACTGCTACATTTTGTGGGATGTTCTGGAAGGGGAAGGCTTAGGCAACGACTGCATACAGCTATTGAGGCAGCTTTACCTATAGAAAAAAAATGTGCGGATCCCTCACACTGTTGGAATCGACTTAAGCGAAGGTTTGTATTCTGTTTGCTTTGAATGACGGTAATTATTGTTCTGCTTGTCGCTTCTGGCCGTGGTGCTCACGACGCTCGTCGTCTTTCCTGGCCACGACGCGTCGTTGCCTTGCCTAACGTGTTCGAGCCAGCATACATTCGCGGTCTGCACCACGCTTCGTTGGGTAGCGAAAACGCTCCTGTTCAGCGTGACGCTTCTTTCTGACCTGGGTGTCCTCGACGCAGAGTGCACGCCTTGGAGCCCTTCAGCTGGCGCGTGTTTGCGTGCTCCTTCTGCATACGTGGCCAGCACGCTGTTGAGACACGAGCTGCAAGCGCTCTCTTCATACTATGGGCAATTGTAATGTTTACACTATCAAAGCCCAGCATTCGAGCTCCACGGTCCAGCACCTGCATTTTTGACGCAAACGGAAAGCAAACACAGCAGGCGCCACACGCACAAACTGTGGAACGCTGCCGCGGCGGCACCGGCCAGGATGGGTGGATCGATGGATAAATGGCAGGATGGATGGATGCTAGGAGCATCCCCTTTGGAACGGGGCGGAGGGTTGCGCCACCGAGCTCTTGCTGATATATTGCCTAATGTCCTACCTACCTTAAATTAAGATGAGAAAAAAAAGAAAAGAAAAAACTGAAGAATACTCCTCACCAAACTTTCTGAACCCTTATTGGGAACTTTGTTTTTGTACGCCTCCGTTGTTTGCCCTTTCCCTACTTTCCTTCCACCAATGTTCCAAATGCCCTTACTAATCTCTATTGCGGACATGTTTACTTTACCGCTGCTATCTCTGAACCCAAGGAATTCAAGGAGGCCAGAGAAGCCTAAATCGACTGCTGGGCAGATATCTTCACATTCTCATAAAAAATGCTTCGTCGTTTCCCGAGCTTTACCGCAGCAAGCACGTGCTTCTTTTTCCTTGTTGTATCTGGCTTTTTAAGTGTGTGTTATAAGGCATCCTGATCTCGTTCGCGTAATATGATGATGATGATTTATTGGCATCCCCTTTGAAACGGGGCGGCGACAAATAGTCAGCTAGCCTGCTTGATTTAATCAGGTGTACTATACCTGTTCTTTATCTAGCATTTTTGTATACCTCTCATTATTCTTTTTCTTTTTCAAAAATTTGCCTTGTACCGCTACCTAAAAAAGCGTAATGCGCGAAGGCGAGCGCCATCTAGTGGTGTTGCAAGAAACCTAGCGCGTGCGAGCAAGACCATCACAGCAGCAGCGCCCGGAAAGTCGGGAGAAGAGGCAAAGAGAGCTTCGCTTTAATACCATTTGCGTTGAATGGGAAGGGATGAGGAGCGAGGAGGAAGTTCATATCACTAAGAGACTGAAACGGGATGCGCTTTATCGCCACTGCTGTTTATGATGTGCATGGTAAGGATGGAAAAGGCGCTAAGGAATCAATATCGGGTTTAATATCTCATACAAGCAGGCGGGCACAATAGTAGAGCAGCAGCTTCCAGGTTAGTTTTACGTGGATGACATTGTGCTGCTTGCTAACAAGCAAAGTGATGTGCAACGTCTGGCTAATATCTGTGGACAGGAATGTGAGAATTTGGGATCAAATTTTTGCGTTAAAAATCACGTTTTATGGTATTGAATGAAAACAGTCAACAGACAGTGTCAATACAGGGACAGGAAATGCCTCGGGTAAAAGAATACAAATACCTTGATGTACGGATAAACGAATTAGGCAATGGATATATAGAAACACAGAATAAAGCAGTAATAGAAAGAGGAAGAGAAACTTGGCCATAATGAAACAAAGAGCACTGTGGGGATAGAATAGGTACGAGGTGCTCCGGGGTATGTAGAAAGGTGTGATGCTTCCAGGACTTAAATTTGGAAATGCGATTGTTTGCTTGAAGTTAGCGTTACAATCAGGACTCGATGGCAACCTAAGGTCAGTGGGACGCCTAGCATTGAGCACTCATAGGAAGACGAAGCTGTGCAGGGTGGTATGGGCTGGAGAAGTTTTGAAGTGCGGGAATGCTCAGAGTGAAATTGATTTTTATGAACGACTGAGTAATATGAAATAAATAAATGAGTAGCGAGAGGGTGTTAATGTATTTGTAGAGGAAAAACATTGATTCACATTAAAGGAAAATAACTAGCAAGCTTACCAGCAAGTATGCTACTGGTATGGTAAGCAACATGGCAACAAGAACGTCACACGCAAAGTCAGAGAGGCTGAAACAATGTCATGGGTGGCGGCAATGGAAAAGAAAACGGGAAGCTCCTTAATTTTTGAAGCATGATCAGGATGCCTGTGAATGCGTAGTTATATTGCGATGTACATCCATCAAGAAGAAGCATGTGCTTGCTGCGGTAAAGCTAGGGAAACGATGGAACATGTTTTATTAGAATGTAAAGATATGTACCCAGCTGATACTGTAGGCTTATCGGGCCTCCTTGAAGCCCTTGGGTTCAGGGATAGCAGGGAGAAAGTAAGCTTGCCCGCAATAGAGATTGCTAAGAGGCGATTGGAGGTTTGGTGGCAGAAAAGGAGGGAGACGGCAAACAACGGAAGCGTACAAAAACAAAGTCCCAGTTGTGGTTCCGAAAATTTGATGCTGAGAAGGTGTGTGTGTGTGTGTGTGTGTGTGTGTGTGTGTGTGTGTGTGTGTGTGTGTGTGTGTGTGTGTGTGTGTGTGTGTGTGTGTGTGTGTGTGTGTGTGTGCGTGCGTGTGCGTGTGCGCGTGCGTGCGTGCATGCATGTGTGTGTGTGTGTGCGCGTGCGTGCGTGCATGCGTGTGTGTGTGCATGTGTGTGTGCGCGCGCGCGTGCGTTGCGTGCGTGCCTGCGTGCGTGTGTGTCGTTGTATAACTAAAATGTGCAAATGTGGTGAGGTGCCCTTTAGAGAAGCCACTGTGTTATGCATTAAAGCTCAAAAGTCACTTGAACGATAATGTATTTTGTCGTGCACTTTCAAAATAAATATCTCGGAACTGGTGTAACCCTGAAAATTCGTTTCAAGTGGATACGCCTCACCGGATGCGAACTCACCGGCTACAAGCCGTGAGGTATAATATGTGCCGTAAGTATTTGCAATTTGTTATTTCGTAAGCGCAATTTCGTTGTTTATTGAATTAAGCGTTTCGATTTCTCGTAGAATTAATGTGCGCCTCATCGAGTAATTCAGTTCAAGGGTTAGAATTGCGCTTTCTGCCACGTGCGATTTTAAAAATTTTGCTTTAGCGAAAAGAACAAAAAAAAAAACGTCATTAGTGCATGGATGGAATCGTAGCTGAGGTTTAAGCAAACAGAAGTAGACCCCATACATGGGCAAAGGGCTTGTCCTTGGATACTAGGTAGGACACGGATGTTAGTTCTACCGGCGTTCGACAGCACTGGTGTGCTATAACGTGAGTATTATGAGAAGGGCGCTCTATATAGTTAAAGCATACATGTCACGCTGTGCCGCACGTTTTACCGCCGAGAAACCTTAGTACGTGAGCAAAAGAGGTAACCATTTTCTTTGAAGTATGAGATGCGGGGGCTTCATTAAAGGTCCCTGGCGATAATAACACCAAGGAATTCGTGAAATTTTGTATATGAAATTGTTTCGTAGTCATTTGAAGCGGTGTGTCAAGATGGCGGGTAAGAGTCAATAAGGCGCACTTCTCAGTCCATATGTTGACATCTTGAACAAGGAGATACGTCGTTGTCAGGGTTGCTGCTTTTCGGATCTGTACGCGCACACGGGGACGTGTTGCTTCCGAGGCCGAGATGCATATATTGTCAACATATACGGCAAGGTAGTGTATAAAGTCTTTTGCAACAAGAAAATTTTAAGCCTATAATATTTGCACTTTTGCTTGATCTGAAATGCATATGCGATAATGCAACGCACGAAGCAATTCTTGGTGCCCTAGAGAATACTAGAATTAGTGGACCAATGTTGCAAAGAATTCGGAGCTGCCTATTCAGGAAATATTTAGCGCTAAGTGGGGATGTCTGAACTGCAGATCATTCCACCTGCCGCGACAACCCGCATTGAGGGGTTCTCAGTCCCGCTTTGTGCAACCATATCAACTTTGGGCTTGCCGCTGGTTTGGTATAATCGATGTGTATTAAGATCCTTATTTATTTCGTGCCATTGCGTACGTTATATACAAGCCCAAGTATCAGAGCATCCGTCACAGTTGCTTGCGGCATGGCGTCGCGCTGCTCAGCTCGAAGTCGCGCTTTCGGTCCCGGCCGCGGCGGCCGTGTTCCAATGGGGACGTAATGCAAAAACACTGGTATGTTTAGATTTAGGTGCACGTAAAAAATTCCAGGGGGTCAAAATTAATTCGGAATTGCCCGCTTCGACGTGCCATATATTGTGATTTTGGCACGTAAAACCCCGGAATTTTTTTAATGTCCTAGCACCATTGTAAAACATAAAGGGGACGCAGACATACAACGCATGGAAAATTATGACTCTTTCGTCGCTCTTTCTTGCTCGCGGGAGCGCGCGTCTTGAGGCTATTGAAATGCTCACTGATGTTAGCAAACGCACGAATGGCTCAAAACGCTTCTGCGAATTTTCCCCTCAATTCCTAAACAGACTCTTGCTGATCGGTCTTATCACGTGAAGTCTGAAGAAGCCTTGGACTTTTAGTTTCGAGTTATGATTTGGAAGTCGCCGGGCGCCCCTAGTTTCGAGTTGAGTCACGACCACACGCTATCGATTGGCGGTGAGAAAATGCTGCATAAACGGCAAAGAGCTCTACGGGCTCAGTTAAGTAGCACTTCCAGGCTGAGAGCCTTCTAAACTTGCGAGAAACGTTCTGGCTATGCTAGACGCGTAGACTGGGGCCGTCGCTTATTGTTGCACACCTTTTTACTTTTATTACTTTCCTTGTTCCTGTAGTGCTCACCTGCCACCTCAGCTTCTGCAGTCACCTTGTTTGGTATAAATTAAATACCCCAAATTTTTTAATTGCCCACTGTGATTTTCTCCTTGTACTGCTTCGAACTTTTATATGAGTTTCTCAGACCACAATGTTTCAGCCGTCGATGACTGCTATAGTGCTTAGGTAGAACAATTCAGGCAGTATGTTTTTTTTTTTCGCACCCTGAGTACTTGAGCGAAAATTTAGATTCACTGAAAAGAATTCCGTCTTCCTTTTTTGTGGTTTGATTATAGTGTATTACCACAAAAATCAGCAGTAAATATACTTTGAGAGAATTCTTTTTTCACTAGCGTCACATCCGGTCATGTAAGCTACACATATTTTCATGCTTCTCAATTAGGCTGATGCTCTAGACGTTTGAGATAAAGTTTCGCAACTATTAGTCTGACCTTCACTTTTAAAGGTTATTAAATACATTTCCTTATTTTTACACAGCTGCAAGTTTCTTCAGAGTGAATACATCAAGTAGCAGTCATCGCAAAATGCGACCCTGCCATGTCGCGACACTGTACACGAGACGCAATAACGTTTGTTGCGTTTTGAGGACCTCCGCAACCTGCGGCCATTCCCTTTACATGATGTAAAGCTTAATTTTATTTACACCGTGCTAAGGCATACATGGTACAGCTGTAATGCATTATAATACAAGAAGAATCGATTGATTTTATTTATTTATTTATTTATTCGTTACCTACATTTTACCCTAGGACATTACAGTAGGGGGAGGATTACGACAACAATAACAACAATCTGTTTGCACCAAGTGAGACAGTGCTTTGCATCTAAGTGATAAAGATCCAAAGGCATTGTTCGTGGTACATAACACATAGTCTGGGTATTACGGACCACTGTAAAAAACAAACAAAGAGGTAACATCATCATCAGGCTATAATTATGCCCCCTGCAGGCCTTCGTCCTGCAGTGGACATACGTTGATAAAAATAATAACAGAAAATTTGTACATCAAAAACACTACACTATGTACATAAAAAGACTACAAATAAAGTGCAGAAATATTCAGCTGTGACCGTAACTGCAGATGAAAATTTGGTGCATCACAAAAATCCGAGTCATGTGTAGCCTGAACTGCTTCGAAGGGTACATTATTCCTCTGATTTCATGTACGCAGAAAAATTAATTTTCATGAGAAGAAGTTTATTTACTTATTTATTTATTTTATTTATTTATAATACCCTCAAGGGCCAGAGGCATTATAGAGGGGAGTGGTACAAAAGCAAATGTGGTACATCGGAAGTTAGCAAAACGTAGTGATTAATATGAACAAAATACAATGCTAGAAAACAAGAGGTTTCTTTCAATACAGTCTTAACTACTGTGTCACAAAAAATAAATTCCTGGTTATACAATGTTAGCTAAAGTTTCACGAAAAAGGCTGCTATCAGTAATATTTACAATATCAGCGGGAAGGTGGTTCCAATCTATACATGTTCGAGGGAAATAAGACTGGAAAAATTGCTTTGTGTTACATATATAGGTCCCGACTTTATGACAATGATCAACACGGTGTGATACATAATGGGGTCTTGTAAAGAATTGCGTGTGCAAGGTACGATGATGATAAAGCCTATGAAAGAGTGCTAGACGTGCCATTCTACGTCTAACAGACAATAAGGGAAGACCAAGATTAGACTTCATGGAAGAAATGCTTGCATTTCTATTATAATTACAAAAGATAGATCTAACTGAGTTATTTTCGACAAGTTCTAAGCACGTTTTCAGGCTATCCTGGCAGGGATCCCATACGGAAGTAGCATATTCTAATTTAGGCCGTATTAGAGTTTTATATAGTAGATGTTTCAGGTCAGACGGTGAGCTAGAGAAGTTAAGGCGCAAGTAGCCTAACATGCGGTTAGCGTTGTTAATAACGTATTCGGTGTGAATTGCCCATGACAGATTTGTAGTTATACGGACACCTAAGTACTTGTAAGAGTTGACTCTTTCTAAAGGAACGTTATTTAATTGGTAAGGGGCTTGTTGGCGAAAAACACGGGAAACACGTAGCACTTTACATTTGTTAGTATTTAGTTCAATTAACCAATATCCAAATGGTGTACACCATTTGGATATTGGATTAAGATAGAGTTGAAACTTGTTAACGTCGGTTTCATTGGTTATTTACCGAAAAATAGCACAATAGTCAGCGAACAAGTGTACGTTAGAGGATAATGTAGCAGGAAGGTCGTTAATATAGATGGCAAAAAGGAGAGGGCCGAGAACTGAACCTTGGGGAACCCCAGAATGTACACCCGTGAGAAAAAGTATATGGACCACAGGGTCGCCCAAAAAGCTCCAATGCTTCGTAATTAACAAGCATAAACGGCATTTGATGAGTACACTGAGAAGTTCGCAATGCCAAGTTTGGAGTGCAATCCTCAATTTCAAGTTGCGTTCACAGGCAGAGGAAAAAATTGGCTTTATCGCGCAACCCCTGGTCCGTATATTTTTGCTCATGGGTGTACATCACTGAAAGAAGAATTAAACCCATTAGCTGTAACAAACTGAGAGTGATTTGTTAGAAAAAACTTAATGCAGTTGAGAAGGTTAGGATGTATATTTAGTTCATTTAATTTGTACAAGAGAAGTCTGTGGCAAACTTTGTCAAACGCTTTGGAGAAATCTAAAAAAATACAATCGGCAAACGAAGAACGATCCAAAATTGGATGTAGCTCGTGACTGAATGAAACAAGTTGTGTTTCACATGAAAATGTTTTGCAGAAACCGTGCTGAGCTGGGGGGAAGAATGCATTATACTCGAGGAAATTAACAAGGTTAGAAAAAATTATATGTTCAAGTAGTTTACAGCACGTACTAGTCAACGAAATGGGACGGTAATTATTTGGTGAATGTTTGTTATTAGACTTATGTAGAGGAACCACTTTCCCGACCGTCCATTCTTTAGGTAGTGTTGACGTATCTAGGGACTGCTGAAAAAGCTTTGTAAGAATAAGTGAACTAACAACCTTAGTACTTTTTAAGAATTTTGTGTTAATTGAATCATAGCCGGGAGAAGAATTATGAACGAGGGAATTTATCAGTTTTAGGACACCAGGCGTTTCAACAATAATTGGAGGCATTTGTATATAGGCATATTCACGTGTGGCAGGCAGAACGCTTTTACACTTGGTGGAAAAGTTTTTAACAAAGGTTTCATTTAAGAGACCAGCGCACTGGTCACGTGGAAGACGGGAACCTGAAGAGTCATCCAAGGCGATGTGGTCACTAGATGGTGGATTGATAGTTCTCCAAAATTTTTTAACATTATTTGTTAGCATTGATGGAAGAGTGGTAGACAAAAATTTATGCTTAGCAACCTTCAATGCAGTTACGTAAGCATCAAATGCTGATTTATAAGTAGCCCACCTCGATTCGGTGGGTGAGTTTTTAGGCCTCATTCACACAGCCGTCAAACGCTCCGTCACGTCACCGTCACGGCATCCGTTTTCGTCAGGGGAGAAGGTTTCCGAGTCGTTTTACCCTCAAAAACGGCTCGCCGCCGACGCAGAGCGGTGCTCTACGTTTCCGTCGCCTAAAGCCCCTATATTTATTATAAATATAGGGGCTTTACCGTCGCCAGCACGGTGACGGAAACCCTCTCGGAAACCCTCTCCCCTGACGAAAACAGATGCCGTGACGGTGACGTGACGGAGCGTTTGGCGGCTGTGGAATGAGGCCTTAGACAGCGAAAAAAACGTTTCTTTCGATTGGCAAGCCACCTGATATGCGCATCATACCAGGGGGCTTGTGGATTTACAACAATATTGCGAGTCGGTATGTGTTTGTTGGTTAGTTTGTTTACTTTAGACACAAAACGGTCCCAGTTAGTTTGAATTGAACGGTTGTTAAAGTCAGGGAGGAAGTCGTCTAGAAATGAGGTTAATTTTCTGTTAATTGCGTCAAAGTCGGCGTTTTTGTAATCGTGTATAATCTTCCGTTGTTTAGTGGTTTTGGTAATTGATGAGTTGAAAGTGAAATCAAGAAGACAATGATCGCTTATGCCAGGTAAATGTGTGATCGAAGATATGTGGTCGGGATGGGACGTTAGAATTAAGTCAAGGGTATTTGCAACATTGACAGAGGATCGCATAGGATCGGTAACGCGAGTTGCGAAAGCGAGAAAACAGCACATGCGTCTATAAGTTCCTTAGCTTGTTGGGAAAAAGGCGATAGCGAGGGCTGGTCAGTGTTCCACATAATGCTTGGAAAGTTGAAGTCACCGAGGACTACTCTGGGCGATGAAGGAAATTGACTGCGTACATGACAAATAGTGTAATGGAATTCATTTGCAAATAAAGAGGATGTAGAAGGAGGGGGCACGAGAACAGTGCTACCGGCACTGCTCTTAATTGGTTCCCCTTGGTGAAGTGGACAAGTATTTAAAGTTCGTGAAACTATTGCCTTTATCTTTTGTGGGTGGTCATGGCGTAGTGAAACATACGTCGGAGGGGGAAGATAATGATGACTGTGAATTGCGCTGCGTTTTAAAAGTATGTCCCACAAAGAAAAAAAGTCGATGAAAAGCGTGTCGTGTAGACAGGTCAGGCCAGTTGAGCTGCTTCTTTATCTCAGTCATGCTGCTTGGGAGTCTGTTTTAGTAGTAAATCGGGCTGCGCGGTTCTGTATTGCTTCAATACCTTTTTCGAAGTGTTGCCTATGCGGATCCCATATTATGGATGCGTATTCAAGTATCGTTTCAATGTTAGTTCTGTAAAGGAGATTCTTTACTGATTTAGGGGAATGTTTAAAATGTCTCGATGAAATTCAAGGCCCGGCCGGCTCCTAAAGTTATATAGTCTATGTGAGCATTCCATGTTTTGACAGAAGAAGATCTTACGCCTAAATATTTCGCCCGGTTTACTTCAGAAATACTCTCATTGTTTGTATAGTAGGTGGATCTTATTGATTTCTGTTCGCGCGAAAAACGAACGTAGTTACATTATGACACATTTAGCGACATAAGCCACTTTTGACTCCAGTAAGGGTAACATTTAAATCTGTTTGCTGCGCTGCCCTGTCTGATTCGTACTTAACTTCCCTATATAACAGTTAATCGTCTGCGTAAAGTCTAATTTTAGAAGTTGTGCTTTCCCTACTGTCATTAATGTAAATTAAAAATAAAAGTGGACCCAAAACTGATCCAGTGGAACACCCGAGGATACTGAAACATGAGCAGATTGATCACCGTTAACAACTACTTTTTAACAACGGCTGGTTAGATAATTATACATCCAGGAAAGAACATTAGTAAGCAAACCAAAGAAAGACAGCTTGTGCAAAAGAAGAGGATGGGAGACCTTATCAAACGCCTTCTAAAAACCAAGTGGTCGATTGAATGCAGTCGGTGTCAAAACTTTTATCGAATGAGCAAAGTATATCGTGGGAGAACTCTAATAATTGCGCCACGCACGAACGTGCTGATCGACATCTGTGTCGGCACTCAACATATTTTTATAGATATCGGATATGATTGTTATTTGTAATTCAAGGACGAAAACTGTCAGATTTCCGACGTTATGCGATTTTTCAGGGTTTGCCTCCAAAATTCAAAATAGAGGTACGTAAGAGAGAATAAACACGCTGCGGGTTAAGCATGTAAGAAAGTCTGAACAGAAATAGTTCTGAAAGAAACTCGCGGTAACAAGACATAATAAAATATTGCCAATGATGGTCCATTTTTTAGCTTCTTGCTCACAATCCAAATTTGCAATTTTTCGTGTGTCTTATAGATTTATCCGACCAATTGAGTGTATTTTATTTTCATTAACAAGGTTTTGTACAGTAGGCATAAGAAGTATGAAAGCAGATAATTTTTCTTATATTTTTAGGCTGATATTTCATACTCCGAAATATTACTCACTATTGCATAAGCCGCATTTTGCACCCTGTCTCAGTTATCATTTTTTTCATGCTGAAATAAAGGCGTGCACTAAAAAATTAAGCTTGGTTCTGATGTGTGGAGTAATTTTGCTGTCATATTATTTACAATGCCAACCTCAATATCGCTTTGTAAAAAAAACCGAAATGATTCAGCTCATCCATATTTATTTATGAACTAAAGGCCACGCTATTCTAAAATTAATGATTGTCCCTAGCACTTAGGATCCTTGGTACCATCCCAGAACTATATTTATGTATTTTTTCTGCTCTGTTGAAACCATGCCTGAAACAAATAATGAGGAAGAAACAAACTCACGGCGACCAATTAAACCAATTTGTAGATCGTAACTATACTGTTCGCACTGAAGCAGATTTCCGCAACTGTTAGCAAGCATATACGGACCCAGCTTCAGCTGTTAAGCCCGGCAAGTCCGTGTTTACACGATGTCATAACGGCTTGCGAGGAAACCCCTGGCATGACACTTCGGTTTGAATTCCGCGAGTAGAGCATCGGTGAGTCTGTTTTGCCTATTTTTTTAACGCTGGTGTGTGTGATAAGCTGTGGCTCCAGCCGGCCATGCATGCGATGTTGTAGCGCCACACGTTAGCGTCAAACACCAACAAAGGATTCCATTAAACTAATTCCCGCAGTATGCGGGGTCCACATAATATGTTTCCTTCACCATCTGACGTTCCGATATATTCACCCCAAAACTAAGGTAGCTGCGCCAACGACGGACGACACAATCACTACAATGGTGCGTAAGATAGCACGCCTTCAGCCCGACTAGGCCCGCACTGCCATTCTGCGGACACTGTTGCTTGAAATATACGCAGCCACTCTATTTCCACAGCATTCCACCCACAAACTACTGCGCGACGCGTCGCTTAGCTCAACGTTTCATGCGAAAAGTTTCCTACAAAAAATTACCAGAGGGAACTGTGGCTTTTGTGTCTGCTCGAGCAGCAAGTATGGAAGTTCAGCCTGTAGTACGTGAACGAGACAACGCTCTGCGTTGTTCCACACAGTCATTGCAGTATAAAATGAGCAGGCGTAAGCATAGTTCCACGTGGGAAGTGGAGGGCTCGTTCCCATTAACGCGACACGTCAAAACCACTGGGACCCTCAATTAAAAATGTTTGATTGATACAGTGTGACTTATCTGAAATGTCATTAGGCAAGTCACATTATACAGTGTGTTTCAGCGAACACTTTCAGAAGTTAACGTTGCCTGTGGCAGATAGGACAATCCTAGTTCATGAGCTGGTCTACTCGAAGAGGCGGACATTACTTGGAGAAAAAAGTGAAATACGTAATGGACTAATTAACAAAAAATTATGGATTACAAAAAAATATTGATTAAGCTTGTAACTAATTAACTGATGGCCCATATTGCAAGTTACAAATTGTAGCCGTGGAGTTCGCAAGGCGGATCCACTTGAAACGAATTCTTGGGGTGACACCAGTTTCGAGATAATAATTCCCGAACTTTACGGGAAAATGCATTGGCGTTCCAGTTAATTTTGTGCGTTAATGCATAAAGAGACGGTTTGTTAAGAAAGTAACTGGCACGCCAATGCATTTCTCCGTAAAGTTCGGGAATAATTATCTCGAAACTGGTGATATCCCGAGGATTCGTTCCAAGTGGATCCGCATTGCGAACTCGATGGCTACAGTTTGTAAGTTGCAATATGGGCCGGGCCATTAGGTAATTAGTTAAAAACTTGTTAGTGAATTCTTGATAATTATACGATTATGCATTTCATCTTCTTGTGCAAGTAATGTCCGCCTCTTTGAGTAGACCAGCTTATGCTATCCAGAATTGTGTAGACCAGAATTGTGCTATCTGCCACAGGCAACTTTTAAGAATTTTTGAAAGTGTTCGCCGAAACACCCTGTATATTTACTTAAAACTTAATTTAATTTTAAAGCAGGCAAGCATAAAAAAACTGCAAGCGTAACGTAATGGCTTTCCTACTGTTTCAGCTTATATTTCGCTGGTCCAAGCATACCACGTAGCGAAAAATGGTAGAGCTGAGCGTCCCCTTAAAATTATGTAAGCGTGCGACGGGTGCAGACGTAGTATGCAGACGAGCGTGCAGTCAGTAAGTGTCACGGAGTGGCATGGTTTCGAGAAAGCGACACGTCGATTAACAGGCATCAAAAACGTCGTGGCCCCATGGCGCGGCATCTAGTTTCGAGAAAGCGACACGCCGATTAAACGGGCCCAGGTATGTGCGTTTGCGTCCGTGTGGTGCAGTGCCGGGGCTAGACCTTGGAGAGAGGGGAATCTACCGTCCTTCACTCCTGGTGAAAGGGGCGCGGCCAACACTTTTGGGAGGAGTCATGAAATGATTAGGTGAACTCTGCATACCGGCCGTCCCCCAACATAGGGAACTAGGGAAAGGAGAGGCTATTTAAGCCCAGGTTTTGGGCCCTGCTAATTAGTCTAGAAGCTGAACCTATGAGCTGCTGAGAAGGCGTCGGGGGGCTAGTGCCGTCCAGTATCGCATGGGCCGACTAGCCGCGTCGGAGCTGAGAAGCCGTCGGGGGGCAAGTGCCGTCCAATATCGCCTGGGCCGCCTAGCCGCGTCAGAACTCCAAGTAACTAGTTGACGTACGAGACGTCAAACCAGCGTGTGCAACGAAGCTCACGTTAGTTCGCCTCAAGTTAGCTCAAGCTGCTTGAGGGAAGTCGTCAGATCTAGACTCCCGGGAAACCCAGCCCAGCAATCACATCCACCTCGACATGATCGGCCCGCCAGCATTCTTCGGGAAAGCTCTGCGCGCCAACTTCACCGTTTATGGACTTGCTGCTGCTGCCCGGCCACGCGTAGGACATCGTTTTTTTTTGTACTTTGTTTTCTCTTGAACTTTGTTTTAGTCAATTACTTTAAGTGTATTTTTGTATTTGATCTTCGCACTCTTTCATAGGTATATGCAATGTTAGTTGCTCGTCACATTTCTTTGTCCTCATCATTAGGCTATATTAAGTTCAGGTGTGTTAGTTTGTCTTGTGTCTTTTTTTATTATTTTATTTTATTAATTTGTGTATATTTATCAGCCGATATGTATCTTGTTTTTTTGTTTACTCCCGACTCTGACTCTTTCACTGTGCTCGCTTGAGTACGGAACAACGAACCGGCTTGTATACCCCGTCGATCGACTTCGCACCGACGGCGAACAGGAGACAGCTGTGACAGTATGAAACGTACTCAGCCAAAATACGTCGATGCAGGCTGTGGTTTATTGTAGACAATTATTAGCCCGATTACCGCGGTGAACGAATCTATGGGTGAAAAGGGGGGCGACGTAGAGAGGAGCATGTCTCGTTCATAGGATCAAGAATTAAGAAAAGGAATTCTGAAACATTAAATAGTAAAGGTAATAGAAACCGACGTAAAAATGACTAACAAACAAACTAACGATACGGAAGCAAAAAAAATTAAATATCCTAACCCTAACCATGTGGTGCTTGAGTAACGTTCTTGATCGACTACAAAACGTATCCCCCCCCCCCCAAAAAAAAAGAAAAAGAACATAGAACGTACAAAAATACATCATAGACAAGCTAATTGTTGAAGAAATTTAATCATTGACCTCGTGGTTTCTCCAATGTTGCCACGCGGTCACACTTCTCGTAACTATTTATACCACAGGGTGCAAACGTGGACCCTCCTGAGCGCCAATTCATAAGCACAACACTCTCCAACACGGAAGTATGATCCTCACGTTTGTCATACCATGACCTCATGTTGTGATGCATAGGATAGTCACCACGCAGTTAGAAATATATTTAGAGTGACATTGCCTCAGAGGTTTGTTTTATCCTAAAGGTAAAGCACTTGTGCATACCGATACGGATGTAGAGACGATCCAGTGTCTTACTTATATCAGTACGCGCAACTGGTGTGTTTGTAATGTGGCATTCATGACGGACTTCTGCCACATGCCCAGATATATGTGTATTTTCTGAATTTTTGAAGTTATGAGCTGTATGTTGTTTTCTTTTTGATTGAAGCATTTGCAGCACTTGTAAGCATAATTATATACATACGAATTTGTGCCAGGTATCTAGTGTGGAGATAACAAAAATAAGAAAACGATAATTCTGCATTCGTATTCTGACTAGTTGTCTTCGTTAAAAAAAAAACATGTGTAGTTGTGTTATTATTGTAATGATGTGAAAACTTCATGGCATCAAATATAACCTTGATATGTAATAAAAAAGAAGCAATCACGTGGGGGTCTCGTTGTTACCACTCACAATCTCTGTACGCCACTTTGTATGGCCATGAACGCACATCTGACTGGATAAGAGTATGTGTTCTTCAGCCTATGGTCTTAGAAGGTGGAGTTAAATCAAAATGCTAGGCGCAGAGTTCATAACTAGTAACCGCTACACGCTCACTGATGTAAAGGCTACTGAGGCATGCACTAGCTGCGGATCTAAGTATGTCAAAGGAACTTTGTTTATTATAAAGTATGGCTATCCCTATCCTACGGGCTATTTCTTGTGTTCGGGTAGCCTTCCGTATCACAATTAGAATTTCGAAATAGATGAAATTTTCCAATACGTTATCTGCCCTAACGTTTTCTGAACTCTAGAGACACTAAAGGCAAATACTAAGTCAAGCTAAAGTAATGAATTAGTGCTCGGGTATCTTCTCTAAGGCGTCCATATTATCGCGAACAGAGCCTTAGTAATCGAGAAACTGACGCGAATGCAGGACACGATTAGAGACTCCCCCGGGACATTCAAGTACTTGCCCGATGACGAAGGCACTCATTTAAATTCTGTCACTAGTACTCAACCACTAGTTATAAAAACACCATTGTATTTTATTATAACACGAAAGAAAATGCTATTTCACCAGTTCTATTTCATTTTTTGAAAACAGAACTTATTGACATTACACTGTTGACAACAAGGCGGGTGGTCGAAATGTTTTGTTTTCGCTCGACTCTGCGCCGCCCACGCTTTCGCGTTTCAGTAGTTCCGTCATCGCGTAGTGCTGCGCTGGTTTTGCTGGCTCGCGAACCTCCCACAAACTTCAAATAGCAGAGAATTCCACTTCCATGTGATGTCGTGGGATGCCTGAACCACCGTGGCCCGAACTATACCCGAACGGTCCACGTCGCTTGACCAAAAAAAAGCAGCTGCTGCGGCGCATCGTACTTCGTCGGACGCCGTTTTCCTCACAGACGGCAGCAAAGGGCGGTGATGTATGGAACGTCACCACTCCCCGGTTGGCGTGGCGGGAGATTGGAATTGCCATGAAGGTATTCGGACTCATCAGATGCAATTTTCTCGTAAACTAAGCCTTTTCTTTGCACGAAACATTGCGAAGTTTCTAGAATAGTATTTAAACATTCCACGTCGATTTAGTATTTGCCTTTAGTATCCCTTTAACGCTGACTTATTATACAAATAGACAGAATACAGAAAATAATGTAACTTGCTCCTAAGAGTGACCAAATATATGTATTAGGGAGTTTTAGTATAGCGGAAAACGCTTACGTTAGCGTTATGGTGCGACGCAACGCTAACGCAAGGAAAGTCTTTACTGCGCGGTACAAGGTAGTGTTTTAGAATAGTGGAACGGAGCAAAACGCTAATGCTAACGCAAATACACTTGGGCGCCATCTTGAAGCGGATACAGCAAACATGACTAAACCCTCTCGTTAAGCTAACTCCGCCGCTAATCGACAACGTATATCGAAAACAACGCCCATTTGTCACCTGTACTACGCTGTTGAAGCATCACAAACAAATCTAAAGCAAACACGAGCATTGGTGGGGAACCAATGAGCCGAACGGTGCAGGCCGACGACTCGATAGATCCGAAATGCACGGCTCTTGCTTCAGCAGGCGCCGCCATCTTGCCGTATACGTACGGAATCCCTTGCGTGCGTTAGCGTTGAACGCTATATTCCGGAAATAGCGTACGTACATAAGAGTTCTGGCTACGTTTACGTTCTGCGCACGCGCAGTTTGCAGCATGCCACGCTAACGCTAAATCCTTGCGTTTGCTGTTTTTCGCTATACTAAAACTCCCTTGACCAGCGACTTCTATATAGCGTACCTATCACACACAAATCTAAAGCAAACACGAGCATTGGTGGGGAACCAATGAGCCGAACGGTGCAGGCCGACGACTCGATAGATCCCAAATGCACGGCTCTCGCTTCAGCAGGCGCCGCCATCTTGCCGTATACGTACAGAATCCCTTGCGTGCGTTAGCGTTGAACGCTATATTCCGGAAATAGCGTACGTACATAAGAGTTCTGGCTACGTTTACGTTCTGCGCACGCGCAGTTTGCAGCATGCCACGCTAACGCTAAATCCTTGCGTTTGCTGTTTTTCGCTATACTAAAACTCCCTTGACCAGCGACTTCTATATAGCGTACCTGCGTGTTTTTATACTGTGGCTCCTCTGGTTAGGGGTGGATTTTACGAAAGCCTACCTCTTCCTGTCCGGGTTGCCTGACACACCAATGTGTGACTCGTGCGACTGTGAAGAGACAGCCGAACACGTATTGTGTTTTAATCGCCGTCATGACGCCGAACACGACATTTTTCAGGCTGCGTTAAACCAGCGTTCCTTTCTCTGTTCCCTCCTTCTCATCCTATACCGTGGCTAAATTTAGCAGTGACTCTCTCTCTCTCCCTAAAATTAAATTGTGCGGAGTTACCTGCCAAAACCACGATCTCATTATGAGGCACGCGGTAGTGGTGGACTCCGGAAAATTTAGACCACCTGCGGTTCTTTAACGTTCACCTAAATGTGATTACATGGGTGTTTTCGCATTTCTCCCCCATCGAAATGCGGCCGCCGTGGCCGGGATTACCTCTCTCTCTCTCTCTCTCTCTCTATATATATATATATATATATATATATATATATATATATATGAAAGCTGATCGATTACGCTGCCAATGCCAGACGAGGGAAAGGACAAGTTGCCAGAGGATGATGCGGGGTCGTTTCCCTCGGCAGGGTCAATCTTATGGGCCCTACTTACGGCAAGCCCGGGTGCAGTAAATTGTGGCTTGCGTCGGGAGTCTTAAATGTCGATAAGAAACAATCCGATGCTGGCTGTGTATACCGGGACTTTTCACGCGAAGTCGGCTAAGCCGGAGACGTGGGATGGCCTCCGTTGCGCAGATGCGTGTGCTTCTGTCGCATTTGGAAAAGCCCACTTGCCACCAGTGACGCTGTGCGACCGATTAATTACTTCCGGTGATCAGCGGTGCGTGGTGAAAGACCTAAGCGCATTACTTACGATGAAGAGTATAGCGTCATTCCACTGGTGTAAGCGCTGGCATGTGCTTGAAAGGTCTACCAGTCCGGGGTCTGCCGCAATGGTTGGCTTTGGCAGTGTGACGCAAAAGAGGAACATTACAAAAAAGAACAGCGCATGGCAACCCATGAGAAGAAAAAGCTGAAAAAAGCAGAAAATCAGCCTATAACCAAGCAGCGGGGGGAAAATACGATTGAGAAAAAATGCACTTCAGAATAAACTTGCTTGAAATGTGGTTCTGGCGTGGCAAAAATAAGCGGAAAGAAGAAGAGACAGAAAAGAGCGCCAATGGGCTACTGTATTCATTACACAGAAACACTAATATCTGATACAATCAGGATTGACATGCGTAGACTATCAAGTGCACTACACGTGAAAAAAAAAAGTTATGTGCATGCAAACCGACAAGAGATGCTATCAAGACCAAAAAATTCATGAGCCATTCCCCTCTGTGAAGGTGGATGACCAGCGAAGATGTTTAGCTCACGACACAGATGTGACGCAGAATTTTGAACAAAGGTACGAACATATTTATTCTCCTGATCGGTGGTCATCGTGACGATAAGTACGCACACACATTGGCGTATCAGCTCTGTTATCAAATCTGTCCGTCACGTAGACGGACATACCCCCTTAAGCAATGGCTCATATCTCCGTAAAGCCGACCTCCCCATTACGACGACAGAAGTGAAATGCTACGCTGGAATGATGAGTGGCAACAGAGCCAGCTGCGGCAGAAGACGACGACGATGAACGCGTAAGCAGTGGCAGTGGAAAGGGTTGGCACCGAGGTGCTCCAACCCTTTCCCCTTGGTCGCCTTATCGGGCGCACACTACGTCACGCACTACGCCATACATTCACAGCGGCACATTGTTTTAAACACACGTGGCCGTTAAACCGAGCTCCGACGCTAGCGGCGATGTGCGTTTGCTTTTGTTGTTGGCTCTTTCACTTGAACTTTTTAGGGGAGAGTTTTAGGGGAGACTTTTTCCGCGTGGATGCCATAAAATTCCGGATCCTAGCCATAGACAGCTTCGCGGTAAAACAATTAGAAATCATCATAGTGAATCTAAAAATTGGTACTCGTTACTGTGCAATGAGATCGACAGGACACTGACACAGGCATAACCCTTTTTCTTTATGCAATACGCTACCAGCAATTCACGTGCCAGTGATCTCCGGCTCTTACCTAGCAGACGCGTGTACCCAAATTGCGGCACGCAGCCACACATGTTCGGTTGGGCATCACCCAATCGAACATGTCTATCGTGAATGTTTCGATGTATTTCGTAGGCTTTTCAGGGCGAACGTACACAGTTGCAATCACCGCACCGTCAAAGCGTTATATTAAAGACGGCTATACGAATCGCGGCGCGCACACAAGCGCTAACGCGCTCATGTGGTCGCCAGGGTGACCTTCGTTACGTAATGAAGAAGCAAACGTAAGATCCGGCGAAAACCGCGGTATAACGCAGACTTTTTTGCAATCCCAAGTTCAAAAACGCCGCCAACCCGGCGTTTTCATACGGCTCCACGAGGTGGCTCCGAGTCGAAGGGGCACGCGCGGCCGGCCTAGCCTCGCTAGCCTCCCAGCAGGGCTCAAGTCTAATCGGGCGTAGCTTCCAGCAGGCTTGCCGCGCTAGCCTGGCTGCCTCACTCTACTCCGGGGGGAACGCGGCATAAAAGAACGTCGAGTGGCGCAAGAGAAGAGAGCTTGCGGGAACTCAGGCGGCCGGGAGGGAGGAGCTAGAGGCCGTGCGCTCAAAAAGACGACGACGCTCGAGCCAATGCTGATGATGATAGTTTTTTTCTACATGCGGACACGAACCTGGGGAACCTAGCCCTTAACAGCTTCGCTGTAAAATTACGATAGAACTCATCTAACGATCACTATCGACGGTAACGCGAATAGCAATTGAGCAGTTTACCGACACCATGTTCCAGAAGTCACGTTTATTTAACAGGGGTGGTAGTAATTCTAAGACTTTCGTCGCATCGGCTATGTGCCTCATACTCCGATATCTTACCACTTTGAAATGGCACTCGCTTGCAGTGACGATGGAATGCCGAAGAAGGAATTATATTCACTGAACGGCAAAGGCGCATAACAACGATAGCATGACGACAATACGGTGTTGATTGGTAAAATACGATGCTTGTATAACGAGGATAAAGTGACGACGACGGCTGTATGGCGACGATGGCGCGACGGTGCTCGCAATCACATGAAGAAGCGGGAATGACGATGATTGCACGACCAAGGCGGCATGACGACGGCGGTATGACAACGGATGCGTGGTAGCGTCTGTGTGACGGCGACGATGCAATGACAACGGCGGCATATCACGATTGAAGGACTATAGCGTGACTATAGTGGGCCACCGGGTGGGGCTAGAAGGCGTGACGACGGCGGCATGACTATGTACGGTGTGACAAGGAATGCATTACAACTGCATGACGACGATGGCGTGCTGATGACGGCACGACGAATGTCGGATGACAAAGCTGGAATGACGCGTCGATGCAACGTTCACAACGGCATCACGACCTCGAGACCATATAGTGGCCCAAGTTATTGTACAACTTGGGCCACTAGGTTGGGCTATAGAAGGTATGACGACGTCGGTGTGACGAGTGCAAGATATCACGAAGCTGGAGTAACGACAATGGAACGACCACGATGGCTTCATGGCCAGGAGCACACACCAAGTGGCCCAAGCAGGAGTCAACTTGTGTCTCTGGGTCGTCCTAAGAGAGACAGAGAGAAACATGCTTTAATGATATGATGCAGGTGTTAGCCCGACTATTCGCCTGACACGCTACTCCAGGTGCTGGTTGATTATGATATATACAGCGAGAAACACTTAACAGCACATATAGTCACACACACACGCATATATATATGCATACAAGATGAAGGGTTTCGCGCCAGACCCGAAGGTATATTCAAAAAAGGAAAAAAAAAGACGAACGCTTATGGCATCATATTTACTGACTAGTCAGTAAATATGATGCCATAATCGTTCGTCTTTTTGCCCCTTTTTTGAATATATATATATATATATATATATATATATATATATATATGAACGAGAAGAAAGGGAACCGAGGGGCCCGATTTTTATTATCATTTCATGAGAAGCCAACAAACAATGACACCAAGGACAACGTAGGGGAAATTACTTGTGCTTACTAATTGAATTAAAGAAATGATAAATAATGTAAATGACAACGGATGAAAAAACAACTGTCCGCAGGTGGGGAACGAACCCACGTCTTCGCATTACGCGTGCGATGCTCTCACCATTGAGCTACCGCGGAGCCGTTTTCCCATCCACTTTCTGGGGTATTTACGTTTTATAAATAGAACTAACCCTGGGAGTGTTAGCCAGCGCCACCACTCACAAACCTAGGGGCGGATGTGGAACATCCTTTCTGCCGCAGGCGTCACGAGCACGTGATCTTTCTGGGTGATGGCAACTGGTCAATAAACCCACATATGCTACCTGAAGGCATCAATGTTGCCGGATTCGAGCCCTCGTTATGTAATGAACGAGAAGAAAGGGAACCGAGGGGCCCGATTTTTATTATCATTTTGTAAGAAGCCAACAAACAATGACACCAAGGACAACGTAGGGGAAATTACTTGTGCTTACTAATTGAATTAAAAAATGATAAATAATGTAAATGAAAACGCATGAAGAAACAACTGTCCGCAGGTGGGGAACGAACCCACGTCTTCGCATTACGCGTGCGATGCTCTCACCATTGAGCTACCGCGGAGCCATTTTCCCATCCACTTTCTGGGGTATTTACGTTTTATAAATAGAACTAACCCTGGCAGTGTTAGCCAGCGCCACCACTCACAAACCTAGGGGCGGATGTGGAACATCCTTTCTGCCGCAGGCGTCACGAGCACGTGATCTTTCTGGGTGATGGCAACTGGTCAATAAACCCACATATGCTACCTGAAGGCATCAATGTTGCCGGATTCGAGCCCTCGTTATGTAATGAACGAGAAGAAAGGGAACCGAGGGGCCCAATTTTTATTATCATTTTGTAAGAAGCCAACAAACAATGACACCAAGGACAACGTAGGGGAAATTACTTGTGCTTACTAATTGAATTAAAGAAATGATAAATAATGTAAATGAATATATATATATATATATATATATATATATATATATATATACTGTACACATATTTACAACGTTTAATTAAGGCTCGTCGCCCACAATAACGTCAGCAGCGTTTTAGTGGCGCGTACCGCACAGGCTGTGCTTTGCCATGGGCCTATAGTGTGCAGCAGTTCCAAGATGGAGATCCGTTGAAGGTGTAGTGCCGCCTTCAAAGACTGTATCTCTGGTGCATAGCGGCAGCATTCGCACACAACGTGTTGCAGGTCATCAGCGGCATTGCATTCAAAGCACATTGGAGAGTCCGTTAGGATTATCTTGCACGTGAAGGAGTTCGTGTAGGTGACGTTTAGTCTTTTGCGCTGCAGGCATGATTGGCCTCATCTGTTGAGGCCTCGCGGCATGTAAAAGTCACACGATGGATCTATTTTGTGTAGGGGTCCATACTGGTGGCTTGCATCTGTAAGCTTGACTTGCATCGTAAGACGCAAGTTAGGTAGGTTCAAAACAGCTGAAGTAGGCAAATAATAGTTTCGCATTAAACAAAAATTCTCGAGACCCCCTTGTTGTGCGACACTCTCCGGGGTACCTACAACATGACTTGATCCCTGAAGAGCAATCATGAACGACAAAACTGCGGAGATTTATATCTGTGCCTGTCCTGAAATAGTACTCACGTACAAAGACACTTAGAAAACGGAAAACGAGGCGTGACCTAATGCCAGGGATACTGATGAATATTTTCCCCTTCGGCGCTATAGTGTCGGTGCCGGTGTCAGTTGGTCGCCCAAGGCAAAACATTCCTTCGAGAGAGAATCAACTTCACACCGCTTTTCCTCTATAGTAGCTCCGAAGCCCGCGCGACAATTGAATTGAGTATACTTTCCGTAATCAGCGGCAGTAATGTTCTTCTACCCCTGAAGACTTGTTTCCGTTCAGACATTCCCTGAATGCTCATTGTGACCTAAATATTTCTGGGCAGTTAACGTTCTTGCATGTCGAAAGGATAGAAAAAGAAGGACGTGATCTTCAAGATAGTCAAATTGTCAAGATATAAGAAATAAACAGTGCATATCTTCCAGTAGACTTACACGAACAGCTAGGTTTCCGATAATATGTGACACCTAGGTTCATAAGTGATTAGCAGTTGGCGAACAAGAAAAGTCTCCCGCTATATGAGCCTCAAGAAGTACGTAGGTACTTAGAAAGCTGAACCGTCGAAACCACCTTGCGAGCGCATAGCAAAATATATCTGAACATAAATACTAAGAGGGGGAACAAAAAGGGCACTTTTATTCATCAAGGTCATCAACCTGCGGCTGATGGGTACAGTGGTATTAAGGCATGGACATATAAAGAGGATCGCAGTTGCCATCATTTAACTTTTAGTTTTGTTTTGTGTCCTAACAATTGATAATAATAATAATAATAATAATAATAATAATAATAATAATAATAATAATAATAATAATAATAATAATAATAATAATAATAATGCACTATAGCACACCGGCTTCATTATGTTCTCCAAGCCGGGAAAAGGGATTTATCGAACTATAAAATAGTCTCACCCACATTGGGTAGAGCGATTGAATAAAGCTCCACTACGTGCACGGACCGCCAACAATCAAGCATTAAACTTAATGATCCAACGCATCTTCATCCCGCATACAAACAACAAGAGCTCGTCTATTCAACGTTATCACTACTGCTATTTATGAAGGGTTGCAAAAAAAAAGAAAGGACCTGCTAAATATCGTGCATATCGTCACGAATCAAGGCTTGCCCGCTCCACTCCTCCTCATTTATAAATTATTCGCTCGTTATCAAATTTAACTAATCCAACCACGTCAGCTGCGCTTTCATGGTTCATTTCGCGCCCTTGAGGCGCATCTGTGCGTGATGTTGCTGCCTCTTCATCACCGTCCACCGAGAGGCTCGTTAGATTAGGAATGAGTTGAGAATGCCCGCATTACGAGTGGATGGCCAACTTGCTATGACCTGCATTGAACACACAAGTGCAGCCTCAAGCCCGGCTCCTGGACCCGTCCAGAAAAATTCAAGGGAGGGTGCCTTCATGGGCCCTTCGAGAGTGCTTCCCGCGCAAGTTCAAGGAGTTTTCGAGGTCTGCGTCACGCACGCCTCCCTTAATTCCCCCGCCGGCTCGTCACGACATTGGCTCGCCGTCGAGGCGTAAGTAATGAACCGGCCACTTTTGCTGCTGTTGAGCATACCAAGGCCTCTCCGGCGCCTTCCCCCTCTTTGAGCTTCCTGGCCAGTATATTGCGAGGCAGGCGGCCTGTCTGCCATCGATCCCGCTGCGGAAGTAAGAGAGGGTGGGGAGACGCCGCACATATGCCGGGGCACTGCTTTTCTTTTCTGCCCTGGCTGTTGTTTACCTAGTGAATGTGCAGCAAGCAGTGGAATGCCCGCTCACGTACATGCTGCACTGGGGAAATCACCGCGCATCATATGCTCTCGGATTCGCCCTCCGTGCGCTGAGTATTTTTCTGTCTTTCGCTTAAAGTTGCGCATTGCTTTTGATCCCCGTGGGCGAGGCTAAACTATTTACGCCTTCCGGCGTCTCCATCTCTAACCCGCAAAGGCATTAAGTCACTTTGTATAATGTGTTGGTTTTTTTTTTGTTTTTTTTCTACGACGGAGTACTTTGGGCTGTGTGTGCATGATTATTGCTCGTAACTGCGTGCTCAGCGGTTCCACACTTATTTGTTGATTACTTTTCGGCCATTATCGTATAAGTTATCACACTTCACTCAATAGCGAAAATTGGACTGTCAGTGTACCGCCTTGAGCAAATCGCAGTAAAGGGAAAATAACTTGTCCGCGTGAAGTAACAACCTCTTCGATAGTGTAAGCGGCGTAAGGTGCGAAGAAAAACTGTTGGGAGAGTTTGTTTTTATTGCTGCCGACGTTTGAAAAACCTTATTTAATGACGTTTGGTTCATATGAGGAGTTGAAATTGGATATATGTGCCGCCTATGACATGTTCTGGGTGTTGTGTTATATCTATTTCTGTTTATGCAATATGCAAAATTCAGAAATATGAGTCCAATGTAGGGGTTCAGATCAAAAGACGAATGCAGAATCAATGTGGCGAGATCCAGATGAACGGCAAGATATAAGCCACTGCCTACTTAAGTTTGGTATCTGAACATTTATGGCGTCGTGTGTTATATTTCTTACTGAAAAACAAACAAGTTCTGGCCGAACTCCATGCTTATTCGCTATCCTGTCTTTCTCTTCGTCATTACGTAGCATTGGTTTTCGTCGTCTTCGAATACCTGGAGCATAATATCCTTCTCAGCCTTGTTTCCATCCTCATGGGATGGCATGAGACAACTGTTCTGATCGTAATCATCTCTGTTGTTCCACTGCTGCGCTTCCATGCATAAAGCGACGTTTTGTTAAGAAACTAACTGCAACGCCAATGCATTTCTCCGCAAAGTTCGGGAGTTAATATCTCGAAACTGGTGTCACCCCGAGAATGCGTTCCAAGTGTATCCGCCTTGCGAACTCCACGGCTACAATTTGTAAATTTCAATATGGGCCATCAGGTAATTAGTTAAAAACCTAATTAGTACATTTTCGTTAATTATTCGATTATGCATTTCAATTTCTTGTGCAAGTAATGTCCGCCTCTTCGAGTAGACCAGCTCATGAACTAGAATTGGGCTATCTGCCACAGGCAACTTTTAAGGAACTTTTGAAAGTTTTCGCTGAGACACCCTGTATATCATCAACTGTCGCAGCGCTCAGGGTACGATAATCTCCCCACGGTCACCACTCAACAAACCGCCGTTGTTTTTTGCCGCTATATGAAGTGGCGCAATCGAAACACTGCATGACGGGCGAGAGACACCAATTTCGGCTCCAATATCCGGATGTACACCTGGCCGCCCCTTGTGACCACGGCTCGCAATGTTCTATGGGAGCTTTGTGAAGCATGTGTCGACCCGCCGCGGTAGCTCAGTCAGCTAAGGCGTTGCGCTGCTGAGCTCGAGATCGCGGGATCGAATCCCGGCCGCGGCGGCCGCATTTCGATGGAGGCGAAATGCAAAAACGCCCGTGTGCTTGCGTTGTAGGTGCAGGTGCGCATCCGTGAAGCCAGCCAGGTGCCTTCGGCCACCTGCAAGACCTTGGGTGATTCGTACACCGTCTGCCCTGCCACGTCCATGTGCGGATCACCAACAAGCGATTGCTCGAACTAAAGAAGCATTCTTTTCTTCGTGTGATTCTCGACCTCCAGCTCTGATGGACGCAACACATATCTACTCTTGGAGGACCAATAAACGCCATCACAAATGTTATCAGTCGCATTGCGGGCACATAGGAGGGTGGAATATCGGCGTCGCTATTCCACGTCAATTGCACCCTCATGCGTCAACAGATTGCCTATCCTGTGACAGTTCATCATAACATATCGCAGAGTTCCCTTCGCCAACTTCAGCTGTTATACATGCACGCAGCCTGTGCATATGTCTGGGAATTTCACGAGCAACATTAAGTTCACTAACACTAGCGGAGGCACGAGAGCTCCTGTTTAATGTGATCTCGAATATGGTGACATGTCGCCACCTTTTTCGACAAGTCACCCAGCACTATTAACACCAGCTTGTTTCACGTATTGAAAGCCGAACCGGAACCCAGATACATGGTGTGTTCGAACCGTATGTTCCGCAGCTTCCCACGTCGGCTTTCTGGCATCCAGATTTAAACTACCCTCCCTAGCTTCTGGAACTAGCAACAATAGAAACACCAATAGAAGGCCTTCGCAGTAAAAGTGAAGTACCAGCCGTTTCAGCGACGCAGTTGGCTTCACATCATCTTTTTGAAGGTACTAAAACTTCGTTCATGCGTACACTGCAGGCTCCGTGACAACATAAAGTTCAACATCAGCATTTATTGTTTCAGAGTTGCACGAAGAATATGCGTGTCGATTGGGTCATCCTTCCTCATTAACGTTTCTTCGTGCCCTTGTTTTAATCGCGCTGATCTACCTCAGTTCTAAATAAGAACAAGCTAGCCCTCATTAAGATGTTACTTTTCAACGACGTTGGAGCTTGTAGTCATTTACTAACCATCGGTTTCCCCTAAATGTCCAAGACACCAAGAAATTGGGTAATCACTGATTCCTTGGCGGCTCTCACATGGATTGAAAATACCATTCTAAGACAAATAGACGCACTTGTAACCTACGCTCTACTAAAGGAATTTATTCAAGCTACATCGTTAAAACAACATGCGGTATTCTAGTGAGTTCCTGTGGATTCCTGAGGTTCCTGTGGAAGTCACTGTGGATTCAAAGCAAATGAAATGGCAGATACGTTGGCAAAAATGGCTCATGAAAATTCTGAAACCCGCCTTATTCCCATGTCACCGTCCGACACATGGCGCATCTTACGAGGCCTCAAGAGAGAGCTACGTGTGTCGAACTGGTTCACAGGGAGCGCAAAAGAAACAATATTATATGCTGTTGACCCACATCTTAAGTGCCAACTAGACCCTCATCTTCCACGACACATCAACACGCTCTTACATCGCCTCCGTCTCGCAACTGCTTACAGAAAGCACTTTTATGTCGAATTAAGCGCGCGTCCTCTCCAAAATGTTCATGCGACCACGGCGACGAGGATGAATCCACTTACTACTCGACTGTCCCAAGCACACCATACATAGACAGTGGGTTGAAGGAAAACTGCATTTAATTGACTCATATTGGCACTGTCACCTGGTGAGGTGTTACGCCCATTGCCATCAAATGTGCATGACATAGCTATGAAGGTACTTCAACGCTTCTTCGAAGATGCTGGAATTTGGGACAATTATTGACTCTATACTGCGTCGTCAGCAGCTTTCTCATTCGTACATTTAAATCTAGTGTACACCAGACATCCACGGACTTCGTTTGAAATGAGAACTTCTCGAAAAAGACTCACTCTTAGTGTGTTACACTTTGTTTTTAATTTGTAAGCAAGCATTTCCATGCCTACCAAACAAAGAAATGCATCCGCCCGTCCTTCCGTACGTTCGTCCATCCGTCACATAAGACGATCGCTTTTACGATAGGGCCCGCAGCAGCGAGCGAATTGACCTTCCTGCTGCCTTTCGCTGCAACGCTAACTAAGCGGCGTGAACCCATCGGATACGAAGCTATCAGCACTCACCGCACTCTGCTCCGGTGTAATGTAGTCGCCGCCGGTGCAGAACACGCCCCCCTTCCCCTTTTTTATGCCTTTTTTATGCCTTTTATTCTCAGCGGCAGTTGTCCTTTTTTTCCTAGTTTTCGTCGAGATCCTCCGGATGCTCATTTCCAGCCTTAATTTTTGTGCGCGGTTAATTTTAAGAGATGTAAAACCGAACAAAGGGCGTCTTCATCAAAGGGGTTAATTATACAAGATTACAAACAGTATGTATCTTGAGAAGGTTTCGAATACCAATTGGTTTTTGTGCGTTATATGACACCCTGGGGTGCTATTTTGTAGCTATGACATAGAAAGTCACAATTCCTTTTCACGTGACGTCACCGCTTCTGCAAATGGTGTAAACGTAGCACGACGTTTTTTGAATAGTCCAATCAACAGCTCCCTCCGTTGGGCGGATTAAACTCCCTAGATTTTCTGCTCTTTTCTTTAGAAAACAGAAAAAAATATATCTAGGGACTTTACGGTGGATGTGTCTTTCGTGGTCTCTTCTCTTTTTCCGGGGCCTGTATAGCAAATTTGTTTTATGAGAAGACATTTAATAAAAGCGCACGTCCATCCTTTGTAAAGGAAATTTTTTTTGCAACCTTGCAACGTGAAAGCGGCCATTGCATAAAGAAAATCTAACGCAAGTGCTCCTATTTTTGAAGCCGTAGCCACATATATGTCGAATGTACATCCAATCCATGTCGTTGAGCGTATGCAAAATGGCGGTCTCTGTTGGAGCCGAGCAGCTGACTGTCGCATCACCGTGCGTTTACGCTAGTCCGTAATGTTCCACAAGTGATTTCGGCCCACGACTGTGTACTTTCGTCTGAGAAAAAATTCAGACGTGGCTTCCGGGAAACGTGAGATAGAAGAAAGAGGTGAGTAAATATTCTCGTGTAGTGTTTGCATTGTTGTGTGGTTTTCACTGCATGTATTGAATGACGTGTGTTCCTTTCTTTCTTTTAGGAAGAGCCAACAAGAATTATTCATAGCAGAACTGTCAAGACACCGCCACGACAGAACAATAGCTTCGTCAAAGTGATCGCAGCGACGGCAACCCTTCCTCGGTCAGGCGCCCCTGCACTGACGGTTCCGCTCCGAGAAAGAAGCTGCTAGAACGGTAAATGTGAGTAGCGACGTTAAGTTCTTTTACATTAATGGTGTAAAAAGGTAAAACAGAGTAATCAAATCGAAGTGAGTGTTTTATGCAGGCGATAAGTTTAGACAAAATGTTTGCCTTACTGTGTTGCGGTCGGGCTGAAATTCTCGTTTTTAGAAAGGCTTCAAAATGTCGGTGAAAGGCCCACGCGTGTCGTAGGAACAGGCCGCTATTCTGTTTCACTTTATCGAGCAGTATCCATACCTGATTCTACTAAGTTCTCGCCATGTATGAGTGCTGCTCGAAAAAACGAGCTGGGGGAAGAGGTAGAGCCCTTCTAAATGAACAGCGGTAAAGGCAAGCCGCTGGCGCAGTCACTGGGCCAGCATGTGCTGACCTCTCTATTAATTGTATCGATCCGTAAACAACCGTAGTGCTGTGATGTACATTTGCAAATTTACATGTAGTACTGTGATGATCATTTCTTGTACACATTTGCAGGATATAACTGGCAATGTCTAGGCACTTATATGGCTAAAAGAAAAAAAGTCAAGTTCAAGTAGTCATGTAATGCATTTTTATGGGCCACAAATATATTTTCGGTGTCTCAATATAGAGTGACAATAGCATTATTGCAGTAACTTCAAAGCCTGCGAATGCAGACCAATACAACAACATATCAAGGCCTTGTTGCTGAGCTTCTGTAAGTAAATTTTATTTTATTTTCTTGCAAACAGCACCATAAGGCACCGATGGCTGGCCTGCGGCAGCTGACAGAGGAAGTGCGCAGCCTGTGGGACATACAGCAGCAGTGCCTCGAGGAGGAGCGGCGGTCTCAGGGGACGAATCAACACCTCCTGCAGCTGTTGCTGGCTGCACTTGCTCATGGTGCAAGCCAAGCCCCTCACCCATTTCAGGCCCCTCATTAAATGTAAAGAAGCATAGGCAAGGAATTTTTCATGACATTTTTTAATCGCTTAAAAAAATTCACTGATGTAGTAATGATGATATGAAGTCAGACTATTGCTGGTTTGCAACAAACAATTGCTTATGTCACCCTTTAATGCAACCACAAATAACATAGCAGATGCAGCATGATTTTGTGCTTGAATTGATACTGCAGCAGTAGGCGTATCCACAGCATCAGGCTCACCTGCACAAGTGCCAGTAAGCCTGGTGGTGCGAGCATTCTGACTGTGGCATTGAAATTTGCAGGCGCCTCATTGCTGTCATGTCATTGTGCGCATGAGGCCACACCACAATTTCATCCTGTCTCACCATATAGTGGCGATCACTTCTTGAGAGGCGGGAGAATTCGGACCTTAATATAACATTGAAAGCAACCTATGAACACACACACAAAAAAATGTGATGAGAATCCCTTGCCTATACTCCTTCATTTCATTTGTATATTTGTGACTATCAAAGTATGACATTGTCTTTTTTTTGTAACTCCACGACAGCATGTTCCTTTCACATGTGGTGATGTACTTAGACATCTGGCTGTGATAAATATGGTTCTGTTGGTGCGTGATAATTTCTGCACCTGTACATTCTTTTCTGGTGCAGTTTACACTGGGTGCTATTTCTGTGTAACTATGGTTTGCACAGTAGTTTTATGAAACAATGCGTGCCGTCACTTGTGATATTTTAGATGCAAGTGCAAGGGGATGTGATATTTATACAAGGTGACGTGATATATGCTGCATGTCTCTACTACTGCAGCATGATGGTTATCACGGTTCTTTAATGTAATTGCTATTGCATATGATGTGTGCATAAACAAGTTTTACTTTAAAAAAGGGCTGTAGGTTGAAGAATAAAGAAAGTTGCAGTTTTGTTTAATATTTTTATTTACATGTCACTGCTACATTTGCAGTGTTAGCTTGCACTATAAAAATATTACTGTGTAACATTTCAGTTATTGACTCTACTATTTACAAGTGAGGGCACTTGGCTGAAATCTACGTGAACACACTTCACGGCAGCCACACCGCTTGACATGTTGGATGACCAGTTGATCGACAGCCTTTTCAGGAAATTTTGCGGTTGTTGCCAGAGAAAAGGGTGCAGGACCTAGGTGTGCGTGTAACAGCACATTCGATGGAGCAGAAGGTGTGATGTGCATTTTGGCTTTTCTGAGCTTCACTGCCCGAGTAGAAAGCGTGGAGACGAACGCTAATGTCTTTCATTACATAAGGGGAGCGGAGAACTGTCAGGGATACCAGTAAGAAAAAAAGGCTACAAAACAAAACTGCACGCTACATCCATGGCACACAGGGCATCTACATGACGACAGCAGCAGCAAGCAAATGTCAAACACACTTTTAGAAGCCACTTAATTTTAGTTTGCTTTCAATCTTATATGTTACCACTATATAGTCTGTTTTACTTATTATAAATGTAAGGTCTACATAACCCTCCACTACACAACTTTTACATTTCTCTACAAATCGTTAATGCTTTGCATTACGTAGACATCAACTACAAGTGAATTCTGGAAAATGTTTTGTCAGCAATTTCACAGCATTAAATGCACAATGCAATTATTTCGTATCTGTTCGACCACCACATCTTGCTGATACTACAACAGCGTGTATGTACCTAGCGATGCTCACAATGCTGTTGATATTGCAAATGCAGCCACACACTCCGCAAGTAATGCATGTGCTGCGCACGGGTTGTGTCGAACATGCCGATTACACTGTCTCGGACAGCCCGTCCTCTCAGATAATTCAATCGAGACCCGCTGTTTCGGGGCACACCATGTGGTATGGGGTCGCCATTGTTATCAAGCTCGCTACTACTGCTGGTGCTGCTGTCGTCATCACTTTCATCGTCGTCTTTGTGGCCCTCAGACAGCCGAAGGTTGTGTGTGCAACACAGCGCATGCAGCGACAATGTTGGCCGCACGTTCTTGCTCGTAGAGGAGGGTGCGGTACCGCTGCAGACAGCGGAAACGGCTCATCAAGAGCCCATTACACCTCTCTACTACGGAACGCAAGGTGGCATGTGCTGTGTTGTACTCCCCCTCGGCTGTTTGCATAGGAGGATGGCCGGGAACCAGGGTCAGGAGCCACGGACCCAAGGGGTAGCCGCTTTCACCTGTATGAAAATAGAAATGGTGCACTGAGTACTGCTCTGACGAGAGGCAAGTTGACAACTGAGGAAAGTTACAGCATCATTCACAAAGGTAGGGTGCAGACGTAGCAGACCTCACACTGTCGTGAGTCCCAAGTAAGAGCACGAGTTGGGCATGTCCACCCCGACACAAACTGTTAACCAAATTACAAGCGTACTACTCGGTGCCCCCCTGAAGGTGAAGAAATGAAAACTTACTGGTGCTACCAATGATAAAGTAGTAGCGCTAATATGTGTTGCTTTCTTCTGCTCCTGGCAGGTACTTGGTAGCATGCTTGTAACTTAACACTTTTAAAATTGTCATTGCTAGCACTAATTGGTTTGATTTTTTTCTACTTAAGCAGGCACTTACTCGTGTGCATGTTATTTAGTTATAAGTTTGTGTTGAGGGCGGACATGGCGTTCTCTTCGCTAATGAAGTGTGATTGTGACAAAAAATGCTTTGTCTTACCGATGAGGTATACACCGGGGTTCGCGATGCGCCCCGCCTGGAACCGCCGGCGCAGCCATCTCGTCCGCCAGACGAATGAGTCGTGATCTGACCCCGGTCGCATGGGATACACGGTCAGGATCCTCATGTCTGCGTCGCAGATCTGCGGAAAATGTGAACGGATAATGTCCGCGTTGACAAGTGCAACACAACTGTCAAAAGAATGAGCAGCGCTAGAGAACATGACGCATACTTACGAACATGCAGTTTTCGGCGTAGTAGACCATCCGAGACATGAACGCAGTATTGCGCTCACCCTTGGGTGCGATAATGGCAATGAGGCCACCGTCCGTGCATCTGATCACGCCGGGAATAGCGCCGCGCCAAAGGAAACCCTCTTTCACGGCTGCCTTTTCTTCGGACGTCTTCGGAAAATGGTCACACTTGTTGCGGACCCCTGCGTTTACGACAGCCTCGGTCACGCGTCGCACGCACTCGCTCCCGGTCGACTGCGACACCCGCCGGATCGTCTCCTCGCTCCCTACGGACGCTTGCTCCCGGTGGCAAAGAAGCGCAGCGCGCACAACACCCTCCGCTCCACCGACAGTCCCGTCGCTCGCTCCGCTTCTAGTTGCCCCGCCAGTTCCTCGCACAACAACCGCACCGTTTCCTTCGAGAGAGGAAAATTCCATCGAAAATGGTCATCCGGCATGTCAAACGCGTCGTGTGGCTCTCCGTGTCCGCGTCAGCGACGGCGAAAAGCCACCGCAGCGGACAGCCATTTTTTATGCGTTTTGAAACGACCCTACCTCCGGCGGTGCTAAAAAACTATGACTTTTGCTGCGCATAATGAGTACGTCAACGTCATTTTGACGTAGCGGGTTTCCGCGGGCTCCTGCCGTCGCGTGATTGACAAACAACATGGGCGCGGCCCGGCCATTTTCGACCAATGGCAGCCGGGTGATGACGTCAAAAGTCATCAGCGAAAGTAATAGAATTGCTACAAAATAGTACCCCTGGTACTTAGAAAACTCAACTTGAGGATTTACTTTTTAATCGTATATTAAGATACCGTATTTGTGCATGAACAGAAAGATGGAAAAGAAAGAGGGCACTTTCGTTAGCAATCAGTGACGTCTGATGGTGATCGAGCCGGGATCCAGGATACTGAGGTGTGAGAGCAATGAATAGAAAGGAAAATACTATTGCGAGCCTGCCTCTTCCTTTCCTTGTCTGCAGTACATCTCTTATATACTAATATTACAAATAAAAATAATAATAACATTATAATAATAATATAGACGCCATACGGCCTTTCCTTATTTTTGGCGGGTGGACGGGGAGGATTGCTTGAGACGGGATACGTGGACGGAAGGACGTACGGATGGATGGATGAAAAGATGGATGTATGGATGGAATAGTGATGACCAACCCGACGATGGTGACGCGACGACCACATAAGGCGGTGTGACGGCGATAATAGCGCGATGAAGACGGCATGGCGATGACAGTTCGTTGACTGACATCTATAAGACAGCGAAGAGGTGTCGCTGTTGGAGGAACGCGCAGAACGACTGCTACACTGAAAGCTGCGCTGCGAACGACAGCGCTTCACTTGGCCTTGAATGAATCCCTTTCCAGCAAAAGTGAACTCCATGCTCAAGGAAAGCACTAAGGGAATGCGGCCCCCTAACAATTCATTTGTCTTCATTGTTCAGCTTGTTGTCGGACTGTTGTTTCACGCCAGTCCTGGTCTGGGACCACAAGCAAAGACTAAAGCCCCTCTATATAAAAAGTAGCAACACTCTCCTCCTTCACCTTTTCTCCTCCTCGTTTCTCCACTCTTGAGCGTTCCTTCCTCGACCGTGGCGCCGCCTACACCGCTTGAGCGTAGCAGACGTCCTTTCGCAGAGTGAGTGCACGCTTAGCAACGCGAACGCTTCAAGCGTACGGCATTGCTAAGCATGCATTCACTCTGCGAAAGGACGTCTGCTACGCTCAAGCGGTGTAGGCGGCGCCACGGTCGAGGAAGGAGCGCTCAAGAGTGGAGAAACGAGGAGGAGAAAAGGTGAAGGAGGAGAGTGTTGCTACTTTTTAACACGAAAGTGTTTTATGCCGGGGTCCACCAAGACTTCACTGACGTATTTCCGTCACGGATATGACGTTCTTACAATGTACACGAACATAATACAAAGAAAGAAACCAGAAGAAAAAGTTCCACAAACATGCAAAATTTGGAAATTGAACCCACGACCTCTCGGTCCGCGACGATAGATCGCCGAACGTTTAACCCATTGCGCCACAAACGCATTTGCAGAGAGCTACACAGACGCGCCTTATATATCTAACACTCCTCCGTGTACCCGCGCTCTTGCTCGGGGCGGTTCCGCCGCCTACGAGCAGAAAAGAGAAGTACTGCATTATGACACTAACGCGCACCGACAGTGAACGCTTCGGTGGTCTCAGCACTACGACGCCTCGATGCCAGCATTCGAAGGGACGCTGGCATCAAGAAGCACTACCAACGCCACCTAGGTGGCGTTCACCGTACTCAGCACAGCGGAGCGTGGCCTCCGCAATTAGCTCTGAAAATGTTTCTGAAGTTGATCGCGGAGGCTGCAATTACGACGCGCTGTACGCGCTGATTTGACTCGGTGACGATTCAGTTACGTGCTTTGTCTTGCGCGTTGTATTAGTGTGTCAGTTACGTGCTTCGTCTTTCGCGTTGTGCTAGCGTGTGCAGCGTAGTGCAGCTTCCATATGCACGACGGTTGCTCATGGTCATCGACGTTGGTAGTCGTGATGGAGGAGACGTGCCACCAGGCGTCAGCGTGGGTGCATCAACGCCTAAGGGCGCTTTAGCCACAAAACACCAATAGACATTATATATCAATGTGCAATAAACATTACACTACTTCTGTGAAGACACGTTTCACTTTCGTGTTCTATACCGATTCCTATATAAGAGGGATCAACCACCTTTTATAAAGAGGGGCTTTAGTCTTTGCTTGTGGTGCCATATATATATATATATATATATATATATATATATTGACATGTGCACTTTTTTATCTTTCCGCTTTTCATCGGCTAACACATGTGTAACATTAGAGTGTTTTAGCTGAGTGCTTGCTATCCGCTCCACTCAGACCGGCATATGCTAGCGAATGCCACACAACCGCTTAGCAGGAATGCTATTGCGCTTGCGCACAACGCTCATACCGGCAGCGGAACGAAGACCGCATCCCTCGCTCCACTACAAAGCCGAGGAGCGTGACAGCGTGTCTACTTGGCCTCTTCGTCGTTTTGCAGCCGAGTTGATAGCGCGTCGCTCGCGTCTCGGCAAGACGCGCCTATCAAATGCGAAATCTACGCAGTTCCCTGCAGTATCTCAGAGCGTGAAATCTGAGCGGAGCGGAGCGTAAGCGGCCCTCTGCTAAAACTATTATCGCTCGGCACAGGACGCGCCTGCATGTATCGGAAGTTTCTCGAACGTTGCCGATGCTTCTATCCGTTGTCTGTTGTCACCGAGGCTTATGTAATCTGAGCGACGCGAAGTGAGTGAGTGAAACAAGTTTATTTAGACCAGCGGATTGAGGCCTGGGCCTAGGCCGCGCCAGGGGCGGTAGAGAGACCCTGTCTCCCGGCCGCCTCTCGAGCTCGCTGGATGGCCCATAGTTGATCTTGCAGATCTGAGCTGATCGCGAACTGTCTAGTACTTTCTGGAAGACACGAGGGTACCAGGGATTACTCTGGAACCTTCGATGACTCATCTATAAAAGCCGAGGCGTTTCGCCGCTGATAAGATTTCGACGATCGCCGACTGTGTTCGCCGCTATCGTTGTGCTTCGAGTGCAACTTGCTTTTGTGCGCACAGGTTCGCCCAATAAAAAGTCCGTTTCGTCATTCACAGTTTTGCGACTGTTTGCTTCACCGCAACTACTACGTGACAATATATACACTCAGTGACGACAGATTTTTTTTCCTGTTTGATAAGTATTGTTATAAGTATCTAAACGAGCGCTTATGCCGTACCATCACGATTCCGAATGTATCGCGTGCACTACATTTGTCAAGGGTATGTCGCAAGATCTTGTTGCGAATGGTTGTAAATAACACGTTTACGATCGAATGCCAACAACGTGGCCTCCAGCAAACCCTCAGTAAGCTAAATAATCCGCTCCGTCCTTGCCACTTGAATTCGCGGCTCGTATAAGCTATGACGCTCAAAGGCTGGCGGATGGCACGGCACTTGCTGTAGTACTAAGTCCTACAGCAAGTGCGTCTCAGACACATTGTGGCCGTACGAACTCATAGTTGAACGAACAAGCAAGCGAACGACTAAACGAACAATCAAACGAATAAATTAACGACGACTGAACCAGCCAGTGAACGAGCGGGCGACCGCATGTTTTCTTTGCGAGTGCTCCCCCCCACCATCGTAACCTTCACACACTTTAAAGCTCACGCGAATTAGCACGTACTTCTCAAAGACCTATGATGCTGTCGTTCGGCCACGAACGCACCCCGTAACCAGGTTTAGGGAGACCACGTACGCTTTTCATCGGTGCCTTTGTATCGCAAATCCACCGGGCGGCCGCTAACGACGAACAAGAACAAAAGAGGCAAACAAAGCTATTCGCTCTAAAGAAAACTAGTAAGTAACCACAAAAGGCAGAGCTGCTTTCCTAAGATGAGTTTTCATGCTCGAGCCTCCAATGTCGAAAGGACTGAGTTGAATCGTAAAAGTTTCGTAATCACGTTTTCACACACAGTTTCGCGTGCCCGCGAATTCAAGCCTGTTGGCGTACAAAACGATTAAGCTTCTTGCCTTTGCTGAAACTAATTTGGCATCCTAAGGCGCAGCAGGTCATGGTGATGGAAATTACCGTGAAGCGACGTCGCACTTGCCGCAAAGCATAGTTCCAGGCGTTCGCAAACCAAAGCAACACGGAAGATCAACGGCGCCAACATGTGCTCCTCGCCAGTCGCTAGACGCTATCAGGCGAAAATGGCGATGGAGCGCGATCGTAAACAAACGCAGCCAGCGCCCAGCGGCGCGACGGCCCACGTGACGCCATTAGGCCAATACCGACGCGGCGACGGCCTCGGACAGTGCGTGTGAGGAGGAGGCAGCATTCTTTAAAGCGTGATGCTACTTTTTACATTGAGGGGCTTTCGGACAGACCGGGGTAACAAGGAGCTTCAATGTGACCAACTACCGCGTGCCAGATGCCATGCTGATAAAGTCATGGGATTTCGTGCTGCACTATTCGTCGCCAACCTGCGCAGATCACTGGGCGCACAACTAAAATCCCTATATAAGAAAAGTACCGCCATCCTTTGACAAACGCCGCTTCTCTCTCTCCCGTATCTCCGATCGGACGAGGATAGCGCGCTTTTCATTTCTTTATATTTTCTTTTTTTCCGCCTCACAGCCATGTTGAAAGTCCTCTGCGCAGCCGCAGTCGCTGGCGGCGGCGGCGGCGGCGCGCGCCCGGCCTGAAAGCTTCAACGTGGACTTTCTAGGTGCGCCACCGTCAACTTGGCTTTCGCAAAAAAAACGTAAAGAAAAAAACAAGCGCTTTAGGAGAGGAGGCGGCGGAGGAAAGAGTAGATGGCGGTAATTTTCTTAGATAGGGACTTTACGCACAACCAGTGCTCAGCGCCACGACATAGCTCGCCTATAAAAGCCCATCACAAGCAAGCCGAGACCATTGGGCACGACAGCATTCAGGAAATGCGGCCACCTAACAATCCGTTTGTCTTCATTCTTTGGGTGAGAAAGCGATACGGAAAATGCGTTCGCTCCAATAACCCATTCTTGCTAGTGCTGCTGTGACCAGTGCTGTGTGGTATAGTTTTTGAACACGCTATGCTGATACTGAATCTTCTATAACTTGGCGGAGACGCTGAAGCTAATCCCGGTCCCTAATAAGTGATCACTTAAAGGAAATAGCAGATAATAATGATATTAAGGAAAATTATGTGGCTGAAATTGTTAAGAAATTAAACACGTTGACAAGCCTAAAACAAAACGTCGATTCTTGTCAAGAGCAAATAACAAGCATGAATGCGGTAATAGTATCAATGCAAAATAGAATCAACGATCGAGAGCATCGCATCAGACGCTCTATTTTGATAATATAGGGGCTACCGGAAGCGCACAGTGAATAAAGCAGTTATCGAACGCCTTCTGGAATTAAAAGCAGTAGCCATCGAACACATACATAGAATAGGGAGAGCGGAACCAAACAAGATTCGACCTGTAATCTTGAAATTACTCGATTCAAGAGATAAGTATACAATACTGAAATCAGGTACAATTAAGCTTCTATTGCAGAAGACGTTTCAAAACGTGTGCGAGACATCAGAAGGAAACTTTGGAGCAGCACAAAGGTAAACCGGCAAAAGAATGAAAATGTCTCGGTTGTTTTCGACAAACTATACATTAACAACCGCGCATATGTTTGGAGTAAGGAGCAGCATGACAAGGTGCCGCTTGAATAAAACGATACTGAAAGGGAGTCAGAAAATCGTCGTGCCAGCAAAGCAGCGAACACCACCGGCAAAGACAAAAGCGGAGTTGTAACTCAACGAGGCGCAAAATCAGCGAACACATTTCACGGTAAATACTAGAAGCGTCGCCAACAAACCCAAGCACTTAAGAACTTGACACTTCATTACGAACCTGATGTAGCAGCTATAATAGAAACATGGCTCACGTCCGACATTCTTGATAATGAGTTCGCCCCGCCACATTATTCCTTCATATGTAAAGACCGTCTCACACTTCGTGGCGGAGTGGCTTTGTTATTAAAAATTTTTTTGCTTTTGCCATTCAGCCCGAGATAAAATACTCTGAGGCGGTACTTTGTAAATTGCTTTGTGACGGTAGAAATTCTATCTCAGGATGTGTTTATCGGAGCCCGAACTGTGGTGACGAGTGTACCAGGGCCGTTAACGACTACACGAAACGCCATGCCCATGGTTCACGCATCGCCCTTATGGGAAACTTTAATCTTCCTGACATTAATTGGAATGATCTACACTACTCGTCAGCAGCCTCGGTTGCACTATTTGATCTCATGTTATTCTTCAGTCTTCAGTTCAGGTTGTTTCCCGTCCAGCGTGCTCGCAGGAGCACCGAAAGCATTCTTGGCCTAATACTTATCAGCCATCATTTCGATTTTAACCATGTGCGAACTGACGTCATTTATGACAGATCTGACCATGACGTACCAGTATGCGTGTTACCATTTGATGGTATTACTGCTCATCTTCCTTTGTGCATTGTAACCTACTTCCAAAACGCTGATCACAATAGCGTACTAACACACCTTGACCACAAGTTTCAGCCTTTTTCACGAATGGGTTCCAATGTTGAAATCTATCGTCCTCTACTGCATCGCGAAATATGTGCCTACCAAAAGCAAGCGGCTGCCAAAAAATAATCCCTAGACGACCCGAGAAGTAATTCAGGCAAAGCGCTGTCTGAAAAGATTTAGTAGAACAATAAAAATAAAGGAGGAGACGAATCCAGAGTGACTGAACTGCCTAATTCTATCGCGGAATTCAAGCTTACAGCCAAACGTGCCAAAGGGTATCATTTTAATGCAACGTTACCAAGCTTTCTTATTAATAATCCCGGATGGTTTTGGGAGAACTTTTGCACCCATGATAGAGAAGTGTCCCATCTACTCCCAGAGTAAGCAACCGTCAAGGGCAATGCATATAACATATTTTTTTCTTTCAATTAGTATTTACTACCGACAATAACATTATTCCCCCTATTCTAAACAGATAGGATGTAAGCATTGGCAAATTAGACATTACGGACGCTGGCATACTTAATATTCTCCTTAATTTTCACCCTAAAAACGGCAGCAGTACTGACAACATACCCAATTACTTTCTGAAAAGGTATGCGGAATGATGCAGTAGATATACATTGGCATAATTTTTCGCAAATCACTCACGACTTCACAGCTATAAAACGACTATAAAATTGCAAAGATAATGCCAATACATAAATCAGGCGACACAGCGGAAATTTCAAATTTTTGACCCATTTCACTAACTAGTACATCTTGTATGCTTCCTGAGCACATAATCTTAAAGCATATTGTCGCGGGCGAAAGAACAGAGACAGCCAGAAGTCCGCGTCCTTACCGGAACCAGACCAAAAGAAAAACGTTCTCTTTCTTTCAACCCCCAAGCGTGTACGTGCCACAACAGATCGCTCATATGTGACGGCATGTCATTACCCCCTGTCTTAAAGAAGCATCGTATCGATGCTGTAATCAGGATAAAAAATCTATAAAAAATGAGGGTTACAATATAAATGAAAGAAATGTGTAACGCGAAATAACAATATGCTGCTGTGAAAGAAGCAACAAAAGTAAAAAAAAAACACAGGACACAACGAAAACGAACAAAGAAACAAAAACAAAAAGAACGACGCTAAGTCGTCAATGTAGTATAGTCACTCGACGATCGAGTCACGGCGCGAAAAATATGGTTGTAGTCTTGAAACATGAAGCACTTTAGTTTGAGGAAGCCGACGGAAGTTTCTTGGGGTGCCTTCTGGGAGAACCTCATAGGTAACGTCACTGAGTCGCCGTACAATCTAGTAGGGACCGAAGTAGCAACGCAGCAACTTTTCTGACCGGCCGGGCTGTCGGATGGGGGTCCACACCCACATTTCATCACCAGGATTGCAGGTAACCTCTCGGTGGCGGAGGTTGTAGCGGCGTGCGTCTGCGGTTTGACGACACTGAATACGGCATCGCGCGAGTTGACGGGCCTCCTCAGCGCGCTGGGCGAACATGGCCGCATTCGTGTGAAACATTCCCAAGTTGTTGGGAAGGAGCATTGCGTCGAGCATCGCGGTGACCTCTCGACCATGCACTAAGCGAAAAGGTGTGAAGCCTGTACTTGCTTGAATTGCGGTATTGTACGCAAAAGTGGCGTAAGGAAGGATATTGTCCCAGTTCTTGTGGTCAATGGCCACATACATTGACAGCATATCCGCGATTGTCTTATTCAGGCGCTCAGTCAGTCCATTTGTTTGGGGGTGATAAGCTGTCGTTTTGCGATGTGCAGTGCCACTTATACCCCTGACACACGGGCACTCTAAAGTACTTTAGGTAAGGGGATATCTACCGGTAAGGCGTTCAAGCGCAGTGACACACAACAAAGTAGTACCTGCCTCCCGGCAAAGTTCCTTTGTGGGAAAGATTGGGAATCTACTTTTCGAGCGGAAAGGTGTTCTCTCGCATACAGCGTGCACAACTCATCATTAGAAGAAAACCTGTTACACAACTACGGTGCCCCGTAAATATTTACTTTACCTCAGTATATGTTTTAATTTTTAGCGGTAATGCGATTTGTCGAACAGTGAAGATTTAATCTATTCATACTCTCAAACGCTCGCACCACGTCGTTAGCGCCGCCTTGTTGAATTCCGAATATGCGCATTATCATCGAAAACGAAAAAAAATAAATGTTTTTAGGTTCTCCAATCACTAAATGCAGTCTACAAGCGCAGCTTTTTGTAAATGTTTTCTCTCTTGCTGCTTTAACACACGCTTTTTTTTCCGCGTTCATCTGAGGAACCACCTAAAGAAGTTAGTGCGATGCCGTGTGTGATCGGCGCAACTCCTTTCTGCAAAGAGTCCTTCGGAGTAACAAAAGAGGTTTCCTGCAAAGGACTTTACTTTTCCCGTGTGTCAGGGGTATTAGCCTCAAGACTTCCTGTAGCATCTCGGTGGTGAAAGCTTTCCCACGATGAGTAATGACGACCGCTGGCGCTTCGTGACGGAGGACAATGCTGTGCACGAAAAAATGGGCGGTGTCTGCTGCGGTAGCTTTTGGCAGTGCCTTTGTTGCGTAGTACCGTGTTAGGTAATCGGTAGGGACCACAATCCCCCGATTGCCGGACGAAGACGTGGGGAATGATCCAAGCAAGTCCATATCAATCTGATGAAATGACCTCTGCGGTATTGCTATTGGTTGTAGCAGTCCTGCTGGCCGCACAGGTGGAGTCTTACGTCGTTGGCAGTCGCGACATGTGCGAACGTACTGCTTCAGTCTTTGCTAGACGTGGCCAGTAGTAAGAGCGGCGAATTCGTTCCAACGTGTGTGTGTACCCCAGGTGTCCGGACGATGGTTCGTCGTGACAGGCACGTAAAATATCGTCGCGAAGCGAGGTCGGCGCAACTAGCAGGTATGTAGCTTGCGTATGGTCTAAGCTCTTCTTATAACGGACGCCATCCCGGAAACAAAAGGAGGCTAGAGCGCGTGGGAATCTTCGAGGAATACTTGACGTGCGCCCTTCCGGGTAGTCAATGAGAGGGCTGAGCTCCAAGTCGTCGCGCTGTTGTTGAGCCATGTCTGTTAACTGATACGGCAGAAAGGAAACTGTCGTCCTCTTCAAGGTCAGTGGGGGCACTTCCGACTGGTGCACGTGAGAGACAGTCAGTGTCGGTGTGTTTGCGTCCTGACTTGTGAACGATGGTGATGTCAAATTATTGCAGTCGAAGGCTCCATCGCGCCAGGCGACCTGAGAGATCTTTGAGATTCGCGAGCCAGCAAAGCGAATGGTGGTCGCTGAATACTGTGAATGGGTGACCGTACAAGTATGGCCGAAACTTTGTTATGGCCTAGACAACGGCTAAGCATTCTTTTTCTGTGGCAGAGTAGTTTTTCTCGGCAGCGGATAACGTTCGGCTCGCATAGGCAATCACACGCTCTACGTCATTTTGCCACTGAACCAAGACAGCTTCAAGGCCGACGTTGCTGGCGTCTGTGTGCAACTCCGTGTCAGCGTTTTCGCCAAACTCACCGAGTACAGGTGGGGCCTGGAGAATGTTTCGGAGGGTATCGAATGCGAGGCCCTGATCCTGACCCCAAACAAATCGGATGCCTTCCTTCGTAAGTTGGTTGAGGGGTTCAGCGATTTTAGAAAAAAATTTAACAAAGCGTCGGTAGTACGCACAGAGCCCCAGAAATCGGCGTAGATCGGGCTAGTTTGTTGGCACGGGAAATATGGCGACGGCGCCCGTTTTCTCGGGGTCTGGGCGGATGCGGGCATGGCTCACAACGTGACCTAGAAACTTCAGTTCTTCGTACCCAAAATGACTTTTATCGGGTTTTAGACAAGGTCCTGCTGTTCGAATTGCCTGAGGAACTGTCTGAAGGCGCTGGACATGTTGTGCAAACGTGTCCGAAAAGACCACCACGTCGTCGAGATAAACGAGACACGATTGCCATTTCAGCCCAGAGAGAACCGTGTACATCATTCTTTGAAAAGTATTTGGCGCTGAGCATAACCCAAAAGGAAGCACCTTGAACTCGTAGAGGCCATCAGGAGTAATAAAAGCGGTCTTTTCACGATCACGCATGTCAACTGCGATTTGCCAGTAACCGCAGTATGGAAGAAAAGTAGCGAGCGTTGCGTATACGATACAAGGGGTCATCTATTCGGGGCAGGGGATAAACGTCTTTCTTCGTGATCGTATTTAATTTTCGATAATCAACGCTAAAGCGCAAGGTAACATCATTCTTCTTTACTAACACAACTGGCGAATCCCAGGGACTGGTCGATGGCTGGATGGCGTCATCTTTAAGCATCTGCTGAACTTGGTGACGTATAACGTCTTGTTCCTTTTGCGATACCCTATAGGCATGTTGTCGAACGGGCTATTCGGTAGGTTAGGTAATCATACGATGCTGGGCAAGCGGCGTCATGGTTAACCTTCGTCGTTGTAGCGAAACAATCTCGAAAAGAATCAAGTACATCCAGAAGCCTTTCTCGTTGTTCTGATGGTAGGCTCGGGTTCACATCGAGAGCGCTCGCAAACGCCTTGGCAGAATGGACACACGGCGAAAGAGCAGCTAATATTGGCAGACCGTTGACGTCGGCAATTTCCGAAAAGTATGCAATCGTGGTGCGTCTTGTAAGATGACGATATTCCTCACTGAAGTTCGTGGCCAGCAGGTGAGCCTGTCTGTTTCAAGGCTGAATAACTCCTCTGGCACTGCGTATTTGTCGTGCAAGGATGAAAGACAAATTTGACTCCGCAATTACAGCGTGGGGAACGTCCCGCTCACATTCCACACCGACAAAGAGGCTGCTGCAAGGGGGCAGAGTCACGGATTCATCGGACACACGTAGTGCGGTCTTCGGTAATTGGGTTATGTTGTCAGCTTCAGAAGAAAAAGGGTCCTCGAACGGCACCAGCAACTCACGTAAGCCGTATTCTCAAAGAAAGGCCATTCCAAGGATTATTGGGCGGGAGCACACAGGTAATACGAGGAAAGACCCCGTGAACGTCGACGCACGAATTCGAATACGTGCCATGCACATACCAGTTGGCATCACCAGATGGCCACCTGCCGTGCGTAACTGGGGCCCTTGCCATGGCGTTTTGACTTTCCTCAATTTAGATGCCAGTGCGCTGCTCATAACTGAATAATCGGCGCCGGTGTCGACGAGGGCAGTGACAGCATGATTATCAACAACTACGGCGATGTCGGTAGAAATAATCTTAGTACTGTCGGAAAATAAAGAAAAACTGGAACTGGAGAGAGGTTCTTGAAATGTTCGTTGAGAAGCAACTTCACCCCCAGAAGTCGCGGTTCCTAGTTTCCCCTGTGGGGATTCGGTGAGCGGTTCCTTAGGGAACCGTAAGACGACGAGGGCAAGCTAGGTGAAACGGACCGGCGAGGGGATGGTGATCGCGATTGGCGGCGCTGAACAGTCGATGGAAGTCGCTAGCCCGTCAAATACGCTTCGATTTCGCGGGGACGCTCACCGTAACGTGGGCACCGCGCGCCGGGATGCAAGCCGCGCATACCTAGCTGGCGGTACTGGCAGTCGCGGTACACGTGACCCGCTTCGCCACAGTGGTAGCATAGTGGACGGTTATCCGACGAGCACCATACATTTGCCTTAGTAGCGCTCTGTCTGGCGGGATTAGGTGGTCGATACGTAGGTATGCTCGGGTACCTTAAGCCGGGTAGCAGATGCGAAGAGGTATCCGGGAACAGATGTGTAGCCGGGTCCACTGTACGCATGATGGGATCTGTAGGTGGTGGTGCAGGAGCCCTCAATGCTGCCGCGTATGTTAGCACAGGGACCTCAGGTCTTGGTGGTGCGAGTGGTTGCACCGCCTGTCTGATTTCACTCCGGATGACGTCTGCAAGTGCTGTCATAAGTGGTTGGGGCCCACTGGGGCCACTGCTTGGCGTTGCCGCAGTTCGTCAGGCACAACGCTTCGTATGAAGTCTGCGAGGGCTTGCTTCTCGCTGTCGGACCCAAGAGAGCACGCAGTAGCCGTGATGTCGTGGCGTTCGTACTGTGATCACCGCTGCTGGAGAGTACGCTCCATCGTGGTGTCCTCAACTAACCAACTCGGCCACAGTTGTTGGTGGATTGCGTACGAGTCCGGCGAAAACTGTTCCTTGACTCCACGCATTAAATGTCGCACCTTCTTTTCCTCGGGCATTGCAGGGTCTGCGCGTCTGAAAAGACAAAGCATGTCCTCGAGAAACATTGAGCCTCTCTCGTTAGGCCACTGGTTCCTAGAAGAGATGGCTTGTTCAGCTCTCTCCTTTTCTCGGCGTTGCGGTACGCATCGCGGAGCAGTCGGGTAAACTCTTGCCATGTCGCAAAGGAACCTTCATGGTTCTCATACCACGCCTTCGCAGAGTCTTCTAGCGCGAAGTAAACTCTCCGCAGCTTGCGAACATCATCCCACTCGCTGATGCTGGAAACCCGATCGAAGTGATCCAGCCAGTCATCAACATCTTGAAAAGTGTCTCCGTTGAACGGTCTGGGTGTCTGTGGCGCATAAAAAACATGCGGGAGAGAATACTGGGCATCGTGGGTTTGGTTCGCCAGGTTTATAGTGGTCGTTGACATTTTGATTTCCAGTCTCGATGACAAGGGAACGAATTCGGGTGGCAGTCCTTGCAGGCAGCGGCTGCTTCTATCTCAGGGAGCTGTGGCTGTCTGTAAGGTCCTAGGAGTGACGGCGGAAACTTGGGAGCGAAGGTGCATTTACCCAGCACTTCCACCAGTAATGTCACCGGCGAAACAACAGAGACAGCCAGCAGTCCACGTCTTTACCGGAACCAGACCAATAGAAAAACGTTCTGTTCTTTCTTTAAACCCCCAAGCGTGTACGTGCCACAGCAGATGGCTCATATGTGAGGACATGGGCCAATATAATGCTTTTTCTAGAGAGCACTGACTTATTGTATTCCTACCAACATGGCTTTCGCAGTGGTTTATTCACAATAACCCAACTAACAGAACTAGTTCACGATCATGCGTTTACAGTCAATCACCGCGGTCACACTGGTATGATTTTACTTGACCTATCTAAGGCAATTGATTGTGTGTGCCATAACAAATTAATCGCTAAAGCTGGAAGTGTTGTTGGAAAAGGGCCGCTTTCCGCCGGGATAGAAGAATTTCTAGCCGATGATTCACAATCTGTAATCTACAAAATGCTATGCAACACTGTCGCAGTTACATACGGAGTTCCGCAAGGCTCAGTTCTTGGGCCATTACTCTTCCTAATTTATATTAATGGCATCACAGCTTACACTGATTGCCCTATAAAACTGTTCGCCGACGACGGCGTTATTGTAAGCGAAATTACTAATTATAGCGAACACATCGCACGTAAGTTTACCTATTTACCTGTAGGCGGAAACACCCCGCAACTTACAGTTAGGAGCACGTTAAAGAACTCCAGATGATCAAAATTAATCCGGAGTCGCCCACTATGGCGTGCCTAATAATCAGATCATTATTTTGTCACGTAAAACCGCATAACCTAATTTCAACAAAACATAACTACAAGATAGTTGTGTCCAGGTACATTTCATTTTCTGAGGCTCGAAAAACACGTAACAAACTTGTGTACACTTTAACAGAATACACATGCAACAACGACACGTTTCACTATTCCCTCTTCCCCCTCACAGTGGCTGAATGGAATTGACTTGATCCTCCTATAACCAACATTGAATCGTTATCAGAATTTTACCTCACAAGTAGAAGCAGCAGTGCGTAAATAAAATCCTTTATCATCATATGAATATTCTTCACAAATTTTGCATTCTGTTGCTTTCGACGTCCGCTTTTTTTTTCTTTTTTTTTTCGTTAGTTACCGTTATGTGGACGCTTGCCATGCTCATTTGCCAAAATAAATTTTTATTGCTATATTACCTCGAGGCCTAAGATGATGGTTGTAACTGCCATATTCCCTCTAATTCCTTGCCAAGATTTTTTTTCTCAAATCGTTTCTTCTCTCTCTCAAAGGGTTATATGCTAACACTTCATAGAACTGTTTAATTTCTTGACGCGTTAAGTGTTATCTTTCCGTTCGTTCCTATTACATGGTTGCCTATGTGTTCTTCAATGTCAGTTTTTTAGTATCATGTTAGTTAACTATAATGTGGAAATATGCATCCGTATTCCTAAACTCAGCGCCCTTTTTATATTACCGTCCTTGGACAATTGTGTTTTTTTAATTTCCCTTTTTTGTCCAGTTAACTGTTCTGCCTATATGTTCTTTAACTATGTGTTATACTGAAATCCTGTGTACTGATATAGATGATTATATACTGACTTGCCCAATTGCCACGTTATCGAATAAAACTAGCCCCCCAGTATAGTAAATAAAAAATAAAAATAACATTTAAGTCTTGCATATCACGTCTTCGGGTTATTTGACTCCTTCTATATAGGCCAAGTGTTATTTCCGCAGCTCTCTTTTCTGGAACAAAGTCTGGTTCCAATTGTGCAAGTTGAGCTTTGCACTACAGCATGAACTCGCGGAAAGAAAACTTAGTTTCCTCGGACATTATTTAATTCAGAAGCAAAATCATTCTCGAAACTAATGGCTTAAAAACCGCTTTTACCTTCCCTTGGTGATATTCTTTCTTCGCAATCTCGACTGCCTAGGACTTAAAGTGTAGCGGCGCCCAAAAACCGCGTTGACGGGATCATTCTCCCAAGGGGCGACTGAAGACGTTCACAGTTAAACTGGTGAAACTTCCAATACAGACATCGATCGGTAGCAACGTTGCAGAAAAAGAAAACATTCCAGGTGTTAACTGCATTTTAAACCTTCTGTGGCACTCTAAGGTGAGGCTTACAAATTAAAGACACTGAAAAGTTATCTGGTATACGTTCTTCATATCTGCCCTCCTAAGCAACGCATAGTTCCCGTGACAAGATGGCGTGAAAGTAGACAAGAAAAGGAAGAATCACCGCCTAGCCCGGACGGAATACGACGTCCATACAATAATTTCCGCCAAAATATTTCTTTGAATGTTAATACACCCAGACTGATATAAACATTTACGATGTTGCCGTGGTCTATACAGCTCCCAATACCGTGCGCAACAGTCTGCTGTGTTTCTTTTTATTCAGTTATACGGACACTCCGGGCGAATTTTTTCCGTCACCTTCGCCATGATACTTCCTGTAAAGTTCAAGTGTGATAAGAATGAGTGGCCCGCACGCCATATGCTGTGGTTGCGAAGGAAAGTGCGAGAGAGCGCCGAGAATGATGGTGGCTTGATGCACGCCGTCTTCCCGCGCGCCCAATGTAGAAGAGAGAGAGAGAGATTATTGTTGGAAAGGGTGAAAGATTGGGTTAAAGTGCAGCGCGATAACTGTCTCTCAATAGAGGACACCTCAACCGCGCTGCACAGTGGGATGGGGAGTGAAAGGAAAGAGAAGGGAAAGAGGTCGCAGGCGCAGGAGCGGAAGCAGCAGCAGCATCATCTAAGGCGCCGCAGGCGCGTGGGGTCTACGTCGCACACTGTCGGAAATAAGAACAGGTCGTAAGGGAAAAAAAATAAAAAAACAAAAAAAAGTAACAACAACAACAATAAAAACAATAACAACAACAACAACAAACAAACAAACAGAGGAAGGGCGTAGCCGCCGAGAGACACCCGCCAGACCCCAACGCCAACACAGCACCCCGGGCGGCCCCGAAAGAGCCGCCGGGAGCCCACACGGGAGGCCTACAGGCGGTCGACCAAACCCACGTCGTCGGCAAAGTTCAGAAGTGCGCGGAAGAGTTTGCCGTGGCTCGATGTGCAGCCCGAGGGGTGCAAGACGTCTTCCACCGTCAAACAGGGGAGGTTCTGCGCGCGGTAAACGCGGGCAAGAGTAGCGCGCGCCGTCGACGAAGCACTGCACTCGCACATCAGATGTTGCAGCGTCTCGACAGCACCGCAGTCCTGGCAGAGGGACGAGGAGGCTCCGCGGAGGCGGTGCTTGCGCTCGGCGGGTCAGACGGAACCGGTCCGGAGTGCGAGGAGGAAGGCTCGCTCTCTCCTCGTGAAGCCGGATTCCGGAAGCAGGCGTGGCGGGCGACCGCGCGCGACGCGGCTGTCGGGGTGGCGCAGCGCGAGTTCCCGTTTGAAATGAAGCCGTGCCACGTCGAACGAGTTGACTCGCGTCGACAGCGGGGATAGGGGATCGTGGGCGCGCCTTGCCACGTCATCAGCTGCCTCGTTCCCGGCGACACCGATGTGCGACGGTATCCACTGGAGGCACAGGTCGCACCCCTGTCGCTGTAGAGCATGCAGCCTGCAGGCAACGCGCTGTGCCAGTGGCGGCGCACGCTCGTCGAGCAGCAGCTGGCGCAAAGCGGACCTCGAGTCGCAAAGAATCGCCACTCGGTTCAGGAACGGCGACTCTTCGAGGATGTCGGCCGCCAGATGTAGTCCCACAAGCTCCGCTGTGGTGGAGGAAGCTCGGTAAGACAGGCGGCACTGTCTCGCGACATCGAGATGCGGCACAACGCAGGCGGCGGCCGCGGAACCATCCTGGCGGAGAGAACCGTCAGTGTACAGGTGTGCCCTCCCCACCAGGTCGTCGTGTATCCGTGCAGCAGCCTCCTGCACCACAGCGCAACGAGGCGTGCGGTGCTTGGAGCGGACGCCCGGCAGGTCGAGGCACACTCGCAACGGCACTCGCTGGTTTGGTGGCGGCCAGGCAGCAGGGGAGGCCGGGGCGTCGACCACCAGGCTGTCGAAGAGCTCGAGGAGCATCCCCACACGCGACTTGGGCAGCTCGCGCAGGTATGACAGCATGGGGCCGGCACGGGGGGCACGGGAGAGGCGCTCCAAGTGACCAAGGGCGCGCAGATCGGCAGTGAGGGAGACGGGCCAGGCGCCGGTTTCCGCGAGCGTCTCCGCGACACGGGAAGCACTGGGCAGGCCGTGGCACATGCGAAGCACTCGTCGGTGGTCGCCGTCGATGCGTCGCCACAGATGCGGTCGTAGATTGCACAGTGGGAGCGCGTACAGGACCCTGGACAGCGCCACTGCACCGTACATGCCAACCGCGAACGAGGAGGGGCAGCCGTCACCACGCGCGAGGAGCGCGCGCACCGCGCCCTCAACTTGGCGCATGGCAGCGCGAAGCCGCTTCACGGCGGGGAGCCATGTCAGGCGATGGTCGATGGTGAGCCCGAGGTAGCGCACCGTCAGCCGCCAGGGAAGAGGAACACCGTCGACGACCACGCAGCCAGTGTGGCGCCGGGCAGCAGCGCGTGGGTGGACCATGATGGCCTCCGACTTTGCCGCCGACAAGCGCAGGCCAATAGCCCGCAGGAAGTCGCCGACCGCATCCGCCGCCACCTGGAGCTGTAGACGCATCTGTGCCATCGTTGCCGGCGGGCCACGGACGAAGAGCGCCACGTCGTCCGCGTAGACCACGGTACGCACAGGGAGGTGCCCACTGCTGCGCACGCACTCGCTGATGGGCGCGAGTGCAAGGTTGAACAGAAAGGGGCTCAACACACTCCCCTGAGGCACACCACAAGTCACTGAACGGGGCGAGCTGGTCGCACGCCCAGCCCGAACAACGGACGACCTGTCTGTTAGGAAGGCCCGCACGTACGCCAGGAGCCGGCCCCCCACACCAAGAGCGCGCACAGCCGAGATGATGGTGTCGTGGGGCAGGGAGTCGAACGCGCTCTGGACGTCTAAGAGCAGCAGAAACGCGGCGTGGCCGTCGCGACTTGCCTGCTCCAGCGTGCCCACAACGGCGGCAAGGCAGTCGGCCGTGGAGCGGTGCGTGCGGAACCCACACTGTTCAGGTGGAAAAACACCCCGGATGTCCGCTATCCATTGGAGCCTCGACAGGGCCATCGCCTCTATCGTCTTGCCAGGGACTGACGTTAGAGAGACGGGCCTGTATGAGGCGAGGCTGCGAGGCGGCTTGCCACTCTTCAGTACTGGCACCACGAGCGCGAAGCGCCAGGACTCCGGGAGGCACCCGCTGCGCAGGACACCGTTGAATGCGTCGAGCAGGAAGTGTCGCTGATCTTCGTCCAGGTTGCGCAGCATTTGGTGGGTGGGCATTTGGTGGGTTGTATGTAGTCCAGTCCGCGGCGGCACCGGAGCGGACCGCGCGTCGCTGAGCACGTCGGCGAGCCGCGCGGACGTTCAGCAACTTGATGTCGGGGCAGGGCGTGCCGGCGGGGACGATCACGCGTGTCGTGGCACGGCCCGCGCACTCCGCGATGTGCGCGAAGTAATCACTGCAGTGCGACGGTCTCGCACACATCTCGCGGAAGAGCGGCCACCGCACGACAGCGTACACGCGCGTGGCGCCGCGACTTGGCTTGGTGGGGCACAGGGTGATCGGGTAGTGATCCGATCCGGCGGTGTCCGGAGCACGCTGCCAGGAGTAAGAGCAGCGCTCCGAGACAAGCGCCAGGTCGATCACTGTGGCGACTCCGTCCCGCCGCACGAACGTCGCTTCCCCACTGTTGAGGACGGTGAGGCCCGCAGCCGCAACGGCAGACGACAAGTCCCCTCCTCGCGCATTGCTCCTGGCACTGCCCCAGTCGCGGTGGTGAGCGTTGAAATCGCCGCACACGACGGTGTCGGGCGAGAGCAGCGCAGTGAGGCGCACAACGAACGAGTAGTCGAAGCGACGGGCACCCGCGCGAACGTAAACACTGGCCACCGAGGTGTTCGTGCCGCGCACGCGCACAGTGACGGCCACGCACTCGATCATCGCGGAGCACAGGTGGTCCGTGGGGACCCGCGCATGAGGAAGGGCGGCTCGCACGTAGACGGCAACGCGGGGACGGCCAGGTGGATGCGCGTCAACAGAGCACGGCGCAGCGTCACACTCAGGCATGGCACAGTCCGACGCACTGCTGTAACCGATGTAGCCCGGCAGCGAGACCTCCTCTGCACGCGCGTACGTTTCCTGTAAAGCGAGAATATCGTAGTCGTGCAGAGGAAGGTGCTCTGCGAGCTCAGCGTGTCGGCGGCGCAGGGAGTTGCAGTTCCACTGCAATATGCGCGGCCGAGAGGCACCCTGAGGTCTAACTGCCATGGCTGGCGAGTGTTCGTTGAGCGGCAAGGGCGGCCGCGCACAGTGGGCGTGCGGGGCAGTCTTGCGGCAAAAACTCTGTCGCGAACGCGAGCGCGGCAGTCAACAGCGCGATGACGGCGTCGCGTGAGTCAGGAGACGCCGAGGGCAATCGGGGCGCAGGCGTCGACGTGTTGCCCGCGAGGGGCGCCCTCGCCGGGCGGTCGCCCACGGCGCCGGAGTAGCTCGGGCCAGGTTGCACTCGGGACGGGACATGGGAGGCGGCGTGTTGTTGCGGCCCCTGTGTGGTGGGCTGTCCCGTGGTGCGGACGAGGACGGTAGCTTGGCGGCGAGTTATGGGCAGCTCAGACGAGGCGAGGGTCTCAGCGACCTTCCTTTCGTGCTGCCAGCTGGGGCAGCGCGGCTCTGTCGCCGCGTGCGGGCCGCCGCAGTTCAGGCAGGTGGCTTGTTTGGCCGTGCAGCCGGACGTTTTGTGGGCGCCCCCACAACGCAGGCAACGTGGCTCGGAGGTGCAGGTCGCGGTTATATGGCCGTAGGCGCCACAGTGGTGGCACTGCCTAGGACGGGGGCGCTTCGGGAGCACAGACCGGCGCACCTTAAACAATGCGACCTCAGCAGGGGGCTTCCTGCCCGCGAAGCGGAGGACAACATTTCCGCCCGCACGGACGCATCCAAGTACCGCAACACCCGACTCGACATTCGCCAGCAGGATGTCGTCGTTGAGGTTGCGGTCGACGCCGAAAACGTATCCCGTGCAGGACTCGGCCGGGGCTGACGTCGCGCGAACCGGGACGCCACATATTTCCGTGACAGCGAGGAGCGGGTCCAGTGGAGCGTCGGTGGCAGCGTCAACCGCGACAATGTTGAGTCGGAAGTTGACTCTGACCCGGCGCGCGCCAGCCACCCGCGACAGCTGTGCCGCAATCGCCTCCTGCGAGTGTGCGAGGAAGTTTGTCATCCTGGCGAGGGGGCGATACAACACAGTGTCGCAGGGTTCCCGCAAAGGTAGAAGGGCTGGGGCACGGCGAGGACGCTGTCGACGGCCTTGCGGTTTCGCATCGCTGGAGGGGGCGGGGCACAGCTGAGTGCACGTGTGCCGGCCCGGTCGCTGGGCTGCTTCCTTGGAGCCACAGCTGACTCCTTCAGCTGGTTGTCTCTCTCCCTCCTTGCCTGTGGCAGGCTTGCCTTTGTGCCAGGGTGGGGGAGGGGCGGCTTGCCTGGAGGGGGTAGAGGTGGGAACGCATCCTCGACCAGGGGGGCGCGGGTACCAAGCACACAGCTGGGGCGCGCCGTTCCGGCCGGGGAAGGGAGCTGTCCGATCGGTTTCCCTCTCTCCGGTAGAGCAGTGTCAACCTGGTCCGCCGTCGGGTGGTGTCGCTGGGGAGATTTCTCTCTCGCCGGGAGCTTGGGAGCCACGTGCTCTGAGAGTTGTTGACTCTCAACCGGTTTGTCTCCCTCCGGGAACTTGGGGACCTCGTGATGTGCGGGTGGTTGAGCAGCCGGTTCCTCTACTTCCGCCACCTCGGGAGCCACGTCACCCACTGGGGGGTGGACTTGCTGGACAGGTTCCTCTCCCTCTGACAGCTCGGAGGCTTCTCGATCCGACAGGGAAGGGGATCGGGTGCAAGCTGGAGAGGAGGTGTCCTCGCTGCTCGGAGTGCTCTCGGTCGATGGCGGGGGGGAGGGGCTCTCGGAAGGGCTCGTGGAAGCGGATGAGAGGGGGGGGGGGACTGGCGAGCGTACTTGTATGCGGGCTCTTTTCGTCTGCCGCACCGTCCCCTGCTGTGTCAGGCTGCTGGGGGGTGGGGGGGAGTGCGTGGCCACTTCGTGCTGCGCGGGTGGGGGAGGTGAGACCAGTTCGGTGTGCTGTGGCGAACCGGTTCTGGTCTCAGCTTCTCTCAAACTGGGGCGGCTTTGTGATGTGGCTGGTGGGGATGCAGCATCCCGGGGGGCTGCGGCGACTTTGCGGCGCTTGCGCTTTCGGGCCGTTGCAGGGGTCGGGGCGCCGGTGCGTCTGGGTGAAGGCCGGAGGCGCTTGGCAATGCGCATTTTTTTACCCACTGTTCCGACCTTCTGGGATGCAGACTGGAGAGCCGGTGGGTGCAGGTCATGGGTCAGGAGCCGTCGAGTGGCTCTGAGGAGAGCCTCCATGTTCCGCGAGCGGCCGGGGGTGCCGCTGGGCGCGAAACCGGACTCGCCGTCCGAGAGGTCACCCATCGTGAGGGTGCTGGGCTGGATGGCTACATGTTGAGTGTAGCCGCCTAGCTATACGATAACTCAGCTAGAGCTAAGGTTCCAAACGTACCACTCCCTTGGGAGCCCTGATAAGGGCTACGCTCAGAGCGTGGTCGTGGGAGGGGAACAAAGCGGCGCAAGGGAGCAAGAAAGAGTGTGCCTTAGGGGAGGAGAGCGCGCGCCTCCTCCTCTAGCGCGGCCATTGGCTGTACTAGAGCCCTGCACGGGCCGATTTTTTCAGCCCGGGCCCGGCCCGGGCCCGTTTTTACGTTGGGCGGCCCGCCCGAGCCCGACCAAAAGTTTCATGGCGAGACCCGGGCCTGGCCCGGGCCCGAAAATAATCTACGTTACCCACCCGGCCCGGCCCGCACCCCGGCCCGAAAATAATCTACGTTACCCACCCGGCCCGGCCCGCACCAGCCTTAGGCCCGAGCCCGGCACGAAACCGGCCCGAACCCGGCCCGAGACCGAAAAAGGTCACCGAGCGGCATTAAAGAAAGAAAATTACACCATCTTACACCAACACCTACTACTCAGGGGAACCCTGAGTAGTATGCGAAGCAGCCATGGGGTCGACTCAAGGTAGTTTTATCAGCTGTGTAAACTTTGACATGCAGCAGCACCACCAACGCGCAGAACTGTTATCGACGCCGTCGGCGTTTTGCTCGCGTTCGCACCGAACGCGCGCGGCGTTGGTGACTGTTGCCGGTGCCTCTGGGGCGCCTACCGTCGCGCCTCTAACCTAAGCTGCTTCGCATTATCTCGCGCGGAGCCGCAGGTGTTGCATTCGTTGCGCAATCCGGAGAAGAGTGGAGGGGGATGAGGGAGGAGAGGATATGAGACAAGAAGAGGAGGGGGAGGAGGATGCGCATGCGCAGTAGGGGTGTGGATAACGCACGGCGGAGGGAGGGAGGGAGTGGCATAGCCCCGACCATAAGATGCTTCGCATCTGATCAAATAAAGAAGATAATGAAAGTAATTTATTCTTAAGGCATAAATGCATGTCATATGCAATTTTGAACACCATTTGAGCGGTCTGAAAGCAAATACCATCGCGCCAAGTAGTACGAATTACCCTGCCGAGCAGTATCGCCAGCAGTTTCCAACGGCGCGACCTTGATGCGGCCCAATCCACTTCTATCGCAGCACCGCCACAGTAGTTTTCCACTTCGGGCGCCTCTCTGCAAAGCATGCGCCGCCCCAGCCGCTCGTCCCCCTCAACCGTATTCTAGTACGCACCGAAGCGCAGCCATGACCGGTCGTGAGCGCAGCGCATGGATAGAGTAAATGGAGAAAGAAAGCTTCTCGTTCCTTCATGGTGAAAAGTAATGCACTGCTGCTAGGCGGCCGGTTGAGAACAAGCGTGCAATCATGAATGGACGCAATGCTATATTTCAGCCGCGTGACGAATTATCTTATCTTACCAGTCATCGTTTTACCAATTTGCTTTAAAGAATCAGCAAGTCGCGAACGCGCTTGCACCGAGCTGAAAGCAGTAATTACATTTATCTAGGTAAGGAATACAAGGGCATCCTTTGGTATGAGGCGACTTAGGTCTTTCAGGATTTTTACATTCTGTTCAAACAGCGCAAAATACGTCGGAAGAAGAAAAGGGAAGTACGCAGGAGTAGCGCTGCTGGCTTCTAGCTGCGCCGGGGCAACAGGTTTTTGAGGGTCGAGACGTGCGAGGATAGCACGTTGCACGTTACATGCACACTACCAGAAAGTCCGAGCCTGGCCCGGGCCCGCGTCAAAATACCCGAGCCCTGCCCGTGCCCGGGTCAAAAAGCACATGCCGTGCCCGAGCCCGGCCCGAGCCCGTGAAAAAACTGCTCTACCCGGCCCGGCCCGGCCCGGCCCACGGGCCGGGCCGGGCCCGGGCTTTCGGGTAAGCCCGAGCCCTTGCAGTGCTCTAGGCTGTACGCGCTGTGCGGCGGAGCGCATACGCGGTTGCGCACCCCATCTTGGAGGTAATCTCCGGTGAGTGCAAAGTCAAAGGGTGAGCTAAGATGGCTGGTGTCTTCAACGCACTGTCTTCCTGTGCGTGTAGTGCTGAAGGCCTCGTAATAAATTTCGGAGACGCGGTAAAGCGAGCGGCAGCTCAAAGCATTCGCTCCCCTCTGTCTGCGCTCTTCATCACGAAAGTATTGCGACAGCGTGTGCTCATGGTCATCGAGTCAGACTGTTCATGTTTCTCATTGCGCACGTGACATCATGGTTGGTAATTTGCTTGTTAAGTTTGTGAGGGAATGTTCACTGTAATTTATTTGGCCAATAGTACTACGAAAGTTCGTGTAAATGCCTAATACTTCGGAGTATCTGTCAATACCTTGACTTTCTGGGGAAACTGCGACATTTCTAATAATGGTTTTTTCCCTTATATGTTTTAGCTAGACACTTTGTTCAATCTTTACTACTTATTTTATATAGGCATGTTTTGTATGTATTGACAAAGTGGCATTCGGCCCCTTTCAATTTTTGTTAGATAACTCAGTTCCTCGCGTCTTTAACGTGCTATTCGCGATCTCCTTTGAACAAGGGGGCCTATAGGGAAAGTACGTAAAAATGCAAGTGCTTCACGTAACGCGCTGTCTCGAACAGCTACTTCACAAAGCGCACGAACTGTTGTTGCCTCCACTCCACCACTTTTTCTATTCTTTGATGTGAAGGAAACGCGGTCAATCTCTCATATGTAAAGGCGAGTAGAGTGTGAAGCGTATGAGTTCACTGAACGCCACGTACGACCAATGCCGATAGCACAAGGCCGGTGCACTTCGATCCATGACGTCATGCTACCTTGCCCGACTGCCACAGAATCTAATGCGAATGCTCCTGAGTAAGCGGCGATGATTTTCACATCAGCGCTTTCGTCACGCCGAGCTTGGCAATAGAACTTTTGGTCCAAGTAGCATGATGTCAGAAAGCAGATTGGACAGGCCTGTTTTCTGAGAGGCGTTTGTACGACACCTTCAAACATAAACCTAAGTATTAATATGTGCCTGCGAAAAATCGCTGCTTTGTGCCTTGTTTGCCGCTGAGTGGTGGCAATAATACTATCGCATAAGGCCATGAGAGCGCTGTCAGGTTAATGTCAGGTCGTGGTGATAAATTATCCTAGCCGAAAGCACCAGGTATGGCACATTTGCAACCTGTCATTCCGGGCGCCTTTGTCGTACTCTTCTTCTCTACTCTACTGACATGCGGCCTTTTGCGCAGAGGTTTCGAGCCCATAATGCATGACACTTGAAAACTACCTTCGCATATTACTTTTTCTTAGTTGCCGCTTAATCAGTGGAAAGTACGTTCTAGGTGTACTTTGGCCCTGGCAAACTTTTCTTAAACGTTTTTAATGATGGAGCATTACTTGGCTCATTGTGCAACCCCGCCGTCATCAGAAAGGCGTGACAAAAAAGAGCACACAAATTAGCTCATTATCATCATCATCATCAGCAGCAGCCTATATATTATTGTCCCCTGCAGGACGAAGGTCATCTCCAATTACCCCTGACTTGCGCTAGCTGATTCTAACTTGGGCCTTCAAATTTCCTTACTTCATCACACCACCTAGTTTCCTGCCGTCCTCGGCTGCGCTTCCCTTCTCTTGGCACCAATTATGTAACTCTAATGGTCCACAGGCTATCTACCCTACGCATTACATGGCCTGCCTAGCTTCATTTTTTCCGCCTAATGACAACTAGAATATCGGCTATCCCCGTTTGTTCTCTGATCCACACCGCTCTCTTCCTGTTTCTTGACGTTAGGCCCAACATTTTTCGTTCCATCGCTCTTTGTGCGGTCTTTAACTTGTTCTCGAGCTTCTTTGGTAACCTCCAAGTTCTGCCCCATATGTTAGCACCACTAGAATGCAATGATTGTACACTTTTCTTTTCAATGACAGTGGTAAGCTCCCAGTCAGGATTTGGCAATGCCTGCCGTATGCACTCCAAGCCAATTTTATTCCTCTGTAATTTTCTTTCTCATAATCAGGGTCCCCTGTGAGTAATTGACCTAGATCAACGTACTCCTTTACAGACTCTAGAGGCTGACTGGCGATACTGAATTCTTGTTTCCTTGCCAGGCTACAGGACATTATGTTTGTCTTCTGCATATTATTATTCAACCTAACTCTTACACTTCCTCGGTTAAGGTCCTGAATCATTAGCTATAATTCGTCCCCATTGTTGCCGGATAGGACAATGCCATCTGCAACCCGAAGGTTGTTGAGATATTCGCCGTTGATCCTCACTCCTAAGCTTTCCCAGTCTAAGAGCTTGAATACTTCATCTAAGCATGCAGTGAATAGCATTGGAGAGATTGTGTCTCCTTGCCTGACCTCTTTCTTGATAGGTATTTTTCTACTTTTCTTGTGGAGAACCCAGGAATTGCTTCTTCTTCTTTCTGGGGTTTCACGTGTCAAAATCAGTTCTGATTATGATGCACGCCGTAGTGGAGGGCTCCGGATTAGTTTTTGACCACCTGGGGTTCTTTAACGTGCGCTAAAACGCAAGCATGCAGGCGTTTTTGCATTTCTCCTCCATCTAAATGCGGCCGCCGCGGCTGGGATTCAGGAATTCCTGTGCAATCCTTGTAGATATTTGCCAAGATATTCACCTATGCCTCCTGTACTCCTTGATTACGCAATGTCTCTATGACTACTGGTACCTCTACTGAATCAAATGCATTTTCATAATCTATGAAAGCCATATAGAGAGGTTTATTGTACTCCGCAGATTTCTCGATTGTCTGATTGATCACATGAATATGATCCATTGAAGAATATCCCTTCCTGAAGCCAGCCTGTTCTCTTGGTTGATTGAAGTCAAGTGTTACCCTGATTCTATTGAAACTTATCTTGGTGAATGTTTTATACAGTACTGAAAGCAAGCTAATGGGCCTATAACCTTTTTTCAATTCTCTAACGTCCCCCTTTTGAAGGATTAGTATAATGTTTGCATTCTTCCAGTTCTCTGGTACACTTGAAGTCCTTACGCATTGCGTGTAAAGGGCCACAAGCTTTTTAAGCATGATACCAGCTCCATCTTTCATTAAATCGACTGTTATTCCATCTTCTCCAGCAGCTTTCCCACTGGTCATGTCTTGCTAGACCCTTCTAACTTTATCGCTAGTTATAGAAGGAGCCTCTGCATCCTGTTCATCACTTCTTCGAATGAAAGTAGCTTGGAGGCTCTGGGCACTGTACAGGTCAGTATAGAATTCTTCCGCTGCTTTATTATGTCAACGAAATTGCTGATGATATTACCGTGGTTAACTTTCAGTGCATACATCTTGCCTTGTCCCTATGCCAAGTTTTCTTCTCAATGATTTGATGCTGCATTCATAATTTACGACTTCCTCAATCTTTCCCACGTTATACTTTCGAATATCCCTTGCTTTCTTTTTGTTGATCAGTTTAGAGAGTTCAGCGAATTCTGTCTGATCTTTTGAGTTTGACACTTTCATGCTTTGTCGTTTCTTTATTAGGTCCTTTGTTACTTGGGAGAGCTTACCTACTGGTTGCCTTGGTGTCTTGCCTCCCACTTCAATTGCTGCTTCTGAGATCAGCCTAGTTACGGTTTCATTCATTACCTCTATGTTATCTTCATCTTTCTGTTTAAAGCTTCATATTTGTTTGCGAGCACCAGCCTGAATTGGCCTGCTTTTACCCTTACTGCGTCCAGGTTGGCCAGTTTCGTCTTGACTAATTTTACTGTTTCTCACTTCAAATTGAGAGAAATCCTAGACCTCACTAGCCTATGGTCACTGCACTTTTCCCTACCTAACACTTCTACATCCTGCACTATGCTGGGATCAGCCGAGAGTATGAAATCTATTTCATTTCTTGTTTCTCCATTAGGGCTTTTCGAGGTCCACTTCCTGTTGCTACGTTTCCTGAAGAAGGTATTCATTATTCGGAGCCTATTCCTTTCTGCGAATTCTACCAACATCTCTCCTCTAGTGTTCCTAGAATCGATGCCGCAGTTGCCAATTGCTTGCTCACCAGCCTGCTTTTCCCCCACTTTTGCACTGAAGTCGCCCATTACTACAGTATACTGAGTTTGCACCTTCCTCATTGCTAATTCAACATCTTCATAAAACTGTTCTATTTCTTCATCATCGTGACTGCAAGTTGGAGCATATGCTTGTACTACCTTTATTCTATACCTCCTGTTCAGCTTTATTACGACTATTGCTACCCTCTCATTATTGCTGTAGAATTCGTCAGTGTTGCCCGCTATGTCCTCATAAATTATAAATCCTACCCCGTATTCTCTCTTATTTGGAAGACCTCTGTAGCAGAGGGCGTGGCCGTTAGTCAGCACTGTATAAGCCTCACCAGTTCTTCTAACCTCACTAGGGCGAATAATATCGCAGGCAATGTCTGATAATTGATCAAATAGCCCCGCTAAGCTAGCCTCGCTCGAGAGCGCTCATGTGTTGAACGTTAGCAGGTTCAGTCTCCAGTGCCGGCCTGTCCGGATCCAGAGATTCTTAGCACCCTGTGCCGCGTCGCAGGTCTGACCGCCGTCTTGGTCAGGTGCTCCACAGCCGCTGGGGACTGAGGACCATGTGTTAATTGCAGGGGTCATGAAGGAGGTCGTGGCCGAATTCCCAGGGAGGCCAATTCCTGTTGTTGTTGCCCAACACGTATGTGACTCCTACTCATGGTGGGGGATTGGTCAAGAAATGTGTGGATTATTCCAAATTAATGTGGAGGATTCCTGTTCTAGTGAGGGAGTGGCTTTGTTGAAGCTTCATCTTCATCTTCACGTCATCTTCATCTAAATAAAAAAGAAAGTAGCCACGCTGAGGATTCGATCCTCTGCCCCACCGCCACTGCCACCGCTCCGTAGCCGAGTGCGCTCACCACTGCGCCATAGTTGAAACAGGCGAGAGTGATGAATATGTTCGAGCCTGATAATGATGATGATTTATTGGCATCTCCTTTAAACGGGGCGGTGACAAATAGTCACCTAGCCTGCTTGAGTTAGCCAGGTGTGCTTTACAAGCTTTTCATTCTAGCACGTGCACGTGGTCGGCTTCCCCGGTTTTCTGGGTGGCAGAACGAGTGGCTGCAGAACGAACGCGGCGAGCGGCAACAGCCCGCTCTGCCTTTCGCGTTGTCGGAGACCCGCAGACGCTGTCGCCGTTGCCCTTGAACGACGATGACGAAACACATCCCAGCCATTCCACTGTGTGAATGTGGTCTACCAGTGGAGCTGTTCTTCAGCAGTACGCACTTCACGCGACCTCCTCATACCAGTGCACTCAACATACAAACTGACTATGCTGTTCCTTGCGCAGGCGCGGAAATGGCGCAGCTGGCTTGTTAGCAGCCATCTGTCACACCAAATTATCGATGCGCACTACAGCCATTAGCGCTCCCTCGGCGCAGCCAAACCGAGCAGCTGACTAAGTCAGGAGCTGGGGTAGCTGTCGAAACCGCATCACGTTCATGTTTCGCGACATCTTGAACGTTACCAATCACCGTCAAATCGTTCTGAAGCCACTGTCTCTCGCACACCACACTACTGAATTTGAAATGTCTGTCCAGAAACTCCCTCTGAAATTTCGTATGCGCAACCTTGTGCTCGTTCAGTTTACTGGCGTGGTACCTGCGTCGCTTCGCCGCATGCTCCGCTTCGTGGCACCCACTTTCCCTATCGAGCCCGCTGCTTACGGGCAACCTCTCGCGCACGATCTTCGCTGCTGCTCGCCGCCCGTTTCCTAGCTTTTCTCTTGCTACGCCAGATGTCAGGACATGCCTTACTGGTTTGCTCAGCCTCCTCATGCAGGGCGGCATTATGTAGTATTGGGTGGCTTCTTAGCTTTGCTTTGCTACGCCAGGTGTCAACACATGCCTTAGTGATTTACTTCCTCATAAAGGGCGCGGGAGTTTTGAGGCACGGACATTGAGAAATATGTGGGAGGGTAGACATATACAGCTGCGGTGTAATAAGATGCAACGCGCTTCAGGAAAGTGCTCTCATTGCTCGGCAGAATGGTGTCACCATGCTGAAAAGTGGTGTCATCAAGAAAGAACACCCAACGCAATGTGCGTGAAACACTACTTTTGCAGTGAAACACTACAAAACTCCGCAAATAAAACTCAGCTGAGAGCTCGCAATATGACCGGTCTGTCGTCTTGCATTGTTGCGACCTCATAAGCAGCAACATTACACTGGGAAACATAACCCAGCATCACTAAACTCAGCAGCCTTTCGCCGCAACAATAAACTCAGCGACAAGTAATGCTCTCGCCTTTACACATGATAAGAATTGCTTAGGTGCCCCCATAGTTCTCTTGTTCACGTTGTTCTCATTTGCCCTTTTCTTCGTTTGCTCTGTACCCAAAGTATTCCAAGTTATTTACTGTGGAGTTTCAAGTGGTCATACATTCAGCCTACCAGTCAACTGAGATGTTGATATGAATGAGTTTTTTATAAATAAAAGAGATAGGACTTATTGGTGAGGAATAGCAGGCGTGCCCAAAGGAAAACTTACGTGGCGTCAAAGGGTGAATGACCTGCTCGCAAACAATTCTGAGGAAAATTGCGCTGCAAGCACGTGGCATAGATGACCACTATTATAAAGAGGTGCCATCAACCAACTTCATGGCTTAGTGAAAAGCCATTGACCACACTGCCAAATGCTTTCCTCTATCTATGCCTCTCGATGACTAAATACTACGTGCTTTAGCGCCAATGCTTACTACTGTGCTTTTACAGATGAGTTGTCATAGTTGCTGCAACGTGTATACAATTAACAAATATTCGGCCTCCATAAAATGCACATGTTTCTACACGTTTCTGTCTCGTGCTTGCGACATGGTGGAAATGATATTGGGATTAGGCGTGGGTTTCACATGTGGGGCTTTACAACATGTGAATCCAGAAAATCATTTCAAGAAAATGTTCTGGATAGGAACCTGAACAAGCGAGTTAGAAAAACGAGCCGATTTATGGTGCTAAAAATGCCTATAAAAACTGTCATCCTCCGGATATGTGTCGGTCTTCACCTTCTACATAATTATATATAACCACCCGGTTCTCCTTGATTTGAGACGGGATCGAATTAAGATCTGCAGCATTCACCGCTGTCAAATGAGGTGGGCTGTTCGTGTCAATGGCTGTTATGTTCGGTCGAACGAAGGGCCTTATTTAAATGTCTCGTTACATTACAGCCTGCTCAGGGGAGTTTCGCTGTTCGTATACCGAGTTAGCTGAAATACGAGCAGCTTGTGACTCTATGTACGTAGGTACATGCGTACGACACGTGAGCGTGTATGAGCATGGTCAGCATTCACGTCGCCCTCTGCATCGGTCGCTTTTCTTAAGGCTAAGCGTCAATACAAATAGAAATACGTTGTACGGTTCCGCTTAGGAAGAGGGCAATATGTCATTTCACAAGAACGAAACAAATAACGAAGCGTTGCGTTTCCTCGAGAGAGCCATTGTCATGAGGCCCTGTTACGAGCAACTGTCATTAAATAGGTTGCGTGTTTCTGCTGCAGTGTATCCGTCGCACGTGTATGTGTACCACATTCATTGGTTGAGCTAACTATAGTTACTGCTTTCATGCTACTGCTATAGTTACTGCTTTCATGTTACTGCTTTCATGTTGTTTTACTCGAACGGATTTCCTTCAAGCCCATTGCGAGCGCTTATTGAAACAGTTGTTTTAAAATGTTGCAATCTTCTTTTAAAAGGTTGCAATTCTTTTAAAAGGTGGCCCCAACAAAATTGGGGGCAGCTTCACACTAGTGGGGCGAAGACTGGGCAAACAGCGAAACTGGCGACACCACCTAGCTTTATCTCGGTTCGGCCAAATTTTTGCGAGGTTATGCTTCGAGACTCGGCCACCTTTTGCGCAAGATCACGCCGGAATTATCGACAGCCAAAGGAGCAACGAACACTCGGTCATTAAAGTATCTGGACGCTTTTAGACGCCCACTCTCTTTTTCTCGGTTTCTCGGGCTCGAAACTCCGGATCTTCTGCGAATCGCCGACGTTTCGCCGCCGCTTCGGCAGCGCGATACTCGGGATCGGACCGAAGTCGTCTCACTCGCTCTCGAGTAGCGGCGCGGCGGCTTTCGCCATGCACTTCTTCGGGAGTGACGTTCTTCTTTGGCCGCCCCATCTTCGCGGCGATGTGCTCGGCGCGGAGACGGAGGGGTTTTTGTATAGCTCCCCATCTCCGCGGCGATGCGGAGTTATATATCCGGTGGGTCGGCAGAGTGACTTCACGGCTTAGCTCCGACTCTCCGCAGCCGCGGCAACCACTCCGCACGGCGCGGTGACGTCATGGCTCGGCAAAGTTAAGGCAAAGTGATGTGGCGCGCGCGATGACGTCACGGCTCACGCAGCTGTGGCGAGGCTCGGCGCGATCGGCCAGCTGGGGCGAAGCGTTGCTAGGCGACGCATGGTGACGTCATTACAAGGCGGAGGTTTTGCGGCGTACACTCGACGGACCATCCTCGAGCTTAAACAGCTTCGCTAGTTCACAGGGGTATGTGCAATTGCGCTTGGACCCTTTCTGCACTATTTATTTTATTTCACATACCTCACAGGCTCCAGAAGGATTATTTCGTGAGGGGAGTGGTACAGATAACAACTGTGGAGTAGCAACATGTTATACACTTACATAAATATGAACTGAACGAGAATCAAGTAATAAACAAAGAACGCGAAATAAATACGGATAAAAAGAAAAGAAGGAAAACTAACAGTTGTTAGCGTTCCAGTATACAATAAAGCATACAATCTTAGCACAAATGCTTACATAAATACACAACAATGAAGTCAAGAACAACAAAACTAAAACAGATACTGGTTCTTAGCTAAGTACTAGCCAAATATTGATTGCACTAATTTTTGTCTGAAGGTTACTGGGTCGTTAATATCAGCGATGTTATCAGGAAGACCATTCCACTGCGAAATTGCACGTGGCAAAGCTGAGTAGTTGAATGCATTGGTGTGACCGAAGACGCGTTGGAAACTGAGATGATTATGCAGACGTCTAGATGTGCGGAAGGGACGAACGAGTGGTAAAGTAGATGGATGTACATTATGCATGATTTTGCGCAGAAGACAAAGCAACGCTATATTCCTGTGTGATTCCAAAGATAAAAGCAACAACAACTTGATCTAAGTTGCGCTCGAAATGAGCTATAATCTCTGGCAGTGAAACGTGCAGCTCGGTTTTGGATCGACTCGAGAAGGTGGATTAGATATGCCTGATGTCGTGACCATGTAGAAGCTGCGAATTCGAACTGGGGTTGCACTAATGTTAGGTGGGCTATCTTTGTGGTGAGGGAAGTAGCGCTGCGAAGGTTACGTTTTAGATACCCGAGAGTGCGCGATGCTTTAGCTGCTATTTTTTCAATGTGGGATGACCATGAACGGCAAGGTGTTAGAAGAATGCCAAGGTACTTGTATGAAGATGTGCGAGCGACGATACTATTGCCAAGTGAGTAACTGAAAATAGAGTAGGATTTTTTGCGAGTAAATGTGAATAGATTGCATTTGTGTTAGTGTTCAGGGTCATTTGCCAATCCAAACGCCAGTTAGTGACACATTGAAGGTCATATTGAAGAGCGATATGATCAGCGGGGGAGCGGATTCGACGGTAGATAGCGCAGTCATCGGCAAATAGTCGAACATTGGAGGGTTGGTGAACGCTCCATGTTAGATGGCAAGTCATTGATGAAAATTCGGAAGAGTAAGGGTCCAAGGACACCCTGAGGCACGCCTGATGCTACGTTACTGGAAGGGGAAGAGTACTGGTCAATGACAGTGGATTGCTTTCGCAAAAGACAAAAAGTTTCTTATCCAAGAAATTGTTAGTTCGTCAAGGTTTAAGCATGAAAGTTTAGAAATGAGGCGACAGTGAGCAACGCGATCAAATGCTGTAGAGAAGTCTATGAATATTTAGTCAGTCTGAGCATTGTCATCCATATTTTGAAAAAGATCCGCAGTGAATTCGATTAGTTGTGTCTCACGTACATAAAAGGCCTTTTCTGAATCCATGCTGTTGTTTAAAAAAGAAGTTATTACATTCTAAGTGGTGAACAACATTAGTAAATATGATGTGTTCGAGTAACTTGCAGGGAACGCTAGTTAGTGATATGGGACAGTAATTACTCACATGGCTCTTGTCACCTGACTTGAAGATGGGTATGATTTTGCTAACTTTCCAATCATTCGGCAGCTCCCCTGTTGACAGTGACTGCTGAAATATATGACTAAGGATTGTACTGGAAGGGACTACTGTATACTTTAGGATTTTTGTGTTAATGCCATCAAATCCGGAACTAGTCGACAATTTGAGATTGTTAATCAAAGTAGCGATTCCAGTGGCTGTTACGGTAATAGGAGTCATATATTGGTAATCTAAGTCTGCCATCTTCGGTATATTGGAATGTCTTCCTTTGTGAACGTGGAAATGAAGTAGTTGTTAAGAACAGATGCGCAGTGCTGTCGCGGTATGGGAAGACCAGTGCAATCCACCAGTGCGGGAGTGCCAGTGCAGTTTGAAGGAGATATCGTTTTCCAGAATTTCTTAGGATTATTTTTTATGAGTGATTGGAGGTCATCTGAAAAGAATTTATGCTTTGCATGACGAAGGGAACAGCAGTAGGCCTTTTCGCAGTCTTTATGTTTATTCCACGAATCTAGCGTGTTGGCACTTTTGGCTGCCCTGTATAAACGTTGCTTTTTGTTTTTAACACATTCAAAGTTTTGTTAAACCATGATTTGGAGCAGTTGGTGCGAAATGATATCTGAGGTATGTATTTATTTGCTAGACCTAGTAGCTGTCCTTTAAAAAGGCACCAATTTTTGTTGACTGATCGTTGTGAAAATGTTGGGATAAATCTAGATGAGAAGCTTTGTAAATCACGGTTAATGGCATTATAGTATGCTCTTTTATAGTCAAATATTCGTTTTGTTGTTAGATTACGCGTGCCTGAAGGTGCGCGAACTGCAAGTTCCAATAACGAGTGGTCATCGAACCCATCAGTGATTGAAATGGCGCTAACGCTTTCAGGTGCTGTTTTTAGAACAAGGTCTAAGACGTTAGAATGCGCGTTGGTTGGAGAACTAGTTGCTCAAAAGAAAAATCAAGGACAAGCTGGACAAAGTCATTACATGCACGCCAATTGCTTCTCAAAATATGCCAATCTGTATGCGGGAAATTAAAATCGCCAAGAATGAATATATCAGATTTAGGGAATTTAGAACAAACAGCAGTAAGGTTCTCACGAAAGTTAGAAACAAAGTTATCAGTGCTGTCAGGAGGCCTGTAACATACTCCGTAAAGTGAATTTGATAGTGTCGATGTTATCAAAGCCACACTATCTCAATAGCGGAGGGGATCGGTACTATAAACGAAATGATGTGTTCCTTTATTGCCAACAAGACGCCACCTCCCCTTCAATTATGTCTGTCTCGGCGAGAAATGACAGTCCTCCGTATCAGGAAAAACTTCACTGTCATTCACGTCGCCACAGAGCCAAGTTTCCGTTAGTGCCCAAATGTCACAGTTAATGTTTTCTAAGTGCGATACGATTTCGGCGCCTTTAGAAATTATACTACGAATTTTAGTAAATGATAAAGCTAGGTACGAAGGGTCAATGTGTGTGTGTTGCGCAGCAAAGGGGTTATCAGAAGTGCATGTTATTGGATTAAGTTCTAGCTATCGCGAAAGTGGCATCACGGTATCGGACTTGGAGTCATACCTTTTAGTGTTATCTAGTCGCAGTTTGTCGAGCGTTTACTTAAACGGCATGCCCCTAGTTTTTGCGAAGGCAATGAGCTTGCGTCGGGCTATGCGCGTTTGGAGGGAAAAGTCTTCGCGAACAGAGAATTCCGTGCCTTTGAATTTATAGCCATTTTCTATTATGCTTTCTTTGGCTTTAAAAATGCAAATCTAACAATTATTGGCCTGTTCTTTTCTCTGTTGAACTGACCAAGGCGGTGTGCGCGTTCTATTTGGGTGGGTACGATGGTGATGCCAAAGTGCTCATTGCACAAGTTCATAATTTATGATTCAGATGATGACCATGATTTGTTTCGATCATCAGAGATGCCAAAGAAGAGTAAATTACACCGCCGAAGTCTATTTTCGGCATCCTCACAACGCATCTCTATTGTTTTAAGCGGCCTCGAGATAGCATGGGATTTTTCAGGAGACTCAGGTGACGAGCTATTGCCAGAACATTTAATAGATACGAGATCGGCCTCAACCACCTGAAGCCTAACGGGTAACTGCTTCAGTTGATTGTCGCAGATGCTTGCCAATTTTTAGGGGCTCGCAGGTCACTTCGAATTTCCTCCTGACCGGTTTCGATACGTTGCAACGATTCCAAAATGGTACCTATAGATATGAATTGTAAAAGTACTGCAAGTTGGGTGAATTGGCAGCTATCCATCTTGAGACCGCAGCGCGCACACGATAAACGAGGACAAAAAGGCGAAGGTGACAGACAGGTGCCGACTCGCAACTCAGTTTATTTTTGGAGGGAAATTACACACATATATATACCCAGTCTGACTAAAGTGAGCATGTGCAAGAGCATGCGGAATAGAAAAATAATAACGACCTTTTGAAAAAAATATATACAAAGAACTTCTACGTATCTTAACAACATCAGGTGGTGCTCAAAGAGGTAAATTATTCGTCAGTTATGGTTATAAATGGCTCACTAATGCACATATCAACACTCTTTTTAATATGGAAGGCCTCGGTTATTTCGCGTGTTAGTTTGTCTCTATGAGTAAACAAAATCATGGTATCAGAATAGACAGGTTTACAATGACAGCTTTTGCAATGGTTGGCTAGGTGTAAGTGGTTGTCTTTGTCGAGTGAGTTTTGATGCTCTTTTAGACGAGTATTAACACACCGGCCGGTCTGGCCTTTGTAAACTTTACCGCAAGTTAGTGGCAACATGTATAATACACCAACTTTGCATTTTACGAGCTTGGAATTTTCTTTTAAGGCACAGACACACTTATTTTTGTTAGTTAGATCAATTTTTTTAGACACCGCTTGACATATTCGTTGCATCTTATCAGGGTCGCTGAAAACAACGTCAACACCAAACCTGCTGCCAACGTTCTTTAGTCCGTGGGAAAAGCGATGGACATAAGGCACGACAGCAATGCATTTTCTCTGCGTGTCATCTCTGCTTCTAGACTGCCTTGGTTCGACAATTTTAATCAACCTAATAATTTTTTCAGCCACTCTACCAATAATGTGATCTGGGAATCCTACCGATTTTAGTCTTGCGATTTGACGTGAAAATCCCAGGTTCATTGTGTGAAAGCACGATTTGAACAAAGGCCCTATTAAGGCACAACACTGCTATTCCACTTTTGACAATTTTTGAATGGCCTGAGCTGTAGTGAAGAATTGGTTTTACTGATCTAGGGTTATACATCCAGCAAGTGTGTTCAGATTGTAGTTGCAGTGTTAGGTCGAGGAATTGCAATTCATTATGTTCTGCTACCTCGTGGGTAAATTTGAGGCCCAATCCACATTCTCGAAAAACTTTCAAAACATTAATAACGCTGCAGCCACGTTCTGCTTTATCATATATAACTACAGAAACATTTACAGTGGCTTACTAGGTATAGTTAAAAAGGTTTTCCGATTTGTCGATGATTATTTAGTTATATATGATAAAGCAGAATGTGGCTAAAAATAAACTGAAAAATAAACTGAGTTGCGAGTCAGCGCCTGTCTGTCACCTTCGCTTTTTTGTCCTCGTTTCTCGTGTGCGCACTGCAGTCTCAGGATGGGTATCTAGATCACCGGGACCAAGATTTGATTCGATATCTCCAGAAAGAAGCAAGCGTACCCGACATATGAACAAGCACAAAAAGTTCTTACAGTGTTTGATAGCAAGTGGCAGCTCGCTGGGGCACGACCCCGCAAAAAGACAGCGATTGCTGCTCTTCAGGCAAGAACAACGATTCAGGTAACTAACCTGGAACAGAGACATTGGTGAACGCTCCACGTCGAAAACGGTGCCGTGCCCGAGCGGGGCGGCGCCGAATGAAGGCTTATAAGCTGCGTATCCCGTGCTGATAGTGGTGGCATGTCGTCTTGATACTCCTGGTTGCCAGCAGCAGGCAGGAATGAATCCCAATTTTGGCGATGGTGGGCATTTCATGGAGCGATTAGTTGCTAGCATGCTGACTGCTTCCTGAGTAGCACGTGATGCGGTAGACATAGGCCAAGCCAGCAGAAGAAGGTGCACCTGGAACAGAAGCATTGGTGAACGCCCCATGTCGAAAACGGTGCCGTGCCCCAGCGGGGCGGCGCCGAATGAAGGCTTATAAGCTGCGTATCCCGTGCTGATAGTGGCGGCAAACGCCCAGGTTAAACAGCTTCGCGGTTAAAACAAAGCTTTATAAACGTGTATGAACGTGCTGTGTGGACTTGAATTTAGCAGTCGTATTTTTCTGCATGCCCAACGACGGAGGTATAGGCAGGCAACAGAATGTGAAGCAGGTAAAAGAGTGATTATGGTGTTTACATTGCCTTCATTTTTCTTTTTTCTTTTATATCTGAGTCGTCCTGAGAATAAAAGTGAGACGGAAGGAAAGGTGTGGCTGAGGGGTGGGCGGGGCGTCTGAGTTTAGGCTCGCAGGTTGCTTAGATTCCGGAAAGTGCACTCTCATAACAGCAGCAATACGATTATGAATTCCACACGTGGGAATAATGAGTGTACGAAGAAGCAAAAATAAATAGATTGCTTTTATGTTCTAACCCCCCTGATGTCCGCTGACCAGCAGTGCTTCATATATAAGTTTTTGAGGGCGTCGACCAGTTATGGGGATTACTTGGCCCTGTTCACGATGTTCTTCTCCAACACAAAATCACTGGCGCACGTTGGCGAAGCAGTTTCTTTCAAGCAGTTCCTCACGACCTCATTTCCCGCAACTATAAAGTGGGTGCCAGTTCTTCCAATACACTAGGCAAAAAATTTACTGTTCCCGAATCATGCATATAGAGTATTAGAACTGCTGTCTTAATCTTTTACGGCAAAAGCAGTAAAGAACCTACACACTAAACTTTCGCGCACACCTGAACCATATAACGTTCCCCCTATTTTTTTCCAAATCTGAACTTGGCCCCATATTCAATTTTTCCAGGGTGCAAGGAATCATTGCATATAACGAGCGTGTAGCACTTTCGAGCACCTGAGTAACTAATTTACTGCAATAGCCGAATAAACCCATGGAATTTAAACTTGGCACACACATTATCTATAATAAGCCAGCTACCGCGATGTAATTTTAACTTGGTACACATGTTATAGTTATCCCAGGACAGCGGGAAAACCATACGCGCCATTCGTAAAACTCGCTTGTAAGGCTCCGGACCTCCTGTATAACTAATTTACTACAAACTTTCAGTTAACCTGCACATAATAAAACTTGACTGCACAGTAAGCTAGGGGCTACATTTAGGCTACCCGCTGTAGTTGCTCAGTGGCTATGGTGTTGGGCTGCTGACCACGAGGTCGCGGGATTGAATCCCGGCCACGGCGGCTGCATTTCAATGGGGGCGAAATGCGAAAACACCCGTGTACTTAGATTTAGGTGCACGTTAAAGAACCCCAGGTGGTCCAAATTTCCGGAGTCCCCCCCTACGGCGTGCCCCAGAATCAGATCGTGGTTTTGGCACGTTTGGCAGTTTTGTGTCTTCTTTCTTTTTTCGCCTCAGTGATTCCTTCAGGTGATAGTCGGCGTTCGTGTTGTCCACTTCTCTTGTGTCCGTGTCCGCACGCCTTACCCTTTCGGTGCCACATTTGATTCCCCCATGACACTGGCAACAATATATATTACTGCTGTATAACGTTTTCGAGTATACTAGCACAATGAGTCTACTGCAAAGGCCAATAATTACCCCACAAACTTTAAACTTTTCACGCACATCAGCCGTATTCAACTCTCACCCCCTATTCTCAGCAAGTTTGAAGTCGGTGCCGGTAGTAATTCTCACAGGACAGCGGACTAACATCCTACATAGTTCATGAAACATACTTATAATTATCTGGCATGCTTCCATAAGTAATTTACTGCAAAGGCCTTATGGAAGCATGTCAACTTAATATTTGATGGCAAATTATTCACTCTATTTCTTATACATATAGAGTAGGTGCCGCGTTCAGTTCACCGAGGTTACCGGGGAAACGTTCTACGCACTTCGCATTGTATGGAAAGCTTTAAAATTTCGCCGAATCTCACTCATAAAATTATTCCCATCCTCTCGAAATTTGAAGTCGTTGTTATATTTCAGTTTCCGAGGTGACTTGGCGAAAATTCCTACGCGTTTCATGTATCGCCTCTAAGCAGGAGAAAACGAGGGTTAAGAAAAATTCATCTAGCCGCTAATTAACGAACACACTTCCATCTATGCCCGCACATCATCCATAACATGCCTCCCATTTCCTCCAAATTTCAACTCGGTGCATAATATAGTTCAATCAGAAGACCGACAAAACAGGCATATAACGTTTTCCAGCGCTTCTAGTCATATTAAAAGCGTCGCTGTAAAATCCCAAAGCTTGCGGGATTGGCCTATAGTGCACTGCGTGCGGGAGTGATCGATCAAGAAACACTAGGTAGTTTTAGCGTGTCCGGTAAGGCTGGTTAACGCAAGCGGACAGGGCGTTTTACCGGATCAGGGGAGGCGCAAACCTGAACGGACTGCACGGTGAAGCCACCGGGTGGCGCAGGGGTCAACCAGACAAAATCAGCTAATATTGCGGTAACCAAGTGCGTTTTGCTTCGCTGCTGGTGTAAATTTTCGGCAACAACAGGATTACACCGCTGCCGAAAATTTACACCAGTAGCGAAGTAGAATACACTTGGTTACTGCAATATTATCTCTGTGTTTGTCTGGTAAATTAACATTATTTTGGTAAAAGCAAAGCCCGCGAGTCACGTGCGCGTCGCATGCTGGACACGTTCCCTGGCTTAATATACAGATGTCCAATGTCCTCTTCTGTTTTAAAAGATGTCTTCTGGAGTTTTGCGTCCCAATACCACGATATGATTAGGAGGCACACCGTAGTGGGGGACTCTGGATTAATTCTGACCACCTGGGGTTCTTTAGCGTGCGCCTAGTGAACGGTACACGGCCCGTTTCTCATTTCGCCCCCCCCCCCCCCCCCCCATCCCCCAAATGCGGCCCCCCGCGGACGGGATCTGATCTCGCGCACTCGGGCTTAGCAGCGCAACGCCGAAGTCACTATACGACGACGACGGGCTCCATTTCTTTTTTTTTTTTTTTCGTTTTTTTAATTCAATAAGCTCCTCTGCTTGAATATCTCACACAACGCATTAACACCTTCTATAATTATCAGGATGAGTTCCTCGTTTACAAATTGTTTGTTAGCTGGTTGCTGAGCACTTCGGCACGCTTGTTGACACTGGTAGACTGGGAAAATATTTTTAGGGACAGAGCGCTCAAAACGCTAATCCTGGTCTTTGTCTCGATGTTCGCCTAGATAGCAAGGGACATTTGCATATCACGAATAAACCTTGTTAGAGGCCTCAAAACAAATACCGAGCAGACATGAACAATAGAGGACCAAAATGAAGATGAGAGCACCACACAGATGTTTGTTGTCTTTATCGTAGGTACGTGGCCTGCTTTTACAATTAAAAAGGAGAAACAGACTCAGTGGCACACATCACCGTGGTGGCTACAAGTAGTATGTCACTTGGTTAACCCTATACCACATGATTTTTCACGACATCTTTTGATGCACGGGAAAAATTACTTAGGAGGAACAATAACAGCACGCTCCGCACTGATGAGTGTGCTATCAGGCCCGAAACACATGAGCAATACCGGAAGTCTCTTGTTAAGCGCACGCGAAATCAGAACAATTTATTCTCAAGCCTGTTAATTCACTCTGAACTTAGCAATAGTCGGAAGTAGCTTTGTGCCATGTCTCACACAGCTTCATGTAGCTTTACAAATGAATTCACCCCATTTGCATAGCACCACCAGGAATCTAAAACAGTTTCTCCTATAAAATACAACTATACTTCGGTAAACTAACAAGGTAAAACTATTTTATTACACTGCTTTGGTTTGAGATCTAACAATTATAGAACTGAGTCTGGAAAATAATTATCTTCCGGCGAAGGACGGCCGAAGAAAAGTAGCAACTATAACACTTTGGCGCTGCGACTGACTGGCCAGCTACCCTCAGGACTACAGCATGCTGAACTTTTTTTTTCTTCTTTATTTTATATTTTTATTGGATGCTTTGTTCCAGGAATTCAGACCGCCGAAGTTTCGCCTCTTTTGCTCGCTTGCGTGTGGGCCGTTCTTGGTTGTAGTGTATGACTTCTGCGTATTTTCGCGTCTCTAAATTAAAAAAAGAAAAAAAAGAACGATCGAACGATCGTAAAATTGCTGCGAGAGCCTTTCTCCATGGTGTTTATTATATGAATAGTAAAAGAAAAATTGAATAAAAATAAAAGCTGGAGTTAGTTTACTCAATCAACACTCCTAATAATGAAGTTACCTTTATGTCATTCATTTTCTAATATATTTATTTCGCTATTATACTTTCATTTATTTCTTGTTGCGTAATATAGAGAAGTGGAGCAGCCGGGGAACTCCTTACCTCAATCTTTCAACAACAGCGCCTCTGTATAACAGAAAAGAACAGAACAGAAAACAATGGTACCCATTCGACTTTCACCGCGATTAATTTAAATCTGATTAGAAATTCACTCTACCGCAACGCAAGTATTCAATCATATATAGAATACGAGAACAATGCACGTGCGCAAATGTGCATTGAGCTTCAATGCACAGTTTAGCAGTGCATACTTTTTTTTTCTTTCCTTTTTTTAATTGGTAACGAAATTAAAAAAAAGTCGAAGTCCTTGCATCCTTTGAAGAGGGAAGTCCAGCAAAGCTGGTGCTCAAGGGGGGATTTGCTATGTTGGGGTTTAGCTATATTGGCGATTTGCTACGTTGAATTTGGCTACAAAATGGTAAACCGGCCCCTTCGCTACGTACTCGGCAAAGAGGCTTCGGTGCCGGCTCCGAGTAGCACAATGGTTGAAATCTTAATTAGTTAAAAACTGTATTAATGATTTTTTGTTAATTAGTCGATGATGCATTTAAATTTTTGTCATGCAAGTAATGTCCGCCTCCTTGAGTAGTCCAGCTCACGGACAAGAATTGAGCTATCTGCCACAGACAATCAAAACAAAAATAATTATTTGCTGAAACACCCGGTATGTGGCGTGAGCCAATTAGTTTAAAAATAAATTAGCGGAAATTTGCTGGTTCGTCGATTATGTATTTTGATTTCTCTCTTAGAGTAATACAAGGCAATGAATAAATTTCTGCTAAATGCTACATACTGTTTTTAAAATCTTTCGTAAAATATTATAGAAAGAGAACTATGCAAAAAAGAAGGGCCTGTATATATATGCGAAATAATTTCGTGTTATACAGCTCTACCCCTTTTCCACTGTTTATATGAATTGCCCGGAACCACTTCTTTTCAATGACCCTCGCTTCCTGGGTAACCTGTCAACTCCTTTACTTTGCATTGTATACATCGGCCATTTCCTGGTTTATTGTTATATGACTCAGCGTGTGCAGTACCTTTTTTTTTTCTTTTTTAGCTGCGGGCAGCCAGCGCGATGCGGCTCCGGGCTCCTCGCTGTCGAAGCGCGTTGGCTGCCCGCTGCTGGGCAACGTAAGCAGAACGTCGCCTCGAGGGGCGCGGCTTTGCGCTCGCTGCAATTTGTGATAACTCAAAAGGAAGCTCTTTTCGAAGCGAGATCAGGATGCCTTAGAACGCGTAGTTATAAAGCGAGGTACACCAAGGACGAAGATGCATGTGCTTGCTCCGGTAAAGCTAGGGAAACGATGGAACATATTTTATTAGAATGTGGAGACCCAGCTGTCCAGTTAGGCCCCTCTGGCCTTCTTGAAGCACTTCGGTTCAGGGATAATAAGGGGAAAGTAAACATGTCTCCAACAGAGATTAGTAAAAGGCGATTGGAGGTCTGGTGGCAGAAAAGAAGGGAAACCACAAACAACGGAAGCGTACAACAACAAAGTTGCCAATAGTGGTTCAGAAAGTTTGGTGCTGGGAATTATTTTTCTCTGCTTTTATAGATAGGTAGGACTTTAGGCAAACTAAGAGCATGAGCTTGGTGGCGAAACCCACCGCTGCGTTTCAAAGGGGATGATCATAGCAACCATCCGTTCATCCATGCAGCCTCCCAGTTTCGGTTTCGCGCACTCTGATAGCCAAAATTCTTCGTGCTACAGTGCCCCGAGTAATCGCATTTTACGGATATACAAAAATTGATATGGCTTGTACGGAGAGCTCGCTTTGATTTCCCAATTACAAAGAGCCCGCTGAAACTTAAAGTATAAAAGTTCATTTATGAATTTTTGTTAATTAGCGACTAATTACCGCGTATTACCCGTAGCGCCGTGGTCGCCACCACTGACGGCATGTCTCCGAAGGAACCTTTCTTTTATTTCGAAACAGCCACTTTTAAATATTACTTAAAGTCTTGATGAAAATACACGGTATAATGGACGATAAAAGATACGCAGAATGCACTGTCACTCTTTGCAAGCGGAGAACGCATCAACACAGCATCGCTCACCATGCACAGGCGCTCTTGCTGTCTGCAGAAAGTACAGACGAGATGGTGAGCCGAACCCACAGTTAGCCCTGTCAGGCGCCAATAATTGTTTTGTCTAAAACTTAATTTCATCAGATTTCTTACGTCAACAGAGTCATGGAAAGCTTACAGCTGCAGAATAGAATTATACTTTAAGTTCTTTAGAGAATTATATCAACTTTACAGAATGTGGACTCCATGAGAGAGCTACCTTTAGTCCATGAGAAAACTCACTACAGGAACATCAGATATGAGAACGTCTACTATTTCATGCCTATAGCAGACTTAAAAGCACCAATCCAACTTCTTGAAAATTATGCCTGGTGCAACACATTGTGAAAAACCCGTTGCACACAACGACATGAATACCCACCCTTCTACCTTCAGTCGTTTTACTGAAACATTTTGCACTGTTTTACTGAAATATTTGGCAGTGTAAGTTACTTGTTCCCTTCTCTGACAAAAAAAAAAAAAAGCAGGTGTCGTCCAAGCGCCGCGCCGTTGAGCGATCGAGCATGTACATGAAAGTTTCGTCACCTCCTCAAACGAAGCTCCACAAATCACGCGCGTAACGACGAGCATTTACCGTTGAAATTTTATCATTACTTGCGTATATACGGAAACGCGATCCATAAATGGACAGCTAAGAATGCCAGCGCATTTCAATTTATTGTTCGACCGCAATTTTCTAAACTTTCTTTTTTTAAGTTTGACAACGAATTGCACTCGGTTGGTATTACATGTAATGTTAGATATGTAACCATAAGTAGCTGAGGTTATAACACAGACACTTCGAGGCACTATGAGCTGACTGCATATATATATATATATATATATACATACATACATACATACATACATACATACATACATACATACTTGGGAGCCGGAGATGACGTATTTCTGTAAAGGGTAGGAGTGCCTGCGACGAGGAGAATCTAGATCGGTTTATTGACGTTCACGGCTATGAGTCATGTTTGCACAAGGTTCTGACGTATTCAATATCAGGCTGTAAGATGTCAATATCATTAGCACTGTTGATGAGAGGTTAGACACAGAGTAGTCAGTGAATGGGCAAGATTTGGAGAGGTATGAGCTGACAACTAATAAATATCAATTGTAAAGAATTCCGGAAACTTTACAGGGTCTTCTGGGAGAGATGTTGTGCGATAGTATTTTGGGGGGCATTCTATTATTGGATGACCTCCTACCCGACATTCGCATTGAATGAAGCCTCTGGTTTGGAAGAATCTTGTTTTGATCTAGTTGGTCATTCTCTGCTTTAGCAAGACGAGGAGTCGTTCATTGTTCTGTTGTCGCCTATTAGAAACGACGAATCACCAATGCCGGAGTGACTTGCAAGGGAGCCGCGCGCTGCTCGGGCATTTTGGCAGCTCGACGCTCGTGTGCTGCTCTAGCGGGGCGACGCCATCTTCCCCTCGTTGTAACGACGACATCCTCTCCAAACAACACCGCCTTCTTGCGAGGCAAATCACACAACGAACCACTTATACAGTGAGCGCAGAGGTAATGTATTCGGCGAGGAGCCGGCACAACCTACCTATTCAAGGTAACAGTACAATCGGCACGTATGCCCGGTGTAACGCGGCCGTGCGATTAAATCATTAAGTGTGCCTCCTCCGGTCCTCCTTCCCGACCACGGCGCGCGGTGGCACTGTCACGTAATGCTGACCTAATCTCCAGCACCAGCCTCCTGATCTACGGCACCGGGCTCCTCCTCGCCCCTTGACATATTCTCCTTCTCTTTGTTTCTACGTACCCGCCGTGGTTGCTCAGTGGCTATGGTGTTGGGCTGCTGAGCACGAGGTCGCGGGATCGAATCCCGGCCGCGGCGACCGCATTTCGATGGGGGCGAAATGCGAAAACACCCGTGTACTTAGATTTAGGTGCACGTTAAAGAACCCCAGGTGGTCCAAATTTCCGGAGTCCCCCACTACGGCGTGCCTCATAATCAGAACTGGTTTTGGCACGTAAAACCCCATAATTCATTCATTCATTTGTTTCTACGTCTTGAGTCGAGCTTCCTTACGGGCTTCAGAAAATAGCGCCTCTTCCTCTCCACAATCACTCTCTATTTCCACTGCGCTTCCACCAGTTTCCCCGACGAGCCACCAGGCCTAGCACCCTTGAATGATCGGTATAATGCAATCACAATAAAAAGTAGCAGGCTAAGAACAATACCAACAGGTGCTCCTGAATCAACACGGGCCAGTGATGAGGAATGTTTACTAGCGTGCAACAACTATTGGGGTTGGTCAAGAAGCTAACGTAACAGCTCAAGAACTAGGGGCTTAGGTGTGACTGTGAGACTGAGTTTTAAGGCATGTCGTTGATTTTTTAAAGAGGCGGAGAGTACTATCATAAGAAATCGGAACATAATATTCAGCTAATTGACGGCAATTCAATAATTATCTTCTAGATAATTACTTTAGGCACATATTGCAACTCATGAATCGTAGAAGTTGAGTTTGCAAGACATACCCACTTGAATTGAATCTCTAGAATGACACCGTTGTCGATACATTATTGCCCAAAGTGTGCGACGAAATACATGGGCGTTCCAGTCCCTTTTGAGCTTCAGTTGAGAAAATATATCATAAGAAGCCAACAAACAATGACACCAAGGACAACATAGGGGAAATAACTTGTACTTACCAATTGAATTAAAGACATGATAAATTAATGGAAATGAAAGTGGATGAAAAAACAACTTGCCGCAGGTGGGGAACGATCTCACGTCTTCGCATTACGCGTCCGATGCTCTTACCAATTGAGCTACCGTGGCGCCATTTTCCTATCCACTTTCTGGGGTATTTATGTTTTACTACTATATAACTAACCCTGGGAGTGTTAGTCAGCGCCACCACTCACAAACCTTGGCGGCGGATCTGGAACATCCTTTGTACCGCAGGCGTAACGAGTACGGGATCTTTTTGGGTGAAGGCAACTGGTCAATAAGCCCACACATGCTACCTGGAGGAGTCAATGTTTCCGGATTCGATACCCTCGTTATGTAAGGAACGAGAAGAAAGGGAACCGAGGGGCCTGATTTTTATTATTCATATCAAAAGAAGCCAACAAACAATGACATCAAGGACAACATAGGGGAAGTTACTTGTACTTACTAATTGAATTAAAGAAATGATAAATTAATGCTAACGAAAGTGGATGAAAAAGCAACTTGCCGCAGGTGGCGAACGATCCCACGTCTTCGCATTACGCGTGTGATGCTCTTACCAATTGAGCTACCGCGGCGCTGTTTTCCCATCCACTTTCTGGATAAAATAGTGTTTTATTAAAAAAAGTACGTGGAACCACAGTGCATTTTTAGGACGAGTTTGATGGCACATATCTCCAAACTGTTGTAATTCTGGAAATTCATTCCAAATGGATACGCCTTGCAAGCTCACCAGCTACAATTCGTGAATTGCAATATATGCCGTAAAGTAATTAATTAAGCAGTTAATTAGTAATTTTTCTTAAAATCTTGAACGTGTGTTTTGATTTCTTGTGGAAGTAATATCCCCCTCTCTAAATATCCCAGCTCAATGACTAGAATGATGTAATCTGTAACAGGCAAGTTTTAAAAAATTCCGAGAAACTTAAAAATGAGCACCCCGTATTTATATCCACGTGGGGTGCTCCTAAATGATTAAGAAAAATTGTCACAGGGCATGCCTTTACGAAGACCATGGTGACTATGGTGAAAAAACAGATTTAAAAAATATGCGACATGAGAGTAGATAATATACTCGTGTAGTATTAGCTAAAATTGGTGAGAAAACCAGGGAGGTGTTTCCTGCATTACAATTGAGCTGCATTCTGCAATCGGCCGACATCGAAATCCCGTCACGCGAAAGGGTAACTTGTGCTTGCTTACCACCGGCGCTTTTTCTAACTTCATTTCATTTGAAAAACAGAAGGGTGGCGAAACGGCGCGATAAATTACGTGCTTTGTTCGTCCTTTTGCAAACTTCTTGACAGAGTTCACCAGCACAATCTTCCCATGAGATGTGTAATGTGTGCTACAATCTAAGCACTGTTAACTAGTGCTATTCTGTAATGCAACCTCATTATTTGATAGCAAACGTGGTCTTAGATTGTCCCACAATGTCGGTGAAGGAAGCCAAAGCAGGCTTGAGTTCTGGTTTCATGGAGGGAGTGCCGATGGGACAGGGAGTGACTAAGGGTGCCGACGCCCTTTAGCGAAACATGCCACGAAAACTCCTGTCAGTGTATCTGGAAACTTAAAAACCAAAATCAATAATTCGCCAAACGGCGAATGCAACGAGAGAATGTCATTCCCTAAAGTCTATAGAGAGGAGAATGTATTGAGGAAACGCAGAGATGTCTGCCTGAAACAACAGTTATGTAGCCTGTTACTCTGCTCAGATGGAAGGGTTATACTCTGCTCAGATGGAACGTCTAAAGAGATCTTAAGTTAAGGTCTGTATGAACGACGTTTCGAATGACAATTGTCGGCTTAATTTATCAGATTTAGTGTACAATATTTTTCTGCGCATAAATTTAGCTTATAATTTAGTTTGATAAAAATATAAGCCTGGAGAAGTAGACCACAGAAACGCCTGTTACCATGAAAACGTTTAAAATGAACCGAAGTGGCTAGCAAGTGTATTTATTGTCCGATCGGGTCGGTCAGGTCGGCGCTCTCACCCGATTGGTCAATCCAGCTAACTGGCTGAGGAAGATGAAGACGCTCGGACATCGACAACGGTGATACAGAAGTTAGGCAATTCATTCGCCACCTTCCGTTTCCTAAATATAGAACTGCGATTAGCATTCTCAACCTACTAACGCCATTTTAGTGCGCTGATATCTAACCGCTATCACCTCGAGTCTATATTAAAAAAATCTTTAAAATCTCGCAACTGACCCTTCATAGACAGCGAAGCTGTATAAGTGAGTTCTCAGACCTTTCGGGCCTACTATAGGGGCAGTTTGCTGGCTCACAACGTCGCCCGAACGCAGCAGCAACGTGGCCGCAACTGCATATGACGGCTCCCTCATCGGCTGCTTGGAGCAACACGGCGGCTGCTTTCACCGCCGCACACTAAGAACCGCAAGCTGCGGACGTGCTCGAACCCTCGAGCAACTTCAGCTGTTTCGAGCACGATCGTAGCGGGCTGTTCCTTCAGGGTGGACTTTTACGCAGGCTGCGTTGCGGCACTAAGGCGTCATATATTACCGCATCTACCGCATAAACCCCTGGCTCACCTCTAAAAACCCGCTTCTAGTCCGACGTTATCGGCGCGCGGGTGAGCGTCGCTTGCGGCCAGTCACGCGACGCCGTTCGCGCTGCGCCAGCCTAAATGTCATTCCCTCTATATACTTCGATCCGCGTGCCGCCGGCTGCTATCTTCGCAGCACGCGCTGAACGATCCCAACCCGCGCACCGCTTTGAACGGCTGTCTGTGACCGTCGGCGAAGCGGCGTGGGCGCCTTTCTTTCTTCGCGCGCAATGCATTGTGGGTCGGCGCAGCCGGCGCGACCAACGCACGGATTGAGCAAGAGCCATCTGAACGTCGGGCATGTCGAAGAGCGTTGGCTGCGTCCGGTTACGTTGGCGGCGCCAGCGCGTCTAACTATAGACCGCTTTATTGAGGGCGCCGCCATTTTGCGAGCACAGCGCCGTCTATCGTCCAGGGCCATGCTGGTTTGTGGAATCGCGCGTGAGGGTGCACGGCGATTGTGCTGTTGGCGACGAGTGGCAAGTTTTTGCGCTTTCCTGATAGGTGTCAACGAGTTTCTGGGATTGGGAAACTATTTAGCGTGTGGTTACTAAGCTTTGAGCTTCGATATAGCCGCATTATCGAACGGCGACGGGGCTAGAGGCGCGGCCACAGCTCTGCCCACGATGGAAATTGGAGGCGAGTGAAGTATGAACATTGTCTATACGTAACATACGTGCAACGTGTTATTATTCTACATCTATAGCTTTGGAATCTAATAAGGTATCACTCAGGTGACCACAATCAAAGGTGTCTCCGTGTACCATGCCGTGTGCCGCACCAGCGTACGTCACAGTACAGGTAACTGCGAAGCTCCCAGGAAGCATGATTTGCTAGCCTTTGTGCTCCTAAAATTTTCGCGGTACAACGTTCTAAGCGTTGTAAATTTACCTGATACCCTGGAATCAAGCTTCACAAAATAAAGAACTGCAACATAACTCGCCCGGAAGGGCCATTAACATGGATAAAATGGCCTGATGACAGCTGCCGCGAATATGACAAAAACAACCAGACGAACGCGACGCACTCTAAGGTCTCGAGTGGTGCCTGAGCAAGGGCACCTCGCATACTCGAGAGAGCTGAAAACCGAACAACTATTTGCGACAACACTTTATTTTATGAAGTAATACAGCGTGCGATGCGCGGCGTCGGCCAGACAGCTTTCCGGCGCAATTCGGAAGCACGGGAGAGCCCGTTGAACTAGGGGCAGCCGGCACACGGTTGGCATGCCTTTGTATAGAAAACGAAAAATAACACACCTTCATTTTCTTACTTGGCACGTACTGCTTTCATGATACGTCCTAGGTCAACTTCCACCAGAAGGTTAGTTAGTTGCCAAGCATGATCATCTTAAAACACATTTGATTATAATAACTTTAATGTGCGCGCACGAAGAAATAGTTGACTTCCGCGATTCGCAATCGTTGACCGAATCGAATGCATACCTTTCGTTCGTATCCTAGTTTGATCATTGGTAACGATTTCGTCACCGTGCATTCATTGGAAACAAAATCTTCTCAACATACACTTGACGAAGCTGATGGCGTCAAGTCTTCTGTTCATGCTGGCAATCCAAAGCGGACGCCTGTCTCCAACCGCAACGGCGGAGTCCACGTAGTCGCCGCGGCGGAAGAAGCACTTCCGAAAGTTACTTTTGCAGCCGAATACAGCACAGTGGTAGCCCATTGGCACTGAGTCAGCTTACACCTCAGAAACCACACACAGAACACGTTAGAATCGCACTAATCAGCAATGACACCGATATTGTTCCAAGCTGCCGATGGGAGAAACGATGAACCGCACATACCAGTGGGAGAAGGAGGTCGGCGCGGCGCGCTGGTTGGAGGCTACGTTCCTCCTCGCCGATAAAACGGTCTATAGATGCTGTTGTTCTCGCCAACGTGACGTAGTGTGTGTGCGCGCTCACGCTACGTCGGGCTATATCCGCGCCTTAACGTGTAGCCGGTATAACGCGATGTGATAAATTACCGATTGCGGGTTAAAAAAGCCTAGCATATAAGTTCTTGTTCACCTGAGTGAGGTATACACAAGTGAACTTTCCTTTTACAATCATTGATCATTATGTTTCAAAGCAAATTCGGGGCACCGGCAAACGCTGTGTGGCGCATACATTTGATATCAACCACACAGCCTCATGGCGCAGCACAAAAACCATTGTAGAACTCTCCTTAGCAGCCTTCACTGTAACAATGTCTAACGGTTGTTTTCGAAACTGGTTCCATCAGCACAGCAGCCCGATGCTCTGCCCCATAGAGTTTCTCACTATATTACCTAGAGGGAAAACTGGCGCTGCTGCGCTGTGGTATCCATGGGAATGCCAGTATATTGTGACTTCGGATTGGCACCGTTCTTAGAGAGCCAGAACGCCTTGAAGACGCGCCTGGCTAGCCCCGTTCCGTCTGTCACAATGATTCATTTCTGCTAAAACAGCACGTAAGAAACTGCTTTAGCTTTATTAGTACACAAAATGTGTTTTCTTTAATTCTGAGAACTTACTATTGGATGCACAACTATATGAAACGTACAAAGTATCAGCTGGCCGCTAAAGTTGGAGGGACAGACGACAAGATTATTGCTCGCTTTGGAACAACTTGTAGTCTGTTCTTGCTTTTCTTCGCTTGATTCTGCATTGTAGGTGAGTAAACTTTATTGAGAGATATAATATGGCTGAACGAAAGCCTTTTATGTAGATTTTACTTTAAGAACGCATTATTGTGTAGCCATATCCGCGCTTTAGACGAAGGCTCGTTCAACACCAGCCAACACAAGCCTCGCAGACATATATCCCATCATTCCCATGAGGGCACGGCGCCCTTTAAAAAACTCGCATAGACGGTGGCGCCAGTTTACCCTCTAGGTGTTATAGTGAGAAACTCTGCTGCTCTGCTCATTATACCATGGATGCAATTTTTTATCTTATTACTGCAGAGAAGAAAGGCAGTAGGGCCGCGATATTGTAGCGATACCTTTTCCCGATGCTAATGCCTTTCGGCGCTTTCCGCGTTCGTGAGTGGTCAAAGCCACGTTCCGTCCCAGGTGTAGCGTCGCTACAAAATCGCGGCCCAGTCTTGGCAACCGATATGGTTCAGGTACACCTATACTTAATAGTTAGGCAGTCAAATACATGAATCTAACGAATATATTCCTTGAGGCTGCTGCCCTTGAACCACACTGCGTAGATTGAATCCAGACGCCCCCCCCCCCCCCCCCGCCCTCAATAAATAAATGAATAAATAAATAAATAAATAAATAAAATAAGAAACTATTTGTTTGATTGCGCGCTTTTGCATGCATATCACACAAACTATTTTTCCAGCATCTATGTAGGCGAATTAGTAAGAACATGTGATAGGGTGGATTCCCTATCCCTATCACATGTGAACATGTGATAGGGATAGGGAATCTTTAAAAGGAACAAATCGAGTTGAAAAGAGTGTCAAATTAACATGTTATTTCAGGATTTTCTGAAGGACATCTCTGAAAAGATAGTATCCGTGCAGTCTGTGAAGCAGTGTTCTACAGCATCTTCCCGTGGACATAAACTACAATTTGGTGACATGGCACAAAACCTCTCGTCTGCAACCGCGTCTCAACTGCAGGGAGGCTTGCTTTGTGCAGTTTAAAACAATTCAATGCCTTGCGGCAAGTACGTCCTATCGACCAAAATAGTTTATGGACCAAGGGATCTGACAAAAAGTTGAATATCTCCCCAGCCTTAAAACGCAGCCTGGTGTTCCCATTTCCAGCCTCTACTGGTATATGCAAACACCATTGTGGAGTACGGTTTTACTGGCTACATTAAAGGTGTTGAGACTCGGGTAGCGTTTAGGCCGGTGATCCTTCAGCCAGAGGGATGAGTACGTCCGGGAGTAATAGCGAGAGAAAAAGTGGGTTTATTTTACAGTATTTACAGTGGCTCCAAATATGGAAGCCCACTCCATGGGAGAGCCCTTTGAAAGTCTCAGCTCACTACATGTCTGAGCACATATCAGAACACGTCAGGACACACCACTGCACGCAAGGTGTCTCCTTATAAAACATCGGTCTTCCCTAGTTGACCCGGCTAGGGAATCAGATGACCTCGATGCGACCAATCAGAGGGGTCGTATTGTTCACCGAACTCCGCCGCTAATGTTTCACCTTCGAAGCAAGGACGAGGCAATCCGGAAACAGGGGGTTGACACTCCTGTTGCTTCTTGTGTGAGCTTCTTTGTCCGAACGTCACTGCCGCTGTCGGGCCGCGTCGCCAGGTAGGCGGCCGCTGATGAAGGGGGGTGGAATCGGGGGAAGCACCCAAAGAATGCGCACTGCCGAGTTGGGGCGCTTGTTTGCCCGTCTCGTCGGTGTCGGGGACTGTCGCCGTCTGGGCGACGCTCATGAAAGGGCCTGCCTCGATGGGAAACAATCAAAGAATGCGCCCGGCCGATTCGGGACACAACAGACTCCTCCCCCGCCGGAAGATCCGACCTGAGGGTGACCAGCTGTCAGGTTGCCCGAAGCGTCGGTGGTCTGTCTAGAGCTCGGGGTTTCTTCTTGAAATGATGGCTGATGACACACTCGAGCATGAGGTCCCAGCATTAACCTCGTTGTGGCCTTCTCCCTGGGAATACGCAAGCACACACACGAACCACAGGGCACAGGAAAGCGTCTTGCTCGCACCTGAGAGCCATCGGGTCTAGCGAACAAATCAACGCACCTGCCCTTATCTATAATAGCACCTAAGCAGCCATCAAATCACTAAACTTTCGCTGAAGCCCACAGTTTTGAGATAAGACCAGGATTCACAACTTTCTCGCAACCTCCGACACTTAAGAGTCATTCCCAGTGACAAAGCACCACATAGCGCTCAAGCACTATGTGGTGCTTCAATTCACCAGGCTTCGCTTGACCCAATAATTTGGACCCAAAATGTGGTGCCGCCAAAGCGAGCTCTCATGAACCTCTGAGTTCACCAAAACCCGATCGTCGTGCTGCAGAGAGCGAAGGTAGAATACTCGAAAATGCTCTAAATAAATGATAAATGAAATATCATACGCAGCACAAACGCTATGAACAGTTTTACATCCGTTGGCATCGCACATACTATAGTGCGATTGCGAGCCACATTTGCATCATGGATGTACTGTCAAAGTCGCTTTAACTTTGCTGAAAAACTCACATGTAATACGTGCGAATCATGCACTAACAATTTCTTCCTCTTGTCCATATAGGACATACACTAAAGAAACAACAAAAAAAATCTTGCGTAAATTACACGCTAACACTACAAGACTTGCGAACATTTCTAAAAAGTGAAGTGATAATCAAGCGTGCCACTGCAGGCTTCAACTAATAGCCTGAACTTGACACTGCAAGCGTATCTCACATACAAAAATAAAGACCATCTGCTTAAAAAAGAAAGAGCGATACGCCGAAAAATGTTTCAATAATTTAAACGCGCGCAAACCATCTCTTTCGGAATATTGCTGAGTTTCTAAAATAAACAAACTAAACAAAGCTCAAAACTTGCCTATCGAGACGATCTGTATTCCGGAGATCTTAAAACGTATAACCAAACACTAAAAATGAAGGAACAAACAAACAAAATGATGTTCCACAAAAGCTGCGTCGTTTTTCATTCTGCGTAGCTTATGGTGGCGCCGCATCTTTAAGCCGTACTCGACGCGGGCGCGGTCTGAGGGCTCTTCGTGTTAACGAGAGAACACAAAGGACACATAGGCCATTCTCCACGCTGGCGACCGCTGCCACTTTACATGTAGGCAACATGCCTTCTGGACATCGGACTGCGATTTTACTGCAGCGTATGGCCAATTCGCGTCGGCTTACCGACTCGCTCTCCTGTGTCACGTCTAGCAAGCCTCGAAAAGAACCCAAAGAGGGGGAACATAATTGCCCCCGCCGCGCCACCTTCGCTTTTGTCCACTTGCGCGCCGATCGGGCTTTTCGTTCTCGTGCGGTGGTTCGGACGCGCCCTGTCTGGAAACATTCCAAGGAATAAACGCGCCGTTCTAACTCTTTGGGCGCGTTAAGGACAGTTACCACACCTGAATCTTCGCTGAAACTCTCTTTTTCGCGACGTGCGTCACGCCGATTCCCAATCTCAGCAAACACCTAAGGTTGGGATTTGCCCTCCATCGCTTTTTTACAGTCTCTGGCTGGAACCTCACCTTCGTGCATTTACCCCTGTCTCCTTGGGGCTTCGAACGTTTGATTCTAAGCGCCTCGACCGCGTCTGCCTTTCTCGTCTTGCGCCTATGCCTTTTCTTCAGCATCTGCTCTCTCCTATTCGAAAAGGAATAGGCGACTTTCTGTGGCAGGCTGGATGAAATTTCCGAGTCCGTACACATATGGCCTGAAGGGCACTTCGTTTCTGAAGCGGGAAAACCGCTGTTCTCTTCAGCAGCTGCCTTCCCCTCGCTTCCCGTACTGTCACGCTTGACTCGTCACTGCTCGCAGCTGCTTCGGGACTCGTTCCATGGTCCTCTGACCGCTGCTGAATAGGGAACTCGCCTATCAGTCTGTGAGTCTCCTCACGTGTTTTTGCCCTGAAAACTCCCTTACTGCAGAAGAATTCTCGGCGTTCCCTCAGCATTTTCTCTGACCTATTAGAAAATAAGTAAGGGAAGTCATCTGGCAGGCCGGCTGAAATAGCCGCCTCCGTACTCACTTGGCTTAAAGGGTCTTCAGTTTCTCAAGCCGGAAAACCGGCGTTATCTTCACTTTGTGTGTGCGTCACTTGCAACACACCTTTTCCAAAGTTTTCTAAACTAGCCGCTTCAGTGCTAGCAGTACCTTCGACAGTGTCGGCTTTTTATCTCTGATTTGGGCCTTCGAAGTCGGCCTGCCATGCCACACCAAAGCGCCTCAACAAAGCCCTCTTAGCCCTGTCGTAGTCGCACGCTTTCTCATCGAACAAGCAATGCAAGAAACACGTAGCGACACTAAACGGGAGCAGTGCTCTTAATAGCTCGGTCCACGAGTCCCGGCTGACACCTCTTTCTCACACACACGTTCAAAACCGGCGAGGAAATTAACTATACCCTCGTCTCTCCTGAAAGTGTGGAGCTGGCGTCGCGCTGTCCGCCATCTCAGCATCTGGCTTTCCTGTTCAAGCTCTTTCATCCTAAGGGCGTCCCGCTGCAGTGCCTCTTTCTCGCGCCTATCGCGCATTTCTACGTCATGTTTGCGCCTTTCTGCTTCTTCATGCTCGTGCTTCTCGCGTATTTCTACTTTTTCACGGTCGTGCCTCTCGCAGTTCTCTGCTTTTTGCTTTCTTTTAACAATGGTTTCCCAAGCCTCGTCAACTTCCTCGACCGTCACATCTTCTACCATGATGACGTCGAGAAATGCTTCTTTCGTTATTGCGGAGCCTGCCGAAATGCCTAACTTCTCCCAAATTAGAAGCAGGTCCTGTACTCTGAATTTCTCCATAGCGATCTCGTTTGCCCTCAAAATTCATCCTTCCATAAAACTAAAATTCGCTATTTAAAGAAGGTGAATTTCCAAAACAGTGCCCGCCAGAAAACACAAAGTTACTCTCCTAGCAACTACCTACTTACCAGGGAGTTCTGGCGACATGAAGAGCAAACACAGGCACTACCTAGCCATTCCTTATCGCTACCATCAGGAGATTGCAGAATTTCTCGCTCTTCGCGTTCCTTCCTTACGATAAAGTTGTTCCGGCCTCCTCCGATCTCACCTCCTCATTATTTAAGAGCTCCAATTGTTGCTTTTTGCTTATGAGGCACACCGTAGTGAATGGCTCCGGATTAATTTTGACCATGTTAAAGAACCACAGGTGGTCAAAATTAATCCAGAGCCCTTCACTACGGAGTGCCTCATAATCAGAACTGGTTTTGGCACGTAAAACCCCAGAAAGAAGAAGAAGAATCGCACGGCCACCCCGAATGCCCATCAGCCCCCAACTTTCGAGGAGTTCTTGAATTTTGCTCTTATCCAAATTTACAGTGCACCTTGTGTTATTTCTCCACCAGTAATTCACCCTACAAGACACTGAATTCTTTGTCTGCGAGACAAAATTACCAACAACACCAAACACCATTACCCACTGCCTGCGCTAATGAGTCTGGCGAAAAGAGAAGCAAACACGTAGCACTCACCACAACGATGTAGCCAACGCTGACCGATCCCACGAGCTGTCAAGCACTGTTGCGAAGTCCGAGCGACCACGAACGTTCCATGGATGGTGCCGTGCCAAGTGCCGGTAGTAGGAGAGGTCTAGAGAGATGATCCATGAGATGAGAAAAGGTTCTATATACAAATGTACATCATATATTACACGAAGGGCTCCATTATTCTTGGAGCCGTCTACATGCTAACGCCTTTGCATGTCCGAGCGTTTTTCATCTCCGAGCCGCGACGCAACACTCGAGCCCCGCTTTTTATCAGTTCATTTCCCCCTTTCACTCGTCGAGCGATTTCACTGTGGTTCTTCTCAGCCATTCACTGTCGTCGACCATTCGCAAAATCCCGCCCATCATATGGCGCCGTTCCGCCGGGCCCCTCCTCTAATGTTGCGCGATCGCCCCCGCATGCCAGTCAACGGGTGGCACCTTGGAAACCAAAAGTCGAAGCTGTTCCCACGGAAATGCTTGAAGTTGGCACCTTGGAAGAATTAGTGACCTCTCCGTGACGGTCAGCTTGTCGACCAGGAGATTGGCCTTCGCGGAAGCTACCACCGAGCCCCGTCGTAGTCTGGGTGGGTGCTGGTGCTTCAAGGAAACACACCAAGAGCGACGTTTCCGTTTTAGTGACGCACAAGGCCGATTTCTCATTGCAGCCTGGGGTCTAATTTCTAAGTCCCAGTGACGGTGATGCTCCCCGGCCTCGAGAAACGACAAAGCGTGAACAGCACTCCACAGCTGCAGGCCTGTTGGTGAGGCATCCTTTGTCCCGAAGGACCACCAGGCACAACAATACGGACATCATACCGCAAAGCGGGAGATGTTCTCAAAGAATGCTAATTGTATTAAAAAAGCAAGGAGAAAACAAAGGCGTAAAAAAGAAAGCAATGGAATAAAAACGTGCGTAAATAATGCGTAGCGGGCGATTTGAGGTTCAAACCAGGCGCAACGTACCTGAAGTAGGAGCGGCCAAAAAACCACCAGCACAAGAACTTCTTACCTCCTACATAGTGCAGATTTACAAGCAAGCGCATCCGTTCTACAGTCAGCTTGCGCAACGATCTGATAGTCCTAAAAGTCTGCAGCTCCAAATTACCTTTATTTGCAAACGCAGTTTTGCGTTTCGTCGAAATCTTAGTAACCAACGCCAACCAGCCGTTTCAGAAACATTTGTCATTGCCGATAGCTCTTCGATAAACTGAAACCAGTCACGTCGACCACCTCTTACATATATTTACTTTGCCCTTATGTAATCGCACTCATTTTAGTAAAAGTGACATGCTGTAACCTTCGAGCGGATTTAATGTTCACATTTTGAGCCCCATCAGATACTAAACACTTGCGTCAACCTGCGCGACCGAGATAGCCGTAGCTACATAGAGAAATGTTTTTCTTGCAGACGCGCGTACGAAAGCGTAATGCTAATTGAAATGCAAGACAAGCGTCAACCTTGGGAAGCAGAACCAATATATTTCTTCCCTGCAATATTGGCCAACCCACTATTCCGAGCAGGCTCGAAAGGTGGAACGGAAGTGACGCATCCATAAATCAGTGAAGGGAGACAATGAGTCATGTGCCACTTCGGAAGAGCAAATAGGAGGAGTCGGTCTATTCATCTTAGTTTGATCAATAATAAAGATGACTCGTCAAGACAATGCGACTGCTCTGGTGGCAGATTCACTCGGGCTCTCTTTTCAATACTTCCAAGGCGACAGTACGCGTTGCAGCGGACAGCCGCGGTTACGCGCTAGTGAATTCGTATGACACAATGCTCGCGCTCATTGTCCTTTCTGAATATCTGAGTTACGAAACAGGAGAAAGGAAATGCAGACGTTAGCGCGATGCTTACTTTTTTTTTCTTGCTGTTCGCGCAAAAGCAGAAGTTTGGCTCTAAGCACTGCTTTCTCAATGCGTCTTCTCGGTTCCGCCTCCGTAGAACGATACCTGAATATAATTTGCAGTTCCTTTTTCAATAAATTTCCCCCTTTGAGGGATGCTCCGTCCATTAACACACTCATGTGCTCAAATTTAAAAGCAGATGTTTGCATTATTTTTCTTTCCCGCAGTTATGCAGAAGTATTTTCTTTCAAGGACTGTCGACATAACTTTGCTTTCAGTCGACTTAAATGGGATGATTGGGCAAGCACCTAAGCATCTCCTTCGCTCGATAACTGAGGGACAAGCTAGGCTAGCTCAAAGTCTTGAGAGTGGGTCACTGCAACTCGCAGTCGCCGGCTGATTCCGGCCTTTCGAGGACGGGGAAGGAAAAGTAAAAAAAAAGTAAATAAGAAACAGAAGAAACGGAGCGAAAGGCGTAACAGGAAAGCCCATTGCCAGATTATTGAAGCGCATGATCAGCTTGGCTGAAACACTCGCACACTACGCCAGACGCATTTATACGCGGTGCGTTTTCGTGCGCGTATATGTGGGCATGCATAGGCATACAGGCTTCCCAGCGGAGGACGAACAAACTCAAAAATTCGTATCAGACCGCGAGTCCGTACTTTTATGCTGACTGGTACTGACCACGAACGATCTCCAGCGCAAAAATAAATCTCCCAGGTTAGAATGAACATATTGACGTTTGGCAAATCATGTCTTTCACGATTGCTTGCAGCAATTGACAAAACCAATGTGAGAATGAATCTTCTTAAAGGCGCCTTCCAACGTAATTGTAGATTTTCTCTTTCGCTGTTTAGGATGTCCGAAACGTAATGGCAATTAGGCAGTGCACCGAGGAAAGTGCCTGTTTCACCTTCAGAACTTGCGTGGCGTTAATGGGACATGTGGCCTCTTTTGCCACTCTCCATTGAGAATTCAAATAATTAAACGGCCATGAGCGTGTGAGATGTCAATCGAAAGTAATATTCTCAATTAGTACCTTGAAGTCCGGCAATTAGAAGTTTTTTTTAAGTCTGCCCATGAACAGAACTGTTCACTGCAAAGCGGCTAAAGTGTGGTGCGCCACTCTTGAAACACTAGTGAAAAGCCTGCACTTAAAGTAATGCAAGCTTGCTTGTCCATTATTCTGCCCATACGCATTATACTGATGTCTTCAAATGAGGTTTAAAGTTGTCTGGAGAGAGGCGCTAGCCATCGCAAAGAGGACAGATACACAACAGGTGCTAGATGCTTTGCCCGTACCCACAGAAGTCGCACGTCGGACTATCCGCCATTCCATTACGGTAGGAGTAAGCGTTCCTAAACGCCACTCCCAGCCACAAGCGACAAGCGCTATGAGCGCCCCTTTGAAACGGGACGGATGGACGAAGCCCTTTTTGTTATTTTGTGTAGTGTTTTGTTATTTTACCTATCCTATTTTCTAACAGACAAAAATTTCGCAGCATCAAACTTTCTGAACTATTGTTGAGATATTCGTTTTTATATGGCTCCGTTTCTTGTGGTCTGCCTACTTTTCTGCCACCAAACCTCCAATCGCCTGTTACTAATCTCGCTTGGGAACATGTTGCCTTTCTTCCTGCTATCCCTGGACCCAAGGGCTTCAAGGCGGCCAGCGGAGCCTAAACCACAGCTGGGTAGATATCTTCCCATTCTAATAAAACGTGTGCCATCGTTTTCCTAGCTTTACTGCAGCAAGCACATCATCCTGCTTGCTTGGTGTACCTTCTTCTTTGTTGTTTTAATGCCACCGCCAGATGGCGCTAGTGAAACATCGAACACTAGCGCCATCTATTGGTGGCGGGTGCTGTAGGGTTACGTCACTAAACGGGAAGCGAATATCAAAAGTTGACTACAGAGCAACGCTTCTTTATACACCCTGGTCTTTTCACTTAACTAATTATTGTTATCCTCTCACTATGTTCAAAGTTTGGGTTTAGTGCAGCAACTTTTCTGTCTTCAATGACCACTTTTTTGTACCATTGGAAACTCCATAGCGATGTCCAGAAACTTATACCAGAGAAACGCGTCTTCGTCAGCCGAAATCACAGAAAGACGCAATCACTTTGACTATTTTTCGGACGTCTGAAGTTTTGATTATATACGCAAAGTTTATAAGGTGTAAAAAACACTTTTGCAAAGGTGCACTGCAGTGACGCCAAATTACGGGGGGCATATGCCTTTTATAAGAACATCAGACGCCCCAAAACACATGGGAAACGTGGCTTTCTTCTGATCTAAGCGAGCGTTATTTGTCATTGGCTAACCTTTTTGTTTATATTTAGCAAAAAAAGGACGACATCTCGCGGGGGTGGTAACTCGCGCCGCCACCCAGAGTGCAGAAAGTGCTACGCAAATCGGCTCATGGAGAGCCTAGCCAACTCCTGTGCCGCTCCCTTTTACGTGGACGCTTCCTTCCGCACGACGCCCGACGGTACGCGAGCCGCAGTTGGAATACACCGCCTCGACGCTGGAACCACGCGCGCCAAAGAGTACGTAATAGGTAATCAAGAACCACCAGATGTAATCACAGTCGAACTGCTGGCTGTCCGTGACGACGTTGCAGCCCCTCGAAGAGCCTCTAGCTACTTCACAAATTACAATTTATTTATTTATTTATTTATTTATTTATTTATTTATTTATTTATTTATTTATTTATTTATTTATTTATTTATTTATTTATTTGTACATACTGCAGCGCAATGAGCGATATATCAGGAGTGGGTTAACAAAGGGAAATATACACAGCAAAATACCATACAGCTATACGGATGATGTGCTACGACCATATATCTTGGATGGTGGGTACAATACTTTGGGATGGGCATGCGCGAATAGACCCAGGTAAGGAATTCCATTTTTCTATGGAACGAGGGAAAAAGCTGAATTTAAACATGTTAGTGCGTGCAAAGTAGGGCGGCAAGTTTAAGCTGTGATGTCGTCTCGTCGATGACTCTGGCGCAAGGTTGGCATAGTTGTCTTTTGAAAGTCTAACCGAAGAGTTGACGATGTTGTGCAAGAAACCTAATGATACGATGCGAACTTAAATTCAAGGAACGAAGTGCAGAGGAGGGTGAGAAGTCGCGGTAATAACGGTGATTTATAAATCTTACAGCTTTTTTATGAATCGCTTCCAGTCTCTTAATCTCACACTGCTTATAAGGGTTCCAAACGACAGATGCGTAGTCAACAACAGGACACGGATTAGTGGTTTATATAACAGTAACTTAGTATCTCTTGCAGAGTTGTCTAGTGTACGACGCAGGTAACCCAATTTTCTTAGTGCTTTGTTACATATGTAATCAATGTGTTTTTACCATGACATGTTATGCGTAAAAATGACACAGAGACACTTATACGCAGATGCCCTACCCACGGCTCGGTTATTGAAGTAATGAAAACGAGAAGGAGAAGATTTGTTACAGAAGGACATAACGAAGGTTTTATCAAAATTATTGTTTATTTGCCAGGTATTGCACCAACTGCAAAACCTAGTAAATGACTCCTGGAGGCGGTAATGATCGTCAGAACAGTTAATCACTTCATATAAAACACAGTCGTTGGCGTAAAGACGAATGTTAGAAGAGATTTTTACAGGCAAATAATTTATGTAGATTAAGAAAAGGAGTGGCCCAAGAACGGAGCCTTGGGGCACTCTAGATGTCACATCAATAGCAGAACAGTTGGTCGAGCTGTAAGAAACAAACTTAGAGAGAAGTGAAAGAAAGCTTGAAATCCAATGAACCAGTTGAGGATTATTTAGTACAGCGTTAAGTTTGGCAAGGAGCTTGGAATGTAATACTGTGTCAAATGCTTTTCGAGAAATCTATAAAAGTATCGTCAACCTGGTTGCCAACATCAAGGTTAAGGAAAACGTCATGCGTAAACTCAACTGCGTTGTCATACTAAAACCGCGCCTAAATCCATGCTATATGTTAGATAGTAGATTATGTGATTCCATAAAAAGCATGATGTGTTCATGAATGTTGTGTTCTAAGATTTTGCATGACTGTAACGTCAATGAAATCGGTCTGTATTTTGACAAAGACTGCTTATCACCAGATTTATAAAGCGGAAGCACTTTAGCTAACTTCCATGAGGAAGGAACAGTGGCAGATGATAAATATTTGTTAAATATGACCGTCAGATATCTTGATGACCACAAGGAATAGCGAACCAAGAATGCATTGTGTATCCCGTCCGGTCCGATGCCTTTCTTGGTATCCAAGTTTAATATAAGGTTATGAATACCTTCATTGGTTATTTCAACGTCACTGCTTCAGAACAAACTATATTGGTGAGAGAAGGAATGAAGTTGTTATGGGGAAGAAACACGGACTGAAAATACTTGTTGATAGCATATGATATTACTGACAGATCGCTGATGACGTCATTATCAATTTTCAAAGAAGTGGTTGAAGTATAGTGAGGTAAAATAGAAGACAAAAATTTACGAGGGTTATTCAAGAGTTATTTCTTAACAGATTCGGCAGGTTGAATCCAAAAAAAAAGAAATCTTCACCCGTTTGCAGCTTAAAGTTAAGTTCATTCTTGGCCAGGGTTATGGGATTGTTGCTTCGTTTAGAACGCCTATGTCTACGGACACGACGAGATAAATGCAATATGTCGCGAGTGATCCAGGGAAGGTTAGCATTAGCTTTCTTAGTTTTAATGGGCACAAATCGTTGGGTACATGACTTGGCAAGGTCCTCAAAGTATTTAACTAGACAATTTGCATCCTGACTGTCTGACAGGGAACAAAACGTATCAAAATGATCACCTAAAAGATCAGTAATGGAATTGTCGTCCGCACGAGTGAAGTCAGGAAAGCTAGTAAACGTATAGGGTGAACTGGAGGTTGGACAAGAGAGTGATAACAAAACGCCTTTATGATCTGAGAGTCCCTCAACTACCTCGCAAGAGAAGTCCGTTTTCGCTAGGTCAGCGCTTAAGAAAACTAAGTTCAGGATGGAACTTAACCTAGTTGCGCTAGAAACAACTTTAGTGAGCCCAAAGGACAAGGAAATATTTATTAATTTGTTACAAATTTCCGCATCGTGACCTGTTGCATTTAATGATGACCAGTGGATGCCAGGAGCGTTGAAATCATGCAGGTAAATCGTGACGAAGCAATGTTAGTCTGGCACATGAAATTTGCAATAGCATGAAGCACATCAAGGGAAGAACCGGGCGGACGATATGTAACGCTATAGTTACAATAAACTGCTTATTCAAAAAAATTTTACACCGCACGGATTCTGTATCTGGGAGCGAAGGTAAGACTGAGAAACGAAGATCCGAACGGATAAGCAATGCGACGCTTCCGCCCGTGCCGTGAATCCTGTCTAGGCGCACGGTAGTAAAACCGGGAGGAGTAAACTCGGAGTCATAAATATTAGTATGTAGCCATGATTCAGTGATGCCAATAACATGAGGGGAATAAACAGAAATAAGAGACAGTAAATCTGGAAGTTTTTAAAAATACTGCGAGCGTAAATGTTCAAAACGATGAGGTTATCGAGATGGCCAGAGCAAGGTCAGGTAGAGGATGAGCCGGGAGTCGAAGACACAGGCACCTAAGGTAGTGGTTGATTAGATATTTTACTACTGTGTTTGAACTGTCATCCCAGTTATAACGAACGTTTTCAATGAACGCATGATCGTATCTTAACTTGACGACAGAACCGTTGTTACAAAAAGGAGTTGATGCTTCCCAGATTTTTTTCCGAACAGATCTAATCCTTGCAGAGAAATCTTCTCTAATGAAGAAATTTGAGCCCTCGAGTTTATAAGTGTTTTTAGAACCATGATTTTGTCGTCAAAGCCTGAAAGCTTCAAAATAATGGGACGGTTGTGATCAGCGCGTGCTCTAGCAAGCCTGTGGACGCGTTCAGTGTTAGGACAGCTAATCTTCAAAGTCTCGGTAAATATAGACGTAACCTTGGACAACAGAATGGCAGGGTTTTCATTGGGGTCTTCCAAAACACCGTGTATTATAAGAGTATTTCTTCGACAACGATTTTCTAGATCGTCAATTTTAAGACCAGCTTGGTAATTTTAGAAGATAAGGAGTTGACTTCTGTACGTAATTCAGAAATTGAACTGGGGTCACTAGGTGAAGATTCCATTGCACAAACACGTGACTCTAAAGCATCAAAACGGCGGGCAACTGTCTGTCGGAATGACTTAATGTCGGCAATGTTTCGAGTCAGCTTACTTTGCCCAATCAGTAGTTTAGAGAGCATTTCGGATACAGAAAGATCATCAGTGACATAGCATACAGGAGGAATTCACATCGGCAGCCTCATCGAGATCGGAGTCGGAACCAATCGCACTGCTAGTTCCAGGTTTATTACCAGACTGATTGCTTATACTGGCATTCCCCGCCTTTTTCGGTGGACCCGGATTGAATTCCACATCACCGCGCAAGACAAGACGACTTGTGCAATATAAAACATGCAAGCACCATGACACAAGACTATGTTGGCAAGGAATAAGCAGCAGCAGGAAGCAATCATCAGATCGGGTACATACAGCGTCTGAATAATAACGTACGTGCATGAAGAGTAAGCAACGATTAAACGTCGTACTGGTGCTGCTGCAGCCTGGCCCAGTGAAGAAGGGATCGATGCGCGCGGCGGTGCGCGTATTACAGGCAGTTCGTGTCACAGTAACGTGGCTTCTACTATTCGATTATTCGCCGATGAATGTATTATTTACAGACAAATTAATAACCCTCAAGATTCTTACTACTTGCAAACAGACCAAACAGACCTTAATCAACTTACAAAATGGTGTAGCGATTGGCACATGGAAATAAATGCATTCAAAACTCACGCCATCTCATTTACTAAAACTGGCATCTGAAAGCCACGTCTTTATTTTCTTCTTAAAATACCTATTCAAGCCGTGACCAGGGTAATGTAACTGGGATTCTACTTAAAATCAAATTTACGCTAAAATCATTGTATCGATACCACAACGAACAGGGTTGGTATTTTGTAGCGATGCCTTTCCGGGGATAAGGCCTTTTCGTGCTTATCGCGCTTTGTCAGTGGTCAGAGCGACGGTCCGCTCGCGTTATCAACGGGATCAGCTGGCCGTGAGCGGTGGATGATAAGACTAGTGTAGATTGAGTCATAAGGCATCGCTACGAAATACCGGCCCAGGGCATCTAAATCACTTGGTTTTATCGAGCGCATTCCTGCATCGAGCTAATGCATCTACCAAAGTCTTAGCCTATAAGATACTAGTACGATAAAAAATAGAATATGCATAACTAATCTGGAACACTCATCAGTCGTATCTCGTAATAAGCTTGAAGTCGCTTCAAAATAAAGCTGCCTGATTTATTCTCAGTAACTACTCACGAACATCGAGCATAACAGAATTAAAAGAATCCCTAAACTTATCATCTCTCGAAAAACGTTGCTTACTTATTCTTCTATCTTTTTTTCATTAACTTTATCACAACCAGTCTTCCTTCGCTGCCTTGCATATAAAACTGGCCCATCGCGTTTTTCTTTGCCCGGATAAGAGGTTCAAAAGTACAGCCCATATTTCAGCGCACTAACCTATTTCTATTTTAAGCACTGTTGCTTGCCATTAGTCATGGAAATCAGCTCACAGAATACATTGCATCCGACATCAATCATGACTCATTCATTGCGAAGTTGCAGTTATTTCTAGGTGTTTGATGTTTTTTAAGTCTCACTTTTTCTTTCATCTTTGCTTAAAATTCTTGTGCTAAACATGTCCAAAGTTTGTGTAATGTTCTTATAATGTCTGTTGTATTATTCTAAGTTTTTACGTGACTATATATATATATATATATATATATATATATATATGTGTGTGTGTGTGTGTGTGTGTGTGTCTTGGCCACTTACCGATGCTTATTATGTTAACATGTTTGATTTGTGTTCCATCCTACCCCTATGTAATGGCCGTATGGGTTCGTAGGGCAAATGAATAAATTGTATAAAGAAATTTCAGTATTGATTGAATAAAACACCGAGGTACTTAAACCGGCTGACTGACTTTATTCCACATCAGCATGTTCGCACTTAAACATGATTTTTTTCCTTTTTACATTTCTTTGAGTGCATTTTGTGAATGTTCATATTTTTGAAATGGCATCAATTTGGAAGAACTGTTAAATAGTGTTCAAGAAAGAGCGTTGTCGTTTTATAATTATGTGTGCTGATACAAAGCACAGTTGTGTGCAAAAAAGTAATGCCGCAACAGAAGCCGGAAGTTCAATGACCGATTATTTAAATGATAAAGGAAAGGAGTGCAAGAAATAGGCCTATATAAGAACTCCGAAAGGACCTGGCGTTAAAGATGATTTAGATGTTTGAATGCACTGTTATTGTTTCCTGAGGCAAAGTAACTGCAAAATTCGCTTGTTTTTCGGAGTGTAAGTTTTTAATAGCAGTTTACTATGTGCTACCCGGTGAAATGCTTTCTGAGAGTTAAAAGAGGTATAATTGCCCGCTTTTGTCGTGAACCACGAAAAAATGGTTAACTATACGAATCATGCGCCTAATTATTGATAATCCCTCCATATCAACGATCACAATGTCAGTTTATTCGAGATAAAAAATATGTTTGGAAAAAAAGTTTCTATAATTATGTGAACACGATAAGGAAACCATAGTCTAGCATAGAGCTTATCACAAGTCCATAGCCATAAAAAAAATGTCGTGCTTCAGCCTTTTGGCACTTATCACTGGGTCGCACGGAGCAGCCTCCACGCTATCGCCTCGATCGAAAAGTCGGCGCTGAGGATGTCAATGATATCAAGAAATGAACATATTGGGAAGAAAAGAATATTCACAAGATTGGAGCCGTGATGGACAGGGATGACCTTGGGCCAATTATGAATCATTTGGAATATCTGCTTCACTTGAACTTCTTGTGAATGGCACATTAAATAATTTAATGCACAATTCTCCGTATCTATAAAGCAAAACTTTTGGAGCTTGGTCCAGTTAGGCACCTTTTATTTTGATCAGACAAAGCAGAAATGATTCCTTATTAGCCTAAATTATGACGGGTTCTTGTCGTTTCAAGCAAAAACCTTGGTTACACGTCACTGTAGAACAAATACATAGGAACACATAATCGAACATACTTAAAAACTGACGTTGGGCATTAATATATGTCCACTAATTCTTCACCAGTACGTCCTATTTCGCCGGCTGTTTCTTTCCGTTATGTGTAACCAGAACTTATGATTAGCAGTAAGATATCCATATATTCTGCATTGAAATCGCATTAGAAATATTTTATTTCAAACACAGGTGATTTTGTAGACAAAGAAGTCAGGCGTTTTTCAAGATTCGAGCGACAACTTGACAAGTGCTTGACATGTTGATTTAACTGGAGCATTTCGCACTTACACTCCGAGAAAAGTTTGCACCCTTTAGTTTGTGGCTTATCGTGCTAGCAAACGATAATCATCTATCTGGCATGTGCTTCCTTACGGCTGCGCACCCGGTGCTTCCAGATCACGAACAGCATGAGCGTTATCAGCGTGGCATAGCATTCTTGGCAGGGAAGTAGCAAGCGAAGACTTTTCAAGAAACGAAACGCAAGCAAGACAGATGTTTATTGCTTGGGGACAAGATATGCCCCAAAGGGTGTAAACTGTTTTTAAGGGTGTAGTGTAAGTGTTCATGTCATTGTTATTTTGTTTTAAAGGTATACGTATAGATAGATGCACTTACGAGCCGCATTATCGACAATGTATAGCCAGGTTTCCTTAGCCATTCACTGCTCTCTCGCACATTTTACATAAAGTTGTGGCATTTCGGTTCGAGGAAGGCCAGCACGCCCTCTCGTCCTCTTGAAAAAAAAATTAAATTGTGGGGTTTTACGTGCCAAAACCAGTTCTGATTATGAGGCACGCCGTAGTGGGGGACTCCGGAAATTTGGACCACCTGGGGTTCTTTAACGTGCACCTAAATCTAAGTACACGGGTGTTTTCGCATTTCGCCCCCATCGAAATGCGGCCGCCGTGGCCGGGATTCGATCCCGCAACCTCGTGCTCAGCAGCCCAACACCATAGCCACTGAGCAACCACGGCGGGTTCTCGTCCTCTTGAGTCTTCGGATCTGTTAAAATCACGAAACGCTTTGTACGTGACTTGCAAGATTGGACGCGTCAGCCGACTTATGTAGATCGTAATCCGGTGCACACCCTGTTGCTGTTTACAAACATAAGCCCTACAGGAAGGCTTCCAGTTTCGCCCACTGGCACTACCCACTAAATTTAGCGGGCAAAAAATGACAAGCGCAAGAAGCAGGAGTGCGTCAAAACCATTGAGGAAGGGGAAAAAGAACGAAAAACAAAAACTAAGGAGAGGCCCTACCAAGTCCTCGCGCTAGGAGGGAAGTGTGGCGGAAGCCGCGTGATATTTTTGTCTGTAGGGGCCATGTTGTCGGGGCACAATGGCGGTTTTGTTATGGTGTTGTGTGCTCATGTGTGCAGCTTGGTAGGTCTCGTACCGTGGCAAATACGTCTTGTGTGAAGTGTGCGCTTTGTGCCGCCGTGTTAGCTAGACTGTGATCTCCCGACTATTGTGGCCAGGTGGGACTCAAAAAAGTGAACAAGCATGAAACGAGCGCGCGTACAACGTTGCACACCACATACCGCGCACCGGCCGGGGGGAAATTTGGGAGTATATTGTTGCCGTCTGCGGTGAATTCATGCTAACGTACCATCGCGTTAAAATCGCTGTGCTTCAGAATGTGTACGATAAACAAATTCCAGGTCAGTGACACTTGTGCAGTGTTCCTGCTTTTGAAAATGGACGATGAATTTATGGCACGCAAACATCCAGGCGGAAGAGTGGGAAACAAGCGGCTGCTGTGAGTAATAAATGGACAAACCTTGCTTACCGCAGACATTTTATCTGTGCGCCCGACGGGCGGAGGGATGTAAAGGTTGGCGGACGTGGTGCAAGAGCGAACAAGGCTCGACAGAAGAACCTACACTTGCACGCACATCAAACGGCTGATGGTAGTACGTAGTGGGCCTGGTCAACGCGTTAAAACTACACGTAGGCGTTCCGGTGGGCGAAAGCTCGCGCCCACGCGCCTTGCGTTTGCCGTGCCTCGCGAGTAATGACGGTTTCAACCTAGAAGACGCGCGCCCGCGCGCACCCACTTGGGTCACATTTTCGCCTTGGTAGATATCGTTTCGTATTTTTCACCTCGTTTCGCTTCTTGCCAAACATACCCAAGCCAAGACAATCCATTAGCAACAATCCTGTTGTCGCTATGCGAACGCGTCTCGTTAGGCCTACGGGCGCCGGAATCGCAGAACGATCTCAGAAATTGGACATGCTATGCGCTCATAACTTCCGTTTCAGGTGAGTTTAAAGAAAATGAAAGCCCATTCCAATAGTTACTGGCGATCAACGCGAGTGACACCTTGTAGCCATCGCAAGAATTCACGCTGAAGCGGGAGCCATGGGTGCTGCCATGTTGGACAAAACTATTTCTTGGATTGCGTAAACATTATACATCTGTGCTGGAGCCGCGCTTCGACGCGTACGATCTGTCCTGCACCATTTGCGCATGCGTGAGGCGCGTGGGCGCGAGCGTTCGCGCGCCGGTACGCGTACGTGTAGTTTGGCCTTTAGCCGCGCGCATACGCGCGTACTGTTCGGCACCGCGGCGTTGCTCGTCGGCGCACTATGACTCCTCACATCTCCGCGGTACGCACCCGCCCGCAACTTCTTCAGTAAAGCAAAACGATGCCTCAAGCCGAGGCTGGCATATGTGTTTGTTCGCGTGAACTGCAGATGGGCTGCCATAGATGCGTCGTGATGTATACTTAGAGTGGGATGCCTGTCATCGCCTGTGTATTCTTGCAGTACTGTGAGAATACGCACATTTATTTTCACAAAAGGCGGAAAAAGTAGTGGTGAGCGGCCTCATGGTCTATTTTGCGGAGTTCGCTATGAACTTATACCAACGCTAGAGCACGATACTCGGCCGACATTACTTTGGCAGTGGTATCACGACCGGATCCGTTGATCGGATCACTACAGCACGTGTGCGTGCACTCAGTCCTGTGGGGCTGCTCTCCAGAGGTGAGAAATGTAAGCAAGAGAGGTGAATTTGTCCCGACAAGATGGCGGAGTAGAGCCAACTCCCGGCGCCACAGAGGTTTCAAAGAGAGCGGCGTCAGAACCCGTTCTCTGCTTTTTCCTTGCTCGATGGTTAAAACGCAAGCCTGCAGATATTCAATAATTTTCTGCCGTATATGATCACAATTGTACGAGTCAAATTTGTCGCAAGCTATGCGACCAAAAATTTACGTATGCCCTGAGGTGCCACGCGCCTTTTCTTTATTTGAAAACGTAAAAACAGACTTACCGTAATCCGCAACAACTTAAAAACGTCGTCCCCTTCCACTCTGTGAAGAAGGACGACCAGCGAAGCTGTTGTGTGTTCTTCTAAAATAACGAAATTATATATATGCATGACTATATATGTGCAAATAAAGCATCAAAACAAAGACACCCTAATCCACCTAATCAACCATAATCCTCAAAATATACACCTTAATACACCCTAATTGACCCTAATCCACCCTTATTTACCCTAGTCCTCCTTAAACCACCTTAATCCTCTTTCATCCACCTTAGTCAACCTTAAACCACCTTAATGCACCCTAATCCATCTTAATCAACCCTTGTCCTCCTTAATTTACCTTAATCTTCCTTCATCCACCCTAATCGACCTTAATTCACCCTAGTCCGACTTAATCCACCTTAATCCTCCTTCATCCACCTTAGTAAACCTTAATTCACCTAAGATCCCTAATCCAGCTTGATCAACCCTAATACTAATTCATCCTCCTTAATACACCTTAATCAGACTTAATGCACCCTAATCTACCTTCCTCGTCTTTCATCCACCTTAATTGGTGGATAGACTGTGACATAATGATAATCCATCACTGGTTTTGACAGGTATGTTGAATTGACAGTTATGTTGACAGTTATGTTGCTGTGGATTCAATTGTGTCGACGCGACTTTTTCTACACACGCTGTTGACGCATGCACTTTTAGTCAGAACCTAGCCTATGCAGCTTCGCTGTAAAATAAGCTGTTTGCTTCGGCGTAGTGGACCGATAAGGCACGTGACCGGAAGTCGTCTAGGTATGTGAGAAAAAAACATGCAACTAGTGCTTGGAGTAGCACGTGTTAGGATTGATGACGATGATTTTAAAGGCAGTGGCAAATACCGTCACTGAGGAAGGGGGATTGTCCAAGAATCTTTGATAAACGTATTGGAAAGAATTAGCTTCAAAATAGTAACCATATTGATGGTAAATAAATGAAAGCAAGAGTGAAAATCTCGCGTGACTGAGCAGCCAGAGGGCCTCATTTAAGTTATGGTTTAAACAAAAGAGAAAGAAAAGCATAAAAAACTTCCCCTCTTTTAGGAAGTTTGACTTCACATCTACTTCACGCATTGCTCGCTCTCACCAAATAGAAAAATTACACCTTTCTGCATGTATACAAACTGCTGAACACAGCTGGCATTTTAAATTTATTTTTTCTTATTTCACTGTACCTCAGCGGCAAATGAAGCGTGTACAAAATGTCCCTGCTGATGATAGCGCACGTCTAGGCCATGTAGAAGGTATTTTATGTTCGGCTGCAGTGAAACAGTGGATATTTTAGGGTTGGATCCGGATTCGAACAATAATTTCCTTCAAAGGCAAAAAAATAGATTGGTATAATGGTTGAGCTAAAAATTTATGGTGGTAAGCACTCATTATTCTATACTCGTTCAAAGACACGCAACAATAAATCTTTGTCAAAGCTACCGATTCTGCCAGCTTTCCGTAGCCAACGAGTGTTCATTTGCTTGCTGCTAAGATCGCGTGCTACATGACGCCCACTGTTTGCATGTTGTTCTGGGTCCACCTCCATGGCCTCCAGTCGGGATGGCTAACACTCCTGCGGCTAAATTTAAATACCTGGAAGTGAACTCAACAAATGGAGCATCGCAAACATTAAGCTGAGCTAGTGGCTACGGCTTCTACGACAAAAAGTGTCCTCTCTTTCGCCTTCACTTTCCTTTTCTTTATTTAAGAATATTCTCACGTGGTGGGGATGGTCAAGAACACAGTAGCAAAACTGTGAATGACGAAACTAACTTTTTATAGGGTGAGCCTGTGCCCAGAAAATCAGGCTTCACTCAAAGCACGACAGTGGCGAACATAGTGAGCGATCGTCGAAATCTGATTCGTGGGTTAAACGCGTCGGCTATTATGCATCAGTCATCGAAGGTTCCAGAGTAATCGCTGGTGCCCGCGTGTCTTCCAGAAAGTACTACATAATTCGCGTCGCGCATATATATAATCCGATGACACAAGGTTCGGTGACAACAGACACCGGATAGAACCATCCATAACATTCGAGAAACTTCTGATACATGCAGGCGCGTCCGGTGCTAAGCGATAACATTTGTTAGACGGTGAAACGCGGTCACTCGAGAAAGATAAACAAGTAGACGTGTCATTACTACGCTTATTGTATATTTCACCCTACCTTTAGTTTATTGTAGAATTGAATAATCCAGCAGTTTACTTCTGATATATGCTTCCTTGGTTTCATTCACTGTTGGCTTCATACGCTTATTACTAAAGGTCGAGCCCGTCGGTTTTCCTTATTTTTCTGTACACATTTAGGAAAAATTTGTAGAAAGTTGCAACTGCTTCAGTTGCTATATCTACGTATGTGTTGCTAAGCCTATGCGAAACTCATAGTTATCAGAGAACCAATAATAAATGTGATGTTCAGTTAGTAAACACCTATGTTCTGTTAGTCCGTGTAATATCAATGTTAAGGCTGGTCGAAAATAGATCACGAACAGTTATTCATAAACAATGAGCTCCACAGGCCACTTATGTAACTTGTTCACGAAGTACTGCAAACATATACTTTAAAAAATATGCCCTGTAGGAAACCATGCGATTAAAAAAAGAAAATAATGTTAAGGCATTATCGTTGTCGCTGAGTTAATAGACTTCTACCGCTTACCTGAAGACATAATTGTATAAAAGTGGTTCTAAAAATACAATGCATAAATTTTCGTATGTAATGATGTGAAATGCTTACGTTCTTGCTATTTAAACTGCTGTCTTTGAGATTAAGGATAATAAAAGCGATACCCGACGCTCACACTATCCGGCAATTTGGGAACCATAGTGATCTGGTCGTTGCTGTGATGACGCATAACGTTGTATAGTGATGGCGTATGCCTTATTTCGCTTACTCACGCGAGATCCTGTGCTCGGGCTATGAAAGTAAAATGAAGATTCAACGCACATGTTGGAGTCTATGTGAAGTGTAGCTTTAGTGAAGTGGGTGATTGAATAATTCAGTAGTGTACTACCAAATGTCATGCGCACAGTTGTCTTTATTTTTTATCCTGTGCAACGTGTATTCATATAGGCAATGTTTATGACTATGCACTGTACAGGGGATCTATAATGGCAAATTATTCCAATCTGTTCTTATTCGAATATTCTGACGTCAAATGTACGTAACCGCCGCCGCAAGCATCGGTCGGTAACCCTCAGCGTTGTTTCAAGAGACTAATCAAACGCTCTCCTCATTCATAGGATGTCACTTTTGTTTGTTTTCAAAGCAAATAGCGTTTCCTACCTGGACAGGTTTTTCTTATGGAATTGGCTTACAAGAGGCGAGGAGAGTGCAGAAGTGGCGAGGGTTTCAGTTCGGCTGTGGTAGCACAGTGTAATAGATCACCGGAAGAGTAGGGTGGTACCGGCGCCTGCGAGTGGTCATCTTCCCCTTGCTTAGCTGGTGTTGGCTGGTCAAAAATCGCGGCCGCTTGCAACGGAACGTTAAAAATGCCGCTAATACGGATCATCAGCGAAGAAGAGTTGGCAGAGCGATGTCGTGTGCGTGGAGAAATGGCTCGGCAACGGTATACTAGCTGCCACGCAAATATTTCTATTATGCGCAAATAAATCCTTTCTCCCCGGCAGTGAGTAGCCAGTGCCAGAGCAATCGGTGAGCAGACATCTTCTATTCCTTTCAAAACACGGTAGCCTCCGGCTATTTCGAAAAAAAAAAAACAGTTTTGCTCGGCATATTAAGGCATCTTTAACGTGTATACGTCACTTTGACATGTTGAATTTTTGTGTTTTGTGACGTCGCGTGACAGACAGGTGAAGTGGGCGCAGCCCAAAATGCTTTGATCAATAGCGAAGGGCTATTGGCGAGAAAGGTCTAGAGCCTGAAATAATATTTTTTTTGTTTGGTCTAATCGTGCATAATAAGTGTGTACACGTCATTTCAGATAGGAACGTCTCGCGGTTTTCTTGGCGTCACGTGACATATATGTCACGTGACGCCTGGCGAATTGGGGGTGGACCGAATATCTTGACCAATTATGGAGGGCTGTTTGCAGAAGTGGAATAGAAACAGTTTGAAATAGCCTTACATCACAGCGCGCCAGATCCCAAGATTAATCTCACGCCATGTTTATGCTTATGCGCTGCACAATTTACAAGCTATATTTACCGAAAAGCAAACTCTAAATCTAGCGCATGCACAGCGTGAGACGTCGACGCACTGATGTCACGACTAGGAAGGCGATATTTGATGTTTGTCCAAGGAAGAGCGGTGAGGAGAGGTCTGTGGCTGAGAGAAGTACGGCATATAAATACATAACTATACATTTAAGTTCTGTAGCCCTTGTGTCACAGTGGTACATAACCACTGCGGAAAATCAGGAGGAAATAAATTTATTGAAAATAAAGAAACGAAAAGCTAGCCGACTGGTCTTCGTGCTTGCGCCTGGGAAGGGCCCTCAATCCAGTGTTCCGCGACCTTCCGGTCCCGCCACACCAGCGGCTGCTGGTCTCGTGGGTCCGAGCTGGAGACGCCGTCCCACTACTGCAGCATTGGCCAAGAATGGACATATAACCAATGACATATACCGAACGACCCAAGAACGGGGTAGCACAAATATAGGTAGGTAATTTAAGAAAATAAGCCGCTGAACATTATTCGTTATTACATTATGAGGCCAGTGTGCGTTTGAAATACCTATGAGCCGACAGTACGTGTGCAGGTGTTAATGACAAATTATTGTTTTATGACGCAGGTTAGAAGTTCCTGCACTGGCACTTGTGTGTCGGTTGAATTTTCCGTGCGAGGTATACATAGCCTACTCGGGACGACACACCGACGAATGACAGACGATACGTGAAACACGGGGGAAGAGGCCTAAGAGAGATCTTTAAAACTGTGTTGCAAACAAGTGTATGGGAAAATTTGTAAGTTAGGTACTTTTGTATGACAGTTAGCTACTAATTCACTTTTGTCGTGACAGTTACCTACTGATCTTAGGTTAGTAATTGCTTCGGGTATTCCTTTATCTTTCTTTTTTTCCTTTGAGTGAAGTACTAAGACACATGACTGAATGAATTATTTCTGGGGTTTTATGTGCCAAAACCACGATCTGATTATGAGGCAGGCCGTAGTGGGGGACTGCTGATTAATTTTTACCACCAGGGGATCTTTAACGGGCCCCCAATGCACGGGACACGGGAGTTTTTGCATTTCGCCCCCATCAAAATGCGCCTGCCGCGACCGGGATTCGATCCCGCGACATCATGCTTAGCAGCGCAACGCCATAGCCGCTGAGCCACCGTGGCGGGTAAAGGCACACGAAGGGCAACGCTTCTAGGTGGGCAGCCGTTGTGAGTGTTCTTGTTGTAAATGTTTCTATATATGCTCGTCTTCACTTCAGGAGTATTACGCACCATGAAAGATGTACACATGATGACAAGAAAAGTGTGCTGGTTTACGTGCCAAATTTGGCTCGTCTCTTGGAAAGTCTCATAAGGCTGTGCAAAGACGCCTGCGATTTTCTTTACGGCCAGCTAGTTTATGCTAACCGTGCATACGAAATCACTGTCGAAATTAAGAACGCGGTATAACCTTCAAATGAGAATAAGAGTGAATGAGTTCATATAAATGCAAATTGGTAAGTTCGATGGGAAGACGCATGCCTGTTAGGAAAGTGTGGCCGAATTTCAATAGGTTGAGTGTTTTGCTTTCTCTTTGCGTTCTTGTTGTTATCCGGGGTAAAATTTGCATTTCAAGCGTGGCTATTGGATTCTGCCAGCTTGCTAGGCGGATGTAAGTATAGAGTGCGTTTTTTCTCTCGGAAGATACTCGCCAACTGTGACGACTCTGCATGGCTGCTGACTGCAGCTATAGCGATGCAGCATAGCAAATAAAAATTCGCCATAGTACATGCTTGAAAGAGCTTGCTACCAAACGATAGCGGACTCCCGATAATCCTTACGTTTTCACATAAGCATGAAATGAAAATAGGAGAGTACTTAATTTGCAAACGACCATTAACAACGTTTTTTCAGATTAGTAAGAAAAGGAACAAAAAGCGTCGTTCAGCTTGGGTTATTATCAAGAAAACCTACAACCTTTCTGCATCATCTGACAGTGGAGGAAATTTAACAGCACCCTCAACGCATGCCGTGAGCATGCGTTGAGATTGTCAGAGAAGCTCTAAAACCCTGGCGTTTAGTGCTTGTTCCTTAGCCGTTGCAAACTACAGTTGAAGGGATCATCTCGTGACGTTAAACCTAGAAACGGGTGATGTTATTTAAAAAGTAAGTTTTGCTGGAGACAGACGGACCACTGGAGGAGAGTATCGGTGCTTCATTTGAGGCTCAAATATTCATAAAATAACTTTTAGAATATGTGTTCTCGAAATTCTCGGCCAGGTAGTGGTGCAAGACCTCGTGTTTCTTCTCACAAACAGAGGAAGCACATTCTAAATAAATTATGGGGTTTTACGTTCCAAAACCACGATCTGATTATAAGGCACGCCGTAGTGGGGGACTCCGGAAATTTGGACCACCTGGGGTTCTTTAACGTGCACCTAAATCTAAATACACGGGTGTTTTCGCATTTCGCCCCCATCGAAATGCGGCCGCCGTGGCCGGGATTCGATCCCGCGACCTCGTGGAGGAAGCACATTCTCAATTACTTGATGCTTCACGATTTGCGCAGCATTTTACTCCCGTGTTTACACATTCATGTGGAAGATTAGATCTACTATGTTGTATTCGACAGATGGTTTAAAAGTGCTCCAGAAGTGCCTCAAAACAAATTTAAGACATGAACTCTGCTTTACTGAGAGCAACAAGCTGGCTCAGACGGCGGTAAGCAAGCCTAATGGCTTGCATTCGACCCGTTTATAACGTATAATGCAGCTGTACACCTGTCTTAGGGCACGTTTAAACTGGGGAATCCGGCGTCTACTGGGAACGGAATTCTCCCGCCGCCGAAATTCGCGCCGTTACCACTGCTTGCCCACCGCGCCTCCGGAACGCCAGCCAGACGCTTGTCGCGTTGCAGACCCTACCACAGCTGCATGGAGCTTTGACAGGCGTTTCACTCTGCTGCATCTTGTTTTGATACTCGGTGGCGGAAACAGCGATTTTATTCCCCACCAACCTGTAGTCAACGAAACGGAGAAAGCGCGACGGAAACGATGCAAACGACGCAACAACGACGGTGTGTCGAGCAGACGACAGCTACTGAGCCCGTGAGCTCGCCTCAGCCAATGGGCGCTTGCCTATAGGTGCTTGCTTCCCTCGCGCTTGCCAAGGCGGCTGCTGGACCCACTCCACCATTCTAGTCCACTCTATCGAAACTGCTCAGTTATCTCCTCTCGCATAGAGTTCGCACATTTTTATTTTGGCCCTCTTCATCACTGCTTGCAACGACGATGATAAACCCTGAGCAAGAGGCAGTACTGCTAAGCCTACTGGCAAGCGCACCTTTCTGGTGATGCATGACGCACAGAAGAAGCATTCACCGAAGAAACGACACCAGCGGCGATGGTGGGAGCGCGAGAGGCTTGGTCACGTAACGTTGTCCTTATGCTTCACGTGGCGCTTGTCGAAAAGTACTGGGTGGTTACGTACCAATTCGATGAGAATTTCCGATATCGCGACGGGCCATGAAGACTGCGACATGATGAGCGCGTTGGACCTAGCCGCCATCTTTCGAATTTCTGACTCGCGTTCCGATTGCTCCGCGGTGAGGGAATCCGGTGGCAGGTGCCGCAAAAATCGGTCTGGGACAAATCGGCGCGGAAAGGGCTTTTCCGGCGGATCTCGTCGCCGCCGAACTGGGTTCCGCGCCACTCCTGACGCCGGATGTCTCAGTGTGAACGCGCCCTTACGCGCCCTTAGTAACGCTGCCAGAGCCCTCTGAAACGACCATTAGAATATACCACTATACCTACCTCTCCGGCTTTCCCCTTTTTGTCAACAGCCTTCTAGAAGCACACAGGCACCTTTGAAGCCATATCAGAGAGTTTTAGCTGAGCGTTTACGGTAAGCAACGCTCAAACCTACCTTTCGTTATGTTTATGGTACCGGGGGTTGTTAATCTAAGCTTCATCAAAGCAGCCGTAGATGCGCATATCCTGCTGCGTCCACGTCGCAAGTTTCCATGCACTACGGTGAAAGACCAAAACTGCAGTGATTGTTCGGCATACTAACTGTGGGACGCTATACCATAAAGCTATATTTCTCTTCCCTTTCTACGACAGGCGGTCCACGATTGGTCAAACGTTTTTCGGGGCTCGCCCCCTTCGACGGTCTATCACGCAACGTCACAAAAACCATGAAAACGTGCCATCCAGTATGACATGACACACTAATTATGCATAATTAGGCCGAACAAAAAGAAAAATTATTTTTTCGATTTCACGCCTTTTTCATCATTAGCCCTCCGCTGTTATACAATTTTGGGGGGCTGCACGCAATTCGCCTATTTGTAACGCGACGTCACAAAATTGCGAAATCTCATCACGTCAAAGTGACGTGTAGGCACTAAAAATGCATTAATATGCCGCACAAGCTAAAATTTCTTTCCGAATTGCAGCAGACTGCCCCGTTCCGAAATGAGTAAAAGATGGCTGCACGTGATCGCTCTGGCACTGGCTACTCTGAGCTACCGGGGAGAATAGATTTCTCTTCCTATAATAAAAGTTCTTGCGTGGCTGTATAACCACCTTTCGGAAGGTATACGACATAGCCTGGCCAACTGTTTTTCGCTGAGGATTCATTTTAGCGCAATTCTTAACCTTCCGGCTGCACGACTCCGCGATTTTCGACCAGCCACCGCAAGCTAAGCAACGATATGCGGGCCACTGGCAGACGCTGCCCCCACCCTCCTCATCCGGTTATTTATACTTTCACTGTGCTAGCTCGAATCCGCCGGAATCCCCTCCACTTCTGCGTGCTCCTCGCCTCTTGTCAACTAATTAGATAGGAAACACCAGTAAAGGTACAGAATGCTACTTGCTTTCAAAGGAAACAAACGTGACATTCTATAAACGAGGAAAGCGTTTGATTTGGCTGTTTAAACGGAACTTTGGGTCCCCGCCAGATGCTTGCGTAAATTTGGCGTCAGGACATTGGATTAAAAGCAAATCATAATGGTAGTTTTACGTTATACCACCCCTTGTTTGCCTATTGCCTGACTGCGTAACAGTTTTTTTCGTGCATGGAATCGACGAGCAAAATAGTTCCGCCTTGCAGGAGACATATACGAAAGGCGCATCTTATTATTTAGTGTATTGATAAGAGGGTTTGACTTACTTGTTAAAAATGTTTACAAATGACACTGGTCCAATCAATACCTGAGGTATACAATACCTGTGTCATTATGGTGCCCGTAGACAATGCAGAGCTATGAGCATTTGCACGATTTAAGCTATGAAGCTAAGTTCAGAAAAACAATTTTAGGCCAAGAGGAAGAATAGATATTAGTGGTTACATCAGGATGTTCCAAGCCTTTACGACCAGAGGACAGAATTGGCGTCAATTTGGCTGTGTCGAGGGGTGGAAAATAAAGAGCTCAATAAAAATTAGTGAAAATAAATTTGCAAACATAAGTAATGGTATTGGGCGTAGACTAAAAATAATATTCCAATTATTCAACGTGCTTTCTTAAAAAAACGAACATATATTAATTAGCTGCGTTGAATTTCTGACTTAACAACCAAAAAGGTGTGAAATAACTAGTTTAGGATTCGAATTTTTCTTTCACCGCCAAGTCTCAGCGGGTAAATTGATATGAAATAATATTAAACATTGGTAATGGCAAACACGCTTGTTCATGCACATTTCCCGCTATAGCACTCAATTTTGTTTTGCTTGTTCACCGTCATTCTATTTGCACCAAACCGACATATGTAGTACAAGACGATGAAGTGGCTTTCGAGGCGTCACCATTCTTTACGAGGGGAATTTTGTTTTGCTGGTGTATGTTTACCGCAACTCCGGCATTTCTACGAATGCGTGTTGGCTTTTGTGCATAGTGTTTAGGTTACAGTAGTGTAGAAGTGTAGGCCATTTGGTATACCAATGCCAAGAGCAAAATAACACACTACACAGGAGAGAGAGCGATCATGTTGTTTCGTCTTACTGTCTGTCCTTTGTGTAGCGCTATTTTATCCTTGACAATGATTTACTTTTTAAGAGTTCTCGGCAAAGAGTACTCGTGCAAGTTAGAATGGAGGCTCACTTTAATAAAATGAGAGTTAAATATGTTGCGCGACTGCACGTTTGAAAAGCCACACCATTTTCTTGCTTTCTATTCTGTGTTATCCCAGCCAAGCAGCCCTAATTGCTTTAACTTGCGGTATGCTATTTGTAAACAATAATTATTGCCGTACCGGATACCTTACTTATGAACAAGACAATTGAGGTACATCAGGAGATATATCCATGTACGCACAAGCATTTCGGATGGCACACTAAGCTAACTTTCTTGCGCGGTAGAACCGAATTACCCGGTTCAAAAATTACCCTTGACAGAGCCACTAATAAATACACGATATTTAGTTTAGCCATGATAGTTAATCGGCCAAGTCGCCAAGCTCTACAGAGTCACACATTTTCAAGTGGGATTAAAAAATAATAGAAAGGTCTCCTAGAGGCCGCAGGAATTAGAGCACTGCACGGGCCGGTTTTTCTGGCCCGGGTCCGGCCCAAGCTCGAAAGTGTCATGCGCTGGTTCACTTCAGCCCGGCCCCGTGCTTTAAAAGCTGTGCCGTACCCGACCCGGGCTCGAAATATTTGGGCGCTGCCTGATACGGCCCGGCCAGGTATTGGCCAGCCCGGTTTGGGCGCGTTGGGCCTGTAGGAAGCATGCTCTATTTCGGTGATTGAAATGACAACGCCGCATATATTCTTTGCTAAAGACAGATTTGACTGCCAGCATTTCCGCTGCAGTTCTTGCTCACAAATGACCAGGTAAAGAAACAGATACATCACCTGTTCATTATACCCATGCGTTACTATGTGATATGGATGAATGTCCGTACTGCGTTTGTCAAATAGTTGTACGGCGATATACTATAGCGAAGGCGTAGGTACACCACGAGGTATTTCATCTCACACTTAAATATTAAGGTACCTTTGATAGTATTACGATATCATCCAGAGATGCTCAAGAGATATGAGCCGCCGCGAGAAAGACGATGAAGTGTGTCTGGGCTTTTGGCGCAAGTGAGTGTCGCGTCGGCCTTGCTGTCTGGCTCTAGTGTAAATAGCGTGTAAATAGCCTCTTTCGTCTCTGTCTTTCGACACGTAACATTCTGGTGGAGGTGCTGGGTAGTTGCGAAGTTCCGTCCTTACCTTACGGTCGCCCTTTCTCCGTCGTCACTGACAATCATGCTCTCTGCTGGCTCTCGTCGCTAAAGGATCCTACAGGCCGGCTTGGTCGATGGGCTTTGAGACTACAAAAATTTTCATATTCTGTGGTGTACAAGTCTGGCCGCCTGCGCCAAGACGCTGACAGCTTGTCGCGTTACCCTGTTGATGACTCTGACTCCTCCAATATTGACAGTGCTGCTTGCGTTTTCACCGTATCACAGCTCCTTCATTTCGCCGACGAACAACGTCGTGACGCCTACATCAGAGCACTGATCGACCGTTTTGAACAGTCTCCGGCCAATGCTACTCTACGCCTCTTTGTCCTCCGCGACGGTACTCTGTACCGTCGTAATCTTCATCCAGATGGCTCCGAGTTGCTACTTGTAATACCTAAACACTTCCGCTCAACCGTTCTAGAAGAGCTTCACGACGCACCAACGGCAGGACACCTCGGCGTATCACGAACCTATGACCGTGTACGTCGCCGTTTTTTCGGGCCGGGCCTTGCCCGTTCCGTACGACGTTACGTTGCCGCTTGTGAACTTTGCCAACGACGCAAGAAGCCTTCCCAGCTCCCCGCTGGTTACCTGCAGCCGCTCGACATCCCTGCCGAGCCTTTCCATCGTGTGGGCTTAGACCTTTTCTGCCCATTCCCGGGATCTACATCAGGAAACAAGTGGGTTGCCGTCGCTGCGGACTACGCAACCCGCTACGCCATAACACGCGCTCTTCAAACCAGTTGCGCCACTGATGTTGCGCACTTCCTCCTACACGATATCATTTTGAGGCATGGTGGTCCCCGTAAATTGCTCACAGATCGTGGCTGTACGTTTTTGTCCATAGTCATTGACGACATCATGCGTGCCTGCTCAATACAACATAAGTTCACCACCTCCTACCACTCACAAACGAACGGCCTCACTCAGTGTTTGAACCGCACCCTTATAAAGACAACGAAATTACATTACCTTCTACTCTGACAACTGCGTACACTTGCGCCTGTGCGTGCTTTCGCACGCACCGTATCTTGAAAGCGATCTGCCCACAGCTCCTACCTTTGTATACGTTGTGCTTTCGCCGCTCACTTTCCATTGAAGCGATAGACCGCACGAACCTTCGCTCGCTGCTGCTACCGCGCTTGCTCAGGCCAGCGTTTTGACAACGGTTGTCTGCGGTCATCCAGTGTGTTCTATTCATGTTTGCTTGTGCGCGCTGACACCATGCTTGTTAATTCAGTTATAAGCGAATGTGTCCAAGGGTATGCAGCCGATAAAACTACTATCCTTACTACGTATAGCTCTCTACCAATTTGCTATCGCAATTGATGCTTCGCTTTTCGGGCGAAACTGCCACTTTTGAGTAATATTTTCGAAGTTGCTGAGAAAATATCCTCCGGTAGATTGTTAATCAGGTTAGACACATTGACTTAGACACATTGTCGTGCCGCTACGTATCTCGTCGAAAAACGAGGCACAGTAAAACTCAAACCCGAACGGAGCATGCGCGCAGGTTTATGACGTGACGCCACTGTTTGAACAAACAACGAGCGGCACGAAGAAAACCTATGGCGGTTAATATATTTCGAGATTAAACTAGTGGCGAGTTATACACTACACTTCGGAGCATGTTTTTAAAAGAGCGTCAACTCGGCTTTCCCAACGCGCCGAACAGAAGGCGAAAATTGTGATGGCGTACCTTAATATTCGATGCGCAAGAGCCTGCACAATTGTTCTTTTGACCGAAAAGGGAACTATACATTTACAGTGATAAAGTACCCAGGCAACACTGCGCAGTTGACTACACGCATACGCTAAATGTGTTTTCCACGACAGGTTTGAGTAAAAAAATACACCCATGTTCTTTATTGAATACAAATACTCCACTGGAGTACAATTATACATGGCGAACAAACCTGACTTTGCAAATAAATATGTTCATCTATCGACGTCATCTTCAATGAATTTAATAAACAAATCAGCTTTCTTTTTGAATTATTCATTACAAGAAAATTTTTAGAAAACCAATCAATTACATTATAGACATCTTTTTGTAGCATATAATGTCCACTTATAGCATAAATGCATTGCCAGGAATAAGGTGTCATCGACGTATTGAAAAATGGTGCATATTGAAACAATGGACGCAAGTTCATTTATGAACATATTAAAAGGTAACGGGGATATAGACCCTTGAAGGACTCCGGCTTTGATAGGCAAAATACAGCTAGAGTTATTGCCTAATACTGCTGTTTGCGATCGATTCGACAGATAACATTAAAGATGTCATAAAATGCTCCCCGGAAGCCCAATAAATTTAATTTGTTCAACAGATTGTTGTGATTAACTGTTAAAGGCTTTACTGATATCCAGGAATAACGCAATGCTAAACAAATTTTGGTCGAACGCGGAAAACATTTCATCAGAAAAGGATTCTTAAAGTAATGTAGTACTTTTACCCGCGACAAATAAAACTGATGAGAAGACAAAATCGAGAACTTGTCGATGAAAGAAAGCATTACTTCCAAGACGAACTTTTCTAACAATTAGGACAGTATAGGCAAAATAGATATATGCCTACAGTTTTCAATTACATCATTTTTTCCTCATCTGTGAAGTGGCTTGACTAAAGCAGTTTTAGTTTTTCCGGGAAAGAAGTATCATCCAAAAATCTCAGTGGCTTTCCATTCTGTGAAGCTGGATGACCAGCGGAGCTTTACATATGGTGATAAGTTATGTTGATTTAAATAAAGACACACACCACATGAATTGTCATTTTCTACCATTTTATTATTTTGTCACTAAGGTGACCATAGCTTTGTGGTTGCTGTGGTAGACGGCCATGGGTTCTGTAACGATGCTTGAGCGGCAATGGGCACCAAGGTGGCGGGAGGCGTTAACAGCCTCCCGCCGCCTTCGTGCCTATTTTCGCTTCTGCTATCGCCCTCGTTCTTCGTAGGCATGCTGTTCTTCCTCGATCCGCTCAATACGCGGCCTACCCTCTACACGGCCAGAACTCAACTGAGATAACGTACCTATGCAGTGCGTGAGATACCAGCCAAAGAGACACATCCATTGGCTATTAAACGCAGCTGGGGCACACCGGCGATACGCTTTTGCCAGGGGGTGGAAACACCATATACCTCACTCGGGACACTCGGTCCCATGCCGATATTAAAGTCCCTATATAAGAAAAGTACCGCCATCCTTTGATCCACGCCGCTTCTCTCTCTCTCCTGTATCTCCGATTGGACGATGATAGCGCGCGCTTTCACTTCTTATTATTTTTTTTTTCGCCTGAGAGCCATGTTGAAAGTCCTCTGCGCAGCCGCAGTCGCCGGCGGCGGCGGTGGCGCGCGCCCGGCCTGAAAGCTTCAACGTGGACTTTCTAGGTGCGCCACCGTCGACTTGGCTTTTGAAAGCAAAAAGTAAAGAAAAAAATAAGCGCTTTAGGAGAGGAGACGGTGGAGGAAAGAGTAGATGGCAGTACTTTTCTTATACAGGGATTTTAGCCGATAAGCGGCGGCAGCGCCGCTTCCACCACTGGCGGTTAGCGGATATACAACTGGGAATAATTCACAAATAAAACAATGCCTCCATGACTTCACTGATGAGGGCAGAAGGTAGAAGAAGAGGGCGCGCAGCAGAGAGAAGGAGGGTTGCCGTGGGAGCCCTCCTTTCCCACTTTGCATGCAAGCGGGCTTTGTTCGTGCTCTCTTGCAGGTCCGCTGGCCGCGCGGCAACATTGGCCAAACCGTGGAGCAGAACCCGCTGAAGTGTGCCGTGTTTTGGCAGCGCTTTCGTTCTGCCCCGTTTACCTTGAAAGCTTCTTTTCATTTTTTAAATCACTAAGGCATCGCTCGTACACACCAGCGCCAAGCAATTATAATGAGAAATATTTATATTGCAAACCGTCGTTAACTACCAATATTCGCTGTTAAAATGTTACATTTCGTCGAAGTATTCGCTTTGAAATTGTACCTTGTGGTTAAGTTTACGGCTACAGTTCAACTAGTCCGCAGATACCAGTGGGGGCTAACATAAATAAAATAACTTCCAGGCACCTTCATTTGTTAATTTTGTTCGTGTGCAGTGAAGTGCGTCAACTAAAGACTCATTCACACCGGCGACTGACAGTGGTCGCGCGACCAAGCTGGTCGCAAATGGGCCAGTCGCTCAGTGATCGACTTTTCAGTCGCGCGACCGTGGTCGCAAAGCTGCTCAACTAATCAGCGCCGCGCCGAAAGTGATGTTATGTGTTTTTACCGGCGTCGTCTACGCCAAATGCAATGTCCGCGCCACCATATGCAGACTACAGGCCGGTAATTGGTGTCTTATGATGCTGGGACGCAGCAGTTACAGCAACGTGTCGAATGTAAGTACGCGGTCACATTCGCTGCAAGCTAAACAGCAGGAAAAGAAAGCACAACACAAACCCTTTTTCCAGCTGCCGTTCGTTGGATGAGCACGCCACCCAAAGGTGAACAGAGGGTGAACAGCTTCGCTTTAATATTATGCACCGAATAACACGCAATGCGAACTATAAATTACAACTTTCTCTCGATAATACTCGTTGTCATGCGCACAAAGTTCGGGAAGGAGGCGCTTGCGTGTCCCGCCACTTCACGCGAGCGGCGGCACGGGCGCACCCACTAGCGTCGCGTTTTCTTCGGAGGCTTCCGCGCTACCACAGCCGACACCACGGCATAGCACATCAGCACAGGGACGACGTCTTCCTGTTCGCTCGAATCAAAATCCAGCCATTGCCCGAATCAAAATCCAGCCATTGCCCGAACCAAAATCCATGGCTGTTGCCGGAACGCGAAACCAATTTACACAGTGCCAGCGAAGTGCGGGCGAACTGCGTAGATTCCTAGAGTTCTCGCTGAGAACGATAATCTCCGGGATTGCGACTGCCCGGTCGCGCTCAGCCGGGCTTTGCGACATCGGTCGCCTTTGGTAGCTTTTTGGTCGCGAGTCGCAAATGGTTGCGCGACCTCCTCAAGTCGCAGGTGTGAATGAGCCTTAAGGCTGGCCGCGATTTCGCTGTCAGCCAAAACTCAACACAAGTAAAAGTCTAACGTTTTCATTTTTATTCACACATTTCGTACTGAAAAATGACTGACCTTCACGCAGTGTGAAAGTGTCAATCTGCAGAAGCAATTTTCATTCACAACTGAACTTTGTACAAAATAAGCGAACATAGATTCCAGAAGATCCAAACTAATGCGAAAATTATTAACCATCACCGCTCTGTCTTTCTTTCTTTTTACTTTAACCTTTACTGTGCATGTCGACAAAGAGTGAACAAAATGTCTAGCCCTACAAACATGCACTCAAGCCCTTCCTTACAAGTATTTCATCGGCAGCAGATGGGCTGCCGTCATGACGAATGAGTCGACCGACACTGCTCTTATGTGAGTCCACTCAGGCTTGCACAGAACTGGTTTACTCATGCAAAACGAATTCCTGCTCAAAAAATAGAGTGACACACTTGTGCTTACCTGTTGGCATTAGGAAACCTGAAAAACTTCGCAGAACTTGTAATCCCGGTGTTAGAACACCACGCAGCCGCACAAGACGTGATGCCCCAATTTAGCCAGCTTTGTCTAATGCTTGGTTAGCCTGGTTTCCTGCGTCTTCCGTTCCTTGCACGCCTGATCAAGCTTATCTATCTTATCTTTCCCATCTTCATACTTGACACGACAACCGAAGCAGGTGACCGAGCGCGAGCCGACTTGTGATATCGCTGAACGAGTGGCAAGGGTGAGCGGGGTCAAGCTCGACGAACGCATGAAGACAACTTCCCGCGCTTCGCCGCTTTTAAAGTTCACAAGAAGAGAGAAAAAAAAAGTAATCCGGCAACCACCAGAAGCGCGCATGTTCCTTGAAACGGAAACTAGCACTCGCCTTCCGGGGGTTGCTTTTGCTTCGTATCGAGGCTACGGCGTTTTTGGTCTACGCGCTTCGTCTACGCACGCAGCGATTCGCTGGAAACTAGCGAACGTGCCTATGCAGTGCGTGGCGTCACCAGCCAAAGAGACACACCCATTGGCTATTAAACGTAGCTGGGGCACACTGGCGATACGATTTTGCTTTGTGTCGAGGTTACGGCGTTTTTCGTCTATCCGCTCGGTGTACGCACGCAGCAATCCGCTGGAAACTAGCGTATAACAGCTCCGCTGTAAAACCCGTTTAGCATAAAAGGAAGAATGCCTGATAGCACCTCAAAGTTTCTTTGGAGAGTGCGCGCCGGAAGTCCATCAAAGGCTGCGTGGTTTGTTCTGTCTGAAGCTGAAAATAGTCGTACGTAGATAATGTTCCGATAGCTTCGGTAGGAAGACAGAGACAGACACAGATTTTTGGAGAGTGCAGTCCAGCGCATGCCCGTAAGCTGCTCCATCAGATGAACGAGCAAAGTGACGGTTAAATTTATTAGCGGTTGTTGCGGGGTCATTCGAAAAGGAATAAGTAGCAGAGCTGAGGTCTGCTTTACCTCGAAGGTGATTTATTAAAGAAGATGTCTTTGCCGCATTTCTCAAGGATAGATTAAATTGTTTTGAAAAATACTGTCGTGTTGCCGATCTAATAAGGGCAACTAGCTTGATTCTAGCTGCTAAAGAAAAGAAGCCGTGCTAAAAAAAGACAGGAAGTGTAACATACACCCCTCTATAAACGAGGAGAAAGCAGGCAGGGATCCTAATAAATCGAATAATCAGTAGATAGGAAGGACAGGAAGGACAAAAAGAGAAATAGAGCACGTACACAGGTGCGCAACTTTAACGTGAATTTGTTCGCTTCTCGATACCATAACAGCGGACCAATGAAACAGCATCAACTTCCATGCATGTATCTAACAATACATTTTATAACGGCAGCCATGACAGATACTTACCAGCTGCATTTGAGGATGACGTCGTAGGTATTTATCGCAGCACTAATCTCGTAATTAACGTCTTGGTGTCCTGATAATTAGTAGATGCATCCAAAGTGTTTGTATAGGCTACACAAATATTAGCGGCAGCTGAAAGTGAGTCCTCATATGCCATACACGATTTCCCAGTCTCAGTTTTCGGCTGACGCTGTAGTCTCGCTTAGATAACTCAAGTACACAGAAGTTCATGTGAAGGTCATTAAAAATGTTGACCAGGATCTCTGCCGGCTGCCGTGGCATCTGCCAATTTTACCAAGGTTCTCTACAAACTTCATAATTAAGAACAGGTTACCGCTATATCGCGCATTCGTAGCCATCTCGTTCGCTATTACATTCTGTGAGCGCTTACTCTTTACCTACTCTGTTTTTGATCTGCTCAATCTCCATCACCTATTGTCACTGTTCGTAGTCGCCACCCTTTTGATTGGCATATAAACTTGGCGTTTCACAAAACATGGTTCCTGCAATGTTGCCATCCCTGAAAGATCGCTAAACTTTATTACTTAAACAAGCCTCTGACACCAGCCTTTTTCTTCGTGTAAACCCTTCCACTTAGTTAAGCATACGACGACGAAGAAGCGTGTCATCTCGTAAACACTCGGGCAATGGCGCCTAACTGTGAACTCAAGGAACACTAAAGCCGAGTGAATGCAAGTACACGCACAGTAAAATGGCTCTAGCAATTATTTAGTCTGGACACCTCCGTTCTCGCAATTAACATCTTGGTGTCCTGATAATTAGTAGATGTATCCAAAGTGTTTGTATAGGCTACACAAATATTAGCGGCAGCTGAGACGCGCGTTCCGAGGGACAATAATAAAGTTTTACGATACCATACCATACCTCCGTTCTATAAGACCTCCATCTTATCTGCATGGGCATCTTTTGACCTAAATATTGTACGGTAAGTTAGCCTCTAGGCCAGAGAAGTTTTCGAAATGCCCATGTATAGAGAGTAATAACAATGTTCTAATTACCAGGAATTTCCAAATCTTGGAACTCTGTTTTTCTCAGTAGGTTGCTGTTGGGCATCAATAATTGTCGACGCTCTTATGGGAAACCTGAACTTAGCCAACACATGACCCCTAGAAGAAAATTGTGTAGCGCAACTCTAGCGGGTGGTTCACCGGAATACTTGACGAGTGGGGAAGGCCTGAAACGCACCAGGTGCGAGTAATGCGTCTCCCAGACGATACAACATGCAGCAGCTGCGCAGCTATGCGCTCCTGAGTCCCCCCCCCCCCCCCCCCTCTTCCTCCGCTCCTGTTCCTTTCCTAGTGCATCTTAACGCCTTTCGTCACGTATACACGTTAATTTTTTATTCTGTCCCCAACAACAATTTCAATGTTGAGACTCCTCATTTGTAGCGAAAAAAAACAGCAACAACAAAAAACAACAGCAATCCCGATCGTTTCTTATGTAGAGGGCCCATGTGAGAATTACACTCGCTGGGATTTACTGCATGTGCGTTCAACAGCCTCATTATCTGATATCTTTCCTTGAATGTTCTATATGTATATCGCCAAATAGCAGTACTTGAACAGACTCCCGGAAGTCCATTGTTATCACTCGTACGCTTTCAATGAAATAAGAAGCAGGCACGTTACTCTAAGACCGGCGTGCTCAACGAACCGTCCGTGTTCGCAAGTTGAACAAGTGCCAGAGGAAATGTGAACTGAACGCGCCGCGCTAATGGAAGGCGGAAAGAGCATACTAAGTATGGTAAAAACCTTAGCTCCATTCGTTTAATATGTCAGAAATGGCAGTCTACACACTTAAAAAAAAGAGCACAAGAGAGGCGTGGTATGACATATGAACAGCGCTAGCGTGAGGGCGTCAGCGAAGACATACATTCAAAGCGACGGGTTAAATTCTCGTTAAATTATGCGTTAGCCCTATTGTAATACTTCATTTTTCTTGACTTTTTTTTCCTTCTTTAAAGTAGGGGGTAAGATTCGGTTGCACAAACGAAACTGAACCGTAAACATGTTTAGACACGGCTTCGATCCTGTTATTCGAAAAGAACGGACATCGGGGCCGAACCCTCTTCCAAATAAACGCTGACGCGCTTTTCATCGGCGCGTGAATTCAGCTGCAATGAGTACATAGAAACGAGGAAACAAAACGTAGTGCGTGGAAAGAAATGTTCGCACGGAGCAGAACTGCCCGTGCTCCCAGAAAAGAAAAAAAAAAAGAGAAAGGTGCCGTCGACGTAGCGATTGCCAACCGTGTTTATACGTCAAAGAGGGAGTGAAGAAAATCGAGCTCGAGCGCAGTCCATGCGTTGCTATCCTTTCGAGGAAGGGAATCGGGAAAACACATCGGACATGTGAGGCAGAAAGCGAAAAATAATAATGAAGGGGAGAAGGGCGTGGTGTAAAGGCAAAATCTGCTATAGTGCTTTTAGCCTGACTTGAGCTTGCTGTCCGCGACGCTTTCGCTAATGAAATTTGCTTCTTTCTACTCTTCTTTTTCTTCCGCGCGCCGCTCATTTGCGCTTGCCGAAGTGGAAAACGCGCACCTTGCCGTGCCGCCATAGGGTAGCTGCACTTGCTCGCGATTCGGTAGCTCCGGATTCGCATACGGAGCCGTAGGCGGCGGACGCAATAGCATTGAAAGTGCCAGATGGAACGCTTTATTATCTTTCGCGGCAGTACACAGCCTCTGCGTTGGAAAGCTTCTATATCAGCAGCGTGCGCCGAACGTCAGGCGTTTGTCGAAGGTGGCAGCCGTGGCCTCGCCCGTGTCGACGTCTTGCTGCCGCTTGCTAACAGAGTTAAGGAGACGAGATAGAAAACACAAAGTGCACCGAGGGTCCACGAGTTGAATGAAAACAATACTGCGAGTTTCGTGTTTTCTGTCTCCTGTGCGCTTGGCCTTTTTTTTTTTTTTGTCTCAGCTTCTTTAGTGCTGCTAACACGTGTCACTGTGCCAGTAAGCAACTCTCTAAGCTTTCATCAATATTGTCGCAGGAGTTCCAGGAGCCGCGCAGAAAGGCTGATTGTGACTTTTTGCTGCATGCTAGCGCCACCTGCCGATCGGCGTACGTTGCGCAACGTCAGGGGGCAAGAAGGATCTCCAGAAACCTGACATTCCGGGAATATCGAAGACATATTGCCGAATACCTTTGCAAGTACCAGTAACCTGAAATAAGAAAATAGAGAACACGCTTGAGAAAGTAAAACAGAAGAACAAATCAGACATGGGTTAGGGCTTCGTATAATTATTGTATTTATTGTGACTCTTATTAATCAACTACATGATATAGTGAATTATGTGATTATGAGGTTTAATGTAAGTCGGAAGAGAATTATGGAGACTGTCACCTGACCAACTAACAAAAATAATGTATTTATTTATTTACCTTCTTATTGATTTTTTTATTTATTATTAAATGCCAATGTCGGAAGCAAGTACAGTATGTCGCTGGGTTCTCCAGAACTTTAAATGACGAAGGAAGGAAGTATTATGACAGATGAGGTGAAACTATTCAGCTACAATTAGCAGTTGACCAAAGGCGGTGCAGTCATTTGCAATTTAAAAAAATAAGGATATCATTGCTTTAACAGAAACATGGCTTTCGGCGCATGTTCACGATTCCGAGATTTTTCAAGACACCCATCATTTTTCCATTTATGTGTGTGACCGCACAGCCAGACGTGACCAACCGGTGGCGTCTTACTTCCAATCAGTAAACAAATTACGTCTTCAAGTATTCTTATTCACAGTGACATAGAAATTACTGTTGTATCACTTACACTCGGGTTGTATGAATTACACTCGGTCATCTTAAAATAATTCTCGGAGTGTGTTATCGCTCTCCCACTTACACAACGCCATTAATCTCATTCGCATGCGTTTCCCATCATCGCCTCTTTTTCTTTTTTTTTTTTGATGGGAGACTTCAATTTTCCGAATATTATATGGGACTCTCAGCCGCCGCACCTGACACCGTCCTCTGTCCAGGCTCGGGAAAATTTGGACATGTGTTCTTTATTCTCACTAACCCAGCTTATAACAGATGCAACCAGAGTATCCCCTAACGGTGAAAATACCCTTGATTTATTATTCAGAACTAATCCAGACTTCGTATCTGACACTGTTCATTTACCAGGAATCAGTGACCGCGTTCTAATTAGTTTTCACCTAAACATACCGCATCCTAAAACTGAGAAGGAAAGCAAAATTATACTAGACTACAACAGAACAAACTTTCAGGCCATTAATAGCGATCTAGCCATGTTTCTCGACTACTTCTTAGAAGGTTTCGATAACCGGTCTATTGAAGCTAACTGGGATCTTTTTAAAAACAAAGTTTACCAACTATAGATAAATATATCCCAAAGCGGAGCATCGGCACTAAACCACGTGCATGCCCCTTGGTATAATACTTACGGTAAGCGTTTATCGAACAGGAAGAAACATTTTTATCGCTTAGCTAAACTCTCACAAATTAACCCCACGTGGGCAGCCTATCAGCTAGCCTCTGAGGTCTATGTACAAGCGCTCAAATCCGGTAAGATGACCTTCATGTCAACAACTCTGCCATTTCTGCTGAAGGACAATGCTAGATACTTTTGGCGTCTCATAAATGCAGCGCACGACTCATTCATAGCTCTTGAAAGTCCTAATGGTGATAGCATTCCTAACAACCTATGTGCTACAACATTAACTGAAGCGTTTGCTAAATACGTTTGCCCTGTTTCAAACCCGCAGCCAGCAGATCTGTGCCATGTTGATTTTTTATTTAGGTATCCCGTTTTTGTTGATGAATCAGGTGTTGCGGAACTAATTGACTCGCTACAAAACAGTGAATCTCCTGGTTAATATTCTATATGTACTAAATTTTTGAAAAGTACTCCAGCTATAGTTCTATTATACTAACCAAGAGTTTCCAGCAATCTCTTGGCACATCTAGCCTTCCTACAGACTGGTAGATTTGGAAGGTGGTTCCACTCCACAAGGCCGGCAGTAAAACTTCACTCCTTAATTACGACCCCATTTCACTTACTAGCACACGCTGCAAACTACTTAAACATGTTATATTTTAATAATTAGTTAGTTTTCTCAAAGATAATGCATTTTCACGTCTGAACAATACCGATTTCGTAAAACATACTCATGTGAAACTCAGCTCTTGTCATTCACTCATAAATTGCACCATATTGTCGATGCATCATCCTGCGCTGACTGCATATTCTTGGACTTCTCGAAGGTATTCGACAAAGTGCGTCATCAGCTATAATTCACAAGCTAAGTTTTCTTAACCTTGATTCTAACCTTTCTAAGTGGATTGAATCCTTCCGGATTCAATGCTTAACCGATTACAATTTATTAGTGCTAATGGTCATAACTCATCCTGTACTAACGTACATTCTGATGTTCCACAGGAATCCGTCCTTGGACCCCTCCTATTCATAATTTACATTAACGGTCTGCCTTCTGTTGTTTCCTGTGACAGCTTTCTGTTCGCTGACTGTTGTGTAATCTTTCGTGAAAATAATACTGACAGCGATATTAACACTCTCGAATCTATAATTGTGGCTGTATGCAATAGTTGTAAATTATGGTGAACGGAACAAAAAACGTAAAAAAGCTAGATTTTTCCTGTCGCCCGAAACACTAACAATCCTCCTTTTTGTCTTTTGAACAGTGTACGATTAGAATCCATCGCATTTTTTTAACTAGGTGTTCATATATTATGCAATTTAAATTGGACAGTGTACACATAGTACATTATTAACAATGCCAACGATATGCTAGGATATTTACGTCGCAACTTTTCCACCATTCCTTCCTCGGTTAAACTAATACTATACAACACCTTAATATGACCAAAGCTTCAATACGCTGCTTCTGTATGGGATCTTATGCATGTAAAATTATTCACTATCCTTGAACGTGTTCAGAGTAACTCGACTCCTTTCATTCTAACTACAATCACACTGCTAGCATAACAGCCATGAAAGCCAGCCTTTTCCTTCCGTCTCCAGCCGCACATCGAAAAATTGGCTGCTTGAATTTATTTCATAACATACACTACCATACCGTTCTTCACGACAAATTTATTTTATCACCGCAATCTACCTGGTGTTTCAGCGAACACTTACAAAAATTTTTAAAGGTTGCCTGTGGCTGATAGCGCAATTCAAGTTCATGAGCTGGTCTACTCGAAGACACGAACATTACTTGCACAAAAAATCTAAATGCATAACCGACTAAAGAACGAAAAAGCCCTAATAAGTTTTTAACTAATCACCTTATGGGAGGCGTGGTGGCGCCACCGGCGAAGGCAGACGTGCCTGAGCTCGGCTCCTGTTTTTTCTGATCGTTTTGACCCGTTCTTCCGCTTATTTGTTGCTACTTTTCACTGAGTGAGTGAATTTCAACCACACGGTGAGCCCACACCACGAAGTCGGTCTTTGTTGGACAAGTTTTGTCCCTTTTTCTTGAGTTTTTTGTGAACTGACCAGCCTAGGCCTAGTGTTGCGTCTCGGACAAGCATAACAGGCACGGCTGCCGGTGGCAGGGGCTGCGCCGCGCCAGCCTGGCCTCACCGAGCCTGGCGAATCTGATACGCCCGGCGTGTTTCACTTCGGCTCACACCGAAGTCAAGACGCCCACTATGACGACGACCTCGGAAAGCACGAGTTTTCCTTCGAACTGCAATGACTTTTCAACTTCATCTGACGGAAACGACACCATGGACGCGAGCCAGTCTCCACTGCCATCAGAGCTGTCTAACGGGCCTGCTGTTCCAAATGCGGCAGCGGGCTCTTCCATCGGAGCCGCTGGACCTCGTGACGACGGGAGGCAGTGAAACACCGTTTACTACCGACGCCAAGTGTCACCGAAAAGACTGCACGCCGAACGGGTGAGTCGGCCCCGCTACACCGTCCTGATCAGGCCGCTAAACAAAGTACATGTGACAGATATTCCGAAGCAGGCGCTCACAGACGCCATTGAACAAAGCGCTCCATCAGCCTTTATTGCAGAAAGGGCAATCCTTCGATTTGACACAACCAGTAACTGCATACGGATCACTGTTCGCGACGAGGGTCATTTCTGCAAACTTTGCACACTATCGCGCTTGCTTGCAACCGTTAACGGAATTCTTCGCATGTTTGACGTCGACACATCGTCTCTACAGGCACATGTAGCAGGCAGCTCTCGTGGGGTGATAAAGATAAGAGCTGGCCTCACAATCGACTATGTCAAAGCACATCTTCGCTGTGAACAGGCGACGATCACCGATGTTCGCATGCTCGGAAAAACACAGCTGGTGCTTTTGACATTTTATACGGAACGCATACCGCAACGCTTGGTGTTCGAATACGAAGTTATCCGTGTCCATGAATATCGACCCCGTCCGGTAACATGCTACAATTGTCACCGTTTGGGCTATGTTGCCAAATACTGTTCGTTCCCGCTGGTCTGCTGGGACTGCGGCAAACCTCCGCACGAATTCGACCCGAATTGTAAGCAGTTTCCCCATTGCGTAGCTTGTGGGGCGTCCACACACATTGCACTCAACCCCCAATGCCCTCAACGCGATTTTTCCAAAGCAGCTCGCAGTAGTAGCACAAACTCAGCATATGTGACTCCGCCCGCACATTCAGAGCCACTGCCGGCGAAACAGGTCTCCTGGGCGCAAGTAGCTGCTTCCTCTGAGTTAAATCAGCTTATCGCCAGCCTACGCCAGGAAATCCAGGAATTACGGAAAGAAAATCAGACTCCGCGATCTCGTAATGACCCCGAAGAAAGGGCATCGGTCACCAACGCCTAGACGCAGTCAGTCCCGGAATGAACGAAAGAGCCGCTCTCCGACACGCCGTGTCAAACTGGTGACTGACAAGGACTCCGCTTACTCGCACGTAATTGGTCTCCTAAGACAAGAACGGGCTCAAGAATCCAATAAATTGGAGCAAGCGATTCGATCCGACATGGTCAACACTCTCACACAAGCGCTAGATTCCATGCAGACTCGGTTCCAAAATATGTTCGACGAACTGCAGCGCAATGTCATGAATGATGACAGTAAGTGCCGCAAACCACTGACTTCTTCATGAGCTCATCGGCTCATGCAATACAGTGGAACTGTCGCAGTTTTATTCAATCGTGTTCCACAATTCGCAATTATGTTCGAAGGCAGCGCCCCTTATTTCTTCTCCTCCAGGAAACGCGAGGCCCGTGCTCGCTCCCTGGTTACCGCGCGTTTCAGACACCTACCATCAAACACAAACGACAAATTCCCAAGGGCCAGGCAGCATTGCTTGTCCGAAATGACTGCCCAGCCACCCAACTCGACCTTCCAGGTCTCTGTTCTAAGAATCGCGAAATGATAGCTGCTAAAATTTTCCCCCTGGGGCAAAAGCCCTTTGTGGCCGCGTCTGTGTACTTTCGCGCGGGTAACATTTTCGTTGAACCCTACACGTGGCTGGAAACGCTTAAACATACAGCACAGAACCTTCCTCTGCTTATTGGAGGTGCTTTTAATTCCCCCCCCCCCCCCCCCTGGAGTCTTTCAAATCCCAATCAACGAGGCAGATATCTTTACGAAGCCATCGAACTTTTCTCTGTAGAAATCTGTAACACCCCCGACACCCCCACGAGAATTGGACTGCATAAATCGCAGAAAGACACGACCCCTGATCTTACCTTCGCCAGCCCCAACTTTGTGCGGCACTGGATTGGCCACATCCAGTCATGGGGCAGTGATCACCTCCCCATATTCCTGACAATTAATTGTAAACGCCTCCGCGTTAAGACGACCACCGAAATAACTAACTGGGGAACCTTTCGGACCCATGTTACTGGATCGTTCACGACGATTGAGGGTCTCCTGGATATATTTCAGCAGGCCCGTTCACTCGCGCGAGAAACAGTACCATGTGATGATAACACTCATTCGATGGACAATCATTTGGCCAACTTATGGAAAAGAGCAGACTATTTACTATCATGATATCGCTCACGTGGCAAAAGACACAATGACCTTATGAAAATCAAGCGCCAATTTAAGCTTATCAATGAGTATCAGCTCCAGCTTCAAAGCGAAGCCTGGCAATCCACCTGCGAGCGTCTCGGCCGCGTCCCGGGACTCCAGGGTCTTTGGCGCATTATAAATTCTAGCCGGGGAGTTCACAAATCGGATCCACATAGAACGAACTCTCAGGATGACACCAGTTTGAAGATATTGCGGCGAAATGCATTTCTGAGCAAAGTTCGGCAATTAATATGCTGAAACTGGTGTCACCCTGAGATTTCGTTCCAAGTGTATCCGCCTTGCGAACTCCACAGCTAGAATTTGTGAACTACAATATGGGTCATAAGGAAGTTACTTAAAAACTTAATTAGTGATTTTTAATTAGTTGACTATGCATTTCAATTTTTTGTGCAAGTAATGTCAGCCTCTTTGAGTAGGCCAGCTCATGAACTAGAATTGTGCTATCTGCCACAGGCAACCTTTAAAAATTTTTGAAAGTGTTCGCTGAAACACGCTATATGTCCCATCGCATTGATCATCGCCATCAAGTAGGTAGTCCGTTTTGTAAAACGAAAACATTTTCCGAATCTTTCCCTCCGCGCAGAGCAATCGAGTGGAACCACCTTCCTGCTGACATTGCATCAATGAGTGGTAACCAGCGTTTTTAGCGAGGCACTCACCACCATTATTTAAGTACGTATACGCCTGCTTGAAATTGTTATTATTACTCACTGTAACTTGCTGTTCTTTTTATGCTTCTATTTTTTCCACTGCCCCCTGTAATGCCTTTGGCCTTCAGTGTAAATAAATAAATAAATAAATAAATAAATAAATAAATAAATAAATAAATACATTATATGCCACATTCTTCATGGAATGACGTATAGGTCAAATAGAATCTTTTGTAGTGTTAATAAGCACTACAAAAAACACTTCGCCAATAGTCACTTTAGATAAGAAAAAGAGAAAAAAAAAGCACTGACGTTCCACGTAGTTCTGCAATACCACACTAAAAACAGGAGACACCATGAATGACAGCCACACACAAACAAAATTAAATAAATCCTGCGTTTTTACGTCCCAAAATCCCGATGCGATTATGAGGCACGCCGTAATGGGGGACTCTGGAATAAATTTGACCACCTGGGGTTCTTTAACGTACACCAATGGACGATACGCAGGTGTTTTTGCATTTCACCCTCATCGATATACGGCCGCCGTGGGCGGTATTCGATTCCGCGCCTTCGGGGTTAGTAGCGCAAGGCCAAATCCCCTGCGCCACCACAGCGGGTCCAGCTACACAGGCGAACACAAGATCCTAATGTAATGACCCCCAACAAAGGCAACCAGAAGGTGAGGCAATTATTAATATATAACATAAATAAGGCCAAATGCTCGGCTCACTGTATATAAAAAATTCGGCAGGATGTCACTATATCTCTTAGAAATGCTACTAAAGCTTTCAGAGAAGTTCGTGGCGCGGACGCGTTACTTATTCATGATCCCAGAAGTTTTTGAATGTTAAAGTGCAGTCCATGAAGCCGACTGACTGCTATTCTCATAATGCGTCAATGTGAGTCGGATGGAGGACGTGTTATTAGAGCATGTCCAGTGTTTTGTTGCGAACAGCATTGCAACGGGGCAGAGGTGCACGACAGAAACGGTAAAAAAAACTCCTCGCATATGCCAAATTTAACCTCAAGCGATGAGGTACGAACTCAATCCTATGGCTACAATCGATATGCGCTGGTAAAGGTTAAGTGTCGATCTACTCTTTATAAAGATAGTTCACTGATGTTCCATGAATTTAGATTCATATTTGCACGTATTTTTACCTTTAGATTAATATTTTTTATTTGAGAAACAGTGCACAATGTGCCCCACATTATTGTTGACGTAATACATACAAAGGGAGAATAATGCATAAGTGCGCTATAAAGAAAAGTTACTGAGATGTACAGATCCCGCAACGAGCTAAAGAAACCATGCAATCTAGCCACAGTATTTTGTTCAATAGTGCGAAATACTAATAGGCCTGATTTGACTTGATTGATATCTGTAGCACGCTCCAACTAGTACGAATTTGATAATGTCCTGCGACCTTCCCATCAGCTCAACATCTTTGTAATTTCTCCAGTGTATTTTAAAAGTAGGGACTTAAAGCTCTCAAGGTTTATTATAATATGATGTTTAGTTTTTTTGCATCAATTGTTAAAGGTTATTGTTGGTTTTTAAATTAAGGACACATTCTGTGAATTCACAGTTCAGCCCCACTTCTGTTTCTTGCAAATTTATCGTCTTAACTCACACAGCGACCACCCTAACCATGCCCAAGTTTAATCAGTATGATTCCCCTACAATCAATCCCGATTCTCGGCAGTCACGCGGACACTTTTCTTGTTACGCTTTAATCGTGGGGCACTTTGACGGCATATAATCGCACTCGCAAATTCGCTGTACTAACGCTGTTCGGAGGTAAGAATGTATTTGTTAGCTAATGGGAAATTGATTAAATTAAAGCCATTGAGATGGCAAGCTTGAAGAAGCTTCTGAGTCGTATTTCTATTGCTTGAATTTTTCTTTGTGGAAAGCCAGTTAACATACATTTCCCAATTTCTCGTGACTGCCGAAGGTGATTATATAATACTGACTAGTTGTGCTGCGCGAGACACAGTTTAATGACCAATAATATGCGCCGTCGGCATCGAATGACTCGATGAAGATGCGCCAAGCGGGGTCCGTATTCACAAAAAGCTCTTCCACTAAAATTATCTGTAAAAACAAATACCATTCAATTCTGATGATGTTGGACATATTATTAGCGAAAGTGGCCAGACAATGACAAATAGCACTCACAAAGGAAGCGCTTTGTGAATGCGAGGCTGGAACTTTCGCGTTTTATTTTTACAGGGGCACTCCAACACTTTTCCAGCCACCGTTTTTTTTTCCAGGTTGCGTAGACATACGGTTGAAGTGGCCTTTAGCGTAAGTCAAAACACCGATATCGAAATAATTAGTACTTTAAAGAGGCAAACAAATCCCTACATTGCTGCCGACTGCATCATCAACCAGTGCCGCCAACCCGAGACATCATCGCCGTCACCACTCGCTCCTCCCTGGTTGGTTAAAAAGAAGGTTGCAGATAACCACTCCACTGAAGCAAAAGCATGATAAATCTTGATTTCATCTTATTTTTGTTTGCAGTACTTTATATATTAACGCAAATAGACAAAGTCGTAAAATAATTACTACAGCAGCAAAACACGCTAGAGACACCAGCTGTACTTTCGCCTCTGGTATTGTGGATGCCTCTGGCCTCTCAGAACAAAAGCCTCTCTTCTCGCTTGTGTGCGCTCGTGAGCATCCTTGTCGCCTCGCTGCCTCGTTTTGTACGTTGTTCATGTAGTGGAGGTTTCTCACCTCGGTGAATTCGTTGTTTCCCCACTCTTTTTGTTGTTCGGGGTTTTGCGGTGAACTAAAGCTGAACTGAAGAAAAGAGACGTTGCCCCTTCTCAGGTTGCTCGACCAGCGTCATCAGCACACCGGAAGAACCAGAATCCGTGCACATACACATGTACGCAACCATGGAGTGGGAACTTCCGCTACGTAGGCGCGTTGAGCTCTTGCCATTGGCAGCGAGTGGTTAAGTCAGGGGGTGAGAGAAATGGGGACAGTAGACCGCTCAAAATTTGAGGTGCGGGCTTGATTTTGTTCCTTGTACTTTGCAATTTCTCGGCTGAATAACTTCAGACTGTGGGCCCCATCATTTCCCTTCTTGTTGCATTTATCTCTCCAACCGTCAATCTACGCAACCCGTGACCGGAAAACGGTGGCTTAAAAAGTGTTCGAGTGCCCCTTTAAATGGGGTTAAATAAGGGCAGGAACTATTCCAGGGAGCAGGTGGTTCTTACGTATTTTTGTTTACAGTTTACTTGGATCACGCACGGATTTGGATATGCCTATATGTGGATTATACAGAGAAGGAGGAATATTATTTAAAACAAATTAAACCCAGGCAGCGGTATACAGGAAGAAGCGATGTCTTGATCTTTGATAGAAGCAATATCATTATGGAATAAATAGAGTGTTGCTACATTGGTGACCTTCCACACTGTTTTCTGCCGACTGTGGCTTGGGGTATCTTTCACGAATGAATATGCTTGCCGCATCGCAATGGCTGGCAGTGCCGCCTGTGAGAGTTGAGGCAGCGAGGAAACCATCGAATATGTCCTGTGTTAATTAATGTCCTCGCTACAGCTCCCAGAGACAGTCACTCATGACGGCGTTGGCACGCCTGGACGAGCGGCCGCTTTCTTAGGGAGTGCCGGCTGATATGGTCTCTGTACCAGAAGGCGATGAAGGCGCTATACCGTAGTTCATCCGGTCAAGGCACCTAGTTGAACGACTGTGACACTCCCATGTTCATTTGTGTGTGCTCATGTTCTGTTTTTTCTTTTCTTTTTTTATCTCCCTCTGTTTTTCTGTGTGTGCTTTTCTTCTTTATCTTTCTGTCTAGCACTACCCCCTTCCCCAGTGCAGGGTAGCAAACTGGATATTTATCTTCCGGTTAACCTCCCCGCCTTTCGCATGTCATTTACCTCTCTCTCTCTCTCTCTTCGACAGTCTTCTGAAGCGTCCTCTGGAGCATGATGTCCATATTGAACCTCCTTCCCTTCACATCCTACCCTTCAATGTCCTCGCCGAGGCCGGAAGTCGTTAAACGTCGGTTTTTACGTATAATAACAGGATTTCCGGAGAGTGCCATTATCTGAATGGCCGTCGGACTGTCAATACTGCTTTTATGCTTGCTGCTGTCTTTCTTCGTTTATCTTCAGAGCGACTTCCTGGAACATATGCATCGCCGATTATAGAGTGCATGCACGATCAGTAATCAGTAGCATCAATATTTACTTATCAATAGCTTATACCTTCACCATGCTATCCAGCCTTCATGTGGAGTAGGCTCTTTTCTCCAGGAAATAAATCAAACAGCCAACCTTTTCTAGAACCCGCGATGGAGTATAGTTCTAACTACGTAGCTATATTCATTTGAAGCTAAACATTTCGACAGAATTACCTGTCTGGTTGGGAAAATTGATTAAGACTTAGAGATTGACTCCAACCAAATAAGGAAATTCATATATCAGCTATATTCAGGATGTCATGGCTTCTTCTACCATTTTACCTTTTTTTTTTATTGGAGTGGAATCGCGGGCGGATGTGTGATGATAATTCGCTCCGGATTTACTTGTGACGTAGCCGGTGTCTCGTCTTGAAAGCTTTACTAATATAGGGCTGGGGGGCATAACACCATGACAAGCGTTAGAGGGCCACTGAGAAAATATTCTTCCCTGAGAAAATTGTGGTACCGAGAAACGAAAGGAAAAACATTGGTTCGCGCAGCTGCACACAATATACAGCGAAAAGCTGCAATGCTGCAAACTCTACTGATGACACATTGTTATTACATCGGCATCCAAACGTTCTGTATCGATACCACCGCATACCTACGTTATTATCAGGAGATGCTGCCGGCGGGGTTTTTAAGACTGACGCTTAAATGCACTTTTTTTCGCTTGCTTTCCAGCACCCTGTCATTGGTTTAAGCCTCTCTGTGGCATCGTAGCGTGAACAACGAGGCCCTCAATAGTCATTGCTTCATTGGAAGCATAATTTGTCGATTGTGTATAACATTTTTGTGCACACGGGCGAGTGCATTGTGTCCTGTCAGACCGAACTATCTTTCACGGCAAAGTGTGCTCACTGGAACAACGTGCACGCAATATATCAGTAAAGCAGCATTTGCTGCTACCGCTTCGTTTTTCTGTGCGTCGCTTTGCTTGCGCGGTAAACGGGGATTTCCAAAGCTCACGGCACGATACACAGTGGATGCATTCATCCAAAGCCTTATTTCTCAAAAATGAACAGTGGGGGCTTCGTGAATAACCCTGCATAGAGATGGTAGAAAAAAAAAGAACAATGTTTGAAACCATAAAACTAGATGAAAAAATTTACCAGCTTGACCTGCAAGAACTCTCGGAGTATTGGTCGCGAGATTAAGCAATAGCGGGGATAGCGCGTTAGTGGGGATAGGTGGTGGGAGGCAGGCGTTGAAATGTGTATGGCGCCCCTTCACCGCGAGCAATTTGGGCTGAATGTCTGCTAAGAAAACCGGATGAATGCAGTGAACTGATAATATATTGCAATACAATGCCATATTATTTCTCAAATTACGCAGAGCATTCTCATTACACGTGAAAAAAGCGTGAACTCTTAATCAACAATGGCCTGGCGTTCAGCCGCACATTCAATATTTCGGCACTTCCTTGGTAATTTTTATAAGTTTCCATGTTGTGTTCTGCCTAATAAACAAGCCACGTCCTTTTGAGTGACAAAGAAGTAGCAGAACCATCATGTTACTCAACACGCCGTTACTTTTATCGAAGTAAAACTAACAGCGTAGCATTTTAGACACAAAGCTGTCTTTGCATGGTTACGTGCTCGACAATGATGCGAGAAAGTTCCAATTAAATTAAGGACTAACATTATTATGTTTTATTCAGGGAAATAATGGCTGCTAGCTCCGTCAAGTTCATGATGCCACAAAAAGGCGTATTAGGATTGGCGCCGGCAACTCAGCGTTATGTTCGCGTTTATAGACTGCCGTGTTACACTAGTATCTCATGTAATACTTTATTTCTACCTTCCTATTGTTGCACAAAATAAAAATATGGGGGCACCTAAGCAATTCTTATGATGTGTAAATGGGAGAGCATTACTTGTCACGGAGTTTGTCGCTGAGTTATGTCGTTAAGTTTAATGTTGCGGCGAAATGTTGATGAATTTAGTGCTGCGGTGTTATATTTCCGAGTGCAATATTGCTATTTAGGAGGTCGCAATAACGCAAGAAGACAAACCGGCCATATTGATTTTTGTCAGCTGAGTTTTATTTGCGGAGTTCTCATTCAACAAGTGCTTCAGACTAGAGCACTGCACGGGCTCGGGCTTACCCGAAAGCCCTGGCCAGGCCGGGCCGGCTAGAGCAGTTTTTTCACGGGTTCGGGCCGGGCTCGGGCACAGCATGTGCTTTTTGACCCGGGCCCGGGCCCGGCTCGGGTATTTTGACGCGGGCCCGGGCCGGGCTCGGACTTTCTGGTGGTGTGCATGTAACGTGCAGCGTGCTATCCTCGCGCGTCTCGACTCTGAAAAACCTGTTGCCCCGGCGCAGCTGGAAGCTAGCAGCGCTACTCCTGTGTACTTCCATTTTCTTCTTCCGACGTATTTTGCGCTGTTTGAACAGAATGTAAAAATCCACAAAGACCGAAGTCGCCTCAAACCAAAGGATGCCCTTGTATTCCATACTTAAATCAATGTAATTGCTGCTTTCAGCTTGGTGCAAGCGCGTTCGCGACTTGCTGATTCTTCAAAGGCAAATTGGTAAAACGATGACTGGTAAGATAAGATAGTTCGTCACGCGGCTGAAATATGGCATTGCGTCCATTCATGATTGCACGCATGTTCTCAACCGGCCGCCTAGCAACAGTGCATTACACTTCACCATGAAGGAACGAGAAGCTTTCTTTCTCCATTTACTCCATCCATGCGCTGCGCTCACGACCTGTCATGGCTGCGCTTCGGTTATAGTGTACTAGAATACGGTTGAGGGGGACGAGCGGCTGGGGCGGCGCATGCTTTGCAGTGAGGCGCCCGAAGTGGAAAACTACTGTGGCGGTGCTGCAAAAGAAGTGGATTGGGCCGCATCAAGGTCGCGCCGTTGGAAACTGCTGGCGATACTGCTCGGCAGGGTCATTCGTACTACTTCGCGCGCTGGTATTTGCGTTCAGACCGCTCAAGTGGTGTTCAAAATTGCATATGACATGTATTTATGCCTTAAGAATAAATTCCTTTCATTCTCTTCTTTATTTTATTAGATGCGAAGCTTCTTATGGTCGGGGGCTATGTCACTCCCTCCCTCCCTGCGCCATGCGTTGTCCACACCCCTACTGCGCATGCGCATCCTTTTCTCCTTGTCTCATCTCCTCTCCTCCCTCCTCCCGCTCCTCTCCTTGTCTCATCTCCTCTCCGGATTGCGCAACGAATGTAACACCTGCGGCTCCGCGCGCGATAATCCGAAGCAGCTTAAGTTAGAGACGCGACGGTAGGCGCTCCAGAGGCACCGGCAACAGTCACCAACGCCGCGCGCGTTCGGTGCGAACGCGGGCAAAACGCCGACGGCGTCGACAACAGTTCTGCGCGTTGCTGGTGCTGCTGCATGTCCAAGTTTATACAGCTGATAAAACTACCTTGAGTCGACCCCATGGCTGCTTCGCATACTACTCAGGGTTCCCCTACGGGAATATGGTGTAATTTTCTTTCTTTAATGCTGCTCGGTGATCTTTTTCGGTCTCGGGCCGGGTTCGGGCCAGTTTCGTGCCGGGCTCGGGCCGGGCTCAGGCCTAAGGCAAAGGGGTAGCGGGCTGGGCCGGGTGGGTAATAGAGATTATTTTCGGTCCCGGGCGGGGCCCGGGTCTCGCCATAAAACTTTTGGTCGGGCTCGGGTGGGCAGCCCAACGTCGGGCGGGCTGAAAAAATCGGCCAGTGCAGTGCTCTACTTCAGACACATCAATTGCGTAGGGTGTTCTTTCTCGATAAAAACCACTTTTCAGCACGGCGACACCACTTTGCCGAGCGATGACAGTACCTTTCCGAGTGGCACCATTGTATTGACACTACATTTCTACATTGACTTCGTAGGCGAACTCCACGTTATACTATGCGGGGATGTCGCAGTCGTCGTCCGACGGGTACCGGAAGCGTGTTACATCTTATTCGTCGTCGTCGCCCATTGGCTTCGGCGACGGCGTCTGCGGATCCAAGTTGATCGATAGTAGCATGGCCTTGCGATCTAGTAGTATGACGATCCTTTCCCGTTGTCTGAGACTTTGGCGGTGAACGTTGTTTCGCTGCAGCAGCTCGCTTAACACGTTTCGCTGCATTGTGCTGGTCTCATACTTCGTCGGCAGTGAACTGGTGCCTCCGGCCACGCTTTGCTGTCTCATCAGAGAGAGAGAATAAACCTCATGCAAAATAGCGCACCAGCGCAGATACCTCATCCGCTTTGCAGTGAGTGGTCCCCTCAGTCCGGGAGTCCAGCGGTCTTATCTGCCCTTCTTGCTCGGTTGACCAGATTGAGCTGGTACGTCGAGTCGGAGTTGCACATCGGTGCCTCCCATTGCCGTGTACGTGCAGGGGTTTGTTAAGGTTGTGAGTTCTGGTGTGCTTGTTGACTCGCTTGATGATGTAGACGCGCAAGCGATTCAACTTTGAACTACGAAGACTCCATAGCACCGACAGTGGCACCACTCCTATCATGCGCCATCTGGTGAATCGCCCGCCAGGCAGAGCCCAACCACGTGCACAGCCTCAAAGATATTCCTCACTGTCACCTGTTGCAACGATGGCGCAATGCACTGGTGGTGCAGTGGTTAGCGCGCTCGGCTACGGAGCGGTTGCAGTGAGGCAGAGGGTCGAACCCTCACAGTGGCCACTTTTATATTTTTGGTTAGATGAAGATCACGTAATTTGTTTGCCATTTTATGTCATGGCTTTCTGATGAAGGTGGAGTCACAAAATGAGTATAGTGACCTTCTCGTATTAATAAATAATAAATTATGTGAATTTATGTGCCAAAACCACGATATGATTATGAGGCACGCCGTAGTAAGGGACTCCGGATTAATTCTGACAGCCTGCATGGGGTTCTTTAACGTGCACGCAATGCACGGTACACGAGTGTTTCTGCATTTCGCCCCGATCGAAATGCAGCCGCCACCACCGGGATTTGATCGCGCTCCCTTAGGCTTAGCAGCGGAACCCCAAAGCCACTACGCCAATACGGTTGTTGTTGCACAGAATCAAAGTACGAAACGGCTACCCTATTCACACGCAAGGCAAACTTATTTCTCGGTAGTTGTATTGGGACAAAATAATAAAAGGACAACTCAGGCCCAGCTAAATGTGGTCGCGTCACCGCTACGCGAAAGTGATGCAACCATACGCTTAAGATAACTTGTATCCCGGAATGGTATGAGTCTTTATTATCTACTTCTTTTTGATTGCAGAGTGTTCGACACGTCACATAGTTCATGTTTCGTGGTATTACAAAGACTGCAGCATCCTCAATTCACAACGACCACGACAAGAAGTCGCCAAAGCACTGCATTCCAGTCTCGCTGTGATGCCTTCTTTTTTCTTTCATTTTTTAGAACAAGGCCGTATGCTTTTTGTGATGGGCTTGAACCACAAAGTGGCAACAATATTGAAGTGATTGTGACGAACCGAGGGTGCGACTATCACGTATCGCACGCTTGACAGGTGCGCTCGGTGATCTTATACAATGGAAACGCTACAACGCAAGGTCAAATACATCTGTCGTCAAAAAAACAAAAACAAAAAACATATGCAACGTGACTACGCTACAACCATGGAACAAACTGTTTTTAGAGGATATGCACACCGTACAGGAACATGTAAAAATGCAGTGGCTAGCCGACGACGCGGAGTGCCATGCACACTATGCGCGGTTCAGCAAGCGTCCACCAGGCGCCGACTTCGCTATATGAGGGCATATAAGGCCCTAGAATGGCGACTTGAAAACAGTGAATTAGGGTTTGATTTATCCTACATGCTTAATGGGCAAATGATGCAACCGAAGGTCGCGGGACTGATGTATGCGGACTACATAGTGATAATAGCGGACAATGCAAGAGATTACTGAGTCTTTCGAATATCTGTGACAACGCAGCGACAAATCTAGGCCTTAAGTTTAGCACAGAGAAATCGGTAATTATAACCTTTATTCAAGAGACGAGTAATTCATCATCATCAGCCTATATTTATGTCCACTGCAGGAAAAAGGCCTCTCCCTGTGATCTCCAATTACCCCTGTCTCGGGCTAGCTGATTCCAGCTTGCGCCTGCCACTTTCCTAACTTCGACACCCCACCTAGTTTTTTTGCCGTCCTCCACTGCGCTTTCCTTCTCTTGGTATCCATTCTGTAACTCTAATGGTCCACCGGTTATCCATCCTACGCATTACACTGCCTTCCCAGCTCCATTTTTTCTGTTAATTGTCAACTAGAATATCGGCTATCCCCGCTTGTTCTCTGATCCACACCGCTCTCTTCCTGTCTCTTAACGTTAGGCCTAACATTTTTCGTTCCATCGCTCTTTTTGTGGTCCTTACCTTTTCCTCGAGCTTCTTTGTTATCCTCCATGTTTCTGCCCCATATGTTAGTACCGGTAGAATACAATGATTGCACACTTTTCTTTTCAATGACAGTGGTAAGCTCCCAGTCAGGATTTGGCAATGCCTGCCGTATGCACTCCAGCCCAATTTTATTCTTCTGTAAATTTCTTTGTCATAATCCGGGTCCCCTGTGAGTAATTGACCTAGATTATCTTTGTCTTTTGCATATTAATCTTCAACTACACTCTTACACTTTCTCGGTTAAGGTCCTCAATCATTTGCTGTAATTCGTCTCCATTGTTGTTCAATAGGACAATGTCATCTGCAAACCGAAGGTTGCTGAGATATTCGCCGTTGATTCTCACCCCTAAGCCTTCCCAGTCTAAGAGCTTCAATACTTCTAAGTATGCAGTGAATACCATTGGAGAGATTGTGTCTCCTTGCCTGACCTCTTTCTTGACAGGTGTCTTGCCACTTTTCTTGTGGAGAACCAAGGAATTGCTGTGCAATCCTTGTAGCTATTTGCCAAGATATTCACGTATGCCTCCTGTACTCCTTGATTTCGCAGTGCCTCTATGAGTGCTGGTATCTCTACTGAATCAAATGCTGTTTCATAATCTATGAACGCCATTTAGAGAGGTTGATTGTACTCTGCAGATTTCTCTATTCCCTGGTTGATGACATGGATATGATCCATCGTAGAATATCCCTTCCTGAAGCCAGTCTGTTCCCTTGGTTGGCTGAAGTCAAGTGTTGCCCTGATTCTATTCGAAATTATCTTGGTGAATATTTTATAAAATACTGTAAGCAAGCTAATGGGTCTATAATTTCTCAATTCTTTAAGGTCTCCCTTCTTATGGATGAGTATAATATTGGCGTTCTTCCAGCTTTCTGGTACACTTGAAGTCGTGAGGCATTTCGTATAAAGGGCCTCAAGTTTTTCAAGCATGATATCTCCTCCATCTTTGCTTAAATCGACTGTTATTGCATATTCTCTGGCAACTTTTCCCCGGGTCATGTCTTTCAAGGCCCTTCTAACTTCATCGCTAGTTATAGAAGGAGCCTCTATACCCTGTTCATCACTACTTCGAAGGAAAGTAGCTTGGCTGCTCTGGGCACTGTACAGGTCAGTGTAGAATTCTTCCACTGTTTTACTGTCATCAAAATTGCTGACGATATTACCCTGCTTATCTTTCCGTGCGCACATTTTGCCTTGTCCTATGCCAAGTTTTCTTCTCACTGATTTTATGCTGCGTCCATATTTTACTGCTTCCCCAATCCTTTCCACGTTATAATTTCGGATATCCCTTACTTGCTTCTTGTGTATCAGTTTCGACAGTTCCAGCGAATTCTATCTAGTCTCTCGAGTTTAACAATTTCATGTTTTACCGTTTCTTTATGAGGTCATTTGTTACTTGTGAGAGCTTACCTACTGGTTGCCTTGGTGCCTTACCTCCCACTTCAGCCTAGTTATGGTTTCATTCATTACCTCTATGTTGTCCTCACCTTCCTGTTCTAAAGCTGCATATTTGTTTGCGAGCACCAGCCTTAATTGTTCTGCTTTTACCCTTACTGCGTTTAGGTTGGCCTGTTTCTGCTTGACTAATTTTATTCTTTCTCTCTTCAAAATGAGAGAAATCCTAGGCCTCACTAACCTATGGTCACTGCACTTTATCCCACCTAACACTTTGAGATCCTGCGCTATGCTGGGATCAGCAGAGAGTATGAAATTTATTTCATTCCTTGTCTCTCCATTAGGGCTTTTCCAGGTCCACTTCCTGTTGCTGCGCTTCCTGAAGAAGGTATTCATTATTCGGAGATATTTCTTTCCGCGAATTCTACCAACATCTCTCCTCTAGTGTTCCTAGAATCGATGCCGTAGTTGCCAATTGCTTGCTCACCAACCTGCTTTTTCCCCACTTTTGCATTGAAGTCGCCCATGACTACAGTATACTGAATTTGCACCTTTCTCTTTGCTAATTCAACATCTTCATAAAACTGTTCGATTTCTTCATCATCGTGACTAGAGGTTGGGGCGTAGGCTTATACCACCTTCAATCTATACCTCCTATTAAGCTTTATTACGAAGACTGCTTGCTACCTTCTCATTAATGCTGCAGAATTCATCAATGTTGCCCGCTATGTCCTTATGGACTAGAAATCCTACCCCGAATTCTCTATTATCTGGAAGACCTCTGTAGCAGAGGACGTGGCCGTTAGTCAGAACTGTATAAGCCTCACCAGTTCTTCTAACCTCACTAAGGTCAATAATATCCCAGGCAATACCTGATAATTCTTCAAATAGCCCAGCTAATCTAGCCTCACTCGACAGGGCGCGAGTGTTGAACGTTGCCAGGTTCAGTTTCCAGTGGCGGCCTGTCGGGACCCAGAGATTCTTGGCAGCCTCTGCCGCGTCGCAGGTCTGACCACCGCCTTGGTCAGGTGTTCCGCAGCCGCTGGGGACTGAGGGCCATGGGTAAATTGTAGGAGTCATGAGGGAGGTAGTGGCCGCATACTGCACCAGGAAGGCCAATTCCTGTTGTGGTGAGGGAGTGACTTTGTTGAAGCTTAGTGGGCCTTCCTAATTTGGTTGCACTTTGACTAGTATAGCCCCACTAGCTCTGGGCGATATTTTATTTCTTTTTTTTTGCCGGTTCAAGCGCCACTACATGCCTGAAAATGTAATGGACAGGAAAAAAATTGAACAGAACACTACACGTCTACAACATCAAAATCCTCCAACTTAACTGCAGAATGACCCTAAATCATTGACAATTTGAAATGTCATATGTTCGTACTCTACATCCGTTATTAACGCAGGTAATAGTGCAACTGAGAGCCTAGTTGACTTCACGGATGTACTATCAGACTCGCTTTCATTTCGCGGTCAAAACTTATGCGTGCGACTCACGCATTAAAGAAAAAAAAACTTGCGCAAATTACGCGTTCAAAACTACAAGAAGATTCGCGCTTATTTATAAGTACTTCCACGCAATAAATGAAACTCAAATGCTGCCGTCGTCTGTATACACGGGCGAGACACGCACAGCTTTAGACACACCCTTCCATAATACGTCGAAGAGAAAAGAAATCTGTAGAGTATACCATTGCTAAAAGCGATCCGTGCAGACCGTTTCTAAGGCACGGTACTCTCTACGTGCGTGCGGGAACAACCATCCGGTGATTTCTAAATTCAGCTGAAGTAGACTGCAGAATAACCAGTGTCTAACCTGATACAGTGTTATTTTCAGAACTTGTGAAATCCGAAAAGAAAGTCTTAGTTTAACGGAAACTGACGCAAACTATCTACATATCTCTGCGAAAAAAACCACCGACGCTATCTCGAGCGTTCAGCTGTCACGTTTTCCTGAAAGCAAACAACAAATTAACTCGAAAATTTATTTTCGATCATCACGATCAGAAACGATCAGAAGAGACCAACACTGCCCTATGCCTAACAGAACGTTCCTAAAACTCAAAGTTGATCCAAAATATCCTCAGAGAAATGAATAATAATGAATGCAACTTACCAAACGTGCCTCGAAAGAAAAGCACTACTGTCAAACAAAACACGAGTTGTCATGAACTCGCGCAGAAGCGTCGCTCATCGCTAGAGGCTTAAGAGACGAGTAATTACGTTGTATCAATTCAGCAGCAAGTCATACCCGTAGTCAAGCAAAAGCTCAGCGTATACTTAAACGAAGGAAATACTTACTCAAGCATCCACTAAGATAATCTGAAAATATAGAGGCAGCTGAATGCAGCAATAATGAAACGGAGCACTTTGGGGCCACAATACCAGGTGGTGTGTGGAATCTGGAAAAGAGTAATGGTGTCATCGGTAATGTTCGGAAATGCCATTCTGTGCTTAAAATCAGATATCTTCTTGGAGTTGGAAGTTACCCAAAGATCGGCAGGCCGGTTGCCTTTGGGAGACCACCTTAAAACCACAAATGAGGCAGTGCAAGGTTAAGTGGATTGGGCCTCTATTGAAGTAAGAAAAGAGCAGAGCAGAATTAGTTTTGAAGAAACACTCAGGGACATGGATAAAAAAATAGGTGTCTAAAATGCACATGTATCTGTACCTAAAAAGCGTTGAGACAGAATGAAGGAAGAGGTCAACAAAGTCAGCAACCAAATACAGGGCAATTGAAAGTTTAAATAGACAACCACGAGCCATAAAAAAAAAGTGAGAGAATACAGAGACAGCAAATCGGACGCAAGGAATGGAAACAAAAAAAAAAGACCTTGGAGATTTGCAAGAATGAGGAGATAGAAATTAGAAGGGAAAAGCTCTAAGATAACACAAAGCGTAGTGCCTTGCTATTTGAGGCTCGAGCTGGTTTTCTAAGGACAAAAACATACCGCAGCAAATATTCGCAACAAGATGAGGCATGTGTCTGCTGCAGCAAAAATCCGGAGACGATTCAGCACATCCTAATAGAATGCGAAGGTATTCACCAAATGAGACCCCTAGGTAACGTACACCTTCCAGACTCGTTCATATTTAATGTGGAAGGAAGTATGAGCCAATCATTAGCTGGGATAAGCAGGAGACGTTTAGAGTATTGGATGGAAAAAGCAGGGAAGAGATTGATACGACCGGATTCGTTACAGGCACAGATAGCGGTACAAGGTAGACGGAGAAGTTTTGAGTATGTTAAAAAGGTTAAGAAGTTGCATACAAAAGTGCTATATTTAAAAGCATGTATAGCATACCTGATTAACTCAAGCAGGCTAGGTGGCTATTTGTCACCCCCCCGTTTCAAAGGGGATGCCAATAGATCATCATCATCATCATGATCACCATCATCATCATGGCTAATAGGGCGATAGTTGTCACGAAAAAGACCCAGCCTAGCAGCATTGACCGGTATCTGCTATTGCGAAGTCCCAGGGTCCGAGCGGCCACGAAGTTTCCATGGAGGGTGCCATTCCAGGTGCCGGGAGAAGGAGAGGCCCAGAGCCACGTCGAATAGATGAGAGAAGGGTTTAATATACAAATTTACATGATCTGGATTTCATGCATGATGACTCAACACGTAAGCTCTTTTTTTATCCCTTTCGTTTCGCTCTTTCGGGCGGCGGCTGTTGTCTCGGAAGGGGGCTCCTGGTTTGCGCATCACAGTCACCGCCGGGCCTCGTCGTAGTTCAGGCGGGCGCTGGTGTTTCACGGAAACACACCAAGAGCGACCTTGCCGTTTTAGCGACGCACGTGGCCGATGAGCCATTGCAGCCTGGGGACTAATTGCTCGTCCATGAGTCCCAGGTGATGGTGATGCTCCACGGCCGCGAGAAACGACAAGCGTGAACAGCACTCCACAGCTGCACGTCTGTCGGTGAGGCCTCATTTACCGTGAAGGATCTCCGGGCATAACACTGCTTACATCCGTCGAAAGCTTTTTAAAAAATAATATCCATGCCGACACCTTGCCAGTTAGAATTTTGCTAACCCACATTTTTGTGTCTAGCATTGATTATCGCCTGTAGACTGTGCCACACACAATTGCACATAGTTTTATAAGCGGCAGAAAAGCAATTTTGTTTCGGGATGTACAGCCTCCCGAATTTTTAGGTGTATCGCGCGAGCGTCCATCACGCGTAAATTTAGCGCCTTTAAGCAGTGATAATTAGCGAGACCGGCAGAAATACTCTCAAGTGCACTAAGCCCTCTCCTGTGCAAGAGTCATCGAATGCGATGTTGCCTTCAGGACGATGTACGGCCATATTATAGTGTTCTCGCGCGATATTGATAAAAATGAGGGAGCCTGCACTTCAATGAACTCTTAGAAAGATTTTGATCTAGATCTTCGTGCCATGCGATATTTTCTGCACAACTGTCGTTGTGCTGTACCGTTTTACCTGTTTTTATACTCATAGGAATGCAAAGCTTGCTGAAAACACGCATGGTGGGCTGTAATGTCTAACCAATAATTTCCTCAATAGGTGGGTCCGCACCTCCTGCAACTAAATAACGCATTTATGATCAGATTGAATTTCGCGTTGACTAATATACCCCATCTCGGTAATGTATTTATCGTTGCCACCATTTCAGTCTTATTGATGCGAAAGCATTAAATGGCCCATTGAGCGAAAACGCCGGCGTCTGTCGTCTGTAGCAGCGAAACGGCACCTAAACTCGCATTGCCATTGGCAGTGATACCACGTCACGAGTGCACCTTGACGGAGTTCCCATTGGCTACGAGGCCACGTCACCAGACGGAGCAGAGTGGGCGAAAGGGGACACCTGCTGCCAGGTGTTGCGTGAGGCGAGAGGGCATCACCGCGACTCCATGTCACCCTCGCTCTCGGTTTCGACACGAGCACTCCTCGACGGACAACGCCAACGCCTCCAAGATAGCAGACCTGCGCACTCTGCTTTATGACGTCATGCTACATAGACGGAAATTTTCATTGTTAAGCCGGGCGCAACGAAAGCGGTGACGTCAAAATCACCGCGGCTTACTCAGGAGCCTATGGCAGTTAGGCAGGGTAGCCTGACGTCATGGATTGAAGTACACAGACCTTGTGTTATCTATGAGGCGTTGGCATAGCGGGCGAAACGAAACACCTGCTGCTGTGTATGCGTACCAGGTGATGCGAGAGGGGAGAGTGTATCGCTGCGTCAATGGCATGCGGCGTTGGTACTGCGGACTGCTGCTTCTTGCTGGCTCGGGTGGCTTGGGCAGCACGTACCGCTATGATACATTTGTCGCACCGCAAAACTGGAAGGATCGCAGAGTGCCGTTAAATTGGACATTAATACTTTCGCATTACCAACACATATGAAGTGCTTAAGTATCCTCTGTTTTTTTTTATGTTGAGTTTGACCGTTGTCATACCAGCAAGTTGAAGTGGTCAAGTTGCTTTTATCGCATTCTTCGCACTTTGGTAGCTGTGCAAGTGTAGAAAAGCGGCACTAGCTCGCTTGTCTTTTTCTGCTTCCTGCAAGAGGTATTTGCTCATTCCAATGAAAAGCCTGAAAGAAAAAAATTGTTTTTGGTGCAGTTGGCGGAGATGTTCGTTTTCGAAGGTAGTAGTCAGTGGCGCACCGACGGGGTGGAGGGGGGGGGGGGCGGCGTGGTTTCGGGTATTGTAACCCCCCCCCCCCTAAGGCCGAGTTAATCCCCCCCCCCCCACCACTCCAACGTGTACCTTCAGTTCACACTGCCAGAACAATTCAGGAGGTGGCTTGAGGTCGAATTTTACTGATTCACAAAAACACTCTATCACTGTCTTGTATTTATTCATTCACTCCTAAATTACAATGAGTAAAACGCTTAAGCACTAAACATTGTCATCATCCTTGGTGTCATTACTATTATAACTATAAGGGATTTTATGTGCTGTTGGATTCCTGTGGCTAAAGCAAGGAAATTGCATATTATGCAAAGTGGTTGCTCCCTCCCCCCCCCCCCCCCCCCCCCCGGGCAAAGATCCTGGGTGCGCTACTGGTAGTAGTGCCTGGATCTGTTGCGGGAACTTTTTTCTGCGAAGTTGTGAATTACGTTTTATTGCCATCTTGGCGATATGACTATGTTATTGATCATTTATTGTCGCGGAGACGAGTGAACGTTGGGCGAGATAGGAGACGAGTGTTACGCAGTCGTGATTGCGTGCACGACGAGGATGTCAGAAATACTATAGTAACGATACACTGTGGACTGATTTTGCAGCCAAGGCGGCCTGGCAGAGGGATGCAGGTTCGGAATTTAGGAAAACGAAAGCGAACTTTATTGACAGAATATTTTCATAGAATATATACAATGTGAGTGACACACTTTGTATGTGAGCAGTGAATGAGACAACTCTGTGAGTGAGAGACCATTGGGCTAGTTCGGCCTTAAAGGGCGCTCCACCAGGTTTCCGCATTGTAAACAAACAAGCGCGGGGCGTAGGCTGCGACAGAAAATATAAATTAAAAAAAACGTCCTGGGGGTTCTGTACCGAGGAGAGCTTCCAATTGCAAAAAAAGAAAGAAAAACGAAAAATAGAAGAAAACTTATCAAGTTGACGAGAGTGAGCAGCTTGAATTGAAAACTCCTAGAAACGGAATGAATATAGATATCAAAGGAGTCTACGCTATATTTGAAGTGTTAATTTTTTTAAGGTGGTAGTGCATACATTTGTCATCCACCTTGCAGACCAACGTGCCATGTTTACCCGTTTCGATCTTAGGTGTTCTGCATTGATGTTTATTTATTAACTTTGTGCTGCCTTCGCAGGAGATTTGCATGTTGTGGCTCTTCGGCGGCTGCTTTTCGAATGCCGCGGTACGCATGATGAAAATTTGTAGCCGCTGGTTATCATCATTTGCTTACTTTCAGTCTTCAATGCTATATATTTCCTTTTGCGGTATAAATGTTCGCTTGTTACCTAGTGGTCGTTATGCGCTCTTATGTCCTCAGGTTTCGTTCATGCCTTGTCTTGAAGCTGTGATCGATCGTCAGAAGCCTATACAAGCCCTGCATTGCCATGTTAAGGAGATAAGAACTATACCGACCGCGTTCAGTACTCAAGTTGCATTTAAATATGTTAGTGCGAGCAGAATTCAGTACATTATTTTATGTACACACAAAAGCTCGTAATGGGTAAATACTAAAGATTAAAGCTGAGGTCCTTGTTCTGGCTATTTATTTTCTGAATCATTCGAAAACTATGGCGTCGTGCTGATGAGCTTGAGGGTGTGGGTTTGATTCGCGGCCGTGTTGGCAGCCTCTGACTAAGTTTGGGGGTGGCGTTTTGGATGCGCGTCAAAAAAGAAAAAAAAAAAAGCCCAGGTAGTCGAAACTAAAATTGGAGGCCCCAGTATGCTGTCTCATAGCCCGTGAGTTGCTCTAGGGCGTGAAAACCCGTAACTCAAGTTTGCTTAAAACGGGAAGGTATCTGCGTTGTTTTATCGCTTATTTGAAATGGATCAAAACTGCATATTTACAATCCCATTTATCAGTTCGAAAGTGAGAAGAAAGTTGTTTATTTCCTGAAGAGTTCAGTTATTTTTAATTGGTGAAATACTAAAAGCAGCGGCTGAAGAGGTGCTCTCGGCAAATTTAGCAGACATACGAGTCGTTTGACGATGCTTTCTTCTTTTCTTGGGTCAAAAATAAGTAAAGACATAAAGGAAACCAATAGCCCAGCTACGGAGTGCTATTGAAGGTGCGCTATTTGCAATATCTAACGGTCATTTTTCATTTATTGCAAATTCCTTTTAGATTCAAAACTGTACCCTATTTTCTTTTCTATTTAAATCATCAGAGTAAAGTCGGCCTTATTGAACTGACCACACAGAGCAAGAGAGATCCACAAGTTCACTTCATGCATGCTCTGTAGTACGGACTTCTCGCAGTGCTTACCCGCAAAACTAGCGCTACCAGATAAGAAAAGAAGCAAGGAAGATAAGCGCTGGGTCGTCTAGTAAAACTTGATAGTTTCCTTTTTTGGCACGTCGTTTTCCAACACTGATTTCCAGGTTTAATATCCCAAGTCAATTCCACCGGAAATTTTCTCTGCTGCCGGAAAAGACGATTTTCTGTTCGCTTTTAATACTGTGCCAGCAAGTCTCCATTAGATGCCGAAGGCAATTTGCTCCATTGCATGGGGAGGGGGGGGGGGGTACTCGCCTGTCTGGTTAATCGTGAATAGCACGCCGAGGGATCGCCGCGCCCACGGGCCAGACAGATTACCTTTAACAGAGGGCACTACAGGAAATAAGTTGGAGACACACACACTATATATATATATATATATATATATATATATATATATAAACGTTGTGCCGTGGAGAGTCAGAATTGAATCCCACCGGTAATATTCCGACCGTGACCAGCCTATTTCACTAAGCCTTTTTACTCTTTGGTGTTCGACGTTTTGAGCTGCTGTCGCGAACATGAAGCTGCTCCCCGGCCATTCAATTTATCTGAATGCCAGCGATCCTTGCAGCGTCCTCTTCAATCACGCAATGGCAATTGCACTTTGCTTCGAGGGCTGACGAGACCGCCCGGCTTCGGCCCCTTGAGAGTCAATGTGGACGGTCGCCGCACCGGACACGCCCCTCCTGCAGTGACCCAAACAGCAAAGAAATGTCGGCGCACTAATCTATTGCTGAAATGAGACGGTCACCCCACTTACTTTCCAGCTTCAAGCGGCTTTCTCCTTTTCTTTTATCAAGAAACTCGGTTCTGGATAATGGGAGTGGGGGGTATCCTAGAAAAAGCAACAGCAGCAGTTATAATTATGTCTTAAAAAATATCCTGCAAGAGATACTCCTCTTCTCTATTCACGTGTCCGCGCTGTTACTTTCCTGCTTCTGATCACGTCCCCCCCCCCCCCCCCCTTGTTAGTCTTTATTTTATCATGAATTTCAGAATTCTTCTTTAAAAAGGTGCGTATACGAAAAACACTAACTTGAAAGAAATTTGCAATGGTGAAAGAAATGCCCTATTCGTGTCTTGCAGGATTTTTTATTCATGCCACCAGCCCAAAATAACGAAAAACAAGGAGAAGATGCAGACACCACAAACTCTGGACTATAAATACTATAAAACTTTACTATAAAACTTTGCACGGGGTTACACAAGGAAAAAATCATCGCAAACAGCATAATTTCAGTGCATGCATGCGCCTCATCCTCTGGCTAAGATGTTCCATTTATTCATCTGTGACACCATCAGAAGACGTTCTAATCAGGGTGTAGAGCCCAACCGGAACCCGAACCGAAAAACCTGCGCGAACCGCAATTTTAGCCGGAACTTCGCCTTCTTTCTAGGGCTTTACGTGCCAAAACCAGTTCTGATTATGAGGCACGCCGTAGTGGAGAGCTCCGGAATAATTTTGACCACCTGGGGTTCTTTAACGTGCATTACAATGCAAGCACACAGGCGTTCTTGCACTTCGCCTCCATCGAATTGAGGCCGCCGTGGCCGGGATGCGATCCCGCGATCTCGTGCTCAGCAGCGCAACGCCTTAGCTGACTGAGCCACCGCGGCCGGTAATTTTAGCCGGAACTAAACCCAAACCCGCACCGATATTGTTAGAACAAGCCTGAACCTGAACCGAGCCCGAACCAAAAAAAAAATAATAATAATAGCAAATACTTTGGCACGAAACGGTTGAAGCATGTAGGGCAAGAACCGGCGCTCAACGGATAAGTAATTCTTCGAAGTAAATACTTCCTCAGTCGGCGCACCTCCCTAGCTGATTGCCATGACTCACTGGTCATGAACCACTGGTAAAAGCACCACTTGCTATAGAATTGGTATACACGATAGGTGAGTGCTGTAAAGCCCCTATACCTTTGAAAAAGTACCGCCATCTCCTCTGTAATCCACAGTCTCCTCTCCTGAAACGCTTGATTTTTTTTCTTTACTTTTTGCTTGCGAAAGCAAGTCAACGCCACGCCCCTCCGAAAGCTCCCGTTGAAACTTTCAGACCGGGCGCGCGCCGCCGCCGCCGACGGCGGCTGCGCAGATGAACTTTCGACATGGCTCTGAGGTGGAAAAACAAAACAAAATATAAAGAAGCGAAAGCGCGCACTATCATCGTCCAATCGGAGATACAGGAGAGAGAGAGAAGCGGCGTTGTTCAAAGGATGGCGGTACTTTTCCGAAGGTATAGGGACTTCGGGCTGGTAACCATACCACCACAAATGCAGGGTCGCCTGAACTTGACCATACCAGTTGTATTCCGCGGCTGAAACGTAGTTACAGGGGCTCCGCAGAATGAACATTTCTGTCGAAGTGCCAAATTTGGCTGTTAGGTCAGCTCACTATTATTGCTGAAGAAAAACCGTAAAATGTACACACCAGAATACGCGGAGAGCAAAAAAAAGGTTAGTGTCATCAGGAGGAGAATATAATAAAACCAACGATTTCACCACCAGGGCTTCTTGCAGCTATGATAACACTGCAGTCACTAATGAATGCTTTCACCTTCTCAGTGCAGGGTATACCAACGGCTGTAAATGGCACCGGAGATCCGCTTTTGTTGCTAGCTATGGCTCAACGCACATTTCGCGACTCCAAGCAGAGTACAACACTCCTCGGTTTCTACAAATCATTCCCGAGGCACAATGTGCCTGGTTGTGACCATTTTTGTCTGCGCTTAGTCAGCCCAAGAGTCTGCGCCACGCGTGCACATTCGGAAGAAAGATCGTCGCGGTGTTTAGCACAAACAGCTTGTTCATCGCTCAGAAGCATCAATATCCTCACCTGCGGTTATTTTAGAAAAGGAGGAAACTGAGGGAAATCTCAATTTCGGGCTTGTATCTTTGCTACTGACTATAAGTTTGGAGTTGTATTATATACAGGGTGTCCCAACTATCAGATTGAAACATATGCAAATGCCACGTAGCTGGACAGAACCAAGGTAATGTTGTTTGCCGTCACTTGGAGATACTCAGATAATTTTTTGCATTCCGCCTAATTATTTAATCAACGTCTCAAATATTATAATTATATGAAAAGTGTCAATGAGAAAATTTAGAGCAACATGAAAAACACCCTATACAACCTTCTGTTGCTCAATAAGAGCTACATAAAAGTGCTTTTCCGAGCGTGAAAGAAGCCCGCGAATATACACGCAAAATTGCCGCGCGACTGTCCGCTCGAAGCACGTTGCGTATATTCGCGGGCTTCTTTCACGCTCGAAAAAGCACTTTTATGTAGCTCTTATTGAGCAACAGAAGGTTGTATAGGGTGTTTTTCATGTTGCTCTAAATTTTCTCATTGACACTTTTCATTTAACTATAATATTTGAGACGTTGATTAAATAATTAGGACTAATTATATAATTAGGCGGAATGCAAGTAATAATCTGAATATCTCTAAGCGACGGCCAACATCACCACCTTGGTTCTGTGCAGCTACGTGGCATTTGCATATTTTTAAATCGCGGCGCAGATAGTTGGGACATACCCGCCGCGGTGGCTCAGTCAGCTAATTGGCGTTGCGCTGCTGAGCACGAGATCGCGGGATCGAATCCTGGAGGCGGCGGCCGCATTTCGATGGAGGTGAAATGCAAAAACAGCCGTGTACTTGCGTTGTAGTGCACGTTAAAGAACCTCTGGTGGTCAAAATTAATCCGGAGCCCTCCACAACGGCGTGCCTCATAATCAGAACTGGTTTTGGCGCGTAAAACCCCAGAAAGAAGAAGATAGATGGGACACCCTGTGCGACAGACCTGGACACACTGTGCGGCCTGTCGCCACAGGGGAAAAGAAATATCTGAAATATTGAAAAAGGGCCTCGAGTGGCCAGTCGCACGGCAATTTTGCGTGTATTCGGGGGCTTCTTTCACGTTCGGAAAAAAACACTTTTATGAAGCACATATTGAGAAACAAAAAGCTGTATCGGGAGGTTTCATGTTGCTCTACAATTTTCTCGCTAACACTTTTCCCCTAACTATAATATTTGGGAAGTTGATTATATAATTAAGACTAATTATGTAATCAGGCTGCATGCTAAAATAATCTGAGTATCCCCAAGCGATGGCAAACAACATTACCTTGGTTCTGTCCATCTACGTGGCAATTGCATATTTTTAAATATTGGTGCATGATAGTAGGGACAGCCTGTATATATTTTTTTCTTTTTCATTCCCTGGATTACCATCTAGAGCTTCAATTTCCGCCCACCGACCTCTTCTGTGTCATTCTGTGTGACTCTTCTGTTTTCTATCACAGGAGTACAGTGAGCAGTGGAAGGCCGACCGGTGCTACTAGACTTTTTTCGTGTGGAGGTAGAGTTACGAGTTGTGGAGCTTTCTATAATAAGGCACTATCAACTTCAAAGACCCATTGTTTTCATTCTTGCTTGCCTATAGGGTGAGTCGTACTCTGCGCTGTGGTGTCCCCTTGCCTCCACTAGTTATAGAGTTATTGCGTCGTGTGGCTTTTTCCTACCGGGGTATTTTGCTCAATGTAGATATTTTTTACTTTAATCTTTCTGCGAGCACGATGTTAAATTGTGGAGTGGCTTCCTTCGAGACGGACGGCTTGCTGTGCGCATACCGTTCCGTTATCATGCTTCGCTGTTCATATTGCCCGCCGACAAGTTGAGTTGGCTGCGCTCATTCTTGATGACTGGTGAAATTTGATGACCTCGTCCCAAAGCTACACACGTGCTCGTTACATCTATAAGACTCAGGGCCCATATTCGCAAAAATGTTATTACGCGAGAACTGTTTGTCGAGCACGTGCAAGCCTATGGTAATGTTGAACACGTTATTACTGAAGGCGGCTGGCCACTGACAAGCGGGAATTACGAACGAAAAGCTTTGTGGATTTAGTCACAATTATTCTTCCATTCTTTCCGCCTTTCTTCATTGGCTCGCTCGCTCCTGCGTCATCCTTATCGGTGTTCGGTGTTACCCACCTCCCGGCATGACGGACGATGAAGAAAAAGAAAGGCTGGTTGGAAGGAAAATAATCGGCCCAAAATGAGGACCTAGCTGTGATGATTCAGTTTTTCAAGAACGCTTTACACCCGATCGTTCATTCTTATCATCTGCCCATCCGAATGGCCCATCTCGACATTAAGAAGGAAATGATGGGGGAGCAACGCCGTGCTAGCTGATGACGAAGAGCAAAAAGAAGAAAATGAGAATTGCTACAAAAGGACTTTTTTCTTCCAATTCTATTGATTTCTTATCATCTGAACTGTAGCCAATCCAAGCTATAACGGGAGCTGCTTTATGCGAGCCAATGACAAAAGAGCTGGATCAAATATGAAAAAAAAGGGGAAAAAAAGAAGTTACAGAGCTCCCTACTTGCACGCTTTCACGCGCGTTTAAGTCGCAATAAACGGGCATTTCATTGTGGGAACATTTATACAGATGTTCAAGCCGCATTCGCGCCATCGCCGTTGTGCTGTCATGGTATCGACGCGCCTGCGCTGCCCACACTTTTAAGTTTAGAATGTCTCCGAAGACACGCAGTGCGTTTGGCGGCAAAGGCGACGAAGTCAAGTGGACGCACCGTATTGTGTCTGGCGGTCCTTCGGGACAAAGGAGGCCTCATCGACAGACGGGCAGCTATCAAGTGACTCTTCACGCTTGTCGGTTCTCGCGGCGGGGAGTGTCACCTGGGACGGATGGATGAGCAGTTAGTCTCCAGGCTGCATCATGCGTCGCTAAACGGCAACGTCGCCCTTTGGTGCGTTTCCGTGGATTACCAGCGCCGCCCGAACTACGACGAGGCCCAGCGCCGAATGTGACGCGCCAACCTGGAGCCCCCTTTCGAGAAAACACCCACCGCAGTCCCTGGAAATGGTGGCTTACTCGAACTGACCGCTACGGAGAGGCGACTCTTTCAAGGGGCCAGCGTCTAGCATTCCCGAATGTGGCTCCCAAGGTGTCAACCGCTGCCTGTGTTCGGGGGCGCCCAGGCAAGATTGGAGGCGGAGCTCGGCGGGAAACGATGGCCCATCATGTGCGGGATATGGCGAACTGGTCGGGGGTGGTCATTGGCTAAGAACTAAAGTGCATTCCCTCGTCGAGTGAAAGAGGGAAACCAAATGGGTAAAACAGCGGGACTTGAGTGTTGTGAGGACGCTCGACCATGTAGAACGCTCGGAGATGTAAACGCTAGAACATGCAAAGATGTTAGCATGTAGACGGCTCCAATATCATGGAGCCCTTCTTGTAAAACACCACCATGTACAGTGTATATAAAACAGTTTTCTGATCTGACTGGACTTCTCATTCTCCCCGCACCTGGCACGGCACCATTCATGAAACCTTCGTGGCCGCTGGGACCTCGGCTTTCGCAACAGTGTGGCTGGCAGCTTATGGGATCGTCCGGCGTTGACTACATCGGTGTGGTGAGTGCTACGTGTTTGCTTCTCTTTTCGCCAGACTCATTAGCGCAGCAGTCGGTAATGGTGGTTTGGTGTTAGTGATTTTGTCTCGCAGACCAAGAATATAGTGTCTCAGGGGCTCAGTTACTAGGGAGAAGAAACACAGGGTGCACTGTAAACCGGGATAAGTATAAAATCCAGGAACTTCTCGAAAGTTGTGAGCCGATGGGCATTTTGGTTGGCCCTGCGGTAGGCAAAAGTGAACAATTGGAGCTTTTACGGAATGAGGTAGTGAGTTGGGATAAGGCCAGTAAGGCCATGAAAATTGTTTCGCAAGGAAAGGAGCACGAAGAGAGAAATTCTACGATCTCCTTATGGTAGCGAAAAGGACAGACTTAGTGCCTGAGTTTGCTCCTCATGTCGCCAGAAGTCTCTAGTACAAGTAGGTACGCCTCGTAGTTGCTACGAGAGTAACTTTGCGTTTTCTGGCGGGCACCGTTCTTGAAGTTCACCTTTTTTAAATAGCGAATTCCAGGAAGGGTGAATTTTGAAGGCAAACGAGATGGCTATGGAGAAATTCGGAGTGCAGGACCTCCTTCTAATTTGCGAGGAGTTAGGCATTTCGGCCGACTCCGAAAAAACGAAAGAAGCTGTTCTCGACGTCATGAAGGCCGATGACGTGACGGTCGAGGAGGCTGACGAGGCTTGCGAAAACATTGTTGAAAGAACGGAAAAGGCAGAGGAGTGCGAGAAGCGCCAGAGTGAAGCTGAAGAGCGCAAGCATGAGGCAGCGGGACAACACGCTCTTCGGATGCAAAAGCTTGAACGGAAATGCCAGATGCTTAGATGGCAGACAGCACGACGCCAGCTCCACACTTTCAGGACAGACGAAGACATAGTTAACTACCTCGCCCGTTTTGAGCGAGTGTGTGAGGAAGGGGGTGTCAGCCGAGACTCGTGGGCCGAGCGATTAGGAGCAAGCTGCTCCCGTTTAGTGTCACTGCGTGTTTCTTGCATTGCTTGTCCGATTTGAGAGCGCGCGAATACGGCAGGGCTAAGAGGGCTTTGTTCAGGCGCTTTGGTGTAGCATTTCAGGCCGACTTCAAAGGCCAAGATGGGAGTGAAAAAGCCGAGCATGTCGAAGGTAACATTACAACTGAGATGACTAGTTTAGAAAGCTTTGGAAAATGTGTGATGGAAGTGACACACACACAAAGCGCAAAGAGCGGCGGTTTTCCCGCACCAGAAACGGAAGGCCCTTTAGGCCAAGTGTGTATGGCGGCGGCAATTTCAGTTAGCCTGCCAGATAAGTTCCCCTATTTATTGTCGAATAGGTCAGAGCAGTCGCCGACGGATAGGCGAGTGTTTTCTCCAAAGAGGAACAAGAGTTTTTTTTTTCTCTAAGGAGGAGCAGGGAGAGTTCCTTCTCCAGTAAGGGAGCTTTCAGGGCAAAAGCACATGAGGAGACTCAGAGACTGCTATGCTAGGCGTGTCCCCAAATGAGCAGCGGTCAGAGGACCATGGAACGATTCCCGAGGCAGCTGCGAGCAGTCACGAGTGAAACGTGTTACTAGACGGAAGCAAGGTGACTGAGGGCACCGAAGACAGCGGTGGCTTTCCCGCCCTAGAATTAGTGGCCGACTGCGAATGCCAAGATGAGAGTAACAATGCTAGTCTTGATAGTGCTAGTTTAGAGAGCGCTGAGAGGTGCCAGTAGCACACGCACACACTCACAGGCTCGAAGGAACGGCTGTTTCGCCATTTAACGAGTCTATTTTGAAAACAGAGGCCGACTTCGAAGGCCAGCAAGAAGTTTTGCATGCTGTTGACAGTAGTAATGGAGCTGGGCCAGCTTATCATGACGAGCTAACTTGCTCAAAGATCAAATCTGGTTATGCTCTATTAGAAAGGCAGTCACACTGTGAAACCCGAGAGGGTAACGAAATTTCAAGTGCGTGTGCCGATGCCGCTGACTCTACGAGGCATGCCAAACGAAAAAGGCGTAAGCGCAGGACGAGAAAGGTGAACGCAGTCGAGGCGCTTAGAGTCAAAGATGCGAAGCGCCAAGGCGACATTAGTAGATGCGCTAAGGTCACGATCCAGCCAGAGACGGCGAAAAAGCGACGGAGGGTAAACCCCAAGCTTAGGCATTTGCTAAGAACGGCGATCGGCGTACACGCACGTCGCGAAAAAGAGGTTTTCGCGAAGATCCAGGCGTGGTAACAGTCGCCTAACCGCATCGCGCACAGCGCATGCTAAGCCGAGAGACAAAGGGAAGCGTCAGGTATGACGCCACAGTAGCCGATCACCCGCGGGTAGCAAGGAGAAGCGACTGCTTGGAAAGAAGGGGGCAGTGCTACCGCGAGTCTGCGAACGCAATCCCCTCCCAATACTTGGAAGCGGCTGTTCGAAAGTTGCAGCTACAAGGTGTGTCAGGTGAATAAGTGGTCTTTGTCTTCTTCGCGACCGCACCTTGCGAAATCCCCCGAATGCACGACCCCCTCGAGTGCGTCTGAAAGAAAGGGGTGCGTTTGGGACCACAATAAGGAAACAAGGAAGACGGGTGGCATTTTTTTCGTCTTTTGTATTCCGTCTGCGGGAGATTAGTTGAGTCTTGAGCATTTGACAGGCGTAAGGAATACCGCATTTTTTTGTTAGGTTGTTAACCTTTTCGGCTCAGGTTTGACACACGATTTAAATGGGAGTGTACACGACGACAGCTATAGACTTGGAATGCAAACAGTGTCAGAGTTGCAATAGTTTGGAAGGTCACGCGCAAGTTGCGCAAGCTGATTACCTGCGCTTTTACACGAGTTAATCACGCGTCGTGTTTTATTTGCTTTCAAGAAAACGTGACAGCTGAACGCTCGAGAAAGGATAGCGTCAGTGTTTTCGTTTTATTTTTATTTTCGCGGAGATATGTTGGCGGAAGATAAAAAGCCTCATTGTATAGTTTTGATTGCAGCTTGTTTTAGATAGTTCGCGTGAGTTCTCCTTAGGATAAGGCTTTCTTTTCGGATTAGGCGATTTATAAAATTAGCACTGTATCTGGTTAGAGACCAGTTACTCTGCATTCTACTTCAGCTGACTTTGGAAAGCGTCGGATGGTTGTTCCCGCACGCACGTGGAGAGGACCGCGCGTTAGAAACTGGTTGCGCGGATCGCCATTAGCGATAGATTTATTTTCTCTTCAACATATTACCAAAGGGTACGTCACATAAATACGGCCACCTGCTAAGAGGGAGCATATCATTAAAGCCGCATAAGTTCGAAGTGCGCTGGGGCAAATGCAGAATAAGTCAGGCCTTGTGAGCCAATTTGGGCACGTGGTAGATATGGTTTTCGTATTTGTTGATTTAGCATTTTCGGTATTATGTAATGATTATGTAGCTCTCTTGTACTAAGTGTTACGGACTATGAATTACTGAAGGTCAGTTCTCCCTTTCGCCTTCCTGATCTGTGGAAGCTCTAATTCATAATTACTTAGCTTCATTACATAAACCCAGTTGGTGCCTGTTTGCGAAGACACATCATCGCAAGTTTCTTGGTACTTGTCCGGATCAACGCGCACCTTGCGTTACAGGGTTTTCTTTAGCTAGATAGGGGGTTGTCAGATTTTAGGAATTGGTAGAGTCTGGCGACGAGAGTGGCTTGCAGTGGCGCTTGCAGCATCGTGTGTGGCTGACAAAAGTCGCTCCTTGGAGCTTGTCATCTTGCATTTCCGCAGTCCAGTCAGAGCCCACCTATCAAGAGACATTTGGCGGGAAGATCCTCATTCCTGGAAGCAGCGGCCCCATGGCTTTGAGCAAAGCAGGCATCAAACCGGCCGAGCTGCATGGAACAACTCGACCTCCCGATGCATCATCTGGTGGCGGGGGTGCTGTTGTGTCTGGCGGTCCTTCGGGACAAAGGAGGCCTCATCGACAGACGGGAAGCTATCAAGTACTCTTCACGCTTGTAGGTTCTCGCGGTCGGGAAGTGTCACCTGGGACGGATAAATGAGCAGTTAGTCTCCAGGCTGCCTCATGCGTCGCTAAACGGCAACGTAGCCCTTTGGTGCGTTTCCGTGAAATTACCAGTTCCGCCCGAACTAGGACGAGGCCCGGCGCCGACTGTGACCCGCCAACCTGGAGCCCCCTTTCGAGACAACAGCCACCGCCCTCCCTGGAAATGGTGGCTTACGCGAACTGACTGCTACGGAGAGGCGACTCTTTCAAGGGGCCAGCGTCTAGCATTCCCGAATGTGGCTCCCAAGGTGTCAACCGCTGCCTGTGTTCGGGGGCGGCCAGGAAAGATTGGGGGCGGAGCCCGGCGGGAAACGATGGCACAACATGTGCGGGATATGGCGAACTGGGCTAGGGTGGTCATTGGCTAAGAACTAAAGTGCATTCCCTGTCGAGTGAAAGAGGAAAACGAAAGGGGTAAAACAGCGGGACTTGAGTGTTGTGAGGACGCTCGACCATGTAGAACGCTCGGAGATGTAAACGCTAGAACATGCAAAGATGTTAGCATGTAGACGGCTCCAATATCATGGAGCCCGTCTTGCAAAATACCAACATGTATAGTGTATATAAAACAGTTTTCTGATCTCACTGGACTTCTCATTCACCTGGCACGGCACCATCCATGAAACCTTCGTGGCCACTCGGACCTCGGCTTTCGCAACAACCGTCACTCTCCGCTCAGTCGGCTCTGCCGAAGCCAGGCAGCGTTCGGGTTTCCGCTGCCGGCATGAGCGCTGAGTGCGGACATGCACATTAGTGTTCTTGCTGAGCAGCTGTTTGCATACGACATCGTGGTGCATACTGCTTGATATGGGGTGGGTGACGCACCTGCTGCCCATGCGTCATCCAAGAAAATATTTGCCGCCGACGAGTGGTGTCCGACCCGAATAACAGTGCTTTTGTGTGAAATGGTGGTCTTTGCTGACCAGACAACCGACGCAATGCGCACATTCGACCAACTGAAATCCTGTCCGCCTATCCACGTGAAGTGTGCGTGTAGTCATGGTGTTGTCATTTGAAGTACGCGCGCAAGACGTGCCTATTAGGCGCGAGAAGGATTCTGCTAATTGCCGACAAAGTGACAGCGTGGGAACCCGAATAATCTTCCGTTCACAATGGATTTTGCAGCGCCGTCCCCGAGATGGCGAGTCGTCTTTACTGGGAGAAGGAAACCATAGAGAACGGCCACGGACAGGCGCTTTCCAGAGTTAACATGACAACGAAGCTGACCTCACTTGCGAGGGAGGCGACGGCAGAAGAAGAGTACGGCACGAAAGGGAAAATCCCTTTCCTTCGTTAGGTGCAGATCTCTCAAGCAGCACGCGAGCATTGGGGCTGAAGTCGGGCCAATGTTGGCAAAATACGGCGCGCATATTGGTTCTACATTGGAATTTCTCGAACGCGTTACCACTACGTATACTAGTGGCCCAATAATGATAAAAAAGCCCGAATTCAGAGGGTCCACTGATGCCTGAGGAGACGTTGTGTGATGGCTGGTTTTGTATTAATATGCCATTATCGGCACCGCCATGATATGATCCCACCCATTTGGGGGACTGTGCTAATGCCGATGAGTGTTTATTGCATAAATAGAAAAAGCATGTTGTCAAGGTTTTATTCTTCAACTGACATGGAAATTATGTTTTGCGTGGTAAATAATCGAAAGATTCACTGAAACGCGTTTTATTAGCATCTTAATGCACTTGCGAATGTCACAGAACTAGACATACCGCGTCTTTCACTTAACTAGAGCCAAACTTCAAAAGTATGCAAATGATACGTAGCTGGACCGAACCAAGGTTATGTTGTTTGCCGTCCCTTTGTGATAATCAGATTATTTTTTACGTTCCACCTAATGACATATTTAGTCTTATTTATTATTCAACTTCTCTATTATTATAATTAGATGAAAAGTGCCAATGAGAAAATTGTAGAGCAACATGAGAAACTCCAAATCCAGCTTTCTGTTGCTCAATACGTGCTACATAAACGTGTTTTTCCGAAAGTGAAACAAGCCCGCGTATATACACAAAGTGCCTTGCGCGGCGAGTCGCACGGCAATCCATGCCTGCCAACTCTCCACACCTGCCAACTCTCCATGCCTGCCAACGAATCCATGCATGCCAAGCGACTTTCAGTATTTAAGATGCCTATCCAAGAAGGCAGCAGTTACGAAGTGTAGACCAGGTAACCGTGGGTGCCGAGCGCAGAACGGAGTGTAGTGCTTGAGGTGTAGAATCCGTGCTGGGCTGTATCTCAAAAATGACTGTTCAGACTAGAGCACTGCACGGGCTCGGGCTTACCCGAAAGCCTGGGCCCGGCCCGGCCTGCGGGCCGGGCCGGCTAGAGCAGTTTTTTCACGGGCTCGGGCCGGGCTCGGGCACGGCGTGTGCTTTTTGACCCGGGCCCGGACCGGGCTCGGGTTTTTTGACGCGGGCCCGGGCCGGGCTCGGGCTTTCTGCGAGTTATTCTCGGGCTTCTCAACTCTGAAAAACATGTATTTTTCGGTCTCGGGCCGGGTTCGGGCCAGTTTCGAGCCGGGCTCGGGCCGGGGTCGGGCTTAAGGTAAAGGGGTGGCGGGCCGGGCCGGGCGAGTAACGTAGATTATTTCCGGGCCCGGGCCGGGCCCGGGTCTCGCCATGAAAGTTTTGATCGGGCTCGGGCGGGCCGCCCAATGTAAAAACGGGCCTGGGCCGGGCCCGGGCCGCAAAAATCGGCCCGTGCAGTGCTCTAGTTCAGACTACTTGAAAGTGTCTGAAAAGCGCCTGTTCCTTTTCGTCACCTTGGTAGGTAAGTGCAGCGCATATAGCGAATGGGCATGCGTGTTGATTACTGGGCTTTCTTTGGGCGCGCTGCCCTCACCCTAGGAACTGAGGCCACGGACGCTTTAAAAGAGCAGGTCTGCTGTGGAGGATCCAGCATTCGCATTCTGACTTGAATCATTCGAAATCATTTCTGTTTCTATTTCACATCATCTGGCACTTTCCATGCAAATTATGTGAAGTGAACGCTTGTTAAGGTTTCTCATCGAGCGGCACCGCTGCGCTCCGCGTTGGCTTTTTCATCCTTCGCTGTGCTCGTTCACTCGGTTACGCCGAGGGACGCCGACACTCAACGCAAGAACGGGCACCTAAGAGCTGCGCTCTAAGAAGTTTGGACACCGTCCTGATAGTGAGTTGAACTGGGAGTCCAGGAGGAGCCTTCCAAACCTCGGAATCGCAACAGTACACCGGGGTGCTATAACGTAAAGTGATTCCAAACTGTTTTGATTACAAACTCCTGACGTCCAATTTACGTAACCACCGACGCAAGCATGGGGCGGTGACCCGCAGTGTTCTCTGAACAACCGAATCAAACACTCTCCTCGTTTATAGGAGGTCACCTTTGTTCGCATTCAAAACCAATAACATTGTCTACACTCAGCGGTTTTTCTTATCTAATTGGCTGACAAGAGGCGAGGCGCACGCTCTAGTGGAGAGGGTTTTGATAGGGCCGAGCCAGCACAGTGAAAATAGATAACCGCATGAAGAGGGGGGTGCCGGCTTCTCCGATTGGTCCACTTCGCCTTATACATAGCTTGCGGTGGCTTATCAAAAATTGCGGCGACGTGCAACGGAAGGAGAAGAATGCCGCTAAAACGGATCCTCAGCAAGGAAGAGTTGGCAGAGCGATGTCGTATGCATGCCGAAAAGGCTCGATAACATTTTACTGCCACGCAAAAAGGTTTATCATGCGCAAATAAATACATGATCACCGGCAGGTGCGAGTAGCGAGGGCCTGAGCGATCGGTGGGCAGCCATCTTCTATTCCTTTCGGAACGGGGCAGTCTGTGGCTATTCAGAAAAATTTTCAGTTTTCTTTGGCATATTAGTGCATTTTTTTTTTCGCGTACACGTCACTTTGACGTGTGAGTTCTCACGGTTTTGTGAGGTCGCGTGATATACAGGTGGAGTGGGCGTAGCCAGAAAACATTGAACCAATAGCAGAGGGCTAAAGGTGAAAAGGCGTCGAATTAGGAATGATTATTTTTCTTTCGTGCGGTTTAATCATGCATAATCAGTGTGTACACGTTATATCAGATGGGGAGCTATCGCGGTTTTCGTGACATCGCGTGACAGACAGGCGAAGTTGGGAGTGGCCCGAAAATGTTTTGACCAATCGTGGAGGCTGATTGCAGAAATTGGAATCAAAACAGTTTGGAATCATTTTACGTTATAGTGCCCCTGGTCTAAGCGGAACAGACAGTAAAAATCAAGCTAAATCTATGGAATATTTTCCTTGTGTGCTGACAGACGCCGATATTTTCGTCTCATCTTGTGCGCCATCAACGTGCGACGCCTGCAAAGCTGCCGGCGGTGCTACTCATCACGCCAGCGTTTTGAGACGTCTTGAGCACAGCAGTAAACCTTGTTATCGCAATGAATGCTGGAGAAACTGCCAATTCTTTTTGCATCCCGCTCCTACTGGAATGGGGCTACCGCGGTTAGAGCTTATCTCGTAACCTCAAGCTTCGCCGCATTGTAACACGGACGCCGAGTCGCCATCCAGGGCAAAAAGCTCAGTCGAGGGTCGTCGCACTTCACTAAGCTTGGCAGCAGTTCCTGCGAATAAGCTACAGCAAGTCACGGAAGTTCATTATGCGTCAACGAGCGCGAAGGTAAGGTGAACATGCTGGACTCCCTGAAAAACGCCATCGAGACGCACGGCTCATTACCAGGATGGTGATCCCCGTGCGCTCTTGCGCGCGAGGATTCTCCCAGCCCACGCAGTATTTCGCGAGCGTATAATATGCTTGCTCGTCTCTTCACGTAGCAATTTAGTCTGATGACCATAAAATGCTGATGAGATGCGCTATGCGTGCTGCTCTGATGAGAGTGGATAGAAGTCTCCCATGGATGCAAGCTGCACTGGAGGAAAGATCACGGAGTAAGGGAATGCGCGTGGCAGACGGCCGGGCATAGCGTGCGTATAATACGCTGTATATGTGTCGGCAGCCCTTTAGGCGCACATTCGCGATTTTGCTGTCAAGATATTCTGCATCAAGCTGTTGCGAGATTAATACTGGCTGACGAAGCATTAACGAGACTCCAGGCACAAAAATTGTGTCATTTAAATGCACATTTAAACTCAGACTTGTCTGCCATTGGCAGGTAGCCTTCGCAAATAATACGAACGACGTCTTGATTGGTTGGAGTCATCTCTTACGAACAGTTCTAGCGCAACAACTTTTTTCTGAATACGGGCCTTGATGTGCGCGTTCCTCGGGCGCGATTCACTAAGCTGCGCTGTTCGTACGCAATTTCTTAGCCAAAAGGTTCTTACGCTGAGGGTACAACCAAAGTGGCAGCGCCTTTAATTTACGGCATCGTGTGAGAGCGAGGAGGCAGCAAAGCTCGGATTAAACGACAAGAAACGAAAGACGCGCGGTCAACTGTTAGTATGATCACACATCATGCATCTACAGTTGAGGCTATATTCTTACGAAAAATCACTAATCACCCCTATTCGACAGCTTCCTCTTTCGGGCGTGTGCTACAGTGCCTTCTACAGTGTCTCCTAGAGTGCTACAGTGTCTCCTGCAGTGGATGTGTCACGAATGGCAGTGGATGTGTCACGCACTTTTCTCACATTTCTGCGAGACACAGAACTGATGGACACACCGTGGCAATTTTGGAGTCGAAAAAGACGCTCAAGCGGAGCCATTGCCAGGTAGGTCTGCCAGGCTAACCCTGCCTGTAACAACAGCAGCAGCAGCTGCACCACCACGAACACCACCACCATATTACACAGTTGCTAAATGTCTTTATTGCGATACTAATTATGGAAAGCAAAAAATAAATAAAAAAAGCTTCTTAATATATAGTTCATATGGCCTCAAGGCAAGGTGACCAGCCCACGTATGTTCATCAGTACACATAGTGGCATATTTGGCGTAGAACAAGACGCGGAGCAATTGCCGGTCATGTCTGCCAGGGGTGCCGCCCGCGGTTGCACGTGCGGTTCTAATACCACGCATAATCAGCGCCCTCGGCAGCCGGTACCGTCTAAGGTGCTGGTCCATGATGTCGTGGAGTGCCAACGGACGACGAAACGCGCGCTCCCTTCGTATGGAATCCCTGTCGACGGAGATCTATGAACGCAACCATAAAACAGAAAGACAGAAAGAAGCCGTGGCTACGGAAACTCCCAAATTATAACAGAAAACTTCACTATGTAACATCCGTTCGTGCAACTTTTGCTGCCTATCACAATTTGACGTCGTATCAGGGTTCATCGCTTCTTCTTGACTTCTCCTCAGCTGATAAAACACGGTGATACCTCGCACCAGGTCAGGAGTATGTTTTGCAGGATCAGGCGGCCGCATTGCGACAGAGGCGAAATGCACAAAAGCGCGTACACTTTAATTTTGGAGGCTGGTAATAACTCACAGGTAGATGACGTCAGGGCCTGGAGCCCCTAACTACGCTGTCTGTCATAGCACACGTGGTATCTCCTAGAAGTCAAGGCTATTCAGTCAACATCACCCAAATAATCAGCGCCAACGTTTCCATAAGTTTATCAGCCTCATAAGAAAGCACATTCAAATGCACGTCAGAATGCTGTCCAGCACCGTACATGAACCACATCACGGTTCGACATTCTAGCTGGTTTCGGATCAAATCGGTTCAAGTCGTCGATCTTGCGACATTCAAGCACTTTGTTCACAGCCGTCACTGCACATATAGTACGAGGACAAGGTGGGGGTGGTGGTATCCAAGCGGCAACAGACACGGTTCTGTAAACATGCGAAGGCGGCCTCGCAATACTAAGCGAACTGTCACTCAAAGGAACAGTGCTTTAAAATTTCGGAAGTAAATGAGATGTTGTAAAACGTCATCAGCCTATTTTATGTTCGCTGCAAGTCCAAGGCCTCTCACAGTGACCTTCAATTACCACTGACCTGCGCTAGCTGATTCCAAGTCAAGTTGTGTCCGCGAATTTCCTAATTTCATGACCCTACCTAATTTTCTGCCGTTCTCGAATGCGCTTCCCTTCCCTTGACACCCATTCTGTAACTTTAATGTTCCACTGCTTATCTGGCATTAGATAACCTGCAGGCTGCATTTTTTCTCTTACTTTTTTATCTTAATGCCAACTAGACTATTGGCTATCCCTGTTCACTCTCCACATGATCCACACGACTCTCTTCCTGTCTCTTAACGTTATGCCTAACAGTTCTCGTTTCATCTTTCCTTGTGTGGTCCCCTTAAGCTCTTCTCGAGCGTCTTTGATAAACTGCAAGCTTCTACCCCATATGTTAGCACCGATAGAATGCAGTGATTGTGCAGTTTTCTTTTCAACAACAGTGGTAAGCTCCCAGTTAGTATTTGTATAATACCGGCCGTATGTGCTGCGACACATTTTCATGCTTGTGTAAGTTTCCTTCTCATGATCAAGGTTCCCTGTTATTAACTGACCTAGATAAACATACTCTTCACACACTCTAGAGGCTCACGGCCGATGATGACTTCTTGCTCGCTTGACATGTTATTTAACATTACCTTTATCTTCGGCATCTTAATCTTCAACCTGCTCTTACACTTACTTGATTAAGGTTCTCAATCAATTGTTGCAATATGTCCCCAGCGTTGCTGAACAAGTCAATGTCATGGGAAAGCTGAAGGTTGTTGAGATATTAGCCGTTGATCGTCGCTCCTAATCCTCAGGCTAACAGCTTAAAAATTATTCTAAGCATGCAGTGATTATCAATGAAGAGATTGTGTCTCCTTACCTGACAGCTCTCTCGATAAGTATTTTTCCTCTTTTCTTGCGGATATATAAAACATGTTAAGCCGGAAATATATCACTGAGGCAGAGTCTAAGCCTGAGGAGTTACGGATACGTGAGCTGTGGATGAACGTAAATAAGAAAGTTGCAAGTAAATGAAAAAAAATGGAGTTGTCAGCTGAAAGCTGCAAGCCACGGCCTTGATGTGAAGTTCGTTCAGCCCTTATGATGGAGCGAAGGACGTTGGAAGGTTCCCCAGCAAGCGTTGGCAGGCAACCACTGTCGGAGGACGCTATCCTCGGCCCATGGCCTGACACTGCAGCTTCAATGCAGGCTACTAAAGCACTGTTTAGGTTTCTGTAGGACACCAAGCTAAACGAGAGGCTCTAGTAGGGCCACCGTCTAATATAGATAAGCACTCACCACTCCTCTCATCATCATCATCATGCATGCCAGTACTTTCAATCCCCTTCCCTCTTCCCCAGTACAGAGTAGCAGACTAACTAGCTCAGGTCGACCTCTCTGTCTTTCCTAACAATAAAATCTATCTATCTATCGTTCAGTCCTTCAGTAAAATCCATACGATATGCACTTATACACCCCTAATTACGCACAAATGTCCTAGCGTCGTCCAAACACTCCGATCGAATTAAGTGATCGAACTGTGTGCCGCCGAGAGGACACACAAGGCCGCATAATTCGGGCGACGCAAATGCTGACCTTGCTGATACGACTCATTTTAGAGACCATGCTCAGCGTCGTACACGCTTCACATTGTTCACTTCGCGATGCCAGGCCATTGTGGCCGGCTTTTTAATGCCATCATGTTCACTTGACTACTGGCGCTGAACATCGTATGACCACCGCCGGCTGGAAGAAAATTCTTGCGCTAATTCACAGACGCCTATGAAGGGTTTCTTAATTGAGAGGCGGAAAAGATAAATAAACACCGCATATTCATGAAATGAATGATGATGAGTGGGCGGAGCACCGGGGGATCATTCGGGAAACCGTGAATCCCCCCCGTGCATTCGAGAGCGCGGGAAGCGGCGGCAAAACGCCGGAAGCGTTCTCTACCTGAGGTTGGTGGCGCCGATGCTCGGTTGAAGCGCGAGCTTCGCGAGCCCTCAGCTCCGGGTCCGCTTGCCGGTGTTGCCGTACTGCTGCAGCTTTGCGAGCTCTCAGGTCCGGGTGCGCATGCCGGCGTTGCCGTGCTGCTGCAGCTTCGCGAGCCCTCAGCTCCGGGTTCGCTTGCCGGCGTTGCCGTTTTGCTGCAGCTCCCCGCGCCCTAGACTCCGGGTCCGCTTGTTGTCTGCGTCGCCGTGCTGCAGTAGCTTTGCGAGCCCTCGACTCCGCTTGCAGTTGAGCCGCCTCTCTTGCCTTTTCATCCATAGCGGGCGCGCCGTTATCAGAAGCGACCGTTATTATCCATGGCTGAAGAGAGAAAGATAGCGCGCGTCGGCAACGAACACCCTTGTGCACCGCAGCGCCCCGATAGCGGACTCCATGCAAACCAGAGCTACGGACGACGGGCGACGACCAGGGGGGGACAAGGATCGGCCCTAAGGTGCTTCGCCCCTAAAAGAATATCGTGCGAAGCAATTGAAAGACGTGAGTGACGTCATATTTCGCAGGACGGATGTTAGCCTGGGGGCTTTAGAATAAGCATCTCCAGCCAATCATAAGACGACGATGGCTGCCGTCTTCTATCGCTTTTTGTTGTCTGGTCTTCCCACGGATTGTTGCCTGTTACGGGCTTTGTGCCTGCAAAACAAAAACGTAGTGGCGTCTTTATGAGTGTCGTGCTGCGCGCTTTTTTGCCAAAAACGAAGTGTTTCCAGTGATACACGTCAGTGTGGTTATACATATGAATGTGCGTGCTGTTGGTGGACGCCTGCGTGCGTGCGTGCGTGCGTGTGTGTGTGTGGGGGGGGGGTATATTATTTCGCAGCATATTATTTAGAGCAGTGCACATAATTTTCGTATTAATGGTACGTGATATTCCCCATTTCATCCCTTAAACCTATTCTCCCAGTGTAGGGTAGCAAAACGAACGTGCTTCTCCCTACCTTTTTCTTCCTTATTGTCCTCCTTCCCCTATTCGCCATTTTTTTATATGTCATAGTATTGAGGTTCCGCTCCGTAAATATAAACATCATAAACAGGATTGCCGTCTGTCGTACGCATATGTTCCCTCACACCATAGGTCGCAGGAGCAAAATCGTGGGCACACACACTACGTCGCTTCGACTTCGTCCTGAACTGAAAATTTGAGCAATAAAATAGAAGGCTCACTCAAGGCGCAAGGAAGACGACGGCGACTTGTACAACAGGAACAAGTTTTAGCAATTAGAAACGTTTAGGCGATTTTTCGTTTTTTCATCTCGCATGGAGAATTACATCTCCAATAGCGTCCAGAAAAATAATTAACAGCAGCCCTACGAGCGAGAGAAACCTCCAACTAGAAAAATGGTAGCCGACCCTAATCTTTGAATTAGGTATCTCTTAGTGGCACTCGCACCTCGGCGTTGGTGTTCTGTGCATTGGTGTGGGGTAATCAGTTATTTATAATTAATTCAAATTATTCCAGACACTTCGGTAACTCAACTTGTTACTAAACTTACGCTCTGATATCACATCTATATATGAAACCCATGAATTTTGTACTGTACAATTTTTCATTTTTTTCTGATTTATATTAAATTTCGTCCCCGGTCGCCTAAGCTAATTATTTATAGTTATTCCAGACACTTCAGTAACTGAAATTGTGAATCTGGACCCTGAAGCCAGATTCACAAAGCTTTTCTTTCGTAAGTGTTCTTTGCCACTGGAAAAGACATAATAATATGTCTTACATCCGGATTGGCTGAAATTCTTGCTTACGAACAATCAAGTGTAAGATGCTTTTGTGAATTCTGGCCCTGATCTTGAATGCTTTATTAAGACACTTTCTTCATTTTGCGTTGGGTCTGTAGCACGTATCCTCATTAAGCATTGTTCCCACTTAGGATTTATCCCTGGGACCATCACGTGTGAGCCGTCGCGCCGTCGTCATTGTTGGCGTCGTCCACCACCCGCCATCATCACCGTCGTTCCGTCGTCGTGGTTATCACTGCCGTTTTTGTTGTAATAAAAGCCACGGGTTGCTCAGGAGGCTAGCAATCCATTCTTTTAAGGCACCCTCTGCACTTTCTATACATTTAATTGCAGCATCTCCGTACCCCGCCCTCTCTTCCCTCCTAAGAAACACTAAAGAGAGCTGCCGGCGATCATCCTGTCTGACGGTTATACTGCGGACTTAGAATAGCAGTTGCCATGAGTGCTGGCGTCGTACGTCGGCGGCTTGCCATGCGCTGTGTAGCCCGTGTAGCTAACTTCGCTGAGCGGCACTAACTGTGGTCAACTGCTATAGCAAATGGGCGCCGGTTCCTATATACCTCTCCACTCAAAATAGAACGGATAAATATGAGGCATAAATGATGCGTAAACTTCCTACAGCCCATTCTGTCGGTTTTGAGAACAATACTAGCATGAGCATGACCTCCACAAATGGTCAGCGAGCTCATGATCTCGGACTAAGGCTATGTCATGTCCCGGGATCATGGCTTCGCTAAACTCTGATCCTGCGTGTGTGCCTCAAATCCTATCTTTTGGGCTGTCTATCGAGCTACCTTGCGGTCAGGTTAAATATACCACTTATGTAATTGGCGCAAGTGGGCTTAGGTTTTACGTAACGAAATATTACCATTTACCTAGCTGTAGGAGAAATGACTGCCACAGAGGAACCCTATTCTCTGTCCTCGAGAAGCAAACCTCGTAGTTGAAAAACATTTGCCCTCACCCACGTACTTTACCTGAAACTTCCTCCACTAGCTGCCCCTGCCACGCTCAGGCGTTCATCTGCGCCTGGACCTGGCGGTATTTCGCTTACCGCGATGCGCAACCTCTGCATGGAAGCGCAGAATGCCTTGCTGTGCCACATAACGCCACCTAAGTTTCGAGCTCCATTCCGCCGTTGTCAAAGGCGCGCCATGTAGTTCTTTTCTTTCAGCATGGATTGCCACGCGGCATAACGTCAACGTATGAAACTAAATATAAGCATGCCGGCCCGTTTCGTTTAGATAGCGCAATAGTGACTTATGAAATGTGTTGTCCATAATCCATCATTGATATTCTTTAGATTCATCCTTTTCAATTTCACACCTTTAAGTACACTTTAGCGAATTGTCTTTCTGCCAGGGCACGTCCAAAGCGGATGCCCGCCGTATAGTATTCGAAAACAAAGAAAGCCCCTTCTCAAACTGTCATCTTACCAGACATTAACACCAGCTATAGCTATGTTGGCAAGGTAATGTAAGAAATTTTACTTACCAGATAAGAGTGTTTCCTGGAAAATAATGGTCTTGATTCTGAAACGATGACTTGTTTTAGATGTTTCAACGTAAACGGTCGTCCGTAGACGGTGTCATCGGACTCATGCCGAAAACATAACCTGAGAAAGAAGGAGCCACACTGTCGGAGCAGTTTACTCCTGCAGGTGCCTGTGATAACGTCATACACGGAGCTGTCTTTGCTGACTTGGGCAAGTTTGCTGTTAGCTGCCGTCTCTATATATGTCCAGTGTGAGCTGCCTCACACATTCCACAGTTCGCAATTTAACTGCCAATGGTTAAACGAGGAGAGATTCTTGTCCGTGCTCAGCGCCACAAGGGGGAGGGCTCAGTCCAACTTTTTGTACTTTTGAGCTCATAGGCCTTGCCGAAGTGATACTCGGACACTGTCCGCATTCGTGCACACGCCGATGCTATGTGTATATGGTCTTCCGAAGGGATGTCACCGCAAATACCAGGTACGACTTCATTTAGATGTGGCTTCCACATTTCCGTATCTCCATTCCAAAAGACTGCAACAAACGACTAAGCACATGTAGAACCAAGTGCGCTGCGGTCACATCCGTTCTGATTTGACAAGATTCGTTCACTATGAATCAGCGGCAATAGTGTGCCTGTAGACGCATTGTGAACAATGACGTCGTGGTGGCGTAGTCTACATTGACGTCATGTCGCAGCCGTACAATTGTATTGTGTTTAGACTTTTTGTGCTTTTCGCAGTCAATCAACCTCTCAATAACTGAGCAAGAATATAAACTGCTAAGTTGCAGTGATGAATCTATAAAGTATTACTCTGGCATAATTATGATAGTCTGAACAAGTCTCACGGTGGCACTTACATGAAGTAAGTTTCCAATGCGCAGCGCGTGCTTCTGTGTTCTTGTCGTTCCCGGGCTCGGAACTCCGACTGTCGAGCGGTCTCTGCTGTCCCACGACGTACCCTGTAGCTTTCTGTGCCTGCTACACTAGACGGTGGCTTCACTTACGCAGGAGATACAATTTCTGCTTGTCCGGACATGGCTGAGCAGGAATGCGACATTTTATCACCAACGCTCTTTTTCAAGGAGGTAACTGATTGCAACCGGTATTATAGGAGAACCCGTGAGAAGATGCTACAGCGCAGTTTGCCTCATGCGCATAACATGTGAATATTTGTAGCTTTAAACGCGTTCGCACTGTACAAAAGAATCGAGACACTCTATTATTGACGAAGGCAAAAATAAAACACATTTTGGGGTTTTACGAGTCAAAACCACGATTTGATTCTGAAGCACTCCACAGTCGACACATCCGGATTAATTTTGACCCCATGCATGGAGTTTTTTAACGGGTACTTTAATCAAAGCACACGAGCGTTGTTGCACTTCACCACCATATAGAAATACCACCACCGCGGCAGGCATCGAACCTGCGACCTCGAGCTCAGCAGCGCAATGCCAATGCCACTAATCTACCGCGGCATGTTTATTGTAGAAGACAGCAGGGGATTTATTTGTTATACGTGTGACAAAAAGTTCTTTATTTGTTTTCAAAGCTTACTGCCTCTCTGCTTCACTGCGCACTTTTAAGCAAAAAAATACGAGACTTTTCTTGATGAAGTTTTGCCCCAAATACTTATAACTAAGTTGAGTTTGCTTGTCGGGAGAAGGATGTTGAGAGGTGTGTGTACGATGCATATCCGAATGCATTTAAGGCTTCATAGCCCTTGTGTCCCGGTGGCCCATCCCTTCATGGGGACTGGCTAAGAATGAGCACATATCCAGTGACACATACCTAGTGGTGAAGTTGTTTGTTCGGGCCCATACACAATGCCATACACCCAGTGACCCAAGCTGTCTATTACTCAAGACAGCAGCCAGCAGCAAGTTGTCCCTTTTATCGACTTAATTTATGAGACATGTTGGATTAATCGTTTTTGAGAGTTTGACAGGAGTGTCGTGAACATTTTGAAATCGCACTAGAATGGCGGAGCCCGAGCAGTGACTGTGCGGCTGTGGTAGAGCAACTGTCGACTGTTTTTCCGAGTCCCGGGTGATGCCGAGCTGAATGCTTCCCCTTTCTTTACCCACACCGCACACGCCACCCGAAGCCGAAGGCTTAAATGCCCTCGCAATTGATGGCATACTATAGCAAGCCAGTCGTTGATCGTCGTGCCACTCCCAGTCCACTATAGACGTGCCACAGCATGCGCGCCAGTTTGGAGCACGTATTTGACAAAACGATGAAGTTCATGTAAATTCCAGGAAATCTGTAGCATCCGAGCATCTATTCTCGCATGCTGGTTGTGTGGCCATTTAAAGAAGGTGTTGGTTTCATCCGAACATCCCAGCCAGTTGACATTCCTTCGTTCTGTAGAAAAGAGCACGTGGCTTAGGATCTTAAACCATGGTTTTTGTGGTGGTGATGGTGGTGTTGCAGGCGGCGGGGTTAGCCTGGCATGCATAGCCGGCAATTGTCCCGCCCGAGCCTCCTATGAGTTGAGATGAGGGGTGTGATCAGGGATTTCCGCGGGCCCTCCGGGGAAAACGACGTCTTCAAAGGTGCTGTGCGTCAGAGCACTCTTGCAGACTGTCGACCATCGCGTTTCTCTCTTTGTTGAACTGTGTTCATAGCCAAATGAAATGTTCGATGTCGCCGATATCACCGCAGCAGGCACATAGCAGGGAAGCGCAACGTCCAGTCTTAATTGAATGACCAAGCCGGGGTCTACGCGGAGTGGGTTCTGATGCGGTACAACAGCGTCGCTTCCGCGCGACTAAAGTCCATGTAGTACAAAGGTTTGGTGCGGAATCTTGTGGATCGCCATAAAGTGATTACGGATTGCATCCTGAAAGTTCTGGAAAATTCTTGGTGCTCTCACTCTTGGGACACATGTCAGCGCTAGGGTTGCAAGAGCAGGGGTGTAGCCAGGGGGGGGGGGGAGTTCAACCCCCCCCCCCCCCGAATTTTTTTCTGCAACCCCCCCCCCCCCCCCCCGCTTACCCACCTTTTGTTCTCGTCGCTTCGCGCTGACATAATTCATGAAACCGGTGCTACTATCACAATTTCATTCCTGGGCGCTTCCGTTTGGGTTGGTAATTTACAGAGAATCATGTCTGCACATGGAAAAAACTGTCACAGTGTTTGTCAAGGCTTTGACATTCTGTGAAGTTTTGGGCGAGAATGTGGCGGCCGCATTCTGAAGCAACAAATGCGCAACAAATGAAGCAACAAATGCGGCAGCCGCATTTTAGATGATGGCGAAAACGCTCGAGGCCCGTTTACTTAGATTTAGGTGCACGTTAAAGACCCCAGGTGGTTGAAATCTCCGGTATACATTTCCGCCGCTTCCCTTCAGGTGCCGGTTAGGCCGCGCTCGCGCAGGATCTTAGGCTACGTTCACACTTGGTTTCGAAGCTGTCGGAAGCGGCAAAATCTTGCAAAAATCCGCCAGCCTAGGCGGCAAAACAGGCTGCGAGCCAAATCAGTCTCAGGCCGATTTTTTCGCCATGGCGAAGCGGAAACGCGGCAGAAAGTCGTTCTGCTTCACTGGAAGCTGCACTAGCATGCAAACAACCGGTCGTAAAATTGAACATGGCACCAAAAGTGTAGGCTGTAATGCTGATCGACGCGATCAAGATCCAGCCCTTGCTCTACAACAAGAGTTGCACTAAAACGTACTGTCAGCAATACTCACGATAGTATTCGACGTCGCGCGACCGGAGGTGCGGCAACGAAGCCTTGGCGTGACCCAACTTCTCGCGCTTTTGCAAAGCCAGGCGAACCCACCACCGCCGTTTCCGAGGTGTCCGCGTCTTCCGTTTATTCATTGTCCATTTCTAGAAAACAAGTAGGTAGAAGTATAAAAGCCATTTCTTCTTCCACTTCCACGGCAGACAATAGTTAGGCAGATTCCTCGTTGGCGCTCCATAATTATCCTCTCACGTGTACGGTATGTTGCAGAAGTCGCGGGGTGCTTTTCTCGTCGCGACGATAGATTGGGAGCATAGGTCTCACGTAGGACGCGCAGACTTTGGCGAGCCCGAACACAAGGGCCAGCCCGGGTTTTAGCTGTGGTGTTCCCGTTGCCCCTTTGGTGTCCTGGAGGCGCCGACAATACGAAATGATGAAATGTACAACTTGTAAATAAAAGCTATTAAAGAAATATTATCACGCCTAGGCACCAACCTATGACTCAGCACTATCGCGCCCGTGTGAGGAGAATTACGGAACGCCAACGAGGAATTTACCGAAGGTCGCAGATGCCACGCGAAGTTGCGTAAAATGATCACTTTTGATGACGGTACGTGGGTCAAAGAATGAACATACCGCTCGAAATAATGCGATAATGAACGCCACCACGCCGACAAACGTACGCAAACGAGATGGATCTGGACGAAAACGGCAGTGGCGGCCGCGGCGGTAGCAAAGCAAATGTGAACAACTTGGACAGGCGCGGAAAAAATTTTCCGGCGCTTTGGCCTTTCCGCCCGCTTGCCGCTTCCCAAGTGTGAACGTAGGCTTAGTCTGCGCTTAGTCTGCGTAGGCTTAGTCTGCGATTGCACCCCTATGGAAGGCTGGTAATTACTGTTGTGTTGTTGAATCCCAAACCAGCAATTACGGAAGGCTGGTAGTTGCTGTTTTGTTGTGGAATCCCACACCAGCAATGTACACACGAAGGGGTTGATGACAGCAGTGAAATTCCACCGACTCGCAACAGAATGCACGAAACAGACAGCCGACAAGCATGAATTACTGCTGTGCGCAGTACAGCGTAAGTAAACTCTTGTTACAGGCGCCGACAGTTCTCGTCGGAGTTCACGCGTCCTGAGAAATTTATTATGGGCACTATGCACTGAACAAGACCGGAGTTCATTCCTGCATCACTAGTACACCAATCAGTCGAGATTCTGTGAGGTACAAGGCCGCTTCCTGTTTGCACCAGCGTAAGTGAAGCAGAAATGAGTTGCACGCACTACTTAAAATGCGTACACATGCCATATCTATGCTGTGCGGTGAAATATTCTGTACAATTCTGAATCTGTTGACGTAAAGGCAAATGACGGCTGCACGCTCGCACACAGCGGAAGACACAGCGGCCCATTCACTTGCCGCAGGAAATGCAACCCTCTCGTATGAGGGAGCAGGGCGACGAAAGCTTCGAAAAAAAAATGCCTTACACGTTTTTGCGCGTATTTAAGTTTTCTAGCGCAAAGACGCAGCCAACAAGCTATTGCTATGGGAGTAGGTATAGCCCGATGAGGACGACGCCATCTACGCTTAACGGAAATTAACAATTATTGATGTCTTCTCCTATCGCACGTTTCGTTTAAATGATGCGTTTTCGAAGACTGGTCCATTCAGTGGCGCGATGAGAGGCCGTTGCTCGAAACGCCCACTGTACCTGTCGTACATACTGTATTTACTGAGCTTACTTTACTTTTTACTTAATTTCTTCACAAGCACACGCACACGCGAGAGGGGGGGGGGGGGGCGGTCCCATGTCTTTGATATACATGTATAGAGTCTGCTAAACTACCGATATTTATTATCGATCACGTGACGTAGAGGAAAGCAGAAGCTTGCCCCCCCCCCCCCCGGTCGGGCCGGTGAACCCCCCCCCCCCCCCCCCCGAAAAAAATTTCTGGCTACGCCCCTGTGCAGGAGGGTCAGCTTTTTCGTTTTCTTCAATTCTTAAGTGGAATGGGATCCATTGGAAGTTTACGTTAAATTCCTTGCTCATTAGATCTTTGATCAGTACTAGAGATTGCCTTGTAAACTTCTCTCGAGGTAGACAAAAATGTATTCGTTGTAATGCTGACTTTGAGTCCGTCAGTACTACTATAACTCGTGCTGAATAGGCCCGCAGTTTTAGCAAGGCCGCGGTAATTGCGGCACTTTGGACTGTTCTAGACGAAACTACGCGATCCAGGCGGCCAGACCATGATACTTCAAGGGAGGGTATGCAGAATGCGGCCGCGCAGCTATCTGTTTGTGCACACACCGACCCGTCTGTGTACGCTTGTACATGGCTTTGATACGCTGTGCTCAAGTGGTCCAGTACAAGGAACTTAGCTTCGGCAATGGAAATTGTGCGTTTCGCCAGTAGCCGGGGTACATTGAGGCAGCACGTAACGTCTGAAAAACACCATGGCGGGTCGAGACGACTCCGTTTAGGGCATCCCAATCCTGAAAATCGGAAGGTGTTCAGCGCCGCATGGAAATGGGAGCGAGTTCTTGCTCTTAGCCGTGGAGAAGCGCTGTGACTGCGGGGGACTCGCCGAGCCTTAATAGCTGCATGAACAAGGCATGAGATGCCAAGACGCGGAGTGGAAGAGACCCTGCTTCATTACTAACCTTCTTGTTTGAAGCTACCCGAGGAACTCCCATCGCCAAGCGAAGTCCCTTTCTATATACTGCTCCGAAGCACTCGAATTGAGTCGGTGATGGTAATATATGAGCGGCAACTCATTGAGAATGCGGCTTGTTTTCAGTGCAACGCTCAGTGTAAGCATGGACATTGGATTGTTTCCCCAACCTACACCTCTCAAGCTACGAAGTGAGTTGTCTATTTGCACTGATGCATCCACAACACTTTCAACCACGCGTCGCCACATTATCTTGCTTTCTATGGTGACGCCCAGGGAACTAACACTAGTTGCACGACGAATTGGATGGCCTCTGATATCCAGCGTAAGACGTGTTCACTTCCGCTTTACTCTAATTCGTTTCTCCTGCGCATAGTGGAATTCCTTCCATATTATAGTTGGACTTCACCTTTCACTTATGCCATTTTTCTTATTTCTTCTTTAACTGCATTGTACAGGAATTCACTACTGTGTTTATCCTATTTAATGCTGCTGTAAGTGTCATTTTATCACATATAATGTTTATATTTTCAAAGGCCACTAGTCCCAACTCTATTTAGTTTTTAACAAATTAAAGATTAAACTTTATACACTTGTATTTTCAACTTGGTTCCACCTCTCAAACATTAGAATAGAGTTCTAGAAGAGTAAATAGCTGTGTTTGAACCTTTTTCAGGTGCCCGGCAAGAATTTTGATTAATCGATTAATCAATGAAAAACCTTGCATCAATAATCGATTAAAGGCTAAAATGATAAATGATAATTTGTTATTTCAATAAAAAAATTATTTGACCATCCGTAGTAGAAATGAGCTGACCTTATGTGCGTGTTTTCAGGCTATTCTGTGCACTTTCTTGTATAACATGTTGTAAGTGTGTAGCTCACGTGTGGCGTTATATATTTTAATGGGTCTTGTTGTGTATATATATGAACTGACCTTATGTGCGTGTTTTCAGATTATTTTCTGCACTTTCACTCGTTTACCGAAGTGTTTATGTGTCTTAGTGTTCTTTTTACTTTCTTCAGTGAGTAGAACATTGCAAATGTTAGTACTATTTGAGTGTCGCCAGTGCATATCACTTTTTTATTCTTTTGTTTTGCTTCTCCTGCGAAAAGGAGTAGCTGGTGCCAATATTGCTGCCTAAATCTCATTTCACTTCATATTAATAAACACGCAATAACTCCGTGGAAGAGCCAAAGAAGGCTTCGCTTTAAAATATCTCCTGGATGCGTTTACATCGGGGTACTGCTTTCAGCATCTAACAATCTGGCAAACCATAGGTGCAGACACGCAAACGCCAATGAAATAGACAGACCAACCTGCGTGAAAAAAAAACCAGGGAATGTATTTTATAAATAACTGTATTGAAGGATATGTTGGCACCTGTTAAACGGTGCGGCTACTCCTCTTCTCTTAGCTCATAAATGTGCTCGAAAAATGCTTCAAACAAAGAATGTAGAAAAGCTATAGTGACAGCACTTGTAATGTTCACATACAAAAAACAAAAACAATTGTTTCTGTTGAATTCACAAGCATTGAAGGGTTCGTGTTGACGTAGACATGGCGGTGTCCTCGTTGGGCGAAAACACAGCGCACACAAACACACACAGAAGAGCAACGGGAAGATGATAATGTAAGCGATATTGCGAAACACGTACATATGAAAATGTTATAAATGAATCACTTCGACTATGACAACGTCGTGATCAAAGCTAGAATATTAAAGTTTAATAACTTTTTGATATTCCCACTTCTTCATAAACTATACTAATGCGCATGCTGCACTGCGTTGCAAGATTTCTGGGGGCCATGATCCCCAGAATTATATCTAGTGATTTTGGCCTGATATCCAGAGCATGTTTCTTCGCGAAAAGTCTCTTATCGTGAGTATCATTATTTTTGCACGGTAATAGCTGATTTTCTATGTCTTCTTGAGCCTCCTCAGAAAGCACACAGTACTGTCGGTTTTTCTTATCTTCTACAAGAAGCATTTAGTATAGATGGTGCCAACCCGAAGTCTATTCGATCCGAAATCTATGAATTTGGTTTTCATAGGTATGGTGAATTGCATGTTCCGGTCTATCGCACATAATGTAGAGCTTTCTGCACCATTTGTCAACAAAGTTTCTCTGAACATTCGACCACAGAGCTTGCTTAAACGACAAATCGTATCACTCACCGCTAGGGGTAATAGCGATAGTACTTTATTATAGTGAGCTTCGCGTGCCATGTCATCTGCAGTGACGTTCCCTATAATTTCGCAATAACTTGGTATCAACTGCAATACTATATCTTGGAGAAGACACTTTGTTGTAGCGTAAGCCTTTTGTATTTCGTATATTATTGTGCTGTTTACCTTCCCCAAGCTGATTTCCTCTATGCCAAGCAGCGGAGCTTGCGAATCACTCATAATTACCATCCAAAAAGATTCGGAGGGAACATATGAAGCGTAATGCGGAAATTATAGCATAGAGGTCTACCCTTATGGACGTAAAGTGACAAAGTGTAAATGTTCTTCGTTCATGATACGCCGGTAGAATGAATCCCGATGTAGAGCTCCTGTTCTTACGCGAACCGCCTGTGTAGACTTGAATAGGCTCCCTGTATGCAGTGTAAGGTTGTGACAAGGTTGACTGTTTGATTGAATCACTGGTATGTCGTACTTACGAGTAAGACAGGTAAAAGAAGTGACAATTTCTGGAATTGGCAGAAATTGGCTTGAAAATACTATGGATGATGCGAAAGGTTTGTAGGCCAACATGCGTGAACATGCAGGCCCATTGCACTGTGCTCATACAAGCTTTATGTAACCCCATGCAAGCGGGCCTCGTTTCGATCTTGAATTGCTTGGCAAGAGAATGAATGGCATGCTGAGTTGCCAAAAGAAAATAGTGCCCACATGATTCTACAAATCCTAGGGTCTGGAAAGGCAGCCTGGCGAGACTCGGAAGTAACCGACGGGCTGGCAGATGTCGTAGGTACTCCCAGGAACATGGGGAGGCTTCTGGTGAGCATTCGTTGAAGAATGACTTCTAAAGTGGCTGATATCGCATGAAGCAGTGGCAGCATACGCTAACCATTGTCTAATAACAGCTCAGTGAACAAGTATTAAGAATTATGTTCTCGCACTCCATCTGATTCCAGCAAAGCGATGAAGAACATTGCTAAGATAATTCACTTTATCATCTAGTGCTCTTATCCATGGAGCCCATGACTACTGCAAGAACGACGCGCTGAAACTTGTGCTGCCACACAAGCTCCAAGCAATGAGAGTCTAGCTCTAACCGAAACGTTTTCAGGTATATTATAGCTGAAAGAACAGCACTTTTTTGAATTGATAGGCTCAAGCGTCGGCTTTTTAAGAACACAATAATAATGCTAAAGCCCTCTTGTAGATCCTTCTGAATGGTTTGACTACTGGGCCCAGATTCCCATGTGCACACGGCGTCTATGTAAAGAGAAACATGCCAAACGTAGGCAAAATATGGGGAAACGCAGCCATTACACAATTAAAAAGAAATGAACTGTGTACATTATTATGCAGAATGTTGTTGGCTTACTTAATGTTCCTTGCTTTTACCAGATATCGGCTGTTTCTATAAGAATTTCCCCGTCTCTGAAGAACTTTGCGATACATCTAAGTGTTTGACCTGTTATGCCTAATTGAATCAATACATTAAGCGCATGCACGTGGCTCATTGTGTGAAATCCCCGCGTAATGTCTGTAAAAACAGCAACGTTGATACTGCCACAGCTTCGCCTCCAGTTCTACATATGTTACAAGATACAGTATAGCATCAGTAGCGCACAGGGCAACTGCGGAAGCTTGCCATGTTTTCACGTAGTACTCCTCTGTATTCTGACCAACACTGCAGTCTCGTATCGATCATCTTCTCCATTAGCTTACACAGGCAGCTCGTAAAACTCAAAGGTCAAAATGAATCTAAAGATAGCGGAAGCTTGTCAGGTTTGAGCACAGGAACCAGCCGGGCAATATTTTACAAGATGTATGGACGTATTCTGTTGTCTGGAGGTCAATACGTATGTTCAGTTAAATATTGGCGCCCACAGCAACGAGGTTTCTCCAAGAGGCATGAATAACCCTGTCAAGTCCAGCTGCAGTGCTCTGACTACAAGATGCAAGGTTGTGCTTCAGTTCTATCAGTGAAAATGGTTGATTAATATCAGGATGTTGCCGACTGATGAAAGAATTCACTGATGTTTTACCTGCTTTACACAATTCATTAATTCTACTGTCTTCATTCCTTCAATGGAATGGGTTTGTTGAGTGCAAGAAAAGTGTTGTTTATGAGATTTCTTTCACTTGCGGGAAAATGTTATATAGGACGAACCAGAAGGTGCTTAAATAACAGGTTGGGTGAGCGTTCCAACTCATTAATTTTAACAGCCAACACCCTCACTTTGCATTTTCTTTGGCTGTTGACCGATTTGTGATCATGTATGTGCAATACGGACATACCGTATATAAGTGTGCACTACGGACTATAGGGGAAGGAGAGGGGGGGGGGGGACCGATTTGAATAAAATTTGTTGATTTCAGGGAAAACGTGAAATTAAAGCTCCCATAAGAAGCAAAATTGCACTTAGGGCTTGTATTTACTTACAAATATTTGGGAAAATTGATAAGCTTAAACAAATTGAAGCACGAAGTTTACGAATTTGTATCGTACTCTCTTCCAAAAACAAATATCGCAGTTCTCTTAACTGTATCTGTTAGAGCTTCTGAAGCGTACAAATTTTATATATGAATATACACCTTACTTTTTATTGTTACCTTGTTTAGGAGGGTAATGTAATAGTCCTACTCACATAATAATGGTATATTTCATAGCGGTGTATACAACGTCAATGTTGTCCACTTAAAGCGTATTATTAGCTGTAGTTCCCGGAATTGAGACATCGTTTTTCAGTGCTGCATTACAGAATTGTAAACATCACAAATCACTATTATTCAGATTTATCAGTTTTCAAGAATATTTAAAAATTGACGGCCTAAATAAAAAATCTGCTTCTTACAGTCCCTAGATTTTAACTTTTTCTTTAAAATGCAACCGGCCTCATCAAAATTTGGGCCGTCGTTGCTGAGAAAAACGATTTCTATGTTTACATTTATTTAGATAAGAGCACTAAAGCTAAAGCTTCCGCCTAAGGTCGCTGCAGAAAAGGCATTACGAACAATGTATCTCCAAAGCATTAAAGCTGAAGTAAGTTATTTCGCAGAAAACCTCACAGTTGCAATGGTAGATTAAGAAGAGGGTATACTTCTGAGACTAAATTACGGGTTAAAATATGCATCACTAGCTTAACGTAAGGTAGCCCAAATGCATGGTCAGGCATTCTCAACACTCCTTTTAGGCCATCCTAATTATTCAATGAAATTACTGCACGTTATGTTTACAACCGTAGAATATAAATAAACGTCTGTAGTTACCCTTTGTGTGCGCCCTTTTTTTCTATTATTCGTTTTACTTTCAAATTTAATAGTGAACAATGTGTAGACTACGGTCGTAGTGTGCTCCTGTGTGCCGTGTGGCACTACACATGGTAGTGCCACTAAGGAGCTACATCTAAATGAGTAAATAAGAACTTGCAACGGTTTAATTCACTTGCAAGTGTATTCACTGCTGGTAAAGTACCAAATAGCTTCAAAAAACTTCCGCTGCGGATCGCTGCAACTGTTCTTGCTCTCCGCACGTTAAGGCCTAGCGGTGGCCGGTTACCAAAAAACATATTTTGTACAGCAGTGAGCGAGCTACTGCCACTAATGTTATAAAAATGTCTCTTGGGAAAACACGGAGAATGCGGGAGATGGGAATTCAAAATGATGAGCAACACGAGAACAAGGTGAGAGCAGGAGCCAACGTTTCGACAAGTGGACTTGTCTTCTTCAAGGCGACAAGGTGTCGTCTGGAAGAAGACAAGTTCACTTGTCGAAACGTCGCCTCCTGCTCTCACCTTGTTCTCATGTTGCTAAAAAATGTGCCCTTTAATAGATCAGTGTACATGTAAAGAGCAGACGCTTTCAAGCATTGAAAAATAAAGTGGCATGTCTTGTGGCACTTGTTTAATGCCATCATAAGGCGCTCTTTGCCTCCTCTTATTTGTTCCGTTGATTTTAACCTTGCGCCGCACATACTGCTTAAGCTATGCACCAACTAACTCATCATAGTACTCTGATAATGCTACCTTGTTTGACGAAGTGTCTCGAAGAACGATATTATTTCTAGCGCTTACATAGAAAAAAATAAAATAAAATAAAGCAGCTGTCTTCAGCGACTATGAACTCCTTTTCTGCCACAGCAGTTACTTCCCGTACTATCCCAATGCCTGTGTGCAAAATTTCTGCAATCCCTTGCAAGCTCTCCGAATTGTACGCAAGAATTACAACATCACGACGATGACGACGACGACGATGACCATGGCATGATGATAAAAATGTAGATGCGTGACGGTGACATGATGTCATGATGACGCACGTCGCAGCGTAAAGCAACAGCTGGGCGGACGGGTGGAGAGACAGAGCAAACTCTGTTTCGAGCTATGCTATAAGTTCCCTTCGTAGCAAAAGAAAACCACGATGCCTACCATCGCGCCGGATGAGTTTTCCTTTCAATCCGCTAGGAATAAAATTCCTCATCAGCTTGACAAAAAAAAAAACTCCTTCATCAAAAAATTTTTGTATTTGGAGCTATATAGGGGTCACGGGTATTGCTGGATCCACTTATCCCTATAGCTTTCTCACCCTCTTTCGCCCATTTGTACAACCGTTTTCATAACTCCTTTAGCGGCTGCGCTAATTCATGTCATTATAACTACCCACCAAAGTATAGACGAACTCTTTATTGTGCCAAGCGCTGCGCTCTTTAATTTTTTTAGTCGCTATAGGGGTGTCATGTAAATTTATACGAAGGGCCCAAAGCTGAAATGACCGGCATCACATGGCGGTCACAAAAACAGCTCACCCCCAAAACCCCTGGACCTTCTAAAAGTAGCGACAACTGCGGGCAGTGCCTCGCCGTTTGTGCCAGAGAAGAATATTTCCGCGAGCCCTGCGAGCCGCGTTACATTAAGCCGCTGTGTGAATTAAATTAGGCGGCCAATCCCATAGTTCGGCATATCTTTGAAAGCCATTCGTTTCTTTCCCTTTCCCTTTGCGTGAACTAAAGGAGAAGAACGAAAGAACGCGGCAACTGCGAAAGCCGTTATCGTCCTATCAAAACTACATCATATCAAAAGGCCCATCCGGGCGCAAACGTGCGCGCCGGTTGAGAAAGAAGATCAATGCGCTCGAGGCGCGTGTCGTCTTCCAGCTGCTCTTGGCCCAAACCAGGGGGAACGTTGAAGTTATCTTCCAATCGCGTAGCTCGACCGCGAGATCAAAACCTTTCGCTACCTTTAGAAGATCCTGGGGCTTTACCCACCCCTCATGTAAAACCCCTTCTCAGGGGCATTTGAGGTACTAGAAATAAACTCATCAATACCAATGATTGCTGGATTGCCTTGAATTTGCTGTGATGAACAATTCTAGCATAATAGCTTTTTAATACTATGTGCCTCACTTTTTCATGCTACGCATATATATCCAGTTAACAATGCACGAAGCAGAAAATTCATCATCGTCGTCATGATCATCATCAGCCTATATTTATGTCCACTGCAGGACGAAGGCCTCTCCCTGTGATCTCCAATTACCCCTGTCTGGCTTAAGCTGATCCCTGCTTGCGCCTGCATATTTCCAAACTTCATCACCCCACCTAGATTTCTGCCATCCTCGACTGCGCTTCCCTTCTCTTTGTATCCATTCTGTAACTCCAATGGTCCACCGGTTATCCATTCTATGCATTACATGGCCTGCCCAGCTCTATTTTTTTCCTGTTAATGTCAACTAGAATATTGGCTATCCCCGTTTGCTCTCTGATCCACACCGATCTCTTCCTATCTCTTAATGTTAGGCCTAACATTTTTCGTTCCATGGCTCTTTGTGCGCATGGCTGGAGTACAGAAGTGATGCAGCTGCACGAGGACTGATGCCTGGCAAACAACTGGACTTACTGGACTTCACCCTCCATATTACTGAAGCACTTGCACGAGCTGACAGCCGGCCAAAGGTGCAAAAGTGAGGAAGGCCGTCACTCTGCCCTCTGGTGACTTCGAAAAAAGCAAGATATGTTGAAAATAGGCCTGTACAAGACGTCAGGTTTGATCAGGTGGGACGCTGGCCTCTTCGTACCGACAGTAGGGAACAGCGTTGTAAGCTTGAGGGATGCACAGGACGAACCCGTATCATGTGCGAAAAATGTAACGTGCACCTGTGTCTTGCCAAGACACAAGTGCAGACCCCAAGGCTCGAAACTGCTTCAGAGGCTTCCACATGAACAATTAGTGAAGTTTGTTTCTGCAATGATTGTTTTTTCCACTCTGAATAAATTAGCTTTTCACTGCGTTTCGCAACCACTGAGCCCTGATGTGCGGTTTTGACGACATGACTGTAAATCGGCAAATAATGACACAAATGACTTATTTTTTGCTCAGGCATGTTTCTAGTGTCCTTGTGGTGTAAAATATGCAAAGCAAAAAAAATATATGCAAGAAATAGAAAATCCAGGGCCGAAAGGGTTAAGTAAGTGGCGGTTTGCGGTAGCTCCATTATATTTTGATAATATATGTGACTACCCTGACGAGCCAGCCCGGAAGCAAGGGCTGATCAAAAAGCTGTCTTACGAAATATAAACTGTGCGAATGAGCGCTAGCAGTAACAAACTCATTCGTAAAGAGGGCGCGATGCCCGACTGTCAGTATATTCTTAGCGAAAGTGGACAACGAATGACAAAGAGTTCTTGCGAACGAAAGACATTACAAGTTTGGGCCGAGGGTTATATTAACAAGGAAGTTGGATCGTGCCAATCGTCTATGACAGCCACCTTTCTTAAGTCCTTAAGAATGAAATGCCGAGTCCAGAATAAGAAGCTTCGTTGCTTTGACCATGCGTGAAACTGCATTGTGAACTGGAACAAAAATTCCTTAGGCACGGTTTCGCGTATTTGTGCCTTGTCAACATTTCATTAGGCCATGACAGTGTATGTTCAAAAGCGCGGAGCCAACCCAGAGTTGTAAAAAACTCGAGAGTGTTATCCCGACTGAGAGGCATTCCGAGGACCTCGTGGCAAGGGAACAGAGCCGAAGCCTCCGAAGCGACTCTATTGCGTATGCGCAAGCGTACTATCCGACGCCCTCTACTGCGTTGGCGTTAGAACAAAAGGAGAAGCGCCAACGTGGCTTCACAGAAGTCTCCACTTGTGTACCGTGGAAAGCGGCGTTGGGCGAGCGGCGTCTGCAGGTATAGCTCTGGCCGGCGATTGTTGGAGGTCGACATGTATAATGCAAGAGGCTGGCAAGGCGGGGTGAGTAGGAAGAAGCCCCGCGACAGGTTTCTGCTGTTCCAAGCCTAATTAAATTTACGCTGACGCAAGGCGTTTGGAGACTTGGAGAGGTCATCTAAATTCAAATGCGAATGTCGAGAGCCCTTCAGTGCTATTCAAATTTAGACAACTCCAAAACAAAACAAAAAAACAAAAAAAAAACATCTCTGCATGAAGTAGTATAGCTATGCTCCTTGCTTGTAGAATCGTGTATAAGTTAAGAAAGTTAGATGAGGTTTGACAGCCGATGTTGTAATACCGAGTTTCAACATGTCGCTCCGCGACCATGCCCTTCGAGATGTTTTCAAGAGTACGATATTCAAGGACGTGCGCGAGGAATGTCGAAGCAGCCTCTTGGCTACTATACTTTGACTAATTTGACGGATGTCAAATAGGAACTCTTCATTGAATCGTTTCTTTTTGTTCTCTTTGTTATCGACTTGCAGACAACATGAAAAAAAGAGATTGTCGATGGGTTTTTGAGTGGAACCTAATCAGATAATTATGTCTGCGCTTCTATTGTTTGTCTCACGTCCATAGTGAAATTAAAATTGCAGCAGAACCCGTCTAAGATGAATGTCGACGCTCGTGTGATTAGCAATGAAGAAAACTAGCCACGCCCCATATTACCACAACCGAGATGCCTCATGTATGAGGCCTGTCTACAGCATGGCTCTCCTCTGGCGTTTCCCTCTGGACACGCTGGGTCATTCAGTGGCGTCGCCGCGAAGTCCGCGCGTGGCGCTTGTGTGAATGTACATTCAGGCAAGTTTGTATGAATATATATGACATGGTTAGATTCCACCCAAGCACTGGAGAACACCTAAATGATCTTTTTTTTCATTGAAGAGCGGCACACACCCAATGTGCATACCCATACAGTGACCCATGTTTCCATCAAAGAGGGTCACTCAAGAGTGGCACATGGTGGGTTAACTCCCTAAGAATGGTAATCGCATTAGTAACTGATAAAGCTGAATGTCGCAAAGCAATACCATGATTGAGATGCTGTAGACGAGCGCTCCGGATTAGTTTTGGCCACCTGGGCTTACTAATACGTTAGCATTCTTAGGGTACTTGACACTCGTTCGGGGTGGGATCTATCTATCTATCTATCTATCTATCTATCTATCTATCTATCTATCTATCTATCTATCTATCTATCTATCTATCTATCTATCTATCTATCTATCTATCTATCTATCTATCTATCAGGCTTAGGAGTGAGGATTAATGGCGAATATATCAGCAACATTCGGTTTGCGTATGACATTGTCCTGTTCAGCAGCACTGGAGATGAATTGCAACAAATGATTGAGGACCTTAACCGAGAAAGTGAGAGTGGGGTTGAGGAATATTATGCAGAAAACCAAGATAATATTTCCATATGAAAATCTATGTTTGTGTCAATCTATGTTTGTGTCAAAGTTTGTACAGAAGTACGTTTATCTAGGTAAATTACTCACAGGGGACCCTTATTATGAGAAGGAAACAGACCACTAGAAGCGTTGTTGCTCATGCGCTGACATCGAATATTCTGAACAAATTTTAAACTTTAAAAAGATCGCCTAACAAATCTTTTCTTTACGCAAAACATCTCCGCTCCCCTTCTGGAAGTATGACAAACCAACTAGCCCAACAGCTTACTATTCTAAAGCTAATATCTATGTTGGTATTTCACCATTTTCCCGCCTACCTTGGTCACTGGGCAGTCAGTGGTCGAAAGGGTAGCGCATCGCATTGCTGTGCTGAGTTAACAGAGCTCGAAACCAATCAAATTGAATTATGTGGTTATACGTGCCAAAACGAGTTCTGATTTTGAGACACGTGTGGCTAAAGCGTTGGGCTGCTGAGCCCGACATCGCGGGATCGAATCCCGGCCACGGCGACCGCATTTCGATGGAGGCGAAATGCAAAACCGCCCGTGTGCTTGCGTTGTAGTGCAAGTTAAAGAACCCCAGGTGGTCAAAATTAATCCGAAACCAATCATCGGAACAACTTGGGTCACTGAGTATGCGACATTGTGTACATACGTACCGCTCTTCAATGAGCTTCAATGAAGACTGGGTAGGTACCGCTGTTCGAAAAAACACTTTCACGCCGATTTGGAGTACTGCGTATGCGCCACTCGGCTTGTACTGAAATGCAATGAGGTCAACTTGGATCACTGGGTATGTAGCACTCGGCCTGTGCTGTTCTCCAATGAACCTCTTTGATGCCAACTTGAATCGATGGGTATGGGCCCGTAGATGTATGCCGTTCTTCAATGACCATCTTTGACGCCAACTTGGGGTAATTAGCTTTGTGGCAACTGGGAATGTGCCGTTCTACAATGAGGAAAAGGATGCCGTAAGTTTCTTTGATGCTGAGCGGAATCGAACCCATGTCACAAGCGTTCCTCAAGGACAGCAACCCGATCCGTTAGCAGGCAACGCCAAAAATTCACTGGCTATGTGCTGCTTTTCAATAAATGCCGTTCACGCGAACGCTTCAGCGATCTGCGCTATGAATGCACTGGGCACGTGCTACTGTTCAATGCACCTCTCGCCAACTTGAGCCACTGAGTACGTGCCACTGAGTGTGCGTCCAGCCAGGGAACAATTGTCAGGGTTCGCAGGTACCGGTGCGTGAGCTCCTAGTTTCGGAGGCCATGCGCGAACTTCTCGGCCGAGCCACTAGATGGCGCAGCGCGTCCAGAACGAAGCGCGAGAGAGGAGCCCGGTTGCCGCATGACATGTTTCTCATCCTTCCCACTCACCGGTGCGCCATCCATTCTTAGGGAAGCGCGAAAGAGGAGTCCCGCTGCAGTACACGCCTCATACATAACTTGTTTCGACGGTAGTAATACGTTGTGTCGCTGTATCGATTCAAGACTAACTCATTACCGTCAACAGTCATCGTGAGATTGGCTCTGCCGCAATTTTTTCTCTAAGACTCACTATACGAGCGTTATTTGCGTATTGCCCACATGATATTTCAGCCTCCTCGGCTGAGATCATAAACAACTACTTCCTGCCTATAGTAGTACAGAGCGTCATAGCCACTGAACCATCACAGCGGGTAGGCTCTGAATTATCCAAGGCGACTCTGCAGGCTACCCTCAGTTGACGGAAACAAACTTCGTTTTTGTGCATGTCAACGACACAAAAAATCTGTCTTGCAGGTGGCTAAAGCGCACGGTGTACAGTGCCAGCTAGTTTTGACTTCTAAACGTATAGGGTCGCCTGCTTCACTGTTCGCGTCCGACGTCGAGAAAAATCTAACTTTGCGATATCCGGCCGTTTACCTTATAATAAATTATGAAGGAGTATTGTGTTGAGAAAGTTGTTTCTCCTATTGCTTAATTTGTTATGCAAAGGTAAAACCGGACACAAAAAATGGTTAAGCATAAAATCTCAGGGTTCAAAGGATAAAAATAAAAACAATAGAAAATTCTTCACGTGTCGTCATGACCAGAAATGACAAGGGGGTGGTTGTCGGTCGGATAGTGCAGGTCCTTATTCTTACCTAAAATGAAGTAGTGCTTGTCGAATACATCGTTTCTCCTTGTCTCTGAGTGAAAGTAAAGGAGTGCTGGCACGTGACGCAGTTGTGATCAATGGCATCCACAGTGAGCCACCGCTTTCTTTTGAGACCACATCAGTTGTAAGAATCAAGAAATCGTCGACGTACCTGAAAATGCAAACGATTCTGCTGTCTTGCTTGTCGTTCTCTACTCTTCTGTCAAAGGGAGCCGGTTAGAAACGACCCAGGCTTTGTGTGACGCAAGATTCAATGCACACGCAGCTTCCTTGCACAAAGTCCTTGCCTTCAATTGACACTACCGTCGGTGAAAGATATGCGCCCAAAAATTCCAGGAAGCTCTACCTTCAGCGTTCTCAAACATAAAGACAACTTGTTCTGCACTGGCTTGCCGCACTCTGGACAGAAGGCTTTCGGTCGGAATAGAGTATTAGATGGCTTGGACATCAATCGAGAACCCTCCTTTTACGTCTCAATCTGTCCCTTGTAATAATTGAATAACAGAGGCCGAATTCACAATTTGTTTCTTTCGTAACTGCTCTTTGCAATTGCATGGCCACCTTCGTTGGTGATAGATGTCCAGCATCAGGATGGGCTGATATTTCCTCTTACGTTCAGTTTTAGCGTAAGGTATTTGGCCAATAAGGGTCCTGATTTTGATTTCTCTATTTAAAGTTGGTCATCAATGAGAATTCTTGACAGCAGCATTGCAATGTAGTGAGAAACATGCTCCTGCGTTGTTGTTTTTCTCAGACCCTATTCCATGGAAGCGGCTGTCTTTCTTATGCATTCGGGCACAAAAAAAAAAGACAGCAGGCACTCTTGGTTGTAAAGTTCACCTTAGAAGCGAGCTTCTACGGTTTGAACACCTTCCGCATAGTTGGTGTGACAAAAAGGCGGTAAGTAAAACGGCCTGTAAAGCGTAATTCATTGTTTTTCTATATAGTACTCGCAATATCGTGCGAACGTAAATAGCACATTATACTTTTAGGACATCACTTCTACAAGAAATCAATATGCTGAATTGAATAATTAATATAGTTCGCAAACTAACTTTAACCAATGATCATAATGCCACAGATCAAAGTCACGCCATTTTCACGGGGTGCACAAAATCCCCATATTTTGATATAGCTACAGGTGCCGCCTAACAAGCATTCTCGAGTGTGTTGCAGGGCCCATTTAATCTCCAGTGTTGATTTATTTCTTGCTTCCTAGGAAACACACGTGCTTGCGAAAATCGGCTGTATGACTTCCTGTCCCTGCCACCACAAACCAATCACTCTGAGAAAACTCCAAGGACTTATTCTTGCTCGCACTGCGCCTAATGTTTTGTATCTAAACGTTCGTGCTTCAACTTGATATGAGGCTCACAAACCTGAGCTGAAATTCTCGCCAACCACTGGACTATTTTCTCGTATGTGATGCTAGTACTTAACGTGTGACTGTGTGATGTATTGTTCCTATCTTTTTTCTATCCTCTTCAAGCTGGTGGGCGTGGTGTCTCTTTCGGGAGACAATTACTAGCCCTCTTTTCTTCATTTTCTTGGTGTTTGTGTATATTTGCATGTATAATAAGAATACTACTACTAATACTACTACTAATACTACTACTAATAATAATTTTAATTAAAATAATAATAATCTCAAACGTCTACTTAGTAAGCTCACAGACGGCCATTTTCTGTTCGTGCAGTGATGCAGCAAGAGAAGGACATGACAAGTTCTTATACCGATTTCGAGCACGTGCAATCGGAAGTACAATTAAATAGTAATAAGGATAAACATGGCTATTCTAGAGACTTCAGTTGTTCCTGTGGCCATATTCAACTCATAGAAAGGCAAATATGCAATATGCCAGAGGTGCAGGAGTAGGCTTTTGTTTCTGCTGTCACCAAGTTCCGGCCATATTTGTACGGCCGTACGTTTTCAATCCTTACAGACCACCATGCCCTCTGCTGGGTGTCTTCCCTCCGGGACCCGACAGGACGACTTGGTCGCTGGGCTTTGCGGCTCCAGGAATTCTCATTTATTGTAATCTACAAGTGAGGCAGGGTGGCGTGGAGCAGAGGTAGAATACTCGGCCTTAAATCTGAAGGTCGTAAGTTCGAATCCTGCTCCAGTCCACTACATTTTCAGGCATGGAGGGGTGCCTGACACCAACAAGAAAAAAAGAATATATTGCCGAGAGCTAGTGGGGCTATACTTGTTTAGGTGCAACCAAACTAGGAAGGCCCACTAAGCTTCATTAAAGTCACTCCCTCACCAGAACAGGAATTGGTCTGCCTGTTGCAGCATTCGGCCACTGCCTCCCTCATGACTCCGACAATTAACCCATGGCCCTCAGTCCCCAGTGGCTGCGGAGCACCTGACCAAGGCGGCGGTCAGACCTGCTACGCGGCAGAGGGTGCTAAGAATCTCTGGGTCCGGACAGGCCGCCAATGGAAACTGAACATGGCAATGTTCAACATGCGCACCCTCTCGAGTGAGGCTAGCTTAGCAGGAATATTTGAAGAATTATCAGGCATTGCCTGGGATATTATTGGCCTTAGTGAGGTTAGAAGAACTGGTGAGGCTTACACAGTCCGGACTAACGGCCACGTCCTCTGCTACAGAGGTCTTCCAGATAAGAGAGAATCCGGGGTAGGACCTGTAGTCCACAACAACATAGCGGGCAACATTGATGAATTCTACAGCATTAATGAGAGGGTAGCAGTCGTCGTATTAAAGCTGAATAGGAGGTACAAAATGAAGGTAGTACAAGCCTACGCCCCAACCTCTAGTCACGATGATGAACAAAGAGAACAGTTTTATGAAGATGTTGAATTAGCAATGAGAAAGGTGCAAACTCAGTATATTGTAGTCATAAGTGACTTCAATGCAAAAGTGGGAAAAAAGCAGGTTAGTGAGCAAGCAATTGGCAACTACGGCCTCGATTCTAGGAATGCAAGAGGAGAGATGTTAGTAGAATTCGCGGATAGGCTACGAATAATGAATACCTTCTTCAGGAAGCGCAGTAACAGGAAGTGGACCTGGAAATGCCCTAATGGAGAAACAAGGAATGAAATAGATTTCATAGTGCAGGATGTACAAGTGTTAGGTAAGGTAAAGTGCAGTTACCATAGGTTAGTGTGAGGTGTAGGATTTCTCTCAATTTGAAGAGAGAAAGAGTGAAATTAGTCAAGAGGAAACAGGCCAGCCTAGAGGCAGTAAGGGTAAAAGCAGACGAATTCAGGCTGGTGCTCGCAAACAAACATGCAGCTTTAGAAAAGGAAGATAAAGAGAACATAGAGGTAATGAATGAAACCGTAACTAGGTTGATCTCAGAAGCAGCAATTGAAGTGGGAGGTAAGGCACCAAGGCAACCCGTAGGTAAGCTCTCCCAAGAAACATAGGACCTAATGATTTTGGCTCCACTTGATTTTGGCAGCTGCGGCGGCGGAAGCGACGGTCGCTGCAACTTTCACCTTGTAGATTTTGCAGAATTCCCGTATTAAGGCCTGCTGTAGCAAGATCATCTCATCCCTGCCACTGAAGAAGCCAAGATCGTGTTCGCTCATTGCAGCGATTACAACTGTACCCCTGCATCTCTACAACGTGTGCATCGTGACAAGACAGCGTAACAGGAGGGCGTCTCCCATTGGCCACTACACTTGACGTCAACTGACCACGGCTATAAATCTAGCAGCAAGCACCCCCGTCTTCGTTTGGCAGCTGCGGCGGCGGAAGCGACGGTCGCTACAACTTTCACCTTGTACATTTTGCAGGTTGGTGATTGCGCAGAAATCTGCTTTGAACTTTTTAATCCGCTGTCTCAGCTGCTGCCACTACTTCACTTCTTTTTTATTGTACGTTTCACAATGTCAAAGGAATTTGTTAAGCTTTTCGATGAAATGAAACGTGAGTTCAAGCAGGAAATGGCGAGTTGCGTGAAAACCTGAAACTGGAGCTGAGGAAGGATATCAGAGAGATTAAGGCCAGTCTTGGCTATATTAATGACAACTTTGAGAGCATGGGAAAATCCGTGCTTCAGGTAGAGAAAGAAAATAGTGAATTAAAGAAAGCTGTAAAAACTTTGCAAGAGGAACGTGATGCACTGAGTACAGAAGTGAAAGCGCATGAAGTCAGACTTGTGCAAACTGAGCGGTACAGTCGACGCTTTAATATCGAACTAAAAGGTGTGCCGCAGACATCGGGTGAGGCCACCTTGGGCGTATTGAAGAAGGTTGGAACAGCAATATCTATGCCTTTGAATGAAAGCGACATAGAAGCGTGCCACCGCGTTCAATCTGTGGGTAACACAAACGCGCGAATAATTTTTCAGTTCGTACGCAGGGCAACACGTGAGCCTATTCTTGCAAAGGCAAAAAAGCAAAAAAATGTGGTCGGAAGACATTGGATTGGAACCAAGGGTTCCAATCTTTTTCAATGAACACTTGTGTCCTGCCACCAAGCGCCTCTTCGGTGCAGCAAATTCAAAACGAAAACAATGTGGCTGGAAATACGCTTGGACAAAGAACGGAAAAAATTTTGTGAGGAAATCTGAAGGAACGCCGGTCATACCCATCAGTCATGCTGATGACTTGGTGAAAATTGCGCAGTAAAGCTATTGGTAGTCTATCTGTAAAATAGACAGATTATGGGCTTCAAGCCGTCCGAAATCAAACAGTTTGGCAATGCAAAAAAGCCAGCCATGACGTTCTTTCACCAAAATGTACGGTCACTTGTAAATAAGGACGATGAAACGACATTGTTATTAGAAAATTTGGGTTTACCCTTCACAGCAGTAATGCTGACCGAAGCTTGGTATCAAGGACCGTCATGTGGCTTTTGTCCCCCTGGTTATCATTGCTAGTTTAGGAATCGTGAAAATAAGCGCCGCGGTAGTGTTGTGCTTGTGATGAAAGAAGATGTATTTATCGAATGTGTGCCTCAGTTTACAATCGTGAATTGCCACTATGAGGTCCTTACATTAAGAAGTCCCTAAGCCTTGTTCTGTGTTTGTTATAGGCCACCCTCCGGTGATTTTAAGCAATTTATTAGTTTTTTTATTGTTTTCTTGCTTATGCTTCACAGCACAACATAGAGTTGTCCTCAGCGGCGATCTTAATGTGAACTTGCTTTCATCTACATGTCAGCAGAAAGAACTTGCTTTGATCATTGTTGCCAATGGTGCTTCTAATACGATTACAAGTCCTACGCGTATTTCCTCAGACGGCAACTCATTGCTTGATGTTTTCATTACAAATATTAATCCGGATATAATAACAGCTGATGTCATCTATACAAGCATTAGTGATCATTTCGGTATATTCATGCTAGCAGCAAATCATCTTCCAAGGCAAAATGTTTCAAACACGCGTAATGTTCAGGTATTAACGATATGGCAGCTCGAATCCTTTCGGCAAGTTATCGGTCAGGAAACTTGGAGTGTTGTCTACGAATCAAAGGATAGCGACGTTGCGTACTGTAGTTTCATCAACATTTTTAAAAGCCTTTATAATGCTAACTTCCCATTTAAGAAAATAAATAAGCTTATAAGGCACGCAGGCCTTGGATCACTCGCACATTGTTAAAAATGATACAGCATAAAAACGCCTTGCACGCAAGATTTGTCAAAACCAGGGACCCAGTGCTGTTAGCAGAATTCAAAGCACATAGAAATCGGCTTACGTCTATGTTAAAAGAGGCAAAAGATTCGTATTACATCAATTTATTCTGTGAGAAAAATACGCAAACATCGGAGGTGCTATGGCGCAAACTAAACGCGCTTATTTATCCAACCAGAGTGCTACCAAGATGCTATCTACCGTTGCTAACATATGGGGCAGAAACTTGGAGGTTAACAAAGAAGCTCGAGAACAAGTTAAGGACCGCACAAAGAGCGATGGAACGAAAAATCTTAGGACTAACGGTAAGAGACAGGAAGAGAGTGGTGTGGATCAGAGAACAAACGGGGACAGCCGATATTCTAGTTGACATTAAGCGCAAGAAATGGAGCTGGGCAGGCCACGTAATGCGTAGGATGGATAACCGGTGGACCATTAGGGTTACAGAATGGATACCAAGAGAAGGGAAGCGCAGTCGAGGTCGGCAGAAAACCATATGGGGCGATGAAGCTAGGAAATTTGCAGGCGCAAGTTGGAATACGCTAGCGCAAGACAGGGGTAATTGGAGATCGTAGGGAGAGGCCTTCCTCCTGCAGTGGACACAAAATATAGGCTGATGATGAGGATGACAAGTCTGGACGTCTGCACAAGGACGCTGACTGCCTCTCTCGTCACCCCGTGGATCCTCCTGATCCTGTTGCACATGATCCAGAGACCTGAGTGATGGCTTTCACTGACATGACCAACATGCGCGCTGAACAGCAACGCGACGAATTCTTGCAGCCCATCATCGCCGCAGTGTAATCGCGCAGTACGGACGGCACGTGCCACATGTTCGTGCTACACGATGGCATCCTCTACCACCGCAATATCAATCCTGAGGGCCCTGAGTTTCTCCTTGTCCTTCCCCGTCATCTGCGATCCGTCGTTCTAAAACAACTTCACGATGCACTGAAGGTGGGACACCTTGGAGTTTTGCGCACATACGACCGCGTACTACGCTGGTTCTTCTGGCCGAGTCTGTACCACTCTGTGCGTTGTTATGTCGCACCTTGCGAATTGTGTCAGTGCCAGAAGAAACCTCCCCTGCCACCTGTCGGAGAACTCCGTCCAATTGAAGTTCCCTCTGAACCTTTCTATCACGTAGGCCTTGACCTGCTTGGCCCTTTTCCGATGACGACTAGAGGGAATAAGTGGATCGCCGTCGCTACCGATACGCGACACACTACGCGATAAGAAAGGCGTTGCCGACTAGTTGCGCAACTGACGTCGCAGATTTTCTCCTCCACGACGTCATCCTTAACTACGGTGCACCTCGACAGTTACTTACAGACCGCGGCCGCTCGTTCTTGTCTCGAGTGGTCGATGATCTCCTCCGCTCTTGTGCCACAGATCATAAGCTGTCCACCGCCTACCACCGACAAATGAACAGTCTTACGGAACGTCTTAACCGAACACTCACAGAGATGCAGTCGATGTACGTTTCCAACGATCATCTAGACTGGGACGCCACGCTGGCCTACGTGACATTCGCGTATAACTCGTCCCGACATGACACCGCAGGATATTCACTCTTTTATTTTTTGTATGGTCGCGACCCCACATTGCCATTTGACACCATCCTACCTTCTGTCCCACGTGTTGCAACTGTGTACGCTCGTGAAGTCATCGAACGCGCTCACATGGCACATCAAGTCGCCCGATCTCGTCTATTAGCATCGCAGGATATACAAAAAGAGCGCTACGATTGGCGCCATCGCGATGTTAAGTTCACCCCTGCTGCTTCGGTGCTCCTTTGGTCACTAGTCGTTGTGTCGGCCTCTCCCAGAAGCTTCTCTCTCGCTACACAGGGCCTTATGAAGTCCCACGTCAAGTTAACGATGTCAATTACGAGATCTTGCCAAATACAGTTTGATCTGTCCTGACGTCCGACGCCTGTTGACATCGTGCGTGTTTCGCGGCTGAAGCCATACTTCGTTCGCAGTTCTTCGCCTGACACGCGCCAAGACGGCGCTTCAGCACACGAGGGTTCTGCTACGGAAGGATAAGAGAAGAGAAAAGAAGAAGATCGCGAGACGCTGGCCGCTGCGTGCTCTTGCTGGTCAGCCATTGTGACCACATTAACTCTACTTGTATATATATTTTAAATACATTCTGTCTATACTCCTAACATCCCCGTAACAACATTATTAGTATGAACAGTCAAACATATCTGTGCACCGGTGCTGAAAGCAGTCGTTTTTCGAAAGGAACGAAGTTCACAAAATTCTCGTGTGAGAGGCCCAAGTCTACGAAGACCAGCGATCTGTCTTGCCTGACTTCCAAACTGGACGCTCCCCATTGGCGCAAAGTCAATGTGACGTTAAAAAGGCTATGCAAATGTAGGCGAAGCGGGTTGCACCACGACACGTCAGAGCTGCATGCAGGCTGGCTAAAGGGAAATTAAGGACAGACAGTGAATCGCCTATCGAACCGGTCGAGCGTCCGTGCAGTGCGATTGGTTCCTGTGTTTGCGCAATTAAGTGTGCTGAATGCAAATTTTTGCGAAGGAAATTTCGACGACACACCATTGTTAGACAGTCAACTGCAAAAGAGTGTAGCCTCGTAGAATGAGTGGATAAGTCTTACACAAGACATGCTTATGTACAAAAGCCTTAATCAAAATAAACACAAGAACTTTGACCGATTAAGTGCAATCTTCCGACGTTTCCCAATAAGCAATACTATCACGGATGCCATTGTACACGCAGCAAGCACTTGACAATTAAGAGCAAATGATTAAAAAAATTGGCCGCATATCTGCTTTCTTCGCTGCAAATGACGTCGAAAGACGATAGTCTTCTGCCACCCCTGATGCGTAACACCCTCTCTTCGTACCCCTCCCACCTCTCACACTCCTCCCCTCTCACTCCGGCCATGATGGATGGAATGGAGGTTTTGCTAAATTCAATTCAGATTTTCCCCGTTAGCCCTGCTCTTGTGCCATCTATTGGTACCTTTTATTGATGTTGGCTTAAAGCCGGCTACAGAGCTGCGGCTTCAGTCGGCTTGTTTTTAACGCGTAGCGTCTCTTCGACACCATTTATAACGCGTTGACTTTTTCATTTGCAGCGTTTCATCCGAAGCCTGGTAACTGCCGTATTCCTTAAAGCGGTTGTCGATTTCGTCTCTCTCTTTCTCTCTATCTGTGTTTCTCTTTCTTTCTGTCACTCAATCTTTAAATGTCGCTCTCTCTCGCGCTCTCATTTTCTCTTTCTCTCGCCCATAGCAAGTTCGGTTACAATGGTTGGTATAACGGAATTATACGGTTCCCATAAATGCACGTTCTACAAGCGTGCCAACGGCGGGGGAGCAGGATAATCTCAGTCGGGCTACTCCTGTAGAAACTTCGGAGACGGAACCACCTAGTGCACATCACCTTCTTACAGCACGCACTGTAGACGTACATGCCTGCACCGAAATACCCGCAACTAAGCGCCCTGCATCGTGCAACACTGTTACGAGTGAAGAAAGCGACTCAACAAGCAGTCCCAGACAGTCACGTCGTCGGAGAACATCAAAGCATTCGGGGAAGTGCAGCCGCTCGAGATCAAGGAGACCTGGAGTTGGTACGGGGGAGGATTCACCTCTGCCTTCCCCGCGAGATCAACGCATGCAGTAATGCGCCATGGCGCTGTCCCATCAACTTATTTTCGCAATGGTTAACGTATGTGGCCTCCGGTCCCGCCAGAAACAGGTGCAGCTACGCCAGTTGCTGTTCAGCAGACACTTTGACTTCGTAGCCGTTCAAGAAACGAAGATCGATAGTGATGACGAGACTGAGAAGGCTTTGAAGCCATTTCTCTCTGTATTTCGTGTATTTGTGTCGCACGCTGTGGGCCTTTAGGCGGGCTGCCTTTTGTTTCTCAGGAAGACTTTACCATATTCTGCTGTCGCATTTAATGTTGACAGTGAGGGGGGATTTATACAATGCGATATTATGCTGCATGGCTTGCCATGGCTACTAATCAATGTATATGCCTTTAATGATGTACCGTGACGCAATAACCTTTTTGAGAACTTAGCTAGCTTACTTGACTGTGACCGTAACGTTGTGTTCATGGGCGATTTCAATTATGAGTGCAATCCAAATGACCGTACTGGGCCTAGTCGTAGTGATAGGAGTGCTGAAGTGTTGTCTCTTATAGTTGAGAAGGCTCGACTGATTGGCACAGGGGCATCGAGTAGCCTCCCCTCTTATATACATGCACAAGAAAGTGTACCCACACACGACTTGATCGCATTTATGTTTCATCGGTTCTTATATCCCCTGAAATGTCCTGTAAAGCAGAACCTGTTTTTTTTTCAGATAATTGCATTGTGACCACGCAGATTGGAAAAACACTCGTTCAAATTTCAGAACGAACTGGGGCTTTGGTTTGGGGCATTCGTTTGGCGCATGGATCTTTAAGCCGACACATTTTGCTGGTATTGAATGGACTTGTCGGCCACCACAATATCTGGGCGTTTTATTGGGTGCATATTAGTGAAGTGCACATTAGTGGAGAGAACGTGTACCTACGCTAAGGCGTTATGCCCAAACATTCGTTCCGCATAATCTCTCAGTCTTTGGCAGAGCTAAAGCGTGCAATTTATTTTTGGCAACAAAACTATTCTATGTTGTGCAAATAATTCATTGTTCCAAGGTTTACATACAGCAGTTTCACCGAATATTTGCAACCTATATTTGGTCATCATCTTATGAGCTGATCAGGCGTGATAATAATTTCACATCAGTTAGTGCAAGCCGTCTTGGCCTGGTTCTTCTTTATGTTAGGCAATTAGTGGCTCCTTCCATCTTTTTTCGAGACTGTTCTCACCCATTACTTCGGGGGTTCTTGCAGGTTAATCTCGTGAACGTTTTACCAAATTTAGTAGTTTCGGCAAATTTTGTTTGACGTCCATATTTGCAGGGATTCATGCTTGAAGTGTGCCTCTCAGTGCGTTTTCTGACATTGAAATTCTCAAACTAGTACTTATTCTCTATCTCAAGAAACAATCTGTATAATGTTCTAAATGATATGCTTTTTAAACCTCCGTTATACCGATCACTGTACATCGGCTTACCTGGAGATGACGTGCTTGCACGAGTCTGTAAAATGCCTATTCCACTACACTCCAAAACATTCTTCTTCGAAGTGCACACTGAAACGTTACCTGCTAAAACCTGGTTAAATAGGAAAGGCATATTTGTATCTTCGATTAACTGTCGTCTCTGTAATATACCTGAAACTATAGTACACTGCTTTATTGATTGCAAGGACGCCATATTGTTTTATGACGTTCTCCAAAGGACATTAAAAAAGGATCTTGGTATAAATGCTCATACAATATATCGTATGAGGAGTTATCTTCACATTTAGGTGGTATCAGATATCGTATATGATATCTGATACCACCTAAATGTGAAAATGGGCCTTTTGACATGCTCCTACTTATGGCGTTGCACAGTTTATGGAAAACTCACATGCTAGATCGGAATGCAGAACCAATTGTATATTCGAAGTCATATTTCATTCAGATGATTTCACAACTGAAAGACTGTTATGATCAGAGAGACTCCCAACCTGACTGGTACCCATTGTTGATGCTATGTATCCTTTTGCCTTCCTTTTAGTTGTAGAACTGTTTACTATGATAATTGTACTGTGATCTGTTTGTTTTGTGCTTGTAAACGCGGCTATGACTGTTTTGGCCGCTATGAAAATACCTTACGCATGTATGTTTTATATTCGTAATAAATACCATGAAAGAAAAAATAACTGTCAGCCCTTACACTGAGGTGGAGATGGAAACACAGCGAAGCTTACTATGGTGGGAATTATGTATTTCCAATTATGACTATCAAGATGTGATGGTGTAATTAGTTATTTGAACTATAAAGAATGAGAAATATATATGATCCGGTGGTTTTTGTTTATTTAGTGACCACAGGGACCATGGCCTTATGTTGGCTACGGTACACCACCATAGGGTGTACGGCAAAGGTTGGCACGTTCTTTATAAACACGTCATCAACGCCGCGCGTGTTCGGGTCGAACGTGGGCAAAACGCCGCCGCCGTCGACAACAGTTCTGCGCGTTGTTTGTGTGACCGCACAGAACCGCTGTCAAAACGCTAGCGTGAGAAAGCGCGCCAGCAGCAGCGAGCGAAGGTTCATGCGGTCTATCGCTTCAACGGAAACTGAGCGGTGAAAACACAGCGCATACAAAGGTAGGAGCCGTGTTGCAGATCGCTTTCAAGATACGGTGTGCGCGACCGCCCGGCGCCGCGCAAAGTACAAGTTGCTCGCAGAGCAGAAGCCGCAACCCCTCCCTCCCGCGCTGCCTTCCCGCTCTCCTCCTTTCGCGTGGGATATTGAGTCGCCAGTTCCCCTTGCACCTGGTCGCCAGATACGCATTTGGTGCCGCAGCTAAACGTCGCCTGCCCCCCCCCCCCCTCCCTCCCGACCCCCTACGGCCTTTAGCGCGACGGAAGTAGTGGGTTTGCTCTCCACCGTGCGGTCGCTCCCCGTGACAGCGCGCGTCCCTCGCGCACTTTCTCTCGCACCTACAGCAACGGCCAATGAGAATTTTTTTTCTACATCCGGACGCGACAGTGGCGCACCGACGGGGGGGGGGGGGGCGGTTTCGGGGGTTGTAACCCCCCCTTGAGGCCGACTTCATCCCCCCCCCCCTTTTGTTTAACCCTCTTTCTTTCCTTGCGCATTTGAGTACTGCAACTAAGATTTAAGACGCGCAATTGTCTGCACACTCGCAAAAAGCGCATTTTTTGACAATTTCCCGTGAAGCAATTGAAATTAGTGCTGTTTAGATGGTATTGGCAAACTGTCAACCCCCCCGCCCCCCCCCCCCCCCCCCCCCCCCCCCCCCTGGCAGAGATCCTGGGTGCGCTACTGGGACGCGACCATCGAAGACTGAGCCCTTAACAGCTTCGCTGTAACAAAGTGGGTGTATAGCCTAGTGTTTATGACGCTCGCCTTCGGGACGTGGGCACGCGGGTTTGAATCCTGCCTCGCCAAGAAGGTTTATTTTCTATTTTTATTTATTACTCTCGCTTTCTGTCTATCTCTCTTTCTTTCTCTCACTGCACCTCCTCTCGTCATGCTTGGTTTTGGCCGAGCGGTTGAATCGAGAGACAGACTGACAAAGTTTTTCCCGTTTAGGTAGCCCAAGAAAGACTATCGTTTTTAACATTACTGAAAACCCAAATAGGCACGTTCGGGCATTACAGGGTGCCGTATGCATTTGAGAACGCCTGAGTGAAGCAAAACATCCCTCCCCTTTAAGAAGAATCAAGGTATGTATTTCAACCAGAATTGATACAAATACAGAAAACAGAGTATTTAGATATTATCATTTCATATCGGTTCTGCTTGCGTTGTTCTCTCAAACGTTGTCTCTTGTGCACTATTGTTGCGGAGCCATTGCTGGTGCCATCTTGGCGCAAATACAAAGTAGATGATGTACAAACATTGTTGAAGCTAGCAAAAGAAATGCCTGAATTTCACAAGGAGCTATGGCATATCAAGACTGTGATTAAGGCTTGTTGATATATCATCACGAAGGTGATTATATAGTGCTGATATAGTGATGATATTGTGCTGCGCCACCAGTACATAAAAAGCAGAATAAGAGCAGGAGGCACACACAGCGCTAACATCCAACAACGATTTATTTCTGTGAAAGAACGACCCCCCACACCCCGTACTTTATTTCACAGAACGCGCGTCCAACCAAAGTTACGAAATGTTAAAAAAACGGGCACTGCTCTGGTAAGACCACGTTCGTAAGAAATCAATTTCTTTTTTTTACCTAGAGACTGACGTTTTACTAAATTACGCAGTCTAAAACTTATCCATGCACACGTGTGACTGTGAGTCATGTGGTACGATTACACTAGTTCTTTCGTTTAGCAGGTGGCTATAGAAGCATAGCTGCCGCAGAATAAAGCGTTGGTTGTTCTGCCAGTCTTCAATCCGCGTCGTTGCTTCGGCCGCTGCGGTCACCCCCGGCGACGATAAGCAAGGAATGCAACTTCGGTGGTATGTTGAACCTGGTGTGAGACTGGATCGTAGTGAGGAATCTGAAGTACTCATGTTCAAAATGCTATGCTTTCTCGTTCCGAATGGACATTTCAGGACGCCGAGAGTATGCTGCTAGTGGCCGAAGCCGCGGGCAAAGAAATCAAGTGCATGAAGACCGTTGATGTGAACACTGAACTATAACTTTACAAGTTGACCGATAGGCGACCACTACCACCAGCATGAAGTACAAGCAGGCAAGAATCTAAACCGCGCGGAAGTTGGGGAGACAACTACCATTCGGAACATGGGCTCCAGTTTCCATAATGCGAAGTGTTTCAATCTTTGTTTCGACCGTAAATACCAGAGAAAAAAATGAGGTTTATTCTCACTTTTATAGTAATAGCTAAAGCGACGCATCGGTACCGAGAAACAAAATCGTCAGTCCCGTGTGACGCAAGTTTTCCTGCAGAGGTGTCGACCTCGTCGTGATCATCGACACTACTTCACGCGTATGCGTCATGCCTTGGGACCCATACAACAAGCATCGCCACAGATGGCGTCAACTCCACAAGTCCGATCGTAAGTTGTCATGTTATCTGGGACCTCTGTCTATCGCTGGCAAGCTTGCGCTTCCAGTCTCATACGACGGGAAGACTCATTACCAGTATGATCGTAATCTAACATTCAGGGCCGTGTTTACGCGGTCGAGACCTCATCCGAGCCGTGAACAATTAGACGCTGCAGCAACAACCGGGATGTCAGCCGCCAACTTCTGTTCCGTTCAGTGCTTTTCTGACCATAAATAAGAGAACTACATTAGATATTTGAGACATAACCTCATCAAAAAAAGGAAAGAAAACTAGCATGTTTGCTGTGTTGTAAATAGAACAATGAAGTAAGCTTTGAAAATTAAATAATCAACATTTTGTCACCCGTCACAAGAAAATGCTCACCGTCTTCGTCAATAAACGCTCCGCGGTAGCATAGTGGCCATGGTGTTGTGCTGGTGAGCTCGAGGTTAGGGGTTCGATCCCTACCGCGGCGGCTGCATTTCTGCGAAGGTGAAATGCTAGCGCGTTAAGGAACCTCACAGGTGTCAAAATTAATACGGAGTTTCCCACTACGGCGTGCCTCATAACCATATTGTGGTTTTGGCAAGTAAAAACCCATAATTAATTTTTTATTGTGCGCAACTTTCTCTTTCTATAGTCCAGCAATGCGCGTTGTGAAATACGAAATACGTCGACATACTTTATCTCTCACAGACTCCCAATGTCTGAGCAGGTTATATTTATTTAGAGGAAATTTATAGCTGTATGAAACCTTAGGTTTGCAGCTACTCGGCCAAAGCCTTATGCTATCTTTTATTCAAGGTGGTCCAACATTTGACTATGCGGTGCTATTTGAAAATATTTGATTCTGACAATCATGGTACGCAATGGCTGTTATGATTTTTTCTGTATGTCATCATGGTGAGGTTGCCTTGTGGTGCCTGTAGTAAGGTTCTAGAAGTTGTGTAAAACAACCAAATTTACTACTTCAATCATTCAATAATACAAGTGTCGTTAGCTTGTGGCATTTGAGATCACCTTTAAATATGAAGTTTCTTTACACCGTTTTTGAAATTGACAGGCCGAATTCACGAAGCTTTTGGTTCATAAGTGTTCTTTGCCATTGGCCGGTCGCTTTCGCTAATATTGTGTCCATCATCCGGATTAGCTGAATTTTTTTTGCTTACGAACAATTCTAGCGTAAGAAGTTTTTGAGAACACGGGCGACTGTCTTTTTGTTAATCCATCTTTAAGCCACCGGTGATGAGGAAGTTGCGATGTTAAGAGCGCCTTGCCTTTTTATAAAAAAGCTTGATGAGTTGTCTTAAAAGTCCCTTCGAGGGATTATTCAATTCTGAAGACAGAATGTCATTTACAACTGTTGTCACGAGTGAACTGACACAATGCCACCTTCGAGATTTGAATAAAAGTAATTTTTCTTCCTATTCATTTTGGAATGCTGATATATCATGCCATTCGCCACTGTGAATAGTGTAATGTGCTATGTAAAACGTATGAGGTGTTGTCGTAGCGACATCGCTGCTGGCAGTGACTCTATCGATGCTGTCTACGTTTTCCACCAACTGTCGGATCCTACATGGTGAGTATGTGTCACGTTTGAGGCTCACCTTCATTATTGTCCTCTACGCCTAATTTGTGGGGGACGTCGGCGCTGTTTCATGAGCATAGCGGCGAAGGATTCCATCCGACACGTGGCCATCATCTCAAAAACCAATTATTTGCGCTGCACCCATTTTCAGCCTCGTCCGTTACAGTACTGCTTGTTCTGGCCTCCGAAATACGTGTACCGACGCTACCACTCTCAGATTCTGTGTGTAGCGCAACAGCTTTCGCACTATTTGGTCGTCGCTGTTGCTCGCTTGCGCCGTGATTAGTGCACCCGACGCCCAAACGAAGATTGCTTCAGAGACATGGACTCGAAACCCAGTTGTGGTGGTGGTGGGCAAATTTTTCTTTTTTTCCGCTAATAACTATGGTGAAGCTCAGGATGATGAAGCTCCCTGATGACGACTAAATGACGTCGATGCCGACGTGGTCATCTCAGTGCAATGAAATTGATGGACAGACAGACGCACATGGGAAAACCAATTTCGAGCATACAACTACTTTCACAGTAAAATGAATGTAACACGCGGGGGGATGTGGGCGTATACATGGCAGAAAATAGCGGAGAAATAAGTTATACATGCGCGCGAGCTTTTACACACTTGAAAGTGCCGTTCAGTAAGCAAAGGCACGGCCACTCGATGAAAAGCACACGGTGCGGCCTGCCGCGTCACGGCGCAGGCAATGGGCGAGAGCGTGGAAGCGGAGTTGACAGTTGTCGCCGCATTTCGCTAGGAGGGCGCCAGTAGTAGGGGAGGGCTCCACGCGACGCGCGGGAGGGAAGGAGCGCGCGTTCAGCGGGTAGGTCGAGATAGTGGTTGTTTTTCTCCACATGAATCGCTCGCACTGAGTGCCACTCAAGACAGTTTGCGCATGTGGGATATTTTATGCATTAGGCAAAATGCCGTGCAACTGTTGTGTGCCGTTGCGTTCCACGAATGCATCGAAGGACCCGCAAACACGCTACCACGAGTTTCCCAGTAACGCAGAACGCACGGCAGCATGGCTGCGAAACATTTCCCGTGAAGGACCCGGCGGGAAGGGAACAGTATGGCAGCCGAATGACAGGTCCCTGGTGTGTGCCTTGCATTTTACGGAGCAGGACTACAAGAAGACCGACAAGTTGAGGATACTTTTGCTAACGGCTGTGCTGACAGTGTTCCCCGGTTATCCAAGCTACATGAGCACGCCTGCTCCGAGGAAGAACTGGCCACGCTTGGAAATAGAAGACGGTAATGCGCAGTCGCGTGCCGAGTGCTCGGGCAATGCTGCTTCAAAAGAGAGGCCTGTCATTAGCCAAAACGGCTCTTCAAGTGCCAGCACTGAAGCCACGACGCCCAACAACTCCGAACTAGGGAATGAAACGTGTGTAGAAATTGCATCATTTTCAGATGCATCATGTCAAACTACATTCGACCTTGTTCAACTGACAGAAGAAGCTAGAAAAAAAAAGGCGCTGCTTCCAAGTGAAGATCGCTCGTATGAAAGGATCACTGCAGGCCCTTCAACAAAAAGTGGATGAGGCTGAGGAGCGCGCACAGTTTTATGAAAATAACATGGACATTGCCTGTTTTATGAAGGTGATCAATGGTGCTGCGCAAAGTGACAAGACTGCCGAGTTCGTTAGAAACCAAGTCCGCAGTTTCTCGACGAAGAAGCCCCACCATAGTGACGTCATTTTAAGGGAATGTGTAATTTGGAAGGCATCCTCCAACAAAGGTTATGAGCATGCAAGGTCCAGAAATCTCTTTAAGCTCCCTTATCGCTCAACGCTCCGGAAATATGTAGGCCATTCAACAGGTGAAATCGGCGTCACTTCGTTGATAAAGGAGCGGCTGTGCATCGAATTCAAGGGTCTCACTGGTCTCACTCTTACGAGCGCTTCTTGCCAACTGGGCAGGAAATGTTAATGTCTGTTGAGCGTCTCGTACGCTTGGCTCAAAAACCTCTGGTCAGGAAAGTGCTGCGCCTGTGATTACAATAACACAGTGATCCTTTTTTCACGCACGTGCAATAAAGCAATTATGACTCCCCTGATGTTCACAATGCTTTTGTTTCTAAGGTGTGAGCAGCAATGATTCCGGAAATACAACCGCACCTGTCAATGAGCGACTCTCCTGTTGCAAAAATAACTGTAGCACAAACATACATTATCGAGGGTGAACAGCGCAACGGCAACAAAAGAGAGAAAACATGACGCGAAAAATCGCAACTCGCACGAGCAACCACTTCAGAAAAAACTAACACTTGCTATATTTAGGTTGAAGCATCGCCGAAGCACATTCGGTAGGACGATTACCAATATAGTTAACGCAATAGCAAGTTTATTGTAACCCTTTAAAAACTAACAAGCGCATAGCAGCTGCGCTGTCAAGCCGCGATGCGCCGCAATAATTCCGGCACTCTCGCTTTCGGTCTACCCAGAGGCTCCCCTACTGGTGGCGCCGCGGCGGCAGCCCGGAGCACTAGGCGCGCCACGCCGTATCCGCTCCACGCGGCAGGCCGCACCGTGTGTTTTCATCGAGCGGCCGTGGCAAAGGAATGCCTGACCACTGAGAAGATCCTCGTAAGCTTCAAGTATTCGTACATGGGCCCGATACAAAAATATTGGCACGTTGTAGTGATGGAGAACACAGTAGTAAAGGCTGTGAATCACAAAACTAACTCTTTATTGGGCGAACCTGTGCCCACAAAAAGCAACTGACACTCAAAGGGCAGCGAGCACAGTCGGCGATCGTCGAAATCTTATCTGCGGGTCAAGTGCGTCGGCTTTTATACATGACTCGTCGAAGGTTCCAGCGTAATCGCTGGTGCCCTCGTGCCTTTCCAGAAAGTACTACACAATTCGCGCCGTGCTTACAATCACATTACTCAAGGTGTGGTTAGAACAGACAACGAATAGAACCATCCATAACATTCGAGAAACTTCCGATAAATGCAGGCGTGTCCAGCGCCGAGCCATAACGTTTAACATTTGTTAGCCGCTGAAAAGCGGTCACCGGACTAAGATAAACAAGTATACGTGTCAATATCCTGCAACGGGCGGCTTTCTTGAGTGGTGAATTTGACCCGCGGCTAATTGGTAGGCATATATAGAGCGGTAAGGATACGAGGAGTATCCCCATGCGGTCAAGCACATTTGCACGATAATTTCGCGTGACTTGATTTAAAGAGTAGCTTAATGAACAGCGGCCGCCTGCTAACTATTCGTTCATGTGAGGCGCTGCGATGTGCCTACATTGAGAAACTCAAGACGTTCTCGCAATGAAAAATGCAATGACAGCCTGCAATGACAGGTTGCTCTATTTGCGTGCGCTCATTGACAGCTATGACTATTCATTGTTGCGCCCATTTAAACGGCTAACAAAAAAGTGATCATTTTAGACAGCATAATCTTGTGTTCATTCCTTATAAGCACATTAGCGTTTCTTTATTTTTATTTTTTGAGGATCTGTGCCGTTCTTGAAACACAGCACTAACAAAGAAACGATAAGCCGTCAAAACAATTATGATCAACATTTCGAGCAAAATTAGCATGTCAGAAAAGAATTGTAGCCACTGCCGCTTACAGTAACCAAGATCACATTTAGAACTGTTCATAAATTCATAAAGCCGCTTTACCGCAGTTTAGCATAGACTGCATTATGAATAATTGTAAACAAGCTACGCGTGCGCTATTGAAAATGATAGCATTTGTTTTAACAGTTCTTGTCTTTCAAGCAGAAGACTTTGATTAAAATATTTTAGTTATTACGAACGGATATGGGGGCGACATTCGCTCTTGATGGTGGCCGTCTGGGATGGGAAGTCTTTAGAGAGTAAGGTCGAGCATGGCTCTTACATTTGCGAGGCAGGTACTATTTTACAAAGGGAAAAATTTTTGTCCTGGCGCACCAGACATATCGGCAGATCGCTGTTTGAGGTGTTACTTTGCAAAGCGAGCCGACGTCTTGCATCTCGTGTGGGAGTGCACACCCTTGACCCATCACCAACGCAATATCACAGCCCTCTATGCTGAAACAGCCCTCCATGCTGAAAGTTTCGTGCAATGGACAAGCCCAAAAGGGAGCCACAGCACAGAAATAGAATCCTAAACTCTCTCCGGGGCTACTTCTAAGAGGAGTTTTTGTCTGCGTAATATAAGACGCACTTTTCAGGTTCCCTTCCCTCTAAGAAATCGTCGAAAGCGGTAATAAATAACTTTAAAAAGCCCCCATTCACCGCAATTTCCACACAGCCGTGGTATGGGATTTCGTGTCGGGAAAACGTTGGTCTATAGGTATTTACACTGCAGTGTTGAACCAAAGAAAAGGAAAACACGGTAGGCGCCCCTAATCTTTGACATAGGTGTCTCTTAGTGGCACTCGCACCTCGGCGTTGGCGTTCTGCGCATTAGTGTGCGGTAATCACTTATTTCTAATTATTTCTAATTATTCCATACACTTCAGTAATTCAAGTTGTTACTAACCTTATGCTCTGATATCATATCTATAATGAAACCCATGAATTTTGTACTGTACCACTTTTTAAAATGTTTTTTCGGATTTATTTTGAATTTCGTTCCCGGTCGTCTCAGCTAATTAATACTAATTATTGCAGACACTTAAGTGACTGAACTTGTAACTAAACTTATGCTCTCATATCATATCTATAAACGAAACCCATGAATTCAATACTGTACTATACTTTTGTCTATGTTTTCTGATTTATATTGAATTTCGTCTCAGATAATTCTTATTCCATAGAATTCAGTAACTCAACTTGTAACTAAACTTATGCTGTGATACCATATCTATAATGAAAACCACGAATTTTGTACTGTATTATTCTTTTTCTATTTTTTAAAATTTCGTCCCCGGTCGTCTCAGGAGGTGAACCCGTAGGGCTGCGCAAGAAGCAAGGGCGTCACTCGATGTTCATACCACTAACAAAATACCGGTTTGGTTTAGTGTCAGGTTCAACACGCTCTAATTTTATTCTGGTGCAGTTGCGATTATGCGAGATCAAAAATTTATAACGGTTCGCGAACCGATTCGCCACAGTAAAGTTTAACTAGCCCCATGGCGACACGCTGCGCAGTGTTATCGACTTATAGCGAAATGTTTGTATCGAATCGAGTGCGAATATTCTAGAAAAATGTCCATCGAATATCGAATCGAATATTTCATACGTCCAACTTATATAAACAGTGAAATGAAAAACTTTCTGGAGCTTCTTCGGCAACAATGGTTAGCTTACAATACGTCATGCATGTAATGCCGTTAACAAATGAATTCAGGTCCACTGAGCAGCTTTTAAACGAGAACAAAGTACGATGAGATATCGTGCACGATGACAATGAAAGTAACGGAAAAAAAAGGAAGGGCGCATTCCATACACATGTAGTACACTGCCAGTTAAGTTCTGGTTAACATCCTGCACATAACCAGTACTTCTTCATTTCAGCAGAAGTATCCCCATATATGCGGCCCTCAAAAGCGGCGTTATATAACCATGCCTGTCCCTTATTCGGCCCACAGGGCCGCACATTAAAGGCTGGTGCCGGGAAAACCGCGTATAAGCAGCACTGTCAGATAGGGCGCCAAAAACTCTCCTCACAGCATGTCACGATTCTCACTCCGACCCTCCCGCCACCTTCACAGAAACTGTCGTCGCCGCCGCCACTATCACGTTATCTCCGCCTCCCTCCCTGCCAGATTCATAGCCACTGCCGTGGCCGTCGTCGCATCATCGCCGGTGCCGCGGTCATCACCTCTCCCCCCTTTTTCCGGACGCTGCATTGCACGGAGCAATCGCGATAGGGGGTAAATGTGAGCGCGTTAGAACATCACGCGAGACATAAAAAAGGAAAACAAAACAAAAAAAAAAGAACTTGGGCAGGGAATTAGCTAGAGGGCAGATGAAGTGCAGCCAGAGGCCGATTTCAGATCTGGGGCGCGTTGTTGCGGTTTCTTGTGTTCACGCGTTCTCTTGACGCAGTGTCCATGCATTTTGTCAAATGCAGGTATTCTCAATTATTTTTGTTTTTGTTTTACCGGACAGGGAAATGAGACCTACGCAACAGATATTCGAAGCCCAAAAATTAATAAATACTGTGCAGGATTAACTTTTGAATGGCGGAATTACGACCATTAAGCCAGGTTTCAATCAAAAATGTTTATTGGGGATCAACAATAATGAATAATGAATTAGCATGTACAAACTGTTCTACAATATACAGTTGCAAGTTTTGTACAGCCTTAGCTACATACTATTGACATTTCAGAGCGTAAAATTGAGGGTACTCTGGGGAGCCCGGAATTCTGTTGACTTCAAGTAAAAAAAGTCCTTGGAGTGGGGAGGCCAGGTGACGAGCGTACACACATAGAGAATCGGTATGTTGTTTTGCACCAGTATATGCTAAATACGTTTTTGCCCAATGGAAAAAGGAATGGCTGTTGGGTACATGTTCGCACGTATGCTATAAATAATGCATGCAGGATCCCCATACGTATGGAGCACATAATTCCTTCAATGCACGAAGGTTTCGTACAAGTTTGACCTTTTCATTTGGATACTTCCCACGAGCTACAAGGGCGCAGACTCGGAGAAAAGTGGCTGCCTTGTACACATTTAGAGACGATATCTGATAGAGTATTTCTGTTCATTAGTTGCGATTAAGGAAAATATGAAAATAAGGTTAGGCAGATTAAACGCACTTGTTGGAATGTACGTGAAGTTAAGCTTTAGTGAAGGGTAATATAAATACGTTACAAGTGTAATAATACACAACACCGACGCTTCTCATTACGGCACAGGTGCAGTGCTTTACCAGAGGGATTCCGAAGCTTCACGGAACCGGCAACAAAAGGTCGTGGGATATTATTCGTATACGTTCTCGAAAGCGCAACTGAATTACACGACTGTGGAGAAAGCAGCTTTGGCAGTCCTAATGGCCGCACGCTATTTTAGACCTTACCTGGATGGCAGGAACTTCACGCTCTTTACCGATCACCAAGCCTTAACGTATATCCTTAACCTCGCAGAGCCTAGAGGAAAAATCGCGCGGTGGGTGAGTGAACTACAGCAGTTTGTGTTCGTGGTCCATAACAGACCTGGAGAACACTTTAAAGATGCAGATGCACTCTCGAGACTTGCGGTAACCCCAGATCAGGAGACTATCAGCGTAACTCTGCTGTGGGAGGGAACTGAAGAACTGGAGTTTCCCGATGGAAAGTTCGTAGTCCCGGAAACAATGGTGCCTCGCATCTTGGAACTTTATTTTGACTCCCCGGACTCTGGCGTGCACGACGGGTTCTGGCGAACTTATCGCAAGATTCTTCAGCGTTTCCAGTGGAAACACTTGAAAGACGACGTCCAGGGATACGTCCAGTTTCGCCATCAATGTCAAGTCCATAAGGTAAAGTACCTTCAGAGAACAGACGAGCTGGTCCTACCTCGACATTCTGACATACCTTTTGAAGTCATCCAAGTGGATTTTGCTGAGCCTAAGAAAAAGACTACAGAACGAAGAAAAACTCCGTCTTTCCTAGTGGCAATAGACCAACTAGTGCACTATAATAGTGGCCACACGACCGGGTATGGAAGACGCAAATAGTGTGATTGCCCTTTTGAGCCGAGAAATGTTTGAGAATACCAAAGTAGTAATATCAGACAATGGACCAGCATTTGTAAGCAAGCGTCTCCAAGAGTGGACGAAGGAACGAGGAGTTGTTTTGCGACGCTGCGTGCCCTACCATCATGCAGGAAATGGCATGGCTGAAATAATCATACGAGACTTGAAACAGTTTATGTCTATGTATCCCAGTTTCAAAGGCGGATGGCAGTGCTGCTTGGAAGCAGCTGTATATAGCTCATCACAATCGGTCGCACACTACAAGCATTGGCTGTAGTCCCTATTTCGCAGCATTTGGAAAGACAACGGTGCTCCCTGCTGATCAACAGCTTGGTATTGCTGACCGCCTGCAATTGTGCGAGAAGCGGATAACTGCGGAATCATACCAGTGATACCGCGAAGATATGAAGAGGCATTTCGACCGCCGCCACAACAAGTAACGACAACAAATATAATTGTGCTTCCTTTCATTCTATGCAGCGTCCAACCTGATAAAATGATTATGTTGGTCAGCTATAAAAGGTGAAAACCTTAATCCTGTGCAATTTTTTTGTCCTTTTATGCATGCGTATGCATTACGCTGGCGAAAAGCTCTGCAGAAATAGAAACACTAAATTAGGTGGGTAGAATTTGACACGTCTGTGTAGTAATGTCTCGAAGAGGAAGGCGATGTATGACGTTTGTCGAAAGTAGAATAGTGATGACAGGTTTACGCACAGAGTAGTACAACACAAATCTTGCTATATTTAAGAATTGCGTACCACTTGTGCCACAGAATGGTGCATACCCATTCTGCAGGATTGACCAAGAATGGGCCATGGGCACATACCGAATGGTTTAATTAAGTATCAAGTAAATCAAAGAATCTGTTGAATATAATAAGCTGTCGCATTACGAAGTCGCGGTCTGCTCTAGAAATACCCTTTAGCCGACATTACATGTTGAGGTTTTATGTAGGAACGCATTTTTTTATTACACGGAACAGAGGTGGGCGTCCTGGTCCTACTTTGCCGGTCAGCATACATTGGTGATATAAGCCCGTTTGCTGGCACTTGTAATCGGCGCTCATATACACTTCGTATATATATATATATATATATATATATATATATATATATATATATAAATCATATCATAAGAAGCCAACAAACAATGACACCAAGGACAACATAGGGGAAATCACTTGTACTTACTAATTGAATTAAAGAAATGATAAATTAATGGAAACGCAAACGGATGAAAAAACAACTGTCCGCAGGTGGGGAACGAACCCACGTCTTCGCATTACGCGTGCGATGCTCTCACCATTGAGCTACCGCGGAGCCGTTTTCTCATCCACTTTCTGGGGTATCTATGTTTTACGACTAGAACCAACCCTGAGAGTGTTAGCCAGCGCCACCACTCACAAAACATGGCGGCGGATGTGGAACATCCTTTCTGCCGCAGGCGTCACGAGCACATGATCTTTATGGGTGATGGCAACTGGTCAATAAACCCACATATGCTACCTGAAGGCATCAATGTTGCCGGATTCGAGCCCTCGTTATGTAATGAACGAGAAGAAAGTGAATTGAGGGGCTCGATTTTTATTAAGCATATCATAAGAAGCCAACAAACAATGACTCCAAGGGCAACATAGGGGAAATTACTTTTACTTACTAAGTGAATTAAAGAAATGATAAATTAATGGAAGAAAAACGCCGCTGCATGAAGTGTTGACACCTAATTCGCATTTGGAGGAGGAGTAATTCCCTGCCAGGCCTGCCAGGCTATCCCTGTCTGTAGCAACATCATCACCACTGCGTTGAACCACACGTACAACCTTGGATACTATACTTTCAACTGACCCGATTTAAGTATGCAGGGTGTCCCAGCTATCATGCATCGCGTTTTGAAAGAAGACGAGCCATTCTACTTGAAGATAACCAAGTGAGTCGAGTAGAGTCGAGTAGATTAGAGTCTAGTAGAGTAGCCGCCATTAATTTTTGGTTGATGCCATTGAATTTGATAAATAATTGCAGTGCGCAATTTTTAAAATATGGCTCTGAATGCAGTGCTGTCAATGATGAATTTGTAGGAAATTGAAACAAACTTAAAGCTGGCATGTTTTTAGCCAGGTACTCCTTCCCGTTTTTTTTCCGGCTGGTAAAGAAAGCCCGCGAAGAAAAAAATTATCACGTGACTAGACGTCCACCCGCATGAAAACGCAGAGTGAGAATTGAGAGAACCCTCTGTATGCATGGAGTCTGCTTAGCTTCCGTGCCTTGAAAGCAGCGCAGTGAGATAAATCCCTTTTTTTTTGCCTGAGGTAATTACTACTAGACTGGTAGCGAGCGAACTGTGGCATATGAGCTGTGCTGTTGGAGACAGTGTGGATTTACATTGTACTATATCTATTACAACCACAAACGCATAGTCAATAGTAAATAAACACGCCAGAAATTGTGATTTCCCTCAATTTCCTCCTTCTTTAAAAATAAATGCAGGTGCTTCTGAACGATGAAAAAGCCATGTTTGTGCTAAACACCGCGAGGATGTTTCTTGCGCATCTGCACCTGGCGCGGAGCCTTGCGCTCACTAAGCGCAAACGAAAAAAGTCAAAAGCAGGCACATTGTGCCGCGAGAATGATTTGTAGAAACCGAGGAGCGTTGTACTTTGCTTGGACTCACGAAATGTGCGTTGAGCCATAGCTTGCAACAAAAGCGGATTTCCTGTGCCATTTACAGCCGTTGTTACCATGCTCTGATAAGGTGAAAACATTCATTAGCGACTGCAGTGTTATTAAGCACGAAGCATTTTATGGGCCCGGGCTGTCGGCGTCAGTGTCCGTCGTGATCACGCTCCGCACATGTGCTCAAAACAGACTCAAACAAGTGCAGAATTGATCAAAACCGGTTCAAAATAAACTAACATAATTCAGAATAATTTAAACGACAGGAATGACCAAGCATTAAGCGCATTAATTAGCAGAAACTCGTTAAAATCGGTTCCGAAATGCCAGACTAGTACCAGCACAGCGCAAGAGAGGCCGCCACCACCCCACAAGCGTTCAATTGCTCCTGCCTCCAGCGCTACTCCAGCACCGGAGCATCACTGCTTCGCTCTTCCCCAGGTTTCACGTTAATGGAGCTGAATTAGCGCTGAAATTGAGCTACACAAGTGCAGGATTTTAGCTGAATTGGAGCGACACTGAGCGCTGGATTTGAGCAGGATTTGTGCTGTATTGGAACTGCATTTGAGCTACAATCTGCAACTGCACGGAGTTGCCCCAAATTGTTCGACCGCCGCCGAAACCAACGGTTGCGCGATGCAAACATTGCGTGCGAGATTCGCGCAACACGCCGTTTCGCTTCTCTCTCGTCCGTCTGCTGAGGAATTCGAGCCTAATTTGTTTCTTTATTTATTTATTTGATAGTTACAAGAAGCCGTGCTGATGAAATCGTCGTTTTTTTTTCTTTTTTTCACTTCTCGAGGACATCGACCTTTTTTGCTCTCCGGATATCCTGGTGTGTACGTATTACGGTTTACCTCGCAAAAATTGTGAGCCGACCTAACAGCCAAATTGGGTGCTTCGACACATAAGTTGATTCCGCAGAGGCCCCGAAACAACGTTTCAGCCACGGAATACAACTATCATGGCCGAGTTCTGTAATCAAGCATGTCTGCCTAGGTGGCGGTACAGTTACCAGAACTTACGTATCATCTACCCCAATTCTCGAACACAACGCAACTTGCAAGCCGTAACAATCTGCTAGAGATCTATTGAGCACCCGTTATCGCCCTACATGCTTCAACCGTTTCGTGCCGAACCGGTAACCGCTATTAAATTTTTTTTCGGGTCAAGTTCGATTCAGGTTTACTCACGTTCTAAGAATCTCGGTTCGGATTCAGTTCCACCTAGAATTCCGATTCGGATACAATTTTGGTTCGGGTTTGGTTTGATACCCTGATTTATACTACTTTTTTGAAAGAAAGGCCAAATCAGCTTTAACCGTCAAACATGATTTGAAAAATACATCTGGGGACTCACCCCCTCCACCCTGATACATACCGGCCCTTCAGCGCTCACAATATCCACACCCGCTTGAGGCTACCCTGGATCCGCTCCTGCGGTGGAGGAAGTTTCTTGAAAAGTAAAATTGTCATCAGGTGTCACCTGGAGGGCATGTGAAATGCTTGGTAAAGATGTCGCACGAGTGTTTTTTGTTACTGTTTGCCCGAAACAAGGTAGCTCAGTTTAGATATCAAGCTGATACAGAATGACCGTATCCCGTCTTTATAACGCGCTGTTTAACCGCACCCCTTCGAGGCTCCACTGCAGAGTGCGCAAATGGAGCTTTCACTTCCTCTTTGACAGATTTGACTTCCTCTTTGAAAGCGTGTTGGTGTGTGTCCACCCATACCGTGTAGGTTGATGCATTTCACAATCCTGCTGGTGGACTCGACCCGTTCTCGTCGCATTCATGTAAATGCGCTGTCCACGTGTCATCCAGTGATGGCAGAGACACGCGTGGCTGTCATTTAAGTCAACGCCGCTCTAACATGGGCAGTGGAACGGCGCGCGATTCTGCCAGCTCCTTGGTGACGATGGGGAAAAAAAGATAAACAGAGACGTGAGGGCTAATTCAGGCCGCTGGGTCGCCTATAACAGTGTCGCAGGCTGCGTTGCCTCCGTCGAGTATCACCATAGGCAGTAAAAGAAGGCACTTACAGTATACGCTGCCATCTTGCCTTTCATACTTCCTGCAATAAGGGCCACGCACCCACTGTCACGACGATAACGGCTGTTTTATTAGGGTCACCACAATCTCTTCGCGACGTTTCATTTATTCCGCAGATTACCAGACCGACGTCAATGGCTGCCGCCTTCCATTTCGACTAATCTCACGGACTGACATATGAAACCCTGCGCTGGTATGCTTTTATTACGGTGGGAGGACGCCTTCATTCATATCATCCTTGCGTGCCTCGGCTGGGGCGTCTCGCACGACAGCACTTCTCGCGTGGTCGCTCCAGCGTCAAGCAATCCAAAAGTGAATCTATGAGTCGTCCGAGATAAAACATGTTCGTTATTGCTTTCGTCGGACCGGTTTAGGGGTTCCTCGAATAATGAATTCCTGGCAAGCACTACGAGAGGGCAAACATTCCATTTAGTTGAAAGCGCCGCTTCTGAACACAAGTTTTTGCCCCCTGAGGCATGATAAATATATGAGCGGAATTCCGGCAAAATCAAGAGCTGGACGAGTTATTATACGCACTCATTTTAAGAGCGCGAAATGGCTACGGTCGACACACAGGATGGGAGCTCCCGTTGCGTACTTTCTCGAAGCTGCGGTTGTCTCTCTGCGCGTTCATTCCGGGTTACAGAGATACTAGAACGTAGCAACACACGTCGCTATTGGTCCGAGAGTAATTCCAGCACTTCTTGAGGCCCACAATGACATTTCTTGGACGTGATATACAGTCCTGGATGTACGCAAACATAGTGTCCTCGCGCGTTTTCTGCCTTCTCTTTATCTTTTCGTCCACTTACCACGTTCCCCATTTTAGGGTAGCAAACAGGGAGTACATCTTGTTGAACTATTAGCATTTGCTTCCCTTTTTTATTACTGATAACGAATTGATTTCTATGCTGCTATATACACAGAGAGCAATCCTTGCTATTGAACTGCTTGCTTTATTTTGCTTTAAATGAGTAATTGAAGTGCGGACGCTGTTTAGTTTCATGCATATACAGAAATTTTTGTGCTTGGTCAATGCGCCAGTGACTTAGTAAACACAAGCGCAGCAGAGGCATTATTTATGTTTATGTCTTGCCTTGCGGCTGGCATAACGTGGCTTGAGCGTACATAGTCTGTACGCTCAAGCAGTGCTTTTTTAAAATGGGTACGCTTAGGATTTGTGGCTCAAATCCTAAAGAAAGTATTTCTTTCGTTACTGAGATTTAATTAATTAATTGTAATTAATTATCTAACTCGAAAAGTACTGTCCTCATTATCAAAGCGTCAATGAGAAAGTTGTAGAGCAACATGAAAAACTCCCGATACCGCTTTCTGTAGCTCAATACGTGCTACATAAGAGTGTTTTTCCTAGTGTGAAAGAAGCCCGCGAATACACGGAGAATTGCCGCACGACTGGCCGTTCGAAGCACTTTGCGTGTATTCGCGGGCTTCTGGAGCGACTGAATGGAGGAGAAGCTCCACTCTGCAAAATTGAATTAGGATTAAGTACACCAGTAATATTATCACTTGGGGCCTCGACTCTAGGCTATAGCCACAGAGACGTTTACAAGACGATTACCCTACTAATTATTGTAGCTTTATTCTACCTATCAGATCAGTATTCATTTCACTGAATTTGGTTTCTCCAAATTCTTTGGTAAAATTGCATTTATTCTCACCTTGATTGTAACCTCATTTAAAATTCACCTTTCCGTTAGTCTGACTGCTCGCTGGCATACTAGTCTAATTATTCCAAAATCTTCAATCTTTTCTTTGTTATTTTTTTCTTTCTTTTACTTTGCGTTTTTCATTTTGAAATTCACAAGAATTTTATATAGCCACCAACTGTAGCGCCATTATTGGCCTGTCCCCTTCAGTGGGTACGAGCCATAATCGAGGTTCATCATCATCATCATCCGCTGCATAAATGAGGTAACTCACGCTCCCCCTTCACAGATCAATATCATTAACAAATGTACTCTGCAAACTCCTTGAGCATATTATATATTTCAACTTTCCTTGAGTCTAAACAATTTTTTTTCTTGATATCAGCATGACTTAAGGAACCTTTTCTCATGCGAAACACAACTAATTTCCTTTACTAGCGACTTGTTCTCAGCAGCAGATAAGAAAATGATTGTAGACTGCATATTATTAGACGTCGCGAAGGCATTCTCTATACAGTCTCGCATATTCTCCTTTTTTAAATGCGTAAACATTTCTATGCCTACCCAATGAGGAAACCCGTCCGCCCGTCTGTCATTTAAGACGAAACGCTATAAACAAATTAATATATAAAACAAAACAAACACGAAAGGAAAACGTCGGCGGTGGTAAGTTTCGGACCTACGACCCCACGCTCAGCTGAAGCTGAGTGTCTTACTGACTGTGCTAAACACCCACGCTTGCACAAGTGAATATATGTGAACTATGTGAACTATATGAACGTGTGGTACGGGCTGTACAAAACAAATGTCAAAGGAGAACAGTTTCTATTAAGGCTTTGTTAAAACATTTGGCGGTGGCGAATTAAAAGTCCTCTCTAAGATCACATGTAGAGCCGACTTGGAGAACTGTAGACATCAGGAAAATTCCTATTTTGCGAAAATTTAATGCGAAACACGCCGAATCCCCGATGTGTTTCGGTGGTCCCAGGATGCGCCTTCCGTTGCGGTGTTCCTTCACCGACTGAAATGCCACCGACCTCTGAGGGCTCATGCGCTTCACGTCGCGCAACACAGGCAGATAAGCTGTCAGTGAGTTGCTAATGATGCTAAGGAGTGATGAGGGGTTATGTGGGTCTCATTACGGTTGATAATGGCTGGACGTGGATGGATAAGCTGTTAAAGAGCGATAAGGTCTTACAGTGATTGGAGCAATTCTGATAAGGTTAATAACCACCAATAAGGATTGATAAGGGTCGGATTAAGTCCGACAAGGATTATGAAGATTTCTGATTAGGTTAAAATAAGGAATTTTCATAAGGTTACTAGCCACCGATAAGGGTTGATAAGGGTCAGATGAAGTTCGATAAGGTTTATAAGCAAAATTATTTATAACGATAACAATTGATAAGCGCCGGACAATGTCAATTAAGATTGATAAGGACAGATAAGGGTTGATAAGGATCGGATCAATTTTGATAAGGTTGATACCAACCGATAAGGGTTCATAAGACTTAAGTTGAGTCGGATAAGGTTGATAAAACCGATAAGGGTTGATAAGAGTTTATACTGGGTAGATCAAATTTCATAACAGTGATAATGACACCGCTATGCGTGGAGAGAGAGAATAAACTTTAATCAAAAGAGCACGCCAGTGTAGGTAGCTCCTCCGCTCTGCAGTGGGTGGTCCCCTAAGTCCAGGAGTCCAGCGGCCTTAGCTGCCCTTTTCGCTCGGTTGACCAGGTTGAGCTGGTGAGCAAGTGGCCCAATGTTTCTGCATACTTAGACAATTCCCATGGATTTTCTATGTGACTTTTTAAGCGAAGTTCCTATTGCCTCAGAAGTGTCAGCGGCAGTGCTGGTGGTGTCACGCTAAAAAACCTGGCTGCTCCCAGAGTAGAGCAGGTGCGGGGGAAGCTGCGCCAGCGCCGGATCACGTGATGCGCGCGACAAATGCGGGTAGTTTGATGTGACGCCGGGTTTCCCTCGCCTCAGATTAGTTTAGGCGACCGGATGGGAAGCCCGCGCGTGGTGCGCTCCGCCGAGGAGCAGGCTGCGTTTGAGCAATGGTGCTCAGTAATGGAGCCCTTTCCCGAACAACTCGCTCGGGAAAGGGCTCGTCGTCGACGTTCCGATTCTAGCATGAGGGCTGCCGAAGCCCTGGCGAAACGTCAGCGCAGAGCCGCGGACCCCGAGTAGCGGGAGCGAGGTGTTAAGGCCTAACGTCAGCGAAGAGCTGCCGACCCTGAGTTTACGGCTGACGAAGCGGAACGCCTGCGACAGCGTTATCTTACCACAAGCCCCCATTTTCTCTACAGGGGAAGGGCTGGTGATTTTTTTTAAATGCCAAGAATTTAAACGGATCCTAACGGGTTTGATAAAGTGCTTCTTGTCGAACTGTTCTCAATACGTGCATGCTAATGGTTTTTATTCTCCATAAGTGTCAGTGAATTGGGGAGTGCCCCAGGGATCTGTTATTGAAGCTTTATTGTTTCTTACTTATATATATATATATATATATATAGATTTGCCTCTTCGAATTACATCTTGTATTAAACATGTGCTATATCATAAGCACTCGTGTTGCCGTGAAAAATGATCGATGAACCTTAACATTTCAAAATGTAAGACAATGAGAGTGTCGTGCATTCTTAACTCAAGTTGAGATCCCACTTACACCCTCAACACCACATCTCTGGCAGCTGTTTCTTCTTCTAAATACCTCTGGATAGACATTACACACGGCCTCTGTTGGAACATACATGCTGAGTTTGTAATTAGGAACACGAGCCGCGTGTTTCATTATTTGAGCCGAAATTTTTGTTCCACCCTTCAGCATGTGAAGCGTTGACTTTATGAGTCCCTGGTGAGATGAAATCTCGAGTATGCCAGTTCTCTTTTAGGTCCAGGCACTGATACTTAATCGCATGCTCTCAAATCGTCCAAAACCATACTGTTCGTTTTACAGCGTAAGCTGTTATGGGCTCATTCCAATAGCCGTTCCGGTTCGCGATGGTGTCCATCGCCACCGGCTCCGCCGCCGCCGGCCGGTTTTCGTAACCGCTATTGCGAGAAATGCGAGAAAAAGTACCTCCTTCCCGACGGGATGAATCCGCTTCCGCTGCGTGGGAGTCAGATACACTACCACTGAGCCACGCAAGCGCTTGCTGTCAGGCAGCGGAAAAGGGCCCTATAAACGCGCCCTAGGCAGGCGCGCCGGCGCAGACGACGAGATGCGATTCAGACGAGGTCGCAATCAACGCGATCTCGAGGCTCCGCGAGCATGGTGGTGCCATCTAGTTAAGGTGCCTGCAAACGCAGCGTGCCCGACATGTAAGTTGCATATAGCAGTTGCATGCTGCATGTAACTGGACGTGGTTAACTCAAGCAGTCTAGGTGACTATTTGTCACCAGCCCGTTTTCAAGATTCCAATAAACAATCATGATCATCACCATCATATCAACAACAACAACGTACCGTGCCACGGGTCAAGGGATGTGAGATGTGCGCCACGTATTCTGGATGCCTCTTCGGTACACGTTATGGCGTCTCCTCTCAGGATACGAACCGCTGCTGAAGAAGCAAATGGTAGACCTGCGTGCGCGGCTATAACCAGGCACCATCGGGCTCAGCAGACTGCTGTGCAGAGAGTATTACAAGACGCAGCTCGCCGTCGACGCCGGGGGGACAGTTCAGATCGTTCTCGTCAAAACGAGGCGAAGAGACTTTGCCGCGAAGACCTTGTTGTGCGTGGTGCCGAGATTGGAGCTACTCTTGAGCCGCTCCACCAGCTTACGCTGTGACTGTGGTACGTGAGCCGCGCAGGCCTGTGACTGTTTTTTCTATCCAATTACGCAGGCGTTGTCAGCGTGTCTTGTATATAATCAACACTCGGTCTATCTATATTTCAGAATATTTATTTTACTCCTCTTTCTTCGGGCACCATGGCTTGCGACGTATCACGGGCTCGAACACGCCCGTTTGTCCTACTCCGGCTCCGCCGTCAAATATTCGACAAGCTTCACGGCGCAAGTCATCCTAGAGTTCGTGCTACGCAGCGTCTCATTATGACCCGCTTTGTGTGGCCGAGTGTGAACTCTGACATGCGCCGCTGGGCGCGTGAATGCCTTCACTGTCAATGCTCCAAGACGACACGACACACGAAATCGCCAATTCACTCCTTTCGCCCGCCCGACGCTCGGTTTGATCACGTTCACATCGATCTGGTTGGCCGACTCCCACCATCTGGGGGTGCTCGCTACATCCTCACTTGTGTGGACCATTATACCCGCTGGCCTGAAGTGTTTCCTCTCACCAACGTAACGGCACTTACCGTAGCTTCATCGTTTATCAGTACCTGGATCTCACGCTTCGGATGCCCCAGCGTTGTTACGACCGATCGCGGCCGACAGTTTGAATGCGATCTCTTCCGCGAACTCACGTGCCTGCTTGGCGTCCGCCATGTCCATACTACCACGTACCCCCCATCGGCCAATCAATGCCTTCATCGTGAACTTAAAGCCGCCCTGATGGTTCGGCCTTCTCGGGCTGAAGATCTTTCTCTCGTCCTGCTTGGCGTGCGTCCGTCTTTCAAGGAGGACCTCGGCTGCACAACTGCAGAGTTGGTCCATGGCACAACGTTGCGTATGCCTGGTGAATTTTTAGCGTCAGCTACTGTCACCACGCCCAATCCAGACAGTTACGTTCAACAGCTCCGCTTCCTCTTTTCACGCCTGCGTCCTTGCCCTAGCCAGGATGCATCGTCGACTGGCGTTTTTGCCAGGATGAGAGGACGACGACGAAGTGCTCCTTTTGTGGAACACAACCTGCCCGTCTCTCTGCTTTTCTGGACTTTTCACTGGTTTTGTGGGGCCTGCTGCCCCACATCTCGCGGTGATGGCTGTGCAACCTCCCGAGGCCCCGTCCGGTTCCGGTTCATCAACGGGAATCGCTTCGAGGAAGCGCGGAAATACATCTAGCGACAGCGAGGACACTGAACTGTACTCCGCATCTGCTGACGAGTCATCGCAAGAAGGCTTTGAACCTGTCTTGCACCGTAAAGCCAAGCGAAGGATCGTCAATGCATCTTCGGTGTCAAGTTCGTTCACTGTAAAAACTGCACCTCAACGATGGCCTCATACCGTCCTGTTTGTACCAGAGAACTCGACAGACAATCTGCGCGTTCTCAACAGGCAAGCACTTACCTTGTTTCCTGAGAACACTGTACCAAACGAGATCAAGGATGTGACGATAAACACACGGAAAAAGATCTTAGCCGTCGACGTGATGAGCACGAGTGCGCTGAGCCCTCTGCAGCGTATAACGCAGCTGGGCAACATAAGGGTTCGATCCATTGTCCCAGCGGATGGTACCATCATTGCAGGAGTCATTTGCGACATTGACATTGAGATCCCTGACACAGACCTTCCAGTGCTCATAAAACCAGCAAGTGAGAGCAACGTTATTGTGCACGTTGGCCGTCTTGGTAAGACACGTTGTGTGAAATTAACGTTCAAGGGTGATTGCCTTCCTTCCTACGTGAAGGTTGGCCACTTCTGCCACCCGGTTCGACCATTTTTTCCAAAACCGCTGCAGTGTTATAACTGCCAGAGGATCAGTGATGTGAAGGGCGTTTGTACGAATTCAGCCACATGTCCCCGATGCGCCGAGCCACACTCAGAACAAAACTGTAATGCGACTGTTTTGAAGTGCCCTAACTGTCAAGGCGCTCACAGTGCTTCTTCCAAAGACTGCCCCAAGATTAGGAAGGAATGTTCTGTGCTCAAACAAATGGTTAGGGACAGTTCCACCCACAAGGAGGCGGCTGAAACAGTGGGACGTAGGCGCCGCCACCACCGACGGTCCTCACGTAGGACTGCGCCAGCTTCGAAAAATGCGTTACCTCTTCAAGTAACAAAGTCACCTGCAGTTCCCAGCGCAGCAAACGCTGACACGGGACGACAGAAAACTACGAGACGTCTCTCTACAGATGAATGGCCCCCGCTTCCAAGTACATGACCTATTGATAAACAGCAGCAAGTGCCTCATCCAGTACAGCAAGCTGCTCCATCGGATGAGCTGCGACATACAGATCAGCAAGTGGTATCGCTACTGCGACCCTTAATGAATGCCATTCGCGTGTTGCTGAACAACATGCACACAACGTCAGCCAAAAGTGCACTGCAAGTACTGGACACACTAAGTCCGGTGCTGGCAGCCCTTGAGTAAATCATGGCTCACCATCAGCTGTCTTTTCGAGAGGAAGTCCGAAAAGCAGCAATCTTCCAGTGGAATGCCCGGGGACTCCGATCGCGCATCGCCGATTTCCGACGGTTCATGTACGCCAACAGGTTTCCCATCATCATCATCATCTGTGAGCCCAACTTATCGAACTCAATCAGGCTATCCGGCTATGAATCATTTATGTCATCAACTAGTGGCGAAAAAAGCAAGGTTATGGTGTTTATTCGCCGTGACCTCACTTACATTCTTCAACCTGTGCCACCTCATGACGATAACCAATACGTATGCTTAACAGTAAAGAAGAAAAGACTTACCGTCACTGTTGTCGGTGCGTACCTATCACCGTCAAGTAGATTTGACTCCAAAAGATTACGAGATATCCTGTCAACATCTCCTGATCCATGGATTATCATCGGGGACTTCAACGCACATCATACAATCTGGGGAAGTACGAAAATCAACGCGAAAGGCAGAGCCTTGGTATCATTCGCCTCCGACAGCGAGCTCTGGGTTTTAAATGACGGCAGTCCTACTTTTTTATGCGGCTCCACATACAGCAGCTGTCGTGGCTTGGCCTTCGTATCACGAAGTCTCGTCAGGCATACAGGATGGTTTACGGACATTGAAACGCACGGGAGTGACCATATCCCCACATATGTCAAGATCAGAGGACTGTCGTCGTCTAAATCAAGTGATACCAACCGAAGAGTGGACTGGCCCAAATTCCAGGCCGTTATTGAAGACCAATGTCAAGGTAATTCATTACATAATTTGGAAGACATAATCAAAACCACAGTGCAAGACAGTACGCGTACTCTAATGCACTCTTCGAAATTCACTGAATTTGACGTAGAATTAGAGCGACTTCGAGCTATACGGCGACGTGCCGCACTTAGATACCGACGCACGAAGTCAATGGACGATCTACGGACCGCTAGACGCCTACAAAAGAAGATCCAGCGCCGGTTAGATAAGCTAGAGTCACAACGCTGGACTGCTTTCTGTGAATCGTTGGACCCTCGCAAGCCCCTATCGCACTTATGGAGAATGGTGCGAGGGCTCAGGACGCCACCCGTACAACGGTCTCCATTCAAGGCTCTGGCCCTCTTCCAACAACGACCAGATATTGATGTCTCAGAAGACTTCTGTGCCAGATTATCCGGGCAACGTACAGCTTCTAACAACTTATCACGTTTCATCAGCTTCCCGCCACCACGTGATCCCCGCATGGATCTTCCATTTTCAGTCCATGAACTCAAGGCGGCGCTAGCTTTGTGCAGACACACGTCGTCACCCGGACCTGACGGAATTTGTTACAGAGCTCTGTGTCATCTGGGTGAGTGGGCGAGGAGTGTTCTTCTTGAAATCTATAATGAATCCTGGCGAGCTGGCACACTTCCTACAAGCTGGAAGACTAGTCGCATAGTTCCGCTACTGAAGGCTGGAAAGTCTCCGTTGGAGCTTTCATCGTTTCGCCCGATTGCATTGGCGAGCTGCGTGGGAAAAGTGATGGAGCGGATAATCCTCGGACGCCTGGAGTGGTACTTGGAATACCACAACGTCTACCCAGATGCCATGGCAGGATTCCGACGCGGCCGCTCGTCGATTGATAATGTCGTCGACCTGGTTACCTATGTTCAGCACCAAAAAGGGTGTAAACGTCTGTGCGCTTCTTTGTTCCTCGACATCAAAGGGGCGTATGACAACGTTACACATGAATCCATCCTCGCCGCTCTCGAACAGGTAGGCCTCGGTGGTCTGATGTTGCGATGGATTCATAGCTATCTCTTTATGCGATCTTTCTTTGTGAGCACCGAGGACGGCCGCACTTCTTTGCATTACACCTACTGTGGCGTCCCCCAAGGTGGCGTACTGAGCCCTACGTTGTTTAACCTGACGCTGATTGGTCTCCTTCATCACCTTCAAAACACAGTTAAATTATCAATGTACGCGGACGACATATGCATTTGGGCGTCCGGAGTGACACGCCTACAGCTGCGCGCCAGGCTCCAAAAAGCTGCAGACTATCTCCAAAATCAAGGCCTCGAGATTTCATCTGACAAATGTGCACTTGTGGAATTTACGCGTAAGCCTATGACGCACTACAGTGTGTTAATCAATGGGCAGATGATACCATTTGTACGGTCATATAAATTCCTGGGTGTCATAATTGACAGAGACGTTTCATGGAGCCCCCATGTATTGTACATGAAAAAACGGTTAACAGGCATCTGTCATCTTTTGAAATTCTTCGCTTGAATGACCTGGGGAATGTCGACAAGCGCTATGCTTCGACTATATAGAGTACTTTTTCTCGGCTTCTTGCGGTACAGCTTGCCAGCATTGACTAACGCAAGTACAACAAGCCTACGTACTATACAAAGCGTGCAGGCCCAGGCGCTCCGGATTTGTCTAGGTCTTCCTCGAAGTGCGTCAACGGCGGCAACTATTGCAATCGCCAGAGACCACCTCATAAAGACCCACATCGCAGTTGAAGCAATAAGAATGCACGTAAGGCACCTTGCACGGACTCCTTGCCACCATCTAGCCTCTCTACCTGCGGAGAGACCACACGCCTCGTTCTGCCGAATGGTATCTGCACATCGGGAGGCTATGCCATCTTGCTTCACACCTGCCGCGAGACCTTCCACTCCTCCTTGGTGCCTCATTCAGCCAACGATCAACCTGACAGTACCTGGCGTCCGGAAAAAAGCAGATATGTCATCGCCGGCTCTTAAACAGCTTACCTTACTCCTATTATATGAAAAGTACCGGAATTACACCCACATATACACCGACGGTTCCGTCTTGCAGAACAGCTCTACCGCCGCTGTCGTTATTCCAGAAAAAGCCACCACTATCAAAATGAAAACATCTCACTTGACAACGTCGACGGCAGCAGAACTGGCAGCGCTTCGAGTCGCACTACATTTTATGAATGATGATCATCATTAATAAAATGTAGTGCGAACCAGCACACAAATGGACCATTTTCTGCGACTCGAAGACGGCACTGCAGAGTATACTGTCAGCCTTACGGCGCGGTCCACAGGAACAACTGGTTTTCGAAATCACAGAGGCCACACACCATCTGTCTGAGAAAGGACACAAAATAATCTTTCAGTGGCTGCCAAGTCACTGTGGAATTATTGGCAATGAACGTGCCGATCAAGCTGCTCGTTCAGCTCATGAACAAGACGACCGCCTATCGATCCCGCTGTCTAGGACAGATGCTGCAAGGATGCTCCGCCTACTTGCACGCCAATGCACTTCATCAGACTGGAATAAACCACATTTTATGCACGCTCGATTATACACCTTGGATCCAACCTTAAGCCTTCGACTTCCAACAAGACTTCCCCGAAGAGATGCGACCCTTCTGTGTAGGCTATGGTTGGGCGTCGCGTTCACCAATGCCTACGCGTTCTGCATAGGGATGGCCGACAGTGCAGCATGTGACAATTGTGGAGACGCGGAAAGGATTCGCCATGTTCTTTGTCAGTGCCCACAATACAGTGTGCAGAGACAATCGCTCTCCGTCGTGCTGAACCAGTTGGACGATCAGCCGTTATCGGAAGAAAGAATTCTGCAACATCGACGCGACTCAACATCGCATCAGAAGGCCGCGCAAGCGCTCCTGCGGTTACTGAAGTCCACTGGCCTGTGTGAACGTCTGTGATTGGAACGCCTCCTTTGTTACCTATGCCTGTGTCTTTTGTGTTTTCTTTCGCTCTCTCTCTCTCTCTTTGCACTCTCTCCAACCCCTCTATCCCCCACCTAAGTGTAGGGTAGCAAACCAGAAACTGACTTCTGGTTAACCTCCCTGCCTTTCCTCTCTCGCTTGCTCTCTCTCTCTCTCTCTTGCCAGCAAAGACGTGACTACAGCTAGCCACGTTTTCGTCCGGCGTGAAGGCATCCGACCATGCCTGACTCCTCCCTACGACGGCCCTTTCGAGATGCTCAGCCGGACAGAAAAAAACTGTCACCATCGAGCTCAACAGACGTGCAGAAGTCGTGGCTATCGACCAAGTTAAACCCGCCTACCTGGTGACCTCGCCAGGATTATGCGCTTTAGACCACTTTTCGACCACGGAAAGAAAGGATTTACCCGACCGCCCAACACCAAAGGCCGTTTCTTGGGCGCCCGTGCATCGTTGCGCTTCTCCTAAATGGGGGGGGGGGGGGGGGGGGAGGGGGGGGGGGGGGCCCTCTGCAAGGCTGATTCTTGGGCTAGTTGGTATGGTTTCCTCATATTGGCTAAGCCTATAGCGCAATTAAAAAAAGGCAGGGACGTGACAGGGACACAGGACAGCGCAGTCCTGTGTCTCTGTAACGTCCCTGTCTTTCTTTAATTGCGCTATAGGCTTAGCCCTCTAGCGGCCATCGTCACCTTCATCGGTCGCCATTTATTTATGTCGCGCTCAGGTGCATGTGCATGCGCATGTGCCTCGTTCCCGGTGCTGCGCAGTTAAAAAAATAGAAGAAGAAAATATAGCTTCTTCTGCTCCTACCATCGGCCTGAACGGTTCCTTTTTCTGTCGCTCGCCAACTCACGCATTGCTATAGTGCACCTAACCTCAGTCCCTATAACTCTGTTTGTCCTTATAACGCACCCGTCGTCTACATTGAAGTCCAACCGGCGTATCCAAAATGGCTTTAGCTTCTCAGATACGGCTTCGGGCCATCCATGCCAAATCATGTCAGGCACCTCCCTCAGCACTCATCGCGGCATCCAGTTTCCCAGCTGACATCCTTTGATGTTAACGGCAAGTCATTTCGGGGCGAAAAGTAAGATTTCCTCACAGTTGCGGCCTGTGTCGGGTAGCGCCAAGCCGGACAATGCGTCTGCATGCTGGATTGCTGTTCCTGGCTTGTGTTTGATTCTATATATTACAAAAACCCGCATTCGCTCAAAGAGCATTACAGCGGGTGGGGGATATAGACATATTTATACATTTGTGGATGCAAACATTAAACACAGTGTCACACAAGCGAAACAAGGCTTTACAAGCAGGTAAACAAAGGCAATAGATCGCTAGTATCTAGGTATGATACCCGTATATAGCAAAACAAGTACAGAAGTACAGTACAGAAAACAAAACAAGCACAAGATCAGGTAACAGCAGAACTATAGAGCTTGAACACACTTATAAAACTGAGAATTAGATGCGATGCTTACAACGTTTTTAGGAAGCCTGTTCCACTCAGACTAGCTGTAGTCGGCCAAAAATGTCAACCAGTGGTGCACTCTTGCAGTGGCCACTGCAGTGCCCTGCCGTTTAGGATAAAAAAATTGTCAAGAACTGGTGATTGGTTATTTTATGAAAGGGTCGCCCGTAATGGTACTTGTCAATTTTTTTACAGCAAGCACAATACTAAGCGCTTCTTTTTCAATCTGCCCGTAGTTACGTTCGGATGCAAACAACGACCGTGGAGCAAAAGCAACTGGCTTTTCCTCACCGTTTACCATGTGCGATAGCGCTTCACTTCCACCCATAATCATATGCATCACATGTGATTCAAATTTCTTTATTTTACTTGATAGAGCTGCAGCACACTCTTATCAATCAACATTTCTTTGCATCTGCCGAATGCCTCATCACATTCACGTGACCAGTGCCACGAAGGTTCTTTTCGCAGCAAGTCGTGCAATGGTCCCAAGACCGAGGCCAATTCGGCAAATATTTTCCATAGTAGTCAGTTAAACGCAAAAGGGTCTGCATCTGGGTCACGCTAGTGGGCCTTGGTGCTTTTCTAATGACATCTACTTTTTCCTCCGTTGGGTGCAAGGCATCTTTGTCGATGTCGTGTCCCAAGTATGTGACGTGCTGCTGAAAGAAGCTGCATTTCTTAGCGTTCACCTTCATGCAGTTTCACTGAGGCGTCGCAGCGCTTGCTCTACTCATTCGTAGCACTGCTTGCAATTCTCACCTGCGATGACTACATCATTTAAGTAGCAAGTGGTTCCCGGTATATTATGCAGTATCTGGTTCATGACTTCCTGGAAAATAGCCGGTGCACACGCTACACCATAAGGCAAGCCTCGGAACCTATGCAGGCCTAAGTGGGGGTTAATTGTGAGTAGTTCTTGAGCTTGTTTGTTTAGTTCAATCTGCAAGGTACGCTTTCGAGAGATCAATGATAGAAAACACAGTTCCACCCTGCAGGTTTGCGCCCTTCAGGCAGCGGCAAGGGATATTGATCGACCTTGACTGCTGGATTTACCGTGACGTGATAGTCGCCACAGAATTGTAGTTCCTGCATGTTGCTTTTTGGGACAATCACAAGCAACGTTGCCCATGTACTATGCCTGACCCTGCATATGGCACCAGCTGTTCCTAATTCCAGCTGTTTCATTTTTAATCAATCGCTCGCGCAAAGCGGATGGCACTGGTCGCGCTTTCATGAATACAGGGCGCACGTCATCCTTCAATTCAATGGTGCCCTCGAAACCCTTATTGGCACAAAAGCCTCCCGTCCAATACTTCAGGAAATTTCTCAGCAAGTGATTGATATCTCCTCATCCAAAGCCTTTACAGACAAGACTTCAGGCCAATTTATTTTGACTTTAGAAAGCAAATCTCGGCCAATCAACGTGGGCATTCTTGCCCCACGTGCTTTTTTTTGCTATGATCAGTGGCAGATCGAAGCACTGGTCTTGGTATTGCACCTTTATGTCCATGACGCCTACAAGAGGGACTGCGTGCCATTGTACACGGCTAATTTGACATTTGCTTGTCGGCAAGAGGCACTTGAAAAGTGTTTCGCACACTACTTCTGTATTGACACTGCTGCGCCTGTGTCATGTTCCATGGGTATCACTTCATCATTGATCAGAACCTCGAGTGAAATGGCGGAAGGGCTTTCCTTGTGGTTCATGTGACACAAAGTGAGCAGTTCGTTGTCGCACTCTTCGCTCTCTACACTGACGAAAAGCTTAGATTTGCACATTTTGGCAACATGGCCCTTTTTCGTACACTTATAGCAGGTACTGTTCAGAAATCGACAACTCACGGGTGAATGCTGTCCTCCGCGTCGATGACAATCTTTCGTTTCTTTTCTCGCTGACCACTTTGCTTTTTAGACGCTGAACTGGGCCGGCGCTTCTCTCGTTGGTGCTTTGCTTTGTTGCGCGACTTTCTGTTGCCAGTGGATGTCTTCCGTTTCTGAAGGCGCTCCTTTGGCACTGCGTGGTTTGCAGCATTTCTTCCATGTCTTTCGTCATCGCTTGCATGGCTATGGTTACGCTGCACGCGCGTTCCCATGTGACTTCGTCATCTGGCATTGCCAACAGCCTGTACCGTACTCGCTCGGTACGTAGCCCAGCAACGAGCCGGTCCCGCAGAGCTTCCCTCAAAAAGGTGCCGAATTCGCATCTGGCAACGAGTTTCTGCAATTCGACTATGAAATATGCGACGATATCATGCGGCTCTTGCTTTTGCTGGTGAAAGCGATACCGTTTCGTAACCAGGGAGTGCTAAGGAGCGCAATGCTCAACGTCCACGACTTCCATGAATGAAGCCTTAGCTGGTGTTTTAGGCAGCAACAAGCTCCGCAGCATGACGTACGCTTTTCATCTATATAGCCGTTAAGAAGACGGGGAGCTCCTTGCCATCGGCTATGTTGTTGGCCGCGGCAAATACTTGGAACCACTCCAGGTACACCTAAAGGTTACCGTCATCTGGATGGAACTCCGGTAGCTTCCTAACAGTGATCGCCATGCTTCAGTTGGGCCTGGTTGTGGTGGACATCCTAGAAACCCGGCACGAATCCCACCCTCGTCGCCAGTTGTTGTAGCTTGACACCAGGCACGGGTTAGAGCATACTTTATTATCGAGGAGCACGCTGGCAGCCTCAACTCAACAACAAGAAAAGAACACACAACGATAGTCGGGCGCGTATATAAGCACATGCTATATCTCGGCGCATGCGCATCTAGCAGTAGTTTGCGAGCATGCAAATATGCCATGTGAATGGCTTATTGCATAACTGATGACGTACGTGACAACAACATAGAAAGAAGGGAAGGAAAGAGAAAACAAAGAAGGAAAATAATGAACATTCTTTCTTCTTCTTCTTTCTGGGGTTTTACGTGCCAAAACCAGTTCTGATTATGAGGCACGCCGTAGTGGAGGGCTCCGGAATAATTTTGACCACCTGGGGTTCTTTAACGTGCACTACAACGCAAGCGCACGGGCATTTTTGCATTTTGCCTCCATCGAAATGCGGCCGCCGGGGCCGGGATTCGATCCCGCGATCTCGTGCTCAGCAGCGCAACGCCTTAGCTGACTGAACCACCCCGGCGGGTAAAATAAAGAACAGAAAGGTTGTTAAAAACAACCATTACACCCTGGCAGTATTGACACATTTTTCTACTATAGTTGTGTAATCCGCCGTCTTTGCGGTAACGTCTGCAACCTAGAACGATGATCTACCTCCGCTCCCGGAAATGACAAGGATGTGGTTCAATTGAACTGCGCCAGATGGTGCTGAGAACTGGTGGCGCGATCACAAAAGTGTACTATAATTTATTTATGCGGCAAAATTATAGCAACATAAGGGCAAAAGAATGTGCTGGCGCTCACACAACCACCAAAACCATCCCACCATAGCGACCGGAGCTCTGGCCCAGTAACACGTTATGCGAAGCATTGGGAAGTTATACCATTGGAAAAGTGAATTCATTGGAAGTGCTACACTCACATGGCAAAACGAAGCTCACGACGTGAACAGTCCACGATAAACTCTCGTGGCAGGACATGAGAACAGTCAACCAGCAAAACGACGAACCTGGTAAGTACATTACGACAAGTGCAACGCAGTAGCAAACTACAAAAAAACCGCGTATTAGCAACAGATACCGCTCACGCGGACCCAGTGTGTGAGAGCCAAAAGAAGGAAGAGCTCATTTTGACTCTTTCAGACTCAAACTACGGAAATCTCATCTTCATACACTTGATCCATTCCTAAAGCTACAAGCGCCATCAAAATTTTCCCGCTCTGAGGCGACATTGTTGTGCCGCCTCTGGCTCGGGGTGGCATTTGAAAAGGCCTGCTCGTTCCGCATACGAAGGGGATACGCCCATGGGCGATTCTTGTTGAATAACTGAAACTATTCAACATATGTTGTTTTATTATATACCGGTTGTTTCAGCGAACACTTTCAAACATTTTTAAACGTTGCCTGTGGAAGTTAACTCAATTCTAATTCATGAGCTGGTCTACTACAAGAGGCGGACATTACTTGGACAAAAATTGAAATGCTTAATCCACGAATTAACAAAATTTGCTAATTAAGTTTTGACCAATAACCTTATGGCCCATATTGCCATTTACAAACTGTAACCGTGGAGTTCACAAGGCGGGTCCACTTGGAATGAATTCTCAGGATGACACCAGTTCAGGATATTCATTCCCGAACTTAGCTGAGAAATGCATTGGCGCTCTAGTTACTTTTGTGGTTCAATGCATGACACGACGTTTTGTTAAGAAAGTAACTAGAACGCCAGTGCATTTCTGCGTAAAGTTCGGGCATTAATATATTGAAACTGGTGTTACCCTGAGAATTCGTTCCAAAGTGGATTCGCCTTGCGAACTCCAAGACAAAATTTTAAAATTGCAATATGGGACATAAGGTAATCAGTTAAAAACTTAATAGGTGAATGTTTGTTAATTAGTCAATTATGCATTTCACTTTTTTGTGCAACTAATGTCCGCCTTTTCGAGTAGACCAGCTCATGAACTAGAATTGTGCTATCTGACAAACCTTAAACGTTTGAAAGTGTTCGGTGAAACACTGTATATCTGTGTGTGCGTCCGTGCGTGTGTGAGCGTGTGCGTGCGTGCTTGTACTTGCGTGTGTGTGTGTGATGGATTCTAGACCATTTTCGCAAATGAAGATTCTTGGACCATAGCTATGCGCGTCGATGGCACAGAAAGCCACGAAAACGTTATTTCGTTATCTCAACTCGACAGGCCTTGGCGACCATTCGCAAACTTGGTGGGCACCTTTAAATGTGCGCGAAACCATGCTTTATATATATATATATATATATATATATATATATATATATATATATATACTTTATTTGGCTTGAAAGTATTTTAAGTAACCGTGGTCGGAGCCCCTCAGTCCAGGGCCCCACTGGCCTCGGCCGCCTGCCTGACCTGGCTAATGAAGGACTTTTGTCCTGCCAAGTCGGAACGGGCGAGCTGTGCCTCCCACTGCTCCATTGTTATATTATTAGTTGGCCTATGAGGGTGCTTAATACACCCCCAGGTTACATGTATTAGTATAGGTATGCCACAGCACCAAGGGCACGTGGCCCTATAGCGGGTGGGATACATGGCGTTTAGCAGTTTTAGATGGGGGAATACCCTGGTCTGTATTTTGCGCCAATTGGCGGCCTCTACCCCGCTAAGTTGTGGGTGAGGCGGCGGGTATTTTCTGCGGACTCCACGCTGATGAGCAAGGATGTTTTTGACATTTAAATTGATGTGATTTTGTGAGGGATAGTGTGAGGGGTTGGGGTTCGAAGAGGACGCCATCGCTCGGTTAGTGGACGCTCGAGCTAACGCGTTAGCCTGTTCGTTCCCCTGTACCCCCGCATGTCCCAGGCACCAAAGTAGGCGATGACGGTGGTTGAACGTTTTGGGGATTATCATGAGGCTAGCCGCAGTCACGTGTCCCTTGAGAAACATGCAACATGTCTTCCGGGAGTCAGTGACCACGACCGAGTCCCTTTCCGAACGCTCAGCGTGAGCGATCGCGATGGCCACTGCTAAAATTTCGGCCGAGGTGGGGGAGCCCACCGTGGTAGACGCGGTAATTTGCTGCTGGGTGATCGCGTTCACGACTGCCAGGGCGTACCGTACTCCTTTGGTAGCGCTGCCCGGTAGCCTCTGCATACGCAGCTGCGTCCGTGTAGTACGTATTGTACCTAGCGTTATTGGAGTACATCGATTGAATATGTTGTGCGCGTGCTTTGCGCCTTTCCTTGTTGTACTCGGGATGCATATTCTTGGGAATTGGAGCTACTGTAATTTTGGATCTCACCGAAGGAGGGAGAGGTACGGCCTGTTCGGTGAGATAAATCGGGTATGCTGGGATATTAGGTCGTGCCAATATTGCCCTACCAGTTTTTGTGAAGCTTCTCTCTCCCTTTTAATCCCTATAGCCCCTCTTCCTCAGTGCAGGGTAGCAAACGAGACATCCGTCTGGTTAATCTCCCTGCCTCTCCTCTCTTCCATTTGTCTCTTTTTGATCGAAAATTTAAATCGGAAGTAGAGACATAAGCGTCTAGAGTGAAATGTATATGAGAATTAGGGAATGTATCATGAATAATAAGTGAACTCACGTCAGCAAAAACCAGAGCCTAGTTTTGAGGAAGATCAGACAACATCTCTTGGGAATAGGCTTACGCGGTTGTGAAGTAAATTCGCACTGATGTGCGTGTTGCATTTGATCATTCATTGAAAACGAATACAGCAAAAATGCATAGATGCATGTATTGGGAGAGAAACTAGAGCGCTGGCCCCCAATGTACTGCAGTGCCGTTCTCGGCGCTAGTGGCGTCCCCTCCACAGCCAACAACCCAGTGTGCTGTCGGCGTTTTGCAGCACGGCCCAGACTGTCTGAGATGTGCGGCCGAGCGCACTCGTGACCGCCCACGTCGTTATCTCGGCATGCCGACAAGCTACCCCGTTCCAACATCCGTTCTCCTGCCTGCCCACGATCGAGACGGAAATGGCAGGTGACACTTACGAATCCGCCGATGTCAGCTGTCTTCAATGGCTTTCGCTGAGAGGCGCTTTGCCTTTTCTTTTTTTTTTTTTGGTGAACAGGAAGGGGAGAGGGTAACGGTAAGGTAGCACTCGACCTTTCTTCCCTGACTCTCGTTTGTTCGCGCTTCGATTTCATTTGTGTACCGAGTCCTCGAAGCGTAAAATCGATGTTTTCCTCGCTTCTGCGCGCCATTTGATCATAGGCTACAGCGGTTTCTGTGCAGAGAGCTGTCTGGATTGTGTTTTGGGGTCATTCTATCGATCCCGCTTGGAAACTTATGTCCAAAAAGTATTTCTTGCGATTAGTCTTTAGGTATATATGCACTTCGTCAGAGTTATCCCAAGGAGACTGACCGCTGGGAAATAGCAATGAGGTCGAACGCTCATATTCTTCCAAAAGCTCCTCTCAGTTCAGACATTTCTTAGCTTTATTCGCCAACGTAAGCTTTGAAAACGATGGAGAACTGACTTCATAGGACGAATGTCAGCTATGACAAAAAAGCTATAGTATTACTGACGGTTTTGTTTGATTGACTCTTGGGACCTTACATTATCACAGAAAATAAAACTGAAACGACAAACTACCAAAAAAAAAAAAGCTGCATGGAGATACACAGACTGTGTCTGTGTTTTTTTAACAGCGGCCATCAATCACAGTGAAATTGCAATGACGTTTTAGAGGGCACAAACATTTAGATATCACTAAAATCACTGTTTTACACATCGGAAAAATACATTGCAACTTCCGTATTTGTTGAATAAAACCATGAATTTTATTTGTCCTTTAGGCAAACGTGTATATATTCGTGCCAAATGTCACCGACCTGTCAGCAAATATGTGTTGCTGAATATACGAACATGACATTAGTTTAAATGAACGTATTAAAATAGTGAAGTATTTTCGAACATTCAAAGAAGCACAAGGTCAACAAACGCAAACGCATGTAGGCAACATCAAAAGCCATAATGCATACTACGAAGTATTTCCTACATATATCGCTAGCGGTCCGATATTTCACCAGACATTGATTGAGTGCTTTGACTCTATACGAAGTATAAACACCAACATTCGTAGCGAGGGCTGTCTATGACTACACATCCAGGGGCCCTATAGCGTAAAACTATTCCAATCTGTTTTTATTCCAATCTCCTGACGTCAAATTTGCGTAACCGCCAACGAAAACATCGGGCGGTAATCCGCTGCATGCGTTGTTTGAACCACGTAATAAAAAAAATCGCTTAACCTTGCACTCGGCCGCGCCAGGCTTGAAACAGCGAAGCTGGGCGATAGTAGCGCAGCATTTTCCAGAAGTGCGCGCGTACATTTAGTCTTATTACTCATAATGATGATAATGGCTTTTCTCGCGTCTCGGAATTACGACCGTCACTGCGTGTTGCTTAGCACAGCTTGCAACACCGACACCGCGTTCCAATGACGACAACGCGTTCCAATGCCGACAACGCGTTCCAGCAGACCCACTCCGTGAATGCGTCTCTCTCTCGCTCGCTCTCATTTTCTTGATCTCACTCCTGAGCATAGCGCGCAAAACATCTTCTTCACGTCGCAGAGCATTGGCGGGAGCGCGTGCGAACGCGCCAGCTGTGGACGAAGACGAGGACGCTCGAACGCAATCATATGATTCACATAAATACATGTTCCGCAAGCGTGGCTGTATAGGCTAGTGGTTACGACGCACGCCTTGGAACCGTGAGTACGCAGCTCGAATCCCACCGCGGCCAGAAAGTTTATTTGCTTTTATTTCTTTCTGCGTTGCTGATGATGATAGTTTCTTGATGCGAACCACGAATTACGGCTGGCGCTAACAGCTTCGCTGTTAAAGCGCTCTTCTCATTTCTTCTTTCTGGGATTTTACGTGCCAAAACCAGTTCTGATTATGAGGCAGACCCTTCTCATTTATAGGAGGTCACTTTTGTTTGCTTTCAAATCGAATAGCACTGCCTACCTTGACAGGTTTTTCTTATCTAATTGGCTGACAAGAGGCGAGGAGCACGCAGAAGTGTAGAGGGTTTCGGTGGGACCAAGCTAGCAAACTGAAAGTATAGGTAACTGGATGAGGAGGGTGATACCGGTGTCTGCGGTTGACCCGCTTCGCCTTGCTTAACTTGCGGTAGCTGGTTGAAAAGCAGAGCGGCGTGCAATGGAAGGTAAAAAATGCCGCTAAAATGAATCCTCAGCGAAGAATAGTTGGTACAACGATGCCCTATACGTGGTGAAGGGGCTCGACAACGTTATATTGCTACAGAAAAATGTTCAGTCTACGTAAATAAATGCATTCTTTAGGGCGGCTCCGAGTAGCCAGTGCCAGCGTGATTGGCGGGCAGACGTCTTCTATTCCTTTTGAAACGGGGTAGTCACCAGCTTTTCCAAAAAAAAGTAGATTTTTTTTCGGCGTATAATGCATTTTTATGCATACACGTTGCTTTCCGTGGTTTTGTGATCTTGCATGATACGCAGACAACACAAAACATCCCATGGATGTCCCGGAAAGATCCGCACGTCCTAGCTTTTTATGGGACGTACAGAGGACGTCCACAGCACCATGCCTATGATGAATTTAAACTCAACCTCTACTGCTGCACTTATCGCGAACCTAATTTTACTTCTATCCGAGCAGCATTGCCAGCAGGATATTATCAGCACCTTTTATCAATTTCATGCTGGCGCATACGAAATTGAGTAAAACCAAAAACGACATAAAAAATGGTACACTGCAATAAAACGTACATTTGCAGACTACATTATTTAAACATTCTTCTTCTATTTATAATAATAATAATAATATTAATAATAACAATTATTATTATTATTATTATTATTATTATTATTATTATTATTATTATTATTATTATTATTATTATTATTATTATTATTATTATTATTGCCGAAAACGCACCTTCCACCGACGGTTCTCTTGAAGTAACAAAAGCAGATCTCGAAGGCTATGCTATTGTAAGTGCATAAGTTGCGCTGCACGTGAGGTAGTTCGTTTGATACCGAACTGCTTTTATGTGGTGGCAAGAAACAAAGACGCAAAATTTGAGGTTTTATAGTACATGTAAACGCACAAATATCAAGGTGAAGCCCTACAATATATAGGTTCTCATATCGAAGCTGCGTCATGCATATATTAACCCAATCCATAAAAAATTAATTGCACCTCTAATTACACTGTCATACAGTCGTGCCTTGGAACACGTCCTGACATCATCCTAAAATGGTCCTCCAATTGGTATGTTCTCAGTATCTACTTGGGACGGATAAATGGACTAGATCAGGAGCCTTTTAGGATTAGTGCGGGCCATCCTTAGGATGTAAGAATGTACTGATGCCGACATCCCAGAGAGGGAACGCTAATGGTGAAAAAGGCGTAGAATTAGAAATAATTTTTGTTCTTTTGTTCGGTCTAATCATGCATAAGTGTGTACATGATCATATCAGATCAGGAATTTTCGCGGTTTTCGCAACGTCGTGTGACAGACAGGCGACAGAGGGGAAGGGGGGGATGTACCGAAAAAAATTTTTTTACCAATCACGGTAGACTGATTGCAGAAATTGAATAGAAACAATTTGAAATAGCTTTATGTTATAGCGCCCAAGGTGTCATGCTAAGAAAACAGCCCCGTGCGCTAGAGCTGTTGCTAAAAGAACTCTTTGGTGCTTCAGTAATACCGGTCGCTTACTTTAAGAGGTAATTCGCAGGAGAACGCTGTTAGACCTTGCATATCGGAATGTTTATGGCATTAGCAGATGCTGATGCTCATGGGTGGTGGCGCCTAAGAGCAGCGATCATTTTGGCAGTGCTCTGTTGGCCACTACAGCACTTCAGTTTGCTTTGTAGTTATCGCCGCACTTCATTGTATTCAAAAAATTCGTAGTTTCGCCCGAAAGGCGAAGCATCAATTGCGATAGCAAATTGGTAGAGAGCTATACGGAGTAAGGATATTAGTATTATCGGCTGCATAAACCTGGACACATTCGCTTACTAACTGAATTAACAAGCATGGTGTCAGCGCGCACAAGAAAACATGAATAGATCACATTCGGTGACCGCAGACAACCACTGTCAAAACGCTGGCGTGAGCAAGCGCGACGACAGCAGCGAGCGAAAGTTCGTGCAGTCTATCGCTTCAACGGAAACAGCGGTGAAAGCACAGCGCATACAAAGGTAAGAGCCGTGTGGAGATCGCTTTCAAGATACGGTGCGCGCGACATATATATATATATATATATATATATATATAATGATTCACAAAAATCGGGCCCCTCGGTTCCCTTTCTTCTCGTCCATTACATAGCGAGGGCTCGAATCCGGCAACATTGATGCTTTCATGTAGAATATGTGGGTTTATTGAACAGTTGCTATCACCCAAAAAGATCACGTGCTCGTGACGCCTGCGGCAGAAAGGATGTTGCACATCCGCCCATATTGGTTTGTGAGTGGTGGCGCTGGCTAACACTCCCAGGGTTAGTACTAGTTTTAAAAAACATGAATACCCCAGAAAGTGGATGGGAAACTGCTCCGCGGTAGCTCAATGGTGAGAGCATCGCACGCGTAATGCGAAGACTTGGGTTGGTTCCCCACCTGCGGACAGTTGTTTTTTCATCCGTTTTTATTTCCAATAACTTATCATTTCTTTAATTCAATTAGTAAGTACAAGTAATTTTCCCTATGTTGTCCTTGGTGTCATTGCTTGTTGATTCCTTATGATATGATTATATATATATATATATATATATATATATATATATACGCGTTGCTAACAATCTGCTATTTCCCGCTTTCTGGCGAAAGGAGTAAAATCAACACTCCAGCCAAATTTTCGCCGTTGTCGTCGCCATGCTGTTCCGTGTTAAATCTAAAAGCCATACAAATCAGCGGCCCATACACTGGGTGCGGGAAAAAAAACACTTAACAGTGAGTCGAAAAGGATGGCGGCGTGATGGGCATTATCTTCCCGCGCGCTCAATATTCGAGTTAGTTGTAGGTCGCGTAATTAAACGCGGATGGGAAGGAGAGCACACGTATTCTCCTCTAGCCCTGCCGTAGCTGTGAATGACGGTGCGTACCAGACGCTTATGCGGCCCGCGTGCCATATCTAATTGTTGGTAATCATTGGTTGGTGCAATGATAAAGGGCGAGCAGGGATGGCGGCTAACTTTGTGCGCGCTGTCTTCCTTGCCGGGCTGTCTTTCCGCGCCCCTAGTGTTGCAAAGTTAAGAGACAGAGGTCTTTGCACATCATTGACTGAGGCCGTCTGTAGTGGACATAAAAATAGGCAAATAATGATGATGAATCTAATTTTCGGAGGTGCGGTGAATCGCGCGGCTGTACGAACCGTTCGCCTCCGCTGCCGGCGTTCTTCATAAAGCTTGCGTATTGAAAGAGAGTGCTCGAGGTCATCAAGTGAGGTATTTACAGGTTTACGTGGTCCGTGAATTACACTATGCTTGCTATTTTAATTTTAGATGAATGTTTACTACAATTTATATGGCCACCATAAGTACCGTATAGACTCGTGTAAGGGCCATACTCTTCTGTCGCGATTCTGACGGACCTTTCATGGGACCGGGACATTTGACCTCATTTTTCCAAATACGAGTATGACATCCACCGTAAACCTCCGCGATCGCCTCCTCTCGACATCCAGTATAGCGATGCGCGAAAGTGCGCTGCGCGCGACAATTCGCTGTTGAGCCCGATCAGAATCGGCGCACGGAACGCGATTTCTTCTCGGTTGGATGTCTTTTATTGCGATAGCAATTATATGGACACTTCAACCGGATTTCTGCCGTCGCCGTCGCCGTCGGCGTCGCCGTCGCCGTCACCGTGAGGTTCCGTATAGATAAAATCTTCGCCGCGCGCCGTATGCCCGAGCGGAAGCGTGCGGGGACGCGCGCTATCACGGAGAGCGAACGCACTCAATCTCCCACGCGCAAGCAAGGAAGCGGAAAGCCAGCGCCGGAGGGAGCAGGGGGGGGGGGCACTTCTCTGCCAACAACCGCGCTCGTCGCTCGTCCGCACAGTCTCTTATCTCTCCCAGGCGCAAGCAAGGAAGCGGTAAGCCAGCGCCGGAGGGAGCGGGGGGGGGGGGGGGGGGGAGGCGCACTTCTACGCTGCCAACAACCGCGATCGTCGCTCGCTCGCACCGTCTCTTATCTCCACACGGCTCTGACCTTTATGCGCTCAGTTTCCGTTGAAGCGATAGACCGCACGTACGTTCGCCGCTGCGGCGTATCCGCTTGCTGCCAGAGTTTTGACGGTCGTTGTCTGCAGTCATTCAGTGTGATCTATTCATGTTTGTTTGTGCGCGCTCACACCACGCTTGTTCATTCAGTTAGTAATAGTCGGGCCACATTTTCCAACGCACGCTACACATGCAATGCTGCCCGCATCGGCAGTGCAGCACTACAGATGTGTCCCTTCGCACGCGCTGCCCACGGGAAGCGCTTCTCATCAACACCACCCTTTCACACGCGCCTTCTCGTGGTCATCGAGTCTCTCTTCATGTCGGTCTACTTACGGCGCAGCACACCTGCTTACTTAATCAGCTCATGTTTACTACAATTCATATTGCTACCAAAGCCGCTCACCTTACTTCGTATGACATTGCTGTGTTGCTATCGCATTCATTGCTTCGCCCTTAGGGCGAAACTGTGACATTTTTTTTTTAATATTGGCGTTCAATTTCTGGGTGCGGCCCTTACACGGGTGCGATCCTTAGACGGATTTACACGGTAAGAATCTTCCTTCTTGTAATTGTCTTCTACTTCGCTATCACTAATACTGCTTCGCCTTCCCGGCCAAACTGCACTGCTGCGCATGACTTCTAGAGTTCTATTTATTCTGATTTCGAGTTAATCCGGCTTCGCAACATTTCGGTTACTCAGTGAATTCTATATACATGGTGTTTCAGCGTACACTTTCAAAAAATTTTTAAAGGTTGATTGTGGCAGCTAGCACAATTCTAGTTCATGAGCTCGTCTACTCGAAGAGGCGGGCATTACTGGCACCAAAAATTGAAATGCATAATCGACTAATTTACAAAATAACCTATTGAAATTTTAGCTAATTACCTTATGGCCCATGTTTCAATTTACAAATTCAAAAAAATTAAATTATGGGGTTTTACGTGCCAAAACCACAATCTGTCCCCCACGCCGTAGTGGGGGACTTCGGAAATTTGGACCACCTGGGGTTCTCTAACGTGCCCCTAAATCTTAGTACACGGGTGTTTTCGCATTTCGCCCCTATCGAGATGTGGCCGCCGTGGCCGGGATTCGATCCCGCGACCTCGTGCTCAGCAGCCCAAAACTATAGCCACTGAGCAACCACGGCGGGTATTTTCAAATTATTGCCGTGGAGCTCGGGTCCACTTGGAATTATTTCTCAGGCTGACACCAGTGTCGTGATATTAATTCTCCAACTTTGCGGAGAACTGCACTGGCGTGCCAGTCACTTTCTTAACAAAATGTCGTTTTATGCATCGAAGCACAAAAGTATGAATAGATATATAAATTAAGGGGTTTTACATGCCACTATCAAGGTCGATTCAAATGGCCGCGAAGCTTCGGGCAAAAAGCGGTTCAGAACGAATTGTCACCGACATCAGCAAGGGTGGTTATGGGAGCAGCGATTGAAGCGCGACTATGTTTGTAGGGAACAAACATTGTGAAAGAAAAAAGCGTTTTTTAATTAAAGCGATACACAGTTAGATTCATTCAACAAAAATAAATTTCCTTATCAATTTTATTACGCAAGGCGAGAAAAGAACAACTCTGTTTTAATTGATCATTATCAATAAATACCTTTTTTTTTCAGCGCCAACCGTAACAGCGCCCACTGATGGCGGCGGGCGTTGACGCCGCTATCACTTGCAATACAATGCAGCTCTTGAATTGGGCAGAAAGGGGCACTCGTAAAGTTCACCTGCTACAATACGCCCCCCTCACATGATGTGTTGCTTTGCTTGTCGACGTTTGTCTGAATTTGGTGACGCGTGTAGTTTCATTGTTTCTTAACCTGTTCAGTCAAAAGTAGTGAGTTGCGACCGCCAGATAATTGTTCACTTTAGTTGTTTTCGTGGGACAGCGCTGGCCGACGGGCTTGGCGTCCGACGAAAGGACGAGCACCATACGCCCAAAGCGTTCGTCGGCCTCCAAGCAAAGTATGTTTTGCGCAAGAGTGCGGTTTCGATACCCATATGGCTGAACTTTTGCTGCATCGGTTTCGGCGCTGAAAGCTCGAAACGCCCATTAGGTCGAATGGCGGGGCATTTGAATATGCAGCTGTAATTGCACGATCCCGAAAACAAATTTCGCGCCTTTGAGAACAAAATGACGTCACTTCTGTTTTTAACGGATATGGCGTCACATTACTTTTTCTACCGCCGGAAGTGTTCCCTCCTGAGACGGATGGCACTTAGACCCATGAACCGCCGATTAACCGCCATGTTTTGAACTTATGGGCTTCGATGGAAGCTTCGCTACCAGGTGTTTACCTTGGCCCAACACCATAGCCACTAAGCAACCACGGCTGGTAAGCACAAAAGTAACTGGAATGCCAATGCATTTCTCCGCAATGTTCGCGAATTAATATCGCGGAACTGGTGCCATCCTGAGAATTAGTTCCTAGTGCATCCGTCTTGTGAGCTCCACGGCTAGAATTTGTAAATTGCAACATATATAGGCCATAACTTAATATGTTAAAAACCTAATTGGTGAATTTTTGTTAATTAGTCGATGATGCATTAAAATTTTTTTTGTGCAAGTAATGTCCGCCTCTTCGAGTAGAGCAGCTCATGAACTAGAATTGTGCTATCTGCCACAAGAAACCTTTAAAACTTTTTTGAAAGTGTTTGCTGAAACACCCCGTATTTATGGTCTCTGCATGCAAGAGGCGATCTTTTCATCCCTAATGCGTAAAAGTTGTAAATAATGAGAAGACGTTTTTTATCGCCAGTCGTTAGCATTGCCTACTGGAAAGAGAATCAATATTGAGACACATATCACTCACGTGCTTTTCACACGCCGTTGAGAGAAGGCTCTGCCGAAGGGGTCATTGAAGTCAGCAGATTTTTTTTTTCAGGGTGAAAAAAAGCACGCAAAGTAATTTGAAGTGAGGTGAACATACATCAACATATTCATTTTCTAGGCATATGCAATCCATTTAGTTGGCTACCTCCTTCTCTTTAAAAAATATTATATACTTTGTCCTGCGTATATATTTAAATATACTGTGTCTGTGCATGCAATCTGTGCAATTTTCAGCAGAAATTAAAAAAAAAATGTTGAAGCGAGGAAACACGAATGAGGTAGCCGCCGCTGGTGCTTCTAATGCGCTTGTCCTCCTATTGTCAGGACTTTCCGAAATAAAGCAAAAGTATAAATTAAAGGCCGTGCACGTCCGCGCCAACAATGATGGCGTAAGCGTTTAGCCACAACAAAAGTGAAAAGGTAGAGGCAACGCAAAATAATCCTGAAATTATGTGGGTAACAGAACTACGGTAATGACACTTTAGGCGTAGGGGGGGTGTCTAAGCTACGGATCGCCGGGGGGGGGGGGGGGGGCACAGCCCCATCGGGAAGACTGTCGCACGTGTCGCGATATTGATTCTATGCTAAACGCATTATCGTCAACAATCTTTGTGAGATGGGTACTGCCGCATTTTTTTACCCTTGTTTGTCCGAATGAAAAGAAGAAGCGCAAACAGAGCGCATGAATAACAACAGTCAACAGAATATCTTTTCACATCCGCTGCCAGAAATCACTGCCGCATGCTGCGGCGGTCGGCGAGAAATACGCATTTCTAAAACATGTTATTATCCTAAACGCTGTGATGTCGACGATGCCATGAAAGTGGATGCCTCTCCAAGACGTACAATCCTAAGAAGCAATCAAAAAATATGCATATCCAACGCACATGTTGGAATGTATGTAGAACGAGAATGTATGAGCTTTAGTGTCGAGCTTCTGCTCTGCGCAGCCAGGGCAGCCGCGCGCGCTCGCCGGGGCGGGGCTCCGGGGTAAGCGTAGCGAGGGGAACAATTCGAGCGGCCCGGGCGGCCGACCCACGCTGTATCTCGAAAACCATCTGCGTCACGGTCGCAGTCCGCCGTGCGCTGTGTTTCCGCGGCTTAGTTCAAGTTGTTGCGAGAGTAGCAGGATGGTCAATTCGCTCGCTGCTGCCGGCGCGCTTTCTCACTCCAGCGTTTTGAGAGCGAGTTTACGCAATCATCGAGTGAGATGTGTTCATGTTTGCTTCTGCGCGCGGGACACCATGCTTGTTAATTTAGTTCGTATGCCTTTTTACAAGTTTCAATCTACTATCCTTACTTCCTATAGCTGTCTACTAAATTGCTATCGCAATCGATGCTTCGCCTTCCGGGCGAAACTGCGACTTTTGTTCGCTATTGTTAGTTAATTAGCTAATAAATATTTATCACGTATTTGCGTATGCCAGCCACCGTAAATAATGCGTTGGCGAAAAAAGACATCAGCGTCTAACTGCACTGCCCCAAAAATCGTGGCTCTCATCTTTCGAAGGATTAATTACCTCCGTGTGGTCTAGCTAAAAATAGAGTTAGCATATGGTGCAGGAACTTCGAGGTTAACAAAGAAGCTTGAGAACACGTTAAGGACCGCACAAAGAGTGATGGAGCTAGAAATGTTTGCCGGCCGCAGCGACCGTATTTCGATAGAGGCGAAATGCAAAAAAGCCTGTGTGTTTGCCTTGTAGTGCACGTTAAAGAACCCCAGAGGGTCAAAATTAATCCGGAGCCCTCCACTACAGTGTGCCAGAACTGGTTTTAGCACATAAAACCTCAGAAAGAAGAAGAAAGGTTAGGCGGTAATGATAACAGAGAGGAAGAGAGCAGTGTGGATGAGAGAGCAAACGGGGATAGCCGATATTCTAGTTGACATGAAGAGGAGAAAATTGGGCTGGGCAGGCCGTTTATTGTAAGGGTACGCAACCGGCAGTCTATCAGAGTTACAGAATCGGTGCCAAGGGAAGGGCATCTCCAGTCGGGGACGGCTGGAATTAGGTGGCAGGATGAAATTAGGAAATTTGCAAGCACAACTTGGGATCAGCTAACGTAATACAGGGTTAACTGAATATCCCTCGGAGAAGCTTTCGTCCTGCAGTTGACATAAAAATAGGAAGATGGTGATAATAACGATGACTTCAGGAAATCAATCAATATTTTATTTTCTTCTGAATAAACTCGGGTGAAAATTGGCGCCAGTTTGTTCGGCTGTATGCGTTCCTTGTGCGCGTCGGATTTGCACGCTTGATTGGCGGATGCGCAATATCCCAAAATTTCCAGGCGTTACGGTTCTTCTCATCACTGCAATGGCAACTTTCCTTAGATTCACCTTGGGTCATCTATTACGAACTTCTTGCTGACGCTGTTTTTTTCCCGACGGAGTTCATCTTTCTTGTAACGTTGCGAAAACATCACAATTGTGGGCCCTCAGGCCTCATTCACACAGCCGTCAAACGCTCCGTCACGTCACCGTCACGTCAAAAAAAAAAAAAAAACGCACAGCAGGCGCGACGGAGCAGTGTACGAACAGGCGACTTTCGCAATGCCGAGCGGTTTTCTGCTGCTGTTCTTGATTTGCAAGCGGAGACCGCAACAAGGGCGCAAAGCTCGGCGACGAACAAGTACGTGGGGCAAAAAATGTGCAGGAATCGCAAGTTCGGCCATCGGCGTGGTCCATGTCGCACATTTGAGCACCACCGAAACGCACAGCTGAGTTTTCGACGTGCCGCACGTGGAACCAATGCTGGCACGCATGTAAACAAACCAGACGCCGTTGCTGTTGCCAGCTTCAGCTTTGTAATATGGCTGTATTTAGCGTCGGCTTCTTAATTTCTGATTGGTCGATATTTGAGGGGCGGGGATCCGTCACCGTGCTGGCGACGGAAACGTAGAGCACCGCTCTGCGTCGCCGGCGAGCCGTTTTTGAGGGGAAAACGACTCGGAAACCCTCTCCCCTGACGCAAATGGATGCCGTGACGGTGACGTGACGGAGCGTTTGACGGCTGTGTGAATGAGGCCTCAGTCAGCTACGATAGCTGCATTTAATTATGAACGTTCGGAACGAGACACTCCCTTGTCTCATCGTAGATGTTTATCATTACCAGTTTTTCCACTACTTCAGAATTTTTAATTATAGAACTCTTCATAGGAAACTCTCCGGTACCATAAAGCATTGCTGGTTTTAGCCCTGCTTTATACGCTTGGCTTTTCAACTAGACGGGAATCGTCTTTAATGGATGTAAATCCTGCAATATATGCTCCCGCTTCGGTTCTTCCTGAGTACGGCTGGCGTCTTCTGTTTCTATGTATGCGTAGCTATTTCTTCCATTTGGAGGAGGTAACTGAGCTAGTTTGCCCTGTTGAAAGTGGTTTCATCCAGTTTGTAATATCTGTATACGTACATTACTTTCCGCGCTGCATACCACGAAATATGTGTGCGTGTGCGTGCGTGTGTTTTAGAAGTAATTCGGAATTGGCATGAATGGGAATGCCTCTAAAAATATCAAAATGTACTAAAATGTCCTTGCACACGAATGTCACTCAGAAACATTTTCCGAGATAAAGAACGTAGAGAGGGGGGGGGGGGGTCCGGGTTAATTTACATATGCTGCCCCTAAATGTAAAACAGGCGACGTGATGTGAGAGGAATGAAAAAAAGATGACCAAGACGGAAATTGTGTCGTGTAGTTTTTGTTCCGCGAACTTTATATTCGACTCTGAACATCACGGGCCGCCATCCTCATCCCTCGACCTTTTGGCCTGCTTTGCCCAGCTATCTCCTTTTCTCTGCTTTACCAAATGGTGCTGTTTGAGACTTATTGAACCAATCCTTAAGTTTTTTTTAATTTTTTGCTGTAATTCTTAACCGAGCACACGAAGTGCGAATTTCTTCACATTGACGTTGGTTCGTTGCTACTTTGTCGATTGAAATATCAGCGAGTCGTGTGCGTTCAAGCCGTTGTTTCCTACCTCTTGTCGTCAGCAGGTGCCGCTCGGGAAGACGAATGAAATTTTTATCCTTTGACCAGCAGCCGTTCATACAGTTATAGGCGCATCGCTACCGTCCCGATCAAATTATCCAAATATTTAAATTGACCACTCGTTCACCAGCGTTGCTTTTAAATGCCACGATATATACTTAGGAAAATAATGTTCTGCATACATAACGGCGTATTATCGTAAAGTTTGTTTTATATTTTACCCAAGCAAATGTAGCATAGATATTTTCTGCTGGAACCGCACGGTAGGCATCCTTACAATGCGTTATTGTTAGTGACGGTTTTATCGGGAGCTCCGAAGGAGGATTTCGTTGTTGAGAATACGAAGTAAAGGTAGATAAATAGTCTATTTGTCTCTATTAGCTGGTTGTTCCGGAGATTAAAACACCAGCTTTTCGAAGCACGAATTTCAAAGCGAGGCTTGCTTTCCCTACTTTCATCGTACTTCTCTCTGCACACACCCTTCCTCAACAGTCTTCAGTCGACGAACATGAAACACTTCCGTCTTTATCCTGACATCTCTGCGCCGACGTCTGAAAGTGTGCATTTGCGTGAACTGGTGTTTGCGTGTCGGTATAGCTTGTGAACAGTGTAGTGAATAAAAAAAGAACATTGGATAACATTGAAGTTGACATGTGCGGTGCATGATCCTAACGATATTGCATAAATTGTATGTTGCATAGGAGGGAAAATAGAGAGAATTGTACTAATAGAATTTTATTGTATAACGTGTAATTACCCGCTTACCGAGAGCTCCGCGTAGCGTAGGTTACAACATTTCGATTAATTGCATGAGCAATAGTTTTAAAGTTGAAAAAAAGAGGGTAAAACAGACCGCAGTTGCACACTTTAAAATTGGCAAGCAATAAATACGTTCCATAACTCAAAAAAGTGGAAATTTAGATGCCTTAGGAACCATTAGGCATGTTCAAGGACATATGTCAAATATTGAACAAGCACAATAGTACCATGTTAAATTATGTACTGCATTGATATCTAACTGAAAACAACGTGCGTAAGGCTCAGCCGTGGGAACAATCATTGAGACGTTTTATTATATTTTTCTGATGTATTTTTATTTTAGTTTTAGTTTCTTTTACAAGAAATTTCATTTCAACTCAACACACTGTTAGATGCGACAGCCATCGCTATGCTTGTACTGTCTGGTCCATGAAAAAATGCGTTCTTTTTTTATCTGCAATGCAACCATACGGCATGCACGAATTGTCCATAAAATCAGGTCAAAAAAAAAGGCGAAAGCTTGCACTAGGCCGCGCAAAGCTCAAGACACAGCGAAGCTGGCCGATTGATTGCATCTATTGGTTGTAGCTAGGTTGAACTTGGCTATGTCGAGGTTTAAACTTCGTTGTAGCTAGGCCTATACCCGTGCACATCATCTGTGCTAGTGCTGGAAAGGCTGCGGTAGTACTGAAAAGGTGCGCCTTGCCATCACGCCAGCGCCGCGCTATCGCCGCCGCCACAGCTGGTATGACGTCATCCTCCCCCGCACCGTCGCGCTACCGCCGCGCACATTTCCACTACTATACCACATCCTTTTCAGCACTAGCACAGATGACGTGCACGAGTATAGGCCTAGCTACGACCAAGTTTAAACCTCGACATAGCCAAGTTCAACCTACCTACCACCAAGAGACGTAATCAATCGGCCAGCTTCGCTGTGTCTTGAGCTTTGCGCGGCCTCATGCAAGCTTTCGCCTTTTTTTTCTCCTGGCTCAGCACGCCGCGGAGAGAAGAGAGGCGGGGGTCGTGAAGGGACGGTGCTGGTGAGTAGGAGATCGCGTGCGCATGCGCCGCGCCGCCCTCCAGGGTGAAGACGCCCTCCTGGTTACCATGGCTACGGCGCGGGAGTTTCTTGATACGAACCACAAATTACGGCTGGCATAAACAGCTTCGCTGCTAATACAAATATGCGTATGAACTTTATGACACCAAACTGTAGGCGAAATGTTTGTGTTTTAACACTAGTCGGAATTTAATTTCAGATTAAACTTCGTTAACTTGTAGTAAACTCCGTTTTCGGAGAAAGAGAGCTAGAAATAAATGAAAGGCAAGGAGGTGAATGAGAGCTGAGCCCGTTTGGCTACCCTTCACTGGGTGAAGAGGAAAGGAGAGGTAAAGACTAAGAGATAGAGAGAAAGTCCACTTTTTTTTTGCCGATGTAGTGAAAATTCTCAGCCCTGTATCACAGACGGTAACCCAGTCCGGTTGCCTTCATAAATCACAGCAGTGAACATGTGGCCTTCTTCAGCTATGATATGCGAGGCCATGTTCCCAGGATCTTGTCCAGCGTGAAAGGTATTCCGTCTAACTGGATGAGAACGGTGCGGAGTTGGCAAGCCTTGCATTTTCGAAGGGCGGGAAGCAGCATCAAAGTTGTTTTGTATACACTTTCTTCGCCACCGCAGGCACTTCAGTCGTCGCTATCCGTAATTCCAACCAAGATTTAGTATGCATTAGTGAATGCAAGGCTCAGGTGTAAGGTGACACAACACTGTTTCCTCTACAGGGAAGACCAGATGAAAGGAGCACTTTCATAGAATGGTCGAGAGAATGCAACCGATGGTGCGTGAACTCAGGCGTGTGCCACTTCTGCAGTGCCAAATCATGCGGTGAAGCCGTTGACGGAGACACCGCAATGACCCGGCAACCGTAAAAACATGATGTTGTGTCCTTTCGCTAATCACGTGGTTGTGCGTTTCCCGTATCTGCATGCGCGCGCGCGCGCGGCACGTGTTGTTCACAGACCCTTCCACGAATAGCTGACAATAGACAGTCTAGGGCCGCCTTTGAGTCACAGAATATTGGCCACCGATTAGTAGATTGTTGGTGAATATAATAAATGGCGCCTCGGAGTGCAACAAGTTCCTAACGCGTTGATGTCGTGACGTGAGAAATTCTATATTTGATGCTGATTGATCGTGATGAGATAACCACTGCGAGGGTAGAGCTGGTCTCGGTTGAAGAACCATCAGCGTATGTGAGGACTAAGGTACAGTAAAAGCATGCAAGCAATCCAGAGTTGCCTGCTTGTAGGCACAGCGGGGCAGCTCAGCCTTCTTTCGTGTCCCTGGGATGGAAAGGTGCACTTCAGTTTGTCGTATAGAAACCACAACGCTGACTATAAACGTGCTGAGGGAGTGAAGCCCGTTGGCAGAGAGGCATGATGAGTGTTTAAGACGGTGAAGAAATAGATCGTTTTAGTCACGACTTAACGACTGATTTACATAATCATTTACCTGTATACATTGCAGAGTCACTCAATGTGATCGACAAAGAGGTTCACTGTGATCAATTGACATCCAAAATTTATATTTCAATCCCTATTTTGATACTCCACTCAGCCGTTTTGAATAGGTAAGATATATGCCTCCCCAAGATTCAACACAGGAGGCTAAACGTGTGTGAAGCAATGCAAAATAGAATGAACACGAAATAAATGTACGGTATTATTCACCTATGTTTAACAAAATATAGCACCTATATGCCGATATTGTGCAGATATTGTTAATGCTAACGTACCAACTCCTGTTCTATACAAAATTCAGAACTAAATGTTTGCAAAGGATAGCATCACCCCGTGGGGTGTCACCCAGAGTTGCATAGAAATAGTGATAACCTGCTCTTTCCCAAAATAAAATATGTAAATTGCTTTTTAAATACATTGGAAATGTTACTTTTCAATCTCTTTACAACATTACCTAATCTTTATAGTAGGGTTCATTTCTATAAGTGTATCATATACAAAAATTAGTGCTGCGGTGTCAATGTATTCCAGAGGTTCAAATTGTTCAGGATAAATTAGAAATTATTTAAGTATAAACTGACAAATACAGGCCCAATAACAAACTCATTTGGTACTACTGTTAGTAAATTGTTTGAGCCGAGGAAGTCGATTCTTTAACTACAACACATTGCCACCTCATAGCGAGATAACTAGTAATCATCTCGCCAGATTTGTCTTCCAACCTTTAGCCGTGAAGTCTTTTCACAAGGAGGTCATGAGTAGCAGTGTCGTCAATGCAATCTTTTCTGATGTCGATGAATACAACGACAGTGATTTGATTTTGTTGTGGAGATGCTGTATCCAATATCTAATTTACGACCAAGAGTCCGGAACGATTTGATCGATCAATTCCGAAGGCATGCTGATGAGCAGCTATGATTTTATGCTTGTTTGAAAATCCCTTCGCCTACTCAGGGTAGCGTCACCCCCAAAATGTTGTTATTATGCTTAAAAGGGTAATTATCTAAAAGGAAATTGGAATCAGCTAGCGCAAGACAGGGTAATTGGAGATCGCAGGGAGAGACCTTCATCCTGCATTGGACATAAATATAGGCTGGTGATGATGACGATACTTTATCAGTTAGAGGCACATCTCGCCATATCGCCGCGTCATAGAAGTGATTGAATAAATATGGCAGGTGCATCCTGTGAAAAATATATATATATTTATATTTATATATACTAAGCGAACTTAATAGTAATTTCATCGAGTATAGCTGCTTTATGATTACCTAGAAGGCGTCTGATTCTCCCTACACTTTCAGACAGTATACGTATTACACAGCGAACGCCACTATTTAATCTAAACTTCACTGTACAAGCAATGCATTAGTGGACTTAGCTGCAACCTGAGATGCTATGTTAATTAAGCACTTGTCTAAATGAATCTAATATGAGTTTCTCTTGCTAAATATGAATTTTTTGTTCCGTACGAAGGCTGATGGCCTGTTGGACAGCACTCCAGATTCCCTTGGTATTTCCACTTGTTTCCGTGATAAGTTGGCTTTGATACATTTTTATTATCTCATTTTTATACTGACACAATTTTAATAACTCATTTATCCCGCCATCTCCTCACAATGACTTAAATAATAATTATTGTTTTCATGTTCTTTCCATTTACGGCACAATGCATGTTGTGAAGCGATCACTGGGGCTAACCCCCCTAGTCGTTTTGATGCCCGCCGCAGGAATCTATAATTGCTTTGAAATTAAGAAACAAATGTACATTACATGAGGCGTATTCAAACTCCAGTCCTACAGAATGCAGAATGGAAGTCATAGGTGTTGCATTTCAGAGGTTCCATCGATGCCAGAGAAGACGAGAAGAGAGCGTGGGCGCGCAGTTAGCTCCTATCATTGGCTGACGCCATTGTCTCCAGCTTACCTATAAGCTAGCGCAGAGGTGGAAGAAGTTAAACGAAGCCAATGGTAAAAGGCGAAAGGTTGGATAGTAATGAGCAGGAAGGATTAGGCGTACCTCTCCACTTCTTCACCAACGGGGAGCACCACATTCCAGAGGAAGACATTCCCTAAAGTCGATATTCAACAAAATTTTCGTCTTCATTGTTCGCACGTATCTGCGAAGGTTTGCCCAATTGATAAATAAATAAACAATCGATACTAGATGCAACAGTGCAATACTTTGTGTCTATAATGTTACGCCAGCAATCATGGGCGTCAATGCTTCGCATTTAGTGGGCACGGGAGAGCGGCAGCCATGCAGTCGTCGCTCACGAATCCCTTTTTTACTATGTGCAGTTTGTCGAGCTGCTTGTACCATGGCTTCCTCGGTCTCCTGAGCTGTCAGCGGCGATGTCGGCACTAGAGCACTGCACGGGCTCGGGCTTACCCGAAAGCCCGGGCCGGGCCGGGTAGAGCAGTTTTTTCTCGGGCTCGGGCCGGGCTCGGGTTTTTTGACGCGGGCCCGGGCCGGGCTCGGGCTTTCTGCGAGCTATTCTCGGGCTTCTCAACTCTGAAAAACATGTATTTTTCGGTCTCGGGCCGGGTTCGGGCCAGTTTCGAGTCGGGCTCTGGCCGGGCTCGGGCTTAAGATAAAGGGGTGGCGGGCCGGGCCGGGCGGGTAACGTAGATTATTTCCGGGCCCGGCCCGGGCCCGGGTCTTGCCATAAAAGTTTTTATCGGGCTCTGGCGGGCCGCCCAATGTAAAAACGGGCCCGGGCCGGGCCCGGGCCGCAAAAATCGGCCCGTGCAGTGCTCTAGTCGGCACCACTACTACCTCAGCTGTTGGTATCGGAACCGACGATCGACTGCTGTAGCCTACACGACAAGGACATGCGCAGAACCACCTTCTTCATAACTGACCACGAAAGGGCGTCATCATCGACAGCGCTATCCTACGAAAGTATAAGACACGGACCAGGACTACCTATCTTCAGCTGGCATGAGAGAGCGGCGCCCATGCAGTCGTCGCTCACGAATCCCCTTTTCTGCTATGTGCAGGTTAGTAATAGCTTAACGCTTTATTCCAAGCGTACGCGTAATGCTTGCCTGCTGCTTTTCCCGTGCCCAAGTGTTTTGTTCATAACAATATGTGAATGTGTACTTGTTACGAAACAACTGCTGGTCTGCGGTGATATTGAAATGAATCCCGGACATAGTAATGTGCTAGCTGCCATTGCAGCCCTCTCTGAAAAGGTTGATACACGCCACAAGGAATTAATGAATGCCTTCCATGAACTGAAAGGTAACCAAGACGCGTTGGCACATAAAGTTTGCGACGTGACGAATCGGTTGACTGCTCTTGAGGCAATCGTTGAATATATTGAATGCAATAGATCTGAAACTGAAATCTCGAGCACAGTATCGGAGGTAGTTCAGAGACAGAACGTTTTAATACAATCCCGCCTGGACGACCTTGGAAGACCGTTCCAGACGTGATAATCTTTTGTTTTACGGCATCCCCGACAATTCAGCTGAAACTTGGGCTCAGTCAGAAAGCTCTGTGCGTGATTTGCTCTCAAGACAGCTTAACTTGCAATTATCTGGTGGCGATATTTCTAGAGCACACAGACTAGGCAGTTTTAATGACAGCAAAATCCGACATATTATTGCAAAATTCTCTTCAGCGAAGCTCAAGGACACGATCTTCTCCCAAAGAAGTAAAATTAAAATCTCCGGCATAACTATCGGTGAAGATTTTGTAGATCAACCCGTCAATCGCGTAAGAAGTTAATTGAATTTAGTAAGTTGAAGGGCCAGTCAGGTTCACTGCGGTAATAATAAAATGCTTGCTAACTGCGCAGTTACTGACTCAGTGCGTGAAATAGAACCTGTTGCTAAGACGCACGCGCGGGGCAATGGGGGCGCAACTTCAAGTTAATCATAGCTAAGAACCGATAAGAAAGACGGAAACGATGTATCGCTGCTCTTTCCAAATGCACGAAGCGTTCTTAAGAAACGTGTCGCGTTATCATCAGCCATAGATTCTTGTCCTGATGATATAGTTGTTATAACTGAGACCTGGCTCTCTGCTAAGATAAAGGACTCCGAAATATTCCAATGTGAAAAGAATTACAATATATGCCGCTGGGACCGTGATGTTCGATCTGGGGGTGGTGTACTTATTGCTGTTGGTGACATGTTCGCATCCTCGGCTGTTCCAGTCGTACCGTCTTTGGAACTTCTTTTAATAATGTATCTATTGCAAATCGTGAATTTATTTTCTGGGCATTGTACCGTCCTCCAGCTGCCTCATCTTTATTTTGTAACGATCTTTATGATGTCCTTAATAGCCTTATAATTAGGTTTCCCAATTCGCCTCTGTTTATTTTAGGCGACTTCAACTTTCCTACAATACTATGGAGCAACAATTCCACCACCATAAAGAATGTTTCTTTCGAATGTATGCAATTCCTTAATCTTTGGCTGACTTTAACCTTATTCAACTCATTCATGAGCCGACTCGTACAACCGCAACATCTTCCAGTATTCTTGACTTAACATTTACTGCGATTCCAGAGTTAGTTTCTGAGCTAACTTACCTCCCAGGATTAAGTGATCATTCATTGATTCACTTTACCTTAAAAACACGACACAGTAATGCGAAAAAATATAAAATAATACGGGACTACAACAGAGCTGATAGAAGTTCAATAATAGGTGAGTTAGAATTAGTTAGAGAAGGCTATGTATCGTATCGCGTCTGACACGTGTGCTACGGTTGATAAGCTGAGGGGGCGTTGCCCAACTTCTCTGTATATCGTAGCAGGATTATCTGAGGGGCGTTGCCCCATTTCAATGTATAAAAGAACGGCTCAATAAATCCTGGGCACTCCTGCCCTGGCAACCCGGAACATGGTGTCATGCTGATACAGGCTATATCAGCAATTTCGGCAAACATTCTGTAGAATAAAACTGGACCATGTATAAAGAAAAGATTCTACATCTGGTTGAACATATATTCCAAAAAAGAAAATCGCCTGTAATCCCCGGTCACCATGGTTCAACTCTTCTTTAAAGCGCCTATCAAATAAAAAGAAAAGAATGTTCCATCGCGCAAAGCGAACTAACAATACTGATCACTGGGCAGCATATCAGCGAGTTCACAAAGAATATACCTGTGCGATTCAGTGCGCAAAAGATTCTTTTCTTAATAACACCCTGCCATCGGTACTTCAAACAAACCCTCGCAAATTTTGGAGCATTGTCAGTGGTTCAACAACACGACCCGTACAGTTATCTGATACCGATGACACTATCCTTCCGCTTAGCCAGTCTTGCACAGTTTTAAACAACGCATTTGTTTCCTTCTTCAGTACAGCTGCTCCTGCATTATTACCACGTTTACCTGACCAAAACTTCCCCCTAGGGATCCCATTGTTATAGATTGGGTTGGCGTTACCAAGCTCATTGACCATCTGAAGATCTCCTCTTCCGCTGGTGCTGACCTACTCAACTCAAAGATGCTAAAGATAACTGGAGTGTACTCAGCATTCACCCTCGCAAAACTTTTTGAACAATCGTTACAGTGTTCCCCATTACCCAGCGACTGGAAGGTGAGGAAGGTGGTCCCTATCCTCAAATCAGGCAATGCTCATTCAGCAGATAACTATCGTCCGATCTCACTGACAAGCATAGCATGCAAAATCATAGAAGATATACATTGTCATCTAATTGAATTTTTGGAGAACAATTCATTCTTCAATAACTCTCAACATGGATGTAGGAAAATGCTTTCATGTGAGACCCAACTACTAAAGTTTACTAATGATCTATTTATAGCTACTGACCTTGGTTTTGATATAGACTGCATTTTTCTCGATTTCGCAAAGACATTTGACTCAGTACCTCATGACTTACTCCTTTTCAAGCTTAGTAAACTCAATATCGACACTAGCGTATTTAACTGGATTAAAGACTTTCTTTCAAACCAAACTCAGTATGTTACTGCTAACGATTATTCTTCTGCTCTTTCTTCTGTTACGTCCGGCGTACCACAGGGGTCTGTACTGGGCCCTTTGCTATTTCTTGTATATAAAAATGATCTTCCTGACAGTATTTTTTTTCATCAATTAAGCTTTTTGCAGATGACTACGTAATTTACAATAAAATAACAAACTCATCTGATCCACTAAATATCCAGAAAGATCTAGACCGATTATCTCTATGGTGTGACAAATGGCTTATGCAATTAAACTTTAATAAATGTAAATCCATGAGAATAACCCGGCGCCTTCACAGTACAAACCACTGTTATTACCTTAAAGGAGCCCCCCTTGAATTTTGTTAACTCCTACAAATCATCATCATCATCAGCCTATATTTAAGTCCACTGCAGGACGAAGGCCTCTCCCTGCGATGTCCAATTACCCCTGTCCAAATACCTTGGCATTAATATTACTAACGACCTATCCTGAAACATGCAAGTTGATTACGTAACCCGCAATGCTCACCGCACTCTAGGCTACCTGCGCCGTAACTTTTCCGAAGCGCTATCTTCTTTAAAATTAATTCTTTATAAAACTTTAGTCCGTCCAAAACTAGAATATGCATCCAGCATCTGGGACCCCAGTCAATCCATACTAATCGCTACCCTCGAATCTGTTCAGAATCGCGCAGTCCGGTTTATTCTCTCAAATTATTCCTGCTACGCTTCTGTATCCGTGAGGCGGTGGCGAGGCAAGCCCTCGACGTCCCCTCATGGGAGGCTTAGGCCCGGCCATCTTAAAGTGCTCCTTCCACAATAAAAGTTTGTTCCTCCTCCTCTGTATCCACAATGAAGAACACACTAAACCTGCCCGATCTGTCCTTACGTCGTAAATGTCTATGTCTCTGCCTCTTTCACAAAATTTATCGTCAAAATGAAGTGTTAAAAAGCAACCTTTTTCTTCAACCGACGCACACTTCATCGCGCGTGGACTATAAGTTTAAGGTTGGTGCAATTTTGCCGAACCAACTTATATAATGATTCTTTTATTCCCAAAACCAGCGCAGAATGGAACCACCTTCCTGCCTCCATCGCTGCCATTATCGACACTAAGTTCAGAAGTGCCATTCAAGATTACTCTTTCTGTTAACTTTTATGTTCATAAATTATATTATTGCAGACTTGTATATGTATTAACCACTCCTTTCTGTAATGCCTTCGGGCTCTGAAAGTATTTGTAATAAATAAAAAAATGAATATCATGAGTGGAAGTCGAACTTTACGCATTTTAGGTATATTATGCTTCATCAGCTGGCAGACAGGCTTATCGTACATAACGCTATAAGTACGATAATGGCACGCACGCTTCGGTAGTACATTTACAAGTGCCTAATGTAGCAGACTAAGTCAACTCAGCACCCAATAATCATGAGAAATGGTACCTGCGTATGACTGCTCCGGAAAAGCAATCCACAAAGTGTCGCAAAAGAAAACAATTTACAAACATACGAGGACTTATCTAAGCCGGCTGTCTAGCACACGTTGAAGTCACCTTCGTGCATTTTCCACTCGGGCAAAGTTCTGATGAAGGCTCATTATCATAACCGTCGAGATAAAATGTGTGGGCTCACAAGATGCTCAGCGGCAAGCTGCCCATTACTGTGCTGTCTCCCCTTTACCACACACAATAGCTGTCAAGCAACGTAACTTAAGTGATTTTAGCCCTCTCGAAATATAGCGGGTCACAGTAAGTGCCATCGATTTCTTATCACTCACGGCCATCCGGCGTCGAAGGACTGTAGCATGCTACACCAACAAAACAAAAAATTGCTTCGCCATGAGATTTACCTCGACGTGGCCTCACGTAAAGTCCCTGGATATTTTTTGCTTTCTTCAGCCTGACGTGCTTCGCGAACATATTGCAATGACAAACACATTACTGTCAGTCCAAGTCCGGCTCCACTTTAAGTTCAGTAGCGTAGGGAATGTGCGCACTTCTACTAGGAAGCACTGTTTTTTGTTCTTGTGGAAGGCGTGCCTTTTCCGGCCTATATATCGAGAAAGAGTAACAGTAAGTGTCAAATATGCAGGTGGTGTTTACGTTGAAAGAAAGTTGAACGCAACGATTTCTATTATCTATATCTCTTCAGAAATTTGCTGTCCCTCTTTTAAGGATTTGATGTCACCTGTGCCTGATATTCTTGTTGAGATTAAGAGGAAGAAATGGAGGTAATGCACAGTGGCGGGGGCCAATTATTGAGGATGGCAGAAAATGTAGTGAGATGAGATTGAGTAATTTGCACGAATAGGTTGAAGCCGGCTTATGCAAGGCAGGGTAAATGAACCTATTCAGAAAGTCGCGTGCGTCCCTAACGGCAGCCCACCGAGTTACCCGGAGGAAAGCGTGCCGGCTCCCCTGCCAACTTGCTATACGGCCATATGTTTGAATGGTCGTTGTGACAGCCACAGTTAGGCATCGTCTACATTCTTTGTCTGCTGTTCCAGGTCAGCAATGACTCTGCAAGCTTCCTGGATTTTCTCGCAGATGTGCTAGAATGCACGTTCTGTGCTTCGTTGCTTAAAGAGTCCAAGCGAATCATATCTTTTATGCCGTTTGTTAATAGGAGCGCTGCCTCCTTTGTTTGCGTTTTCGCTTGGTTCTGGCGGATTTGTTGTCGTGCGCGTTACATAGACGCGCCCGACGGAAACACGGAAGCACAGTTACAAGAAGCTTGTAACTGTGCTAAACTATGCGCACTGACACATATATGCGTCGATACGATGTACGACGATCATCCCCGCCTTGAGAAAAGAATCTAAAAAAAGTGAGTTCAATTTGTATCCAAATTGCTGCTAATTTTGTATGCGCCATATGTTCTTTCCCGTCGTGTTGACTACGAGACGAATCTGCATACTGGGGCAGCTGCTCATGGCGGTGACAGCAATTCTATTGGTGCTCTTCTTAGCGGCACGAACTGCGCTCAATAATATCACGCATGTCATTGCGCGTGCGCTGACTTTCCGCAGTGCACAACCGAGATGGTGCCGAGTATGCTGTGGGGCTTTGACATGTTCACGCTTGACACGTACGCTGCTTTGCTGTCACTAAACTTACGCAAAAGCAGTGACGCTCACTCGAAATGCCGATACTATAGTGCGCTGATCGCCGCAGCGGGAGATCTTTCCAAAGCACTGGCTCTACACTGAGCACGTTTCCCTTGTGCGCTAGCCTCGTGATGACCTGCTACGCGCCACTGCTCAATATAACACAGGCATGTTATTGCGATTGTAAACACAACCGAAAACAACTAAGTCGCCGCGAAGTGACAAGGCAATGTCCATATCGCAATCATGAAACGGCGCGAGGGAATCATATCACTAGCGTAAACGGTGCGGCCAACACGTAGGTCGCTGCCATGTCTATTTTGAAGTGGCAGCACACCTTGCTAAATGCGCTGCTCCGTCATACTTGACACGTTTTGTAGTACTGCTATCGCGGGGTGCACACGGGAATATCACGATTCCCGCCCCCCCCCCCCCCTCTCTCTCTCTCTTTCGTATTCCGTTGGCTGCCTGTCGGGCGCAGAAAAAATAGCTACGTAACAAGTGAGAAGTTAGAAGCGGTTGAATTAGGTGTTTTGTAAAACGTTGTATATACAACTTTCTCAGTGAAAAGAACGCCCTCACAATCTCACAATTCTTGTGAGGTTGATTAGTCGGTCTTGACTAATTTAGCAATTCAGCGCATTATAAAAATAGCGTGACTTGCTCCATACTATCGCCAATAACATGCATTTCATCGTGTCCTGTTAGAGTGTTTCGGTATATATTCTAAACCTTGAATAAAGTTAGCTGCGACACCCTGTATATAAGAAGTGCAAAAGTGGCGAGAACTGCAGAGATGACTGCAATGGCAGAACATCTGTGGGTGCGCTTTTGAGAGAGTTAAGATCGGTCCATGACGTAGAAGGGAAAAACCGCAGCTATACTGCGACTTGTCCAACCCGTTGGCTTCAAGGATTCCTGCAGCTCTCTTGAATCCCTCTAGGCCTTAAAGGGAAAGGCAACGCTTCCAGCATTTCGCGTCCATGGAAGATCCGATGTTCAATTGGTATAATGCGTCCCGGAGTGAATGATGCAGAATGTATTAAAACAAGACTCCCACACAAAATATGGTAGGATAAAGTCTTCAAGTTTGTCCCACATTCATTCCCTTTCTTTCTTTCTGCATCTTTGCTTTCAGGCGAAAAGGCTTGGCTGGGGCAATCAAATTGTAACAGGTACGCCTCGGCACGCGCCCTGTCCGGAATTTTATCATAACACAGAGAGTTGTAAAGCGACGTCCAGTGAGTGTTCTCCTGTAAGAATTTACAAGATGGTTCAGTAACATAAAAACTTCAGACAAATTAAATGTGGCAATGTGATGGTGCAAGGAGGCGATGCGATCCTTTCCGCATGAGAATTTTCTCTCGTTGCTTCAACAAACGTACAGTGGCGTACCATTTCCTTCAACGCAGCTAACAAAATGGCTAAACATTCTGAAGCGTGACGATGCGGCCTGCCCTTAAGAGAGCGGAAATAAGGTGCAGCATTGCGTCTTGCGTTGTGCACGACAATGGCAGTGTACGCTATCGCAGCAGGAAATTGACTGTCTTATCAGCACTTTCTTGTTTTTTTTGTTTTTTTTTTTTTGAAGCGAAGGAAATTTTATTGTCGCAGTGGTGCTAAGCCACTGCGCTGTACATCCACTAACTGTAGTGGATCCACTGTAGAACCACTGCGCTGCGCCTCGGGCTAGAAAAGCGTGTCTTGTGCGTAAACCTTTCCTTGGGTGGCTGTGGAAGCATTTTTACAGCGAACCCTGTGCCGTCGTTGTTGGACTTCGCTAAACAGGGCCCACTGGACCTAGCGGGTTAGGAGAGGAAAAGAAGAGCTCAACACGGGGAAAGGGGCTGGAGGGACCCCTTTCCCTCTGTGAGAATGATGTGAGAGGATGCAGATGAGAAGGAGAACGGGGAGGGGGTTGACGTAAGTCACGTCATCCAATACTCGTGTTGGAGGGGGAGAGCGTGAGGCACGCCAACCAATGGCGGTGTAGGAAAAAAGTAGGTCAACGAAGGAGCGAAAAAAAAAAACGCACTAAAGAGAAATGCAAATAGCACTCCTAAAGCATGGTATCCACGCAAATCACGCAAAAGCGAAAATGAGGTGAAAGAATAGTGAAACAAAACAATTAAATATAGGCTGCTTGCGAGGTTTGACTTGCATGGTGTAACACTCGGTGTAACTAACACAGCTTCGCTGTTCGACTATCTTCACCGAGTGGAAGGGTCAGTGATTTTTCTTATAGCACCTGAAAGCCTCCTTGGCTCTTTTGTTAGGTATCCATGTAGTATTCTTGCATCTTCTGGCGCGTGACGAGCATAGTGCGTCTGCGACGTCCTTGGGGTGATAAGGAGATCAGCTTAGCTGATGAACGCAAGCGTGTGTTTGCTTCAAATTTCTTGTTTCTTGGCGTTCACTTCATGACGTAATAAGTTGCACACGCAAATTCGCCACCGTCAGACCTGCACCGGTCTTCCTTGTTTGTATTGTCCTAACCTGGTGAGTAGTGCTTTAATTATTATTCGAATATATTCGTTAGACAGGGCACTCACTATACGAGTGTCATTTGTAAACAGGTGCACGTTTCTTAAAGCAGTGAATCCGTCTTTTTATTGCGAGAGCATTACTTGGCTCATTGTGTGATCCTGCCGTCATCAGAAAGCCATGGCAGAAAAACGGCACACAACTTTCGTCATCTTTATCCAACTAAAAAATATGGAGGACGCTTGCTTCGCCTTTAAGAGTAGAACGCGATAGCGTTATCGCGACCCGCTCGCATCGCATCGTCCGCATACGGCAAGTAGGCTTTGTTCACTGCAACACTGAACGCGAGAAAGCCAGCTTACAAAGACCAAGCTTACACCGATCGCCTTAAAGTCGGCTTCACTTTTGAACAAAAATGCATTGCGGGAAAGACGTTTTTCCAGGGGCAAAATAAGTGGTCCTATAATAAAATGTGAAGGCCCTAGCACCTTTTTTTATTATTTTATTAATTGTTTGCTATTGCCCCGACGCGCGCGCGAGTCCAAAACGAATTAGCAGGCGAAGTCTTAATTTGACCTGCCTAGGATGCGAGCGCCCTCTAGATATCTTTTTTGCATGTAAAGTACCCGAACGCGTGGCTATAGGTCTGGTAGAAATGCTGGAAAAGTGGTTTGTGTTTGAGTTTCCTTGTAGCAGAATTAGGTTTTCTCGTACATTCAAATTACATTCCAACGCTGATTGGTAAACAATCCAACGGCGAATCCGACCCCGAATGGTAAAGTCAAATTTTACCATTTTTCTGACGGATTTCACTGTGCGAAATTCAATTTTTGTTCTCCAAAACCTTGCAGCACGTGGAGGGCCTGCGCGGTCGGGGTGGTTGGGATGAATAGGGGTGATGTTCTCCGCCACCCGCCGACATCGCACGCCGACGCCGGTTGCCGACGCCGGATTTTCTGCGACACCGGGCCCTTAACGCTATGGCGTTAAAAGCGGCCGCCGGGAGAGTGGTCTGCCCCACCGCCACTGCTGCCACTCCATAACCGAGCGCGCTAACCACTGCGCCACCGTTGCAACAGGAAACAATGATGAATATTTTTGATCCTGTGCACGGGGTTGTGCTCTGCCTGATGGATGATTCACTATATGTCAGAGCGAGTGGCTGCGCAGCGAACACGGCGAGCTGCAGCCGCTCGCTCTGCCTTTGGCGTTGTCGCGGGCCCGCAGACGCCATCGCCGTAACCCATGGACGACAACGAAAACCATGCAACGCGCTTCAGGTACCCGTCGGACAATGACTACCACATTCCCCCTAGTATGAGGTAGAGTTCGCCTACGAACCTGATGAAGAAACATACTGTCAACACCATGGTACCGCTTGAGCAAAGTACTGTCATCGCTCGGCAAATTGGTGTCATCGTGCTGAAAAGTGGTGTTATCGACGCAACACTCAACGCAATGTGCGTCAAACACTACTTTAATGAGAACTCCGTGGATACAAATCAGCTGATAGATCGCAATATGGCCGGTTTGTCGTCTTGCGTTGTTGAGACCTCATAAGCAGCAACGTTACACTCGGAAACACAAGGCAGCAGCACCAAACTCAGCAAGGTTTTGCCGCAACACTAAACTCAGTGGCATAACTCAGCGACACATTCAGCGACACGTAATACTTTCACATTTACACGTCATAAGAATTGCTTAGGTACCCCTGTACTTTTTATCTCTCTCTTCCTTTTAGACGATTCGCTTGCATCACATGATGCCTGTCGCACCCATCCAGTGTGCTCATCTGTCCATTAAAAACTTTCATGTGGCAGCACGTTAGCCTTCTTGAAATCGTACTACCAGAAAAATAATTTTGTAGTTACCAAATCTGGGAGATCGAATTTTAACAGCGAAGCTGTTTGCGCTCGCCGTAACTCCGTTAGTCGTCCGCGAAAAACTGCGCCGAGCTATGACGTCACCTCGCGTTGCCTAGTAACCGCCGGCGCCGGTGCGCGCTCGCTTCGCCCGACACAGACCAGCGCCTCCTCTATAAATTCTGCGCCGGGCACACCACCCTCGGTGGCTGTCGAACGCCAGTTCTCGCCTCCGCCGCTAGGGGCGCTAGGTAAACAGGGTCTGGGCTGCCGCTGCCGCCGTTCCGTCTCTATGTTTGTATGGGTGTTCTGTGCATTGGTCGTGAGACACAGTTGCGTTCAGCCGTGCTCCACTTCGCTGTTTGTGATAGCTTCCGACAAGTACGTGCGTAGTATACCTTACGATGGCCTACTGTTGTGTGCCATTGTGTAAATCGGACGAGAAAAAAAAGACAGCAGGGCTTTCCTTTCATGAAATACCCGCTGTCGCGGACGCACGAGCACGATGGCTTGCCGCAATACGACGAGACAAGTGGTCGCCGAATACTACCTCACGCTACACCAAAGTGTGCAGCCGACATTTCAAAGAAGAGGACTTCATAGAAGGCAAGCGGCGACGTCTAAAGAAAGGGGCTGTGCCGTCTGTTTTTGAAGAATACCCGTCCCATCTCCTGCCGAAATCAACGCCGGCGCGAAATACAGCAAGCATCGACAAAAGAGTGAGTGCTACAATGGCGCGAAATGACTCCGCGAGCGGTTCAGTGATGCAACAGTTGCTGCCAGCAGCAGCGCCTACTTCGTCAGTAGAGGATATGTCTGATTGTTGCTCCATGGACACATCAACGGCACCCAACTCGTGCGATCAAAGCGTCCAGGTAAACATCAGGTCAACTTCAAGCGTGCTTGTTACTGAGAGAGCCAAATGGATAAGGAAAGAAAAGGGCTTGAGGAGTCAGCTGCTTAGACTGCAACAGACCGTCGACAAATACAAAATGGAATTGAAAAGGCTACACGAGGATGCCCTAGTGGCGGATGTTTCTTACATCAAGGAAAGGGCGGAAGAAAAGGAACCTGCAGCTCGATTCTTGATTGATCAAATCCAGAACTTCAGGAAGAAGAGGCCAAGCTGGTGTGAGGAGACAACCCGACGTTGTGTAGTTTTAAGGCATCTGTCGGCAAGGGCATATGAACACATTCGCGGTGAAATGCTTCTGAAGCTTCCTTGCAGGAAGACTTTGAGCAACTACTTCGGAACCACTAGTGGAGAAACAGGCTTCAGCAAACTCGCCGAAGATCGCCTTAGAGTAGAAGCTGAGAGCTTGAGTGTACCACAGTCAAGAGTGTGCTCACTCATAGTGGATGAAATGAAAATCAAGGAAAAGTTAGCCGTTATCCCCCGTGTGGAGAACTCTTCAGGGTCTTCGATCACTTCCACAGCAACGTCGTCCCTTCACAGCACTCGCTCTACATCAAAGTCGACCAGAGCTTGAAGTCGCTGGTGATTTTTGTGCAAAGGTTACTGGTGACATCGTTCCACTGATGGACCTCTCGCTACATGACGTCCCTCTCGCGAGAGATCAAAGTATGGAAGTGCCTTTTACTATGGAAGAAATGCAAGCGGCTTTGGCTATGTGCAGGCGGTCGTCATCACCCGGTCCCGATGGGGTGACCTACGCTGCCTTAAGACACTTGGGTTCAACAGCGCAACGCTGTTTGCTGGATATCTTCAATAAGTCTTGGCATGACGGCATAGTCCTCGACGAGTGGAAGTGCAGCCGATTGGTGCCTCTATTGAAGCCTGGAAAGTCTCCGCTGGACCTTACATCGTACCGACCGATTGCACTCGCGAGTTGCATCGGTAAGGTCATGGAGAGGATGTTGCTGACACGTCTGGAGTGGTACCTTGAATACTATAACATCTACCCTGATGCTATGGCTGGTTTTCGACGTGGACGGTCTTCAATAGACAACGTCATTGATCTTGTGACCTCCGTGCAGCAACAAAAAGCTATGAAGCGTCTCTCTGTGGCACTCTTCTTAGACGTAAAAGGTGCCTACGACAACGTAACCCACGAAGTCATTCTCCAAGCTCTTGAGGCTGCAGAACTTGGAGGCCACGTTTTTCGATGGATTAGGAGCTATCTCTCAAGGAGATCAGTGTTTGTTCTTACAGAAGATGGCCCGACAAATAGATATATTTCCAGTCGTGGTGTCCCACAAGGCGGAGTGTTGAGTCCGACTCTTTTCAACCTCGTTCTAGTGGGGCTTACCGAAACGCTACCCCAGACCGCCAATGTCTCGCTCTACGCAGATGATATTTGCATCTGGGCGTCCGGCGTGACACGGCCACAAGTGCGCGCTAGAATACAGAAAGCAGCAACCCTGACAGTGGCATACCTTCGCCGACAAGGTCTGACAATATCTACGGAAAAATGTGCACTAGTGGCATTTACACGAAAACCGATGTATTTCTACCCGGTGCGCATCGAGGGCCACTCAATTGCATATAAGAAAACTCACAGGTTTTTAGGCGTTATTGTGGATCGAGACCTCACCTGGAGTCCCCATGTCTCATACATGAAGAAAAAACTCATTTGTATTGAGAATATGTTTAAGTTCATAGCTGGAAAATCGTGGGGACCATCCGTGCGCTCTATGTTACAGCTATACACGGCACTATTTCTCGGATTTCTTCGCTACAGTCTTCCAGTCTTGTCGAACACATGCAAGACTAATCTCCTTGCACTACAGAGCGTACAAGCCCAAGCACTTCGGACATGTCTTGGCCTCCCGAGATGTTCTTCGACAGCTGCGACGATTGTCATTGCACAGGAGCATCCGATCACCACCCATATCGTCGCAGAGACGCTAAGAGCGCACATTCGACACCTTTCACGACTACCATCCCACCATTTAGCCAGTTTGCCAGCGCGACGACCACAGGCTACATACTGTAGTATTGTGACGAGGCAACACGAGTCGATACCTTCTGGCTTCAAGCCTGCAAAACGCCCAACATCGGCATTGTGGTGTCTGCGGCAAATTCGCGTGTGCCTCTCAGTTCCTGGGATTGCTAAGAAATCAGACCTGTCACCCTTAGCCCTGAAGCAGTTGTCCCTGCTTTGCCTACACGAGTCTTATCTTGACCGAATACATATTTACACGGACGGTTCTACTAATTCCAACAGTTCAACCGGAGCAGTGGTTGTTCCATCGGACGCCGTCTATTTGCAATTTAAGTATTCTCACAACACCACGTCGACAGCAGCAGAACTTGCGGCTCTTCAAGGTGCAATCCAATACGTGCTCCAGCAACCGCCAAATCGCTGGGCCATTTTCTGCGATTCGAAAGCAGCCCTACAAACTCTGCAGTTGGCCCTACGTCACGAGTTACACGAACAGCTAGTGTACGAAATAAGACAAGCTCATCACCACGCGATTGGGAAAGGACACGACATCGTATTTCAGTGGTTGCCGAGCCACTGCGGAATTGTTGGCAACGACAGCGCCGATGAAGCTGCTCGCTCGGCTCATCAAAAACATCAGCGAGTGCCTATACCACTCTCAAGAACGGACGCTGCGCGGCAACTTCAATCACTTGCTCGCCACATCACACTTCAAAGATGGAATTCACCAGGTTTCAGCAACTCACGCTTGCATTCTCTCGACCCTGAATTGCGACTTCGCCTGCCACCTGGACTCTCCCGTGGAGAAGCAACTTTACTGTGTCGCGTGTGGTTGGGCGTCGCATTTACAAATTCCTATTCATTCCTAATAGGAATGGCTAACAGTGCGGCATGCAATTTGTGCGGCTGCGATGAGACGCTAGAGCACCTTCTGTGTCATTGCCCAGCTTTTGACGCTCAGCGACGGATACTTCAAACTCAACTCAGCATATTAGATAGCAGAGTGCTGTCAGAGGAAAAGATTCTGGGACCATGGCCTACGCATTCCTGCATGCGAAAGGCCACAAAAGCTCTTCTTCAGTTCTTGAAGGAGACTGGACTATATGAGCGCTTGTGACAGTGGATCTTCCTCTGCGACTGACTGTGTGAATAACTGACTATTTATGTGTTTTTTCTTTTTTTTTTCGTATTCTCGCTCCTTATCTATTCTTCCCCTTTCCCTCTCCCCAAGCGTAGGGTAGCCAACCGGGCACGTCCTTGGTTAACCTCCCTACCTTTCCCTTCTCGTTTCTCTCTCTCTCTCTCAAGGAAAAGTTGCAGTACAACAAAGAGCAGGACTGCTTTGTGGGGCACGCAGACATCTCTTTGGAACAACAGGGTGGTGACCTCACGTTAGCGAACTCTCTTCTCTGCTTCTTAATCACTGGACTCTCGACATCGTATCGCATTCCAGTGGCCTACTATTTCACCAAGGGGTTAACAGGCCCACAGCTTCACAAGTTGTTGATTTTTGTGCTGGAGAAAGTAGAGGCCTGTGGTTTCAGGGTAGTTCGTTTAGTTAGTGACAACCACAAAGTTAATGTCAATGCCATGAAACTTCTTGGAGATGGTATTCTTACGTACAGGATAACACATCCCTGTGACTGCGACAGACTCCTCTTTTTAAGTTTTGATCCGTGCCATGTTTTAAAAAATGTTCGCTCGCAGTTTTTGGCACAGACTTTGGCCCGAAAGGAGAGGTCTCGTCCTGCTACATCAAGAAGCTGAACGAACTACAGAAGGACCTGGTTGTAAAGCCTGTCCGCTACCTTGGCCGCAAACATGTTTACCCGAATAATATAGAAAAAATGAATGTCGCAAGGGCAATTCAGGTGCTGTCGCCTGATGTTACTGCGGCCCTGGAGCATCTCAGGAGCCAAGCTGGGCACACATCAAGTTTCTCATTCGCAGATGCAGGTCAGACCATCATTTTCATGCAGAACATGTATCGCTGGTTTGTGCTGCATGACACGAGTAATACGACCCAGCACATCCACAAAAAATGGCCCGACACTCGGCAATTCGACGATGCCGAAGATGCCAGACTGGAGTGGCTTGAGGTAACACTGCCCATGTACTTGGACAAACCGAAAAAAAGCTGTGGAGATAAAAAGGAATTTTTCACGAAAGAAACGTACGAAGCATTGCTTCTGACCACGTATTCCACAGTTGCCTGCATCAAGTACTTGCTCACAGAGGAGAAGTTCCTGTTTGTTCTCACTCGCAAGTTTAATAGTGACCCGATCGAGTCGCTGTTTGGCACATTGCGAATGTCCGCCGGCTGCAATGACATGCAGAATGTTCGCTCTGTTTTGTCGGGCCCGGAGAAGGTTCTGAAAACTGGAATTGCAGCATCCAGTGTGACATCAAATGTTGCTCACAGTGAACGTGCACAAATGTCGACAGGTACCCTGCACACTGAAGCTTCTCCTTCGCCAGCACAGCAGCTTCCTCAGCTACAGAGAGCTGCTTGTGTTTTGCAACGGCTCAACACGACAGTCTTGCCGCAGCAGTTGCCTTCACTAGAAATTTCGGCAACTGCTTACGTTGGGGGATCACTTCAGTCTGCACGAAGCCTGCAAGCAATCAACCCATCTTGCAGTTCACTCGCAGCCAGGACCGAGGTGGGCAGCTTTACCCGCCAGACCAGTTGCTGTTTGCCGTTGACGTGCTAAGGACATTTGCTGATCGTGCCCTGAAGGACAACCCTGCTCTGCTAAAGCAATTGTCAACACTGGTGAAGTATGCTGTGCCAGCCCTGTGTGCTTCAAACCTGCTCAAGTGCAAAGAGAGTGATGCCATTCACAGAGTTAAGCTCATGGAGCTGATATCTGTTCGGTTTTTGCGGCCACTGCTGGTGAACTATGCATTCAACGTCAGTGACAAGCATGATGCATTAAAATACTTTGCAAAGAAGCCCCTGTCCCGGAAATATGTGAAGCTGTAAGTGCTTAAGGGCTACTGAAAATACAGGTGCTTACAAATAAATGTTTTTTTCATTAAACGTGTGTATTCGTATCGCATCAATTTGTTAATTTTCCAGAATATAGAGCCACCATGCATGGCAAGTCAATGTTGGGAATGCATGCCCATCATGTCCACGCGTAGGTCTGTGCGTACGCGGCATCTAAAGGGCGCTACGTCGATGGTTCTTCAGATAAAAGCTGGAGCTAGCGGTAAGCTGTTAAGGTAGTTAAAGAAAAACATCGCCTTTCTTCACTTGTCGCATATTGAAGCTGGTCCAACGTCCTTGTAAATAACGACGAATTGGCGTTTTTGATGCAGCGAGGTGCGCGGTCGCATGCTTTTATTGAGTGAACCTATCGGTTTGTCTGCTAATGAAGGTAGGTGATTGTACGCGATGTTTTTAGTACTCATTTAGCGTGGTGTTCTTCGCTTACGGTTAGTGCGTGAAAGCTGGCAGCTAACGCTTTGAAACACTCGGTAAAATCTTTCAGTGATTGCACCCGCGATATCAACCCTGCGTGGGCACTGTGGGCGTAGCACGCGGACGCTGTTCGAGGTTTGAGCGCAGAACTTTGAGGATTTAAGCTGTTTTATTTTGAGCGCGGCGCTAGACCCACGCCGGCTGCGGCGCATAGCGAACTCCGCTACCCTGTTTAGGTGGAGGCGCCTGGTGGCAATGCGTTGTACTATCGCCGACGGCGGCGGGCTATTGTCCTCCGCTCTTCTGCCGGGCACTGAAAGTATAGAGGAGGCACTGCACAGACACGGCTCCGCCGAGCTCCCGCCAACTGCGGGCTACTGCGCATGCGCCTTGACGTCATCCCAGCGCGTCTGCGTTTGCCGCCCGTACACTGCGCATAGGTTTCGCCCACTTCCCCTACGACTTCGTCACCAGCTGCGCACTACTGCGCATGCGCCGGGAGTCAGACGTGACGTTACGGCCAACTGAGCATGCACTCCTTAGTTCCGTATGAAAGCCGGTGCTCGGCGGCGGCGCACCAGACGTAGACATGGGGAGACCTAGGAAGGTGCGCACTGCCGAGAAAGAAGCCGCTTACCAAGAATCGCGGCGCGCGATTATGCGAGACTGGCAGCGTCAACGCCGATTGGACCCAGCACTGTTAGCCGAAGAAGCCGCTACAAAACGATGACGGCGAGCAGGAGACCCCGAGTATGTCCAGCGAGAGAATGCTAGGGAACGGGAGAAAACGCGCCGGCTGCGAGAAGATCCCGACGGGAGAGAAGCTGAGAAGGCACGATACCGATCAGCTCCGCTGTGTCTTTAACCTTGCGCCACTAGTGCAAGCTACCCAGAATTTTTTTTTTTTTGCTGCAACTTTCAGCCAAAAAAAAAATGTACAATTAACGCTCGTTTACGTCAATGCCTCAAGTAATTGAGTTCCTACCTTTGCTAATTTTCAATAATGTTGATCCTTTCAGAGGCCTTGCGCCCGCGCATAATGTAGGAAATACTCCCAGTTGGTCTCATTAGAAGGCGTTATTAGAAGTAAATATTATTTGTAATTTACAGCACCAAATATTAATGGTGCAACTGTCGTTCGTGACAAGGTCTGTCTTATGCATGATTAGATTAAATGGCAGTTTCAAGTACACTTTTCTGTCCTTTGCAGTTAATAGAATGTTCCCTCCGTGTACTTGAGAGCATTATGCAGCAGCAGACAACGGAAAGAGAGAGGCGTAGATACCATGGTGTCTCCCTCCTGTCTTTTTCTTCTTGTGCTAAAATGCTGTCGAAGTACGTTTATCAACAAGGACAACACATAGCTGCGCTGCTTTCCTCGAAGGCGATGGAGAAAGGGAGTTTAGAACAAGCAGACACAGAAAAAAATACTAACATTTAGACAGCTTTACATCATTCTGTCTGTCACTTCACTGCACCATTCGTTATACTTGAGTTACTTTCGGTACCACATTAATCCACAGGCTATCCGCAAACAAACCTCGGTGACGCAAATTCCCGCCAGAAACACTGAATATACTAGGTAGTGGGGCTGCTGAAGCCAGGGAGGTTAAGCACGGTTACTACCACCCAATATTTCTCTTGATATCTTGCATTTTCAGTTGCTCACACCGACGTAAAGAAGTTTCACCGAAAAGTTTGAATAAAAAAAATATGTACCACGAAGTAACTAGCGTCATACAGCCTCCGAGAGCAATGCGCATAAGAAATCTGTAACATCTTTACCCACCCGGCTCTCAATTTCCTAAGAAAAAAAAATAACCAATTCTAAATTATACCCCTCCTCTGATCGTTCCCGCCACGACATGGCTGCAGTAAAAGCGGCCCTTTATTTAAATGGTGGCTAAAGAAACGGACCTTACGCATCCAATACGCCACGCCGTTCCTGCTCCAAGTAGAAGAACGTCTTATCGTCTCTTCTTTCCTGATTATTTTTTTATGCATTTCTTCAGAATTGATGTCATTTTGGCCGGAAAAATAAAATACATTCGGCTCGGAGACGCAGTTACCCTTTAGGCCATGAATCTGAACCGCTTCGGCGCTTTATTACTGAGTAGAAGCATCTGGAGCGTCGGTAAAGAAACGACCCCTCGCTCGCTCTTGGGCCTCAGACCTGCGCCTCGGCATCACGTTGCCAGACAACGATGCCCGCTTTCAGAGACATTGTCGTTAGGGTGGTGATCGGAAACGGCACAGACGTGAATCTTTCTGCGAGTCGTGTTACTTTTGGTGGCCACTTTAGTACCCGCATTCGTTTTGAACACTGGTTCCATGAAAACTTTCTCGATGGCTGGCTCTCTTCAAGATCCTATAGATTCTTTTGTTCGCTGGCCCCATGCTTCGGCACTTTGCCTTGTACTCTTCTGCGAACGTTATTCCTACCGGCAGCGGAGGATAGTTCATCCATGCGCTGTTGCCACCACGCCCGCATGCCACCGATTGTACGTAACTCAAAGTTACCAATTCTGTTAACATTGTACTATAATGCTGCTTACCGTTTACTAAGCTTCATCTACCTCTAACGACTCGACCTTTGCGGGACTAACTCACTCTTGCGGTGCTGATCTTCGTGCGTGCGCGTGGTTAATTTCTCGAAGTGCGCCAGGTGTTTATCACATATATGACGGTCCACTCGAGCGCACCTATGTAACGTCGGTGCAATTGGAGATAATTTCTCTCGTTGATCAGCACAATTACTCGTTCTCGTTGTAGTGACCGCCTGCAACAAGAAACCCTTATTAGATGTTTCGGCGTTCAAACCAGCGTACTGCTTAAGGGCGTAGCCTAATTAAGGAAATCCTATGCATATATGAATAAGCACATCCAATGGCAAACACATTTCTGCAAAATAATTAATCTAGTGACGCCACTGCATTTTTTTGGTAACGCACACAGGCATAGTACGAGAAATACCAGTTTAATAAGCCAGCAGTTGCGACGACTCATCTATAAAATTTTAAAAATCTTAGTAAATCTCCTGCCTATGCGAATCGGTGATAAGCGAAGCTTTCTTCGAACTTTATTGACATGTCTCAACTTCACTTCCTCATTTCTATGTAGCTCAATGCTCCTCGCTCAGTGCACACAGTCGTCCCATTTTGTTCAATTAACTTCATTCTCCACACTCGGCTCCGTAGCTGACTTCTTCAATTTTCTGTTGTCGGCTTTTTGACTTTTTGCCTCTTGTTCTGCATGTCTGTTCGGGCACCTACCCATTGGCATATACCCATCCATGGCTATAGGTTTGGTTTGGTGCCTATGGGTATAGCTCAACCCACTACGGGAGATCAGCCATGAATCGGGTGGCAGTCGGTAAAAAGGGAAGTACTTAAATAGACAAGTTAACAATGAGATAATTAATTAATACTAATCGTTACTATCTATATTCAGGCTATATTATTTCAAAATATAAGGCAATATTATTGTTTTCATGTTGAGGAAAATAAAACGATAAAATTAACATGACAGTCTCTTTGTTTAACTTACAAAATAAATATGGCACCACACACGTTCCTATTGGAGTGTCCTAGTGCCGACGCCCCAAGAGACAGTATCACAGGAAGCGTAATGACCAATCCAAGTTGGTGAAGGCGACCTTATTGAACTCGTTTTCTGTGCACGTCGAGCCTACGACGTTCTATAAAGAAACATTACGTACTTTCAGCTTCACTGCAACAAAAACGTTGAGGAGAAGATGCCAAACAAGAGCTGTGGGGATAAAAATACATCTATGTCATTTTCCAAGAATTGCTGCACACCCAGTGACCAAGGCTGTGTATTCGGGCCGATATCCAGTGACACATACTCTAATAATAATATGGGGTTTTACGTGCCAAAACCAGTTCTGATTATGAGGCACGCCGTAGTGGGGGGTTCCGGAAATTTGGACCACCTGGGGTTCTTTAACGTGCACCTAAATCTAAGTACACGGGTGTTTTCGCATTTCGCCCCCATCGAAATGTGGCCGCCGTGGCCGGGATTCGATCCCGCGACCTCGTGCTCAGCAGCCCAACACCATAGCCACTGAGCAACCACGGCGGGTAGTGACACATACTCAATGGCACCTGCCCAGTGGTTCAAGTTGTTGTTCTGTACTCATCAAAACACTAGCACCCGCGAAGGAGAAGACGGAAAGAAAAGCGTCGGTGTAATAATGCAGCGTAGGGTAAACTCCACGAGCCAGTCCTAAACGCACCTATTCAAGAATACAATATTTCCCATTTCCAATACTTACCAACTTCTACCACATTGTCCGTGTGCTGCCGTCGTTCTTTGGCTGACGACAGCGCAACGACAGTAGGAAGGAGCAACTTATTCGCTTTGTGTTCGGATGCACTTTGGGGAAACTTATGAAGTATGTGGAATCTATATATATGGAACAAGATGGGCATAAGCGAGATCCGTCGTCATAATATGCGTGAAATCTGGTCTCATGGTGCCCGTTTGTGCACATAATATGAACAGGATGTTAGCTGAAGTGGCATAGTGCGATAGTCATCGCATATATCAAGCCACTACCATGGCCGGCTTCTTGGTGCTGCGATCAGATATTTCGCTTTTGAAGTGCTATCACTGTTATACTTTCGCTCGTGTGACACACTTCTATTATTGAAATCTTGTTACGTTGCGATTGCTGTAGCCGCATTGAGAAAAACGGATTAATACATGACGTTAATTTCATGTTTTCAAAATGTTGCAATCTTTATCGCTTGATGGGAAATGCCCTTTTAGGGGAGACATTTTATTGGTATTTCAAGCGCACAACAGGTGCTTCGCTTTTGAAGGAGGGCTAACCAAATTATCTTTTAATAATTATTTTTTGCGTTATAGCTTTAACTTTGACGACTTTATTTTTTTCGATCAAGTAGAAGAAATGCTAAGATTCTATTGAATAGGTCCGACCTCTTCCTCCGAAGGGTGGGCAGGTTTGTCTTGTTGGTACCTCTAAATAAAGGGCCGTGCAATCAGCTGCCTCATTTTATCTAAATACCGTCGACTGCTTACGCCACTATGACCAGCTTCCTTGGGCACATGTTCGACAAGATAATTATCTCTGGGAGCTGTTGTGTCTGCTTTTGTGTCCACTTCCTGCAGTCACCATGACCTTCAAACAACCTTCAAGCTTTATGCAAAAACGTTCTTGCTAGTGAACTGATGTGCACCTGGTTGAGGCTTGTGTGGGGTTCAATGACGCCGCAGTGTGATGTTTTTGTTGTTCGTGCATGACGAAGAGTAACCCGGCCGCACCAATGCCGTTTTGATAACGTCATATTACATATACCCCTGCCAGTTTGAAACATATTTTCAGCTCAGTAGTCTTGACGTCTGAGTTGAATATTCACACGGCCGAATGTAGTGACTCGAACCTTGCGGGATGCCGCATTTGCACAAATATGATTCGACGAGGAAGTGCTTTAAACAAATGCCATGTAGAATATCAAACGACTACACCGCGAGCGAACGTGTCCTAAAGCCAAGACCTCATCCGGAACGCCCAACCCCCACCCCCTAAAAAATTAAAAATATTCGGCTACGGAAAATGCCATTCATTGACGGTAGCACTCTGATACAAAGGAAGTTATTTCGGGCTTCTTGAAGTACACTTTTTAGCTGACGAACAAGTTATACTGGCCGAGGTATCAAATCAGGCAAACTGGAGGTCTGGGTTGTTCCCGCCGTTGTCGCCTTATCAAGAAGCAGCGGCGGGAGGGCATCTGAATCGAAACTCCAAGTGTTCCGATCTTGAAACGATGAATTCAATGAGCACAGTGGGAGTCCGCAGGGTTGAACAGGTGTATTAATTATTTTTGTGCAGACCTCGTTCTTCTGCAAGCATGACTGCGAAGGGCACACCTAATGTATTATTTTTATTCGTGCCCTAGTCGTCTTTAGTAATCTATGGGCGGTATATTTATAATTGAGTGTATCATTACTGATGAACATTAGTATTCATACAACGCCTTCGAAACCATAGTGCTCTACACATTCAGGCTAATGTTCTCAAAGACGTTTGTACGCACCAAATCTTCGAGACAATGGAAGTCGGCTAGACATGGTGGCTAAAGCGATCAAATGAAGGGGCTCTCCATAACAAGCTGCTCTTGTCAGTAAAACCCTTCGGATGTGAAACCCGACATAAAGTTGTCTCCGAGATGGTCCAGAACGCACGTTCATCTCTCCTCGTCCTAATAGAACGATTAGCAATACGGTAAATGCTACAGGAGGGGAATATGCACGAAAAGCAGTGCACACTAAGTTGTCCTCGTTCGCCCTGTATGTGTACTTGGTTGTACACAATGTCCGATGCAGTTACGACGATATCTGAGCTTATAGACTCCTTTCTCGCCCCATATGTATGTCCATCATGTGGATGTTTTTATTGCATTAGGGGGGGGGGGGGGGTGTTGCTGGTGTGTTTTTGTTACATGCTACACGAGGTAGAAGAAAATTTATTGTTCGAATGGCGGTCGACATAGGAGTACCAGACCTCTCTGTGTTTGTGCATGCTTAACCAGACAATGTGTTGTTTTGGTATAGTTTGTAGCCTAATATTTTCCTGTTCGCGAAGGCGGGACACCATAGCAATTTAAGTATTCTTGATCTTTAGAGAAGACCCAAGAAGTTCCAGCATTACAAAATTCAGAGAATAGCAATGAAGTACTGCGCAAGAAATTTTGAAAGCTTCCACATCGCCGACGAAGCTATCACAGATAAGAACCCAGCCATTAAATTTCTTCATCAATCGTCAGTTAAGCCCTGGTGTAGCAGTGGCTTTCTGACTTTATTGTTTTCATTTTTTTGTCTGCAGATTCACGACTTCATTCGCGTGCAAGAACAATTCGCAGGAACACCTGCCTGGTAGGTAGTAATAGACAATTTTAGTCTAGCGGTACGGCCGTTTCCATCAATGCATGCAAAACTGCACTGCCTAAACCACACGCATGTTCTCGAAATTGTTCACGACAAAAGATGACGACGATGGTGGATTTCGCTGCCGGCCTCTTCGCTCATTTTGCTGCGTTCTTCCGCTCCATTACTTAGTCTGCGGTGTACTGGCGTGGACGACCACCTTGCGCTACTGCCGAGGTTGCGGCCGCCGCCGACGTAGATGTTTCAGACTCCATAGCTGTACGTGCTGCCTGAGTCAGCAAGCAGCAGCAGCCTGCGGTGCCGACGCCGAATGCCACCAACGTTTCGCTACAGCCGATGTAACGGCCGGCGACGTTGTAGCTGCTTCAGGTTCCATAGCGGTACGTGCTGCCCGAGCGACCAAGTGTGAGCCAGCGTCACGCGCGCTCGTGACGTCGCGTCGCAGCTAATGGGAAGTTAGGTGCAGTTTTTTTTTTCTGCTACAGACGCCGCCGGCTTTCAAGCACAATAGTTGCGTTGACATGAATGCGACAATAGCGCGTCGCATTTCCAAGCACATTTGGGAAAGGCGATGCGACGCCGTTTAAATGTAGCGCATTAACTCTTCCTTGAACGTAGCGCCACATGCGTGAGTCGGCTCCCACCCGTAAATATACCATCGCCTCGCGCATTAATGCGATGTGCCTTCCTAGCGCATTACCACTGTTTACATGAATGCGATGCGCTAGAAATACGATGTGATGCGCCACTGTCGCATTCGGGTAAACTCGGCTAATTGGCCATTCGATGCTTTCACATCAATAAAAAAATAGAGAAGGGTAGTAGCCAGAAGCTGGTGGAAGGGTTCGGTGTAGCGTTCGAGATAGCTGCGCTATAGGGCAGTATCGAGCCCAACGTCGGGGTTACTGAAGCAGAAGAGTGGAAAGCCGAGGCGTCATCAAGCTTATTCATTACGGCATTCAACATCCTAAAGCATTCCCGGGACTAAAATAGCCAGGAGGGTCCTTTGTACGCACTCGCTGTAACCGGTGGCGCCGGAATAATTATAACAGAGGGGTGGCGTCTGTGCAGATATTGCCGAAGAGAGTTCTCCACATTCAAGTTGCGAGTACTCTACCCTCGTACCCTTCCAAGCCTCTCAGCGCACCGCTGTTAGAAAAGCTTTGGCAATGTTTCGCGCATCGTGTGATGGCGCTGGCTCTCGTGCACGCGCACGAGACAGTGCTCGGGCACACGTCCAATCAGAAGTCATGGCCTGTCTCTTGATCATTGGGGCCACTCGACAAGGGTGTTCGGGGAAGAGACGATGCTGTCTGTGGAAGGATGTCACGGACTTCCCTTGTCAATTGTGTAATAGTGTTCTTTTTTTTCTGCTTGGGTTGCCACGTGGCACAACAACAGTATGGAACTTAATACGCGTATAAGTATGCAGGCACATTTCATAGAGATACTGCAATAGTGATTTATTTATTTATGTTTTATTTTTTTATTATTACCCTCAGGGCCAAAGGCATTAAAGAGGGGAGTGGGTTACAGTAAATGAACATAAAAACAATAATAAAAAAGCAGTTAGAACTTTCAAGTACAAAGGCTTCTGATTGTACAGTTTTAGCTAGGGTTAAATAGTCGTAAGAAATTGGTAGCAAAGTATGATAGTAAAATGGTAAATACAAAATGCACTTAGGTTACAAACATACAGTAGGAAAAATGCTTCGATTATACAATGTTAGCTAAAGCCGCTCGAAACCTTTGATTATCATGAATGGATACGATTTCAGCAGGAAGGTGTTGTCCATAATCCATCTTTCATAGTCATCAGCTTGATCACTCTTAAATTTCACACCTTTATGGACACTTTCGCGAATTGTTTTTGTCTCGGAGCAAGTCCAAAACATATGGCGGTCATCCGCTGCAGACGCAGGAGCGAAGCACTTCGGACAATGGGCAATGTCTTTGTATGGTCGACCCCAAGCACAAGTGATGGCTGGTGTAAGCGCCACCCCGGCCCGATGTCTCCGGAGAAAGACTTCCTCCACCCGATAAAGATTGTGGGGAAGGGAGCAGACACGCGGGGGGATGAGGGCACGGGTGTCACGCCGGAGGATGGATTTTCGGGCAATGAATACAGAGCGGGGTTCAGAGGGAAGGGAAAGAGCAGGAGTTACGGGTGTCGAGAAAGAGTGAGCAGTGCGGTCCACAAGGACATTGTTGTAGTCATGACCATGTGCCTGCACCCAATGGACAGTCATGTTCACACGTGCAGAATTGTGAATGTTCTGTGTATGCTCACAAATACGCAACGTTTTCGTTACTTGTTTGAGATGCTTAACTACGCCGAGGCTGTCCGTATAGATGTGTGCTTCGCTGATGTTAGGCAAGTTTACAAGGGTTTCTATCGCAGTGTATTTCCTGCAGCTCAAATAATAAGTGGCCTGAAAAGTACGTTGCATAGCTGCGGGTGGCTTGGATCTCAGGGTGCGTAGGACTTGTGAAGCATATTTGTCCTTTTTTGAGTTAACCGCCACGTCCGTTTATATCACACAGTGTCCCGTAGGTATGGTCGTTTTAGCTGTTGAAATCGATTGAACCCACCGACGGAGCTTTGTCGTCTTGTTATTGGTTAGTGATGTATACTTCCATGATGGACGATTGTCCAAGTTCGTAGTCATGGCGCAATCTCCATAAAAATAGGAGTGGAGCACCGCGACTGTCGGTATGTGGCATCTTTTAAGCTTTCTTGCTTACTGTCGCTGCTCAACGAGCTCAGAAATGGTGTTAAGCTGTGCGTGCTCTAATGGCGTTGGTAAGGGAGGGCCGTAATTGCTCTCATAGCACTTCTGTTGATAACCTCAACTTGCAATAGTGTTTAACCATTAGTTTCCGCACACCAAGTTCGACCACAATAAACCAGTTTGTGTACTCTCCCTTCTTTCAATGTTGCTACGATATCTCGGATGCCTGAGCTGTAGTGGCTGAAGACGACTTTGTACGCATCAAAAGAAGTTCCTAAGAAGATGACGTTGTCCACTGTCAGTGCTTGCTGCGTCGTCACAGTAAATAATTTTCGGGTTTAAGCAATCGCTGAAGCATGTTGATTTCTTAAGTAGCTTCTACCCACATATTATCCTGCAAGCGTCTGCATGAGTGCAAGTTCACTGTACCTCACCTAAAGTGTTCCATTGTGATAATATCTATGATTTAGTGTAATCCAGGGTAAAATAAAACAAAAAATTTTCCCTGAATTCATCTCACGATGACTGTTGAGAGTAATGCTTGAGCATTGAATCAATATAGCCAAACAGCTTATTGCCACCATCGAAACGAATTGTGTAGGAGGCGTGTACTGAAATGGGACTCCTCTTTCGAGCTTCCTAAGAACACTCGGCGCCAACTAGCGCAGCCACCGAAATACCTCGGATGGATATCCGAAATGCATGGCGCGCCGGTGCGTGTGAACGCTCGGAAATGAGTCACGTGGCAAACGGGATCCTCTCTCAGCCATCTTTCTGGACATGCTGCTGCTGCATCTAGTGGCACTGCCTGTGGCCTCCGCCTGTGGCCTCCGAGACGAGAAGCATAGCACACCGGTGCCTGCAAATGCTGAGAATTGTTCCCTCTCTTTCCACACACTTGAAAACTTCTTTCTCGCCTCAAAAAAACTTACACGAAAGAAAATTTCTAGATCACAAGATGAAAGGTATAATGATCGGTTTGACGTATATATATATATATATATATATGTAGGGCCCGTAATGCGTTAATTTCAAATCAAACTTTATTCCAACATTCGGGATGCTGAGAGCCGTAGTAGAATGCCCGAAATTCTGCATGTACTGGAAAGCAATGTTTAAACATGCGCAGTCCGCGGCTTGTGTTGTTCGAAAGTTACACCTAGACATTTGAAGCATGGTACCATGTGGATTTCTGATTGCTAAGCTTTAACGGTTCGTGGGAGGCGATTTTTCGATTTCTTGGGCTAAAAAAACAGCTATCATTTTGGTAGTGTTTATTGTTAAAGAGTTTACGTGTGTCCAGGACGATAACTTCACGAGCACCTGATTGGCATCGCTCATTAGGTTTTTATGATCTCGTGCAGTCAGAAGGACGGTTGTATCATCAGCATATATTATATACTTTACGGAAGTGTCAATATTTACAATGTCAATTATAGATATGCAAAATAATAGGGGTCTCAGAATTCTATGACACTCCCTCTTAAAGTGCTTGAAAATTGGAGGCGTGATTATTGACGACAACCCTCTGCTGACAGTACATTAATATTCAATCATTTTCATCTTAAAACACCTCGAAAGCCGTGAGGATTGCATTTCTTTAACATTGTCACATGATTTATGGTGTCAAAAGCCTTCGAGTAATCACGAAGATGCCTTATCTGTGTATAGTTCGCGTTCAAAAGCATCAAGTATAAATTCCTTCTGTTCTAAGATGGCATGCTCAGTTGAGCGACTTTTTATGAACCTGAATTACAACGAAGTTTTTATCTGGTGCTTATCAACGAAAGAAGCCATGCTTTGTGAATCAGTTTTTCTAAACATTTGATATTACGGGTAATATAGACATAGGCCTGTAATTGTGAAGGGTATTTTTATCTCCCCCTTGTGTAATACTAGTACTTTCGCAAGTTGCTGTTTCGCTGGGAAGATTCTAACAGAAAAAATAACGTTAAATATATATTCCAGTACATCAGCAATAATATCTAAGGCATGTTTACTGGGTTTATACTGTTGGTTATCTGCATCACAACAGGTGCTGTTTTTTTACAGACGAGAAAGCATTATTAACTTCACTCGCCATTGTCTGCACCAAAATTTAGGTTGGCACCAAAGTCTGAACATCGTCAAAACGTAACTTTATGCTAAATTCGGCAGTAATTTTCTGAAAAAATTCTTGATTTCATAGTCGCACATTATTTTTGGCATACATCATTATATAACCACGGAGGAAAATAACAGAGAATACTGTGGCGCAAATGTTAAACACTTCTATGCAAAAAAAAAAAAAATTCTGAAAATGCATAATATCTTGCTTTATTTGCTGAGCCAAGTAAACGCGAAAAATTCATAAATGTACTCAACCATGACGTCACATAAAAGAACCACGCCATTAGAATATTCTAAAATATAATTTGTCATTGTTCCTTGTTTCACACTTCCTGAAGGAAAATTCCCTCGAACCAACATTTGCCTTTTCGTGGAAAGTTCAAAGAGCGCTTACGTGAGCTAGACACTTTCTTCCAGAAAAATAATTCTGTGATAACCTCATTCACAATCACCAACTATAGCGCAATTTTTTCCAAGAGAATTCCAATTTTCCCATTTTTTTCCCTTTTGGGGTCTGGGACGTTTCGCGTGGAATGACTCCAATGGTGCACTTGTGGCACAGCCTGCTAATGCGTCGGTTACTGTCCTTGAGGAAACTTCGTAACGTGGGTTCGTTCAGCTCAGCGTCGTAAATATTTAAGGTATTTTTTTGTCCTTGTAGACTCGTGGCCGATTCCCAGCGACCAATACGTAGTTAGCCTAGTTGGCGTCAAAGACATTCATTGAAGATAGGTATACAGATACTGGCACATAACCAGTAACCCAAGTTGACATCAAAGAGGTTCATTGAAGATCAGCACAAACCGAGTGGCACATACCCAATGCTCCAAGTCGGCGTCAAAGAGTGTTTCGAACAGCGGGGCCTACCCAGTTCCGCGTCTACAGTGACCCATGTCGGCGTGAAAGAGCTTCGTTGAAGAGAGGCACGGATGTACACATTGGCACATGCTCAGTGACCCCAGTTGATCCGATGGTTGGTTTCCAACCCTGTTACCTCAGCACAGCGGCCCGATGCGGTAACCATTCGACTATGGACTACCTAGTGACCCAGGTAGACGAGCAAACGGTTAGATACAAACATAAATACATAGATACATACGAACATACGTAGATAGATAGCCCCGGAAAGTGCGTGAAGGTCCCTGAGAATGTCAACGCATAAAAATATTATCGGGTAAGCTTTGTAGGCAACGCAACCACAGTGGTGTGTAAAACGTCACGTGGGCGCTGCTGAGGTTATATGGGCACAGGGTACAGAAATGGCGTAATAAAATATTAAGTGACATTTATTCAAGCATTACAAAGCTTACACGCTTAACTTATGATACCACTGGTGGGAGTCCTACAGTCTAATCTTGCAATCGCGCTCGCTCACTATTCGTAGTGTGCCCGCCTTGATCAAACATGGCGGGCATGCCAATTCATATCCTTCTTGCTGCCCCAGTCTCTTCGCGCTTTGGGTCTTCCCGCGTTCGACCTTACGTGTCGAACGCGGGTACAGAAAAGCAACCGAGCAATAGCATTATAACTTCCGTTGAGCACAGGTTTGAGTTTGATGGACCATACCTACTTTCCCTGAGTATGCTGTCTCAAACGTACCCACTCCCGCTCAGATCGACATATGTACTGCCGAGCTATGCCTCTCCCAACTCCGACCAAGTGGCTAAATTTAGCTCCGAGTGTGTCAGACGTGGCATGACAATGGTGCAAACTGTGCACGCAACCCATCCATGATCCAGTAAGGATTGTAAGGATTTCATTGCTCTACACAACGATTCCAAAGTAAGGCGCGTGGGTAGTACGGTGGGAAGACCTAAGTGATAATAGTATAACTTGTTTTCGTTACATGCGCTTTTAGCAAACGACCCCCTATGTCGACCGAAATGGAAGACGTTGCACGGCAAAAAATTCCTGTTTGGGCTAATTTTTGTTTTATTGCGATAGAAATTATATGGACCCTTCGAGCGGATTTCTGCCGTCGGCGTCGCCGCCGCCGTGAGCTTCCGTATAAAGTCCAAGGGCGATAAAATCATCGCCGCGCACCGTAATTGCGAGTGAAAGCGCGCGGGGGACGCGCGCTATCACAGAGAGCGAACGCACGGCGGAGAGCAAACACCGTCACGCTAAAGGCCGTGGGGGGGTATGGGAGGGAGGGAGGGAGGGAGGGGGGGGGGTGACGCCGTGCTGCGCCACCAAATGCGTATATTGCAACCGGGTGCAAGGGGAACTGGCCACTCAATCTCCCACGCGAAAGGAGGAAAGCAGGAAGGCAGCGCGGGAGGGAGGGGAGGGGGCAGCTTTTACTCTGCCAACAACTGCGCTTATACTTAGCGCAGGTGCAGGCTGTCGGGCGCAATGTATCTTGAAAGCGATTTCCACACGGCTCTGAGCTTTGTATGCGCTGTGCCAACTGGCCGCTCAGATTGCGTTGTAGCGATAGACCGCACGAACCTTTGCTCGCTGCGGCAGCTGCGCTGGCTGCCAGCGTTTTGACAGTGGTTATCTGCGGTCATCGAGTGTGATCTATTCATGTTTGCTTGTGCGTGTTGACACCACGCTTGTTAATTCAGTTAGTAAGCGAATGTGTCCAAGTTTATGCAGCCGATAAAACTTTTTTTAATGCGAGCTGTAAAAAAAAAAAACGCCGTGAGACTGGTCCGTGAGCCCTTCTCTTCTTGGTCAGAAGAAATAAGGTACAGCATTAGTTAAATAATAAAGAAAAAGTGTATTGAAACGCTAAAAAATGTCATATTGCCCTGACCCGCAGAGAAACATTTGACAGGTCTATGGGACAAAATGCGACAACCGCGGAAAATAACGCAATTTATTACTTTCAAATGAGGTCCTTATATTCGGCCCCATAGGCCCCCGCCCAAGCTTCGTCAGCCTACGCGCTGCAGCTTCTGCACTGAATCAACCGAGAGACTGCAGTGCTCTTTTGCGCTACAAATTTTGCGAACGAAGCACTGCTCGTCCTCTGTGGTGGGAATCGTGCGACTGGCAGAGCAATCTTTCTTAACGTCTTTGTATATTGATGAATGCATGCGTGCATGATGAATGCATGATGGATGTTTGCTTCCCCTGGTCTTTCTCTTCAATTTCTGCCTTTTTTGGGTGTGTGTGCCGGGCCTTCTGCCAGCCTTTGCCGGCAACATGGCATTGTGGGCAGATGACGCGAGAACTGCACTCACCTGCTACATTTATTGCTTCAGATTTTTTTATTCTTCGCAGTAGTGAAATTTTATGGAAGCCTTTGCCATTTTCAGTAGGCTTTCGTTGTTCAACCGGTTTTTGCGACGGCCTCTGCAGAGCATCTTTGGGCACACCAAAATCTTCGGCCCAGTTGAATAAAGTGGCTCCGCTGATGGACGGCTTGAAGTGCTCTTTGCATGCCATTTTCGACCACAAGAGCACAATATGTAATTTTCTTGTATGTCCGGACCAGCCTAGACAAGATGACAAAATTTTTATAGAGCGCCAACAAAAAATGCTCTCCATAAAAGTTGATATTATCGCTCATGGAGGCCTCTTTTTTTGCGTTCTGTCTTAACATATAATAATTTCGCCCCAGTAAATACAATAGCGCACTCCACTGAAATTTTGTGTTAGTGTAGCTATTGAAGGAAAGAATTAAAATAAAGACTTACGTTGATGTTCAGCCCTGCTAGAACTGCAGTGTAGTCTCTCGGGAAAAAAAAAAGTGAGCCTATTTCGGGAGTATACCACAAACTCACGGGCACTTAGTGCGTATTTTTTGTCTGGTCTCCTTCGCCAATTCAAGGCAATTCTTTAGCAACGCAAAGTGGGTAAGTAGTGAGAGCTGTCAGCAAAATATCAAGTCACTCGAAATGCGCATTTAGAAGATAAGGAGGGGTAACTTTAAAAGTACGCGTTTTGCCCCGTGTCTCATTTTAACCGGCTTTACCCTAAGAGGAGCGCGTGCAGCCATACGAGGATGGCCTTGCGTAGACGAGCTCGTGTACACTTCTCGCGCATATCACATGTGACCATATGTGGTGAGGGCCTTCTGCCGACAGAGAAAGTAAACAGAATGTATCTTGAGACAGTTTTTTTTTCTGTAAATGACACATGTCCTGTCGTATCTGCAAGGCATATAGACTGCACGGCATATCCATTTGAAAGGGATTGTGGGGATAGCACCATTTGCGAGATATGCGCCGTCAAACTGGCGGTAAAAATGCACTGTCGCTCCACTTACTTTCTTAACAAAACGTCGTTTTATGAATTGAAGAACAAAAGTAACTGGAACGCCAGTGCACTTGTCCGCAAAATTTGGTAATTATTATATCGAAACTGGTGTCCTCCTGTGAATTCCTTCCAAGTGTGTCCGCCTTGGGACTCCCCGTTTAGAATTTGCAAATCGCACTATGTGTCATAAGGTAATTAGTTTAATAAATAATTAGTGAATTTCTGTGAATTAGTGGATGATGCATTTCAGTTTTTTTTTTGTGCAAGCAATGGCCCACTCTTCGAGTAGACCAGCTCATGGACTACAATTGAACTATCTACCGCAGGCAATTTAAAAATCACCTCTGGCAAGTAGCATCATTCTCATCGTTGAGCTAGGTTATTCGATCAGGCGGTCATTAGTAGCACGAGAAATCGAAACACATATTCAACTAATTAACAAAAATTCCTTAATTACCTTCGTAGGTAATTGCTTGACGACACATATTGCAATTTACGAATTGTAGCCGGTGAGCTTGTCAGGCGTATCCACTTGGAATGAATTGCCTGAATGACACCAGTTTGGAAGATATGCGCCATCAAACTCGCCGTAAAAATGCACCGTGGTTCCACTTACTTTCTCACCAAAATGTTTTTTTTTATATATTGAAGCACAAAAGTAACTGGAACGCCTATGTATTTTGTTACACAATTTGGGAAATAATATCTCGAAACTGGTGTCATCCTGGAAATTCATTTCAAGTGGGTGCGTTTTGCAAACTCACAGCCTACAACTCGCAATATGTGTCGTAAAGTAATCACCTAAGAAGTTCATCAGTCAATTTTTGTTAGTTAGTTGAATATGTGTTTCGATTTCTCATGCTACTAATGTCCGCCTCTTCGAATAACCCAGCTCAACAATAAGAATTATGCTACCGGCCGCACGCGATTTTTAAAAATTCCGTAAAACTTAATTTTGAACACCGTGACTGTTGAAGCACAGGATCCGTTAGTAAAAGAGGTAAAACACTAGCAGCCCGTAGTAAAAAATCACAACACTTTCTGATGTTTCGGCCATGGGAACGGCCTTCGTCGGGTGAAACTCCGACGAAGGGTGGTCTCTCGGCCAAAACATCAGAACGGCCGAATGCACAGCGCATACAAAGGTCAGAGCCGCGTGGAGATCGCTTGCAAGATACGGCGCGCGCGACAACACCGGTAGCCCGTACCGGCGCAAACATAAAAAATGTCGCAGTTTCGCCCGAAAGGCGAAGCATCGATTGCGATAGCAAATTAGTAGAGAGCTATTCGGAGTAAGGATAGTGATTTTATCGGCTGCATGAACTTGGACACATTCGCTTACTAACTGAATTAACAATCGTGGTGTCAGCGCGCACAAGCAAACATGAATAGATCACACTGCATGACCGCAGACAACGACTGTCAAAACGCCGCAGCGGGCGAAGGCTCGCGCGGTCTATCGCTTCAACGGAAACTGAGCGGCGAATGCACAGCGCATACAAAGGTCAGAGCCGTGTGGAGATAAGAGACGGTGCGGGCGACCGCCAACGCAGGGCAAGTTTGCAGAGGAGAAGTTGTTGGCAGACGAGAAGCTGCCCCCCTCCCCCCCCCCCTCCTTCCCGCGCTGACTTCACGCTTTGTGGCTTTCGCGTGGGAGGTAGAGTGGCAAGATATGCCTTTGGTGCCGGAGCACAGCGCCGCCCCGCCTCCCTCCCTCTCATACCCCCACGCCTTTCGCGCGACGGTCGCGTTTGCTTTCCGCCGCGCGTTCGCTCTCTGTGATAGCACGCGTCCCCCGCGCGCTTTCGCTCGCGCATACGGCGCGCGGCGACGGTTTTATCGCCCTTGATATCTATACGGAACCTCACGGGACGGCGACGGCGACGGCAGAAATCCGCTTGAAGTGTCCATATAATTACTACCGCAATAGTAAAGAACGAAGCGCAAAGCGTAAAGTACATGAACGCATTTGTTGGCAGAGTAGAAGCCGCCCCCCCCCCCCCTCCCTCCCGCGCTGCCTTCCCGCTTTGCTCCTTTCGCGTGGGAGATTGCGTCGCCAGTTCCCCTTGCGCCCGTTTGCAAGATACGCATTTGGTGCCGCAGCAAAGCGTCGCCCCTCCTCCCTCCCTCCCTCCCTCCCTCCCTCCCATAGCACGACGGCGTTTCGTGCACTGAAGTCGCGTTTGCTTTCCGCCATGCGTTCGCTCTCCGTGATAGTGCGCGTCCCACGCGCGCTTTCACTCGCACATACGGCGCGCGGCGACGATTTTATCGCCCTTGGACTTTATACGGAACCTCACGCCGACGGCAACGGCGACGACGACGGCGACGTGGACGGCAGAAATCTGCTTGAAGTGTCCATATAATTGGTATCGCAATAAAAGTCTTTTTTAATGCGAAAGCGTATGCCCCACTACGCGAAAACCACGCGGCGTCGGCGTCGCCACCGAGTCATCGTATCATATATGGCCCATGGTGCAAAGAGTAAAAACCAGTCAATAATGCTCGGAATGACGTCAAATTTCTCAGGGAGGTTCCTGTAAACAAGGTAAATCAATGGCACTGAAACGTAAATTTGGTAGATTTCGGTCTGGGTAGGAATATAACCCGGGCATCCCGAGTGCGAGACGAGCACACTTCGCCAGCCGCCATGGCGACTCCACGATTCTGGTGCGCTAAAGGTGTGCTTTGCGCGTGCGTCCTTGGGCACGTGACGGCGCAGCCAATGGGGAGGAGATGGTGCCACGTCATGAGTGTATAAAAGAAAAATTGCTGGCTCTCGTGTAACCAAGAGTAGATGTAAGCATGAAATGGCTACCATATAGGTAACAAAAAAAGGAACACAAAAGAGTAATGCCCAAATCAAGCCCGAACTAATTTCGCGAACCTACCCAGCACAATGATGCTACCCAGGAGGGTTCGTACTGACAGCCAGCCCACATCCCTTTTGGTGAGACCCAAGCTCTCACCAGCCCTAACTGTTTCCCGGCAGAGCATTGAACGTGCGCCGAATGCCATCCCAAAAATTTGAACAGTTTTGCCTGGAAAAAGGTCCTTTAAGGCGGCGTACTTTGCTCTTTTAGCAGCACACATGCGAATCAAGATGCCTTCGTTGGCATCCCAAGTGACCGCAAAGTCTACAATTGTCACCTGGTTGCCCTCTTCAACAATAAGATCAGGTTTCAACCGAATGTGATCCTTTGTCACAAGTAACTTCTCTGCATGTACCACTGCCTGCGGCCGCCGTTCCTTGACCATTCGAACCACATTCTTTGCGATAAAGTTGTGGCGTTCTGTTCTTGGCAGATGGACACTAGGGCATTCTTGCAAGATGTGAAACGCTGTTTCTGGCCGTGAATTACAGCGGCGGCATAGCCGTGCTGTGGGATCGGTTGCATGCTTGTTGGACAAGGTACGTGTCGGATACAGGTTAGTACGAAGACGAAGTGCCCTAATCCTATCCCCATCCTTAAGCTGTTTGGAATCATATGCAAGCCATGAATTTGCAGTAAACTGGCTTTTGTGTGCAAACAGATCTTGGTTCTGGTAACGGGCCGTTTGACGTTTCCACCATGAAACAGACCCCTTCTTTAAAGCTGTTTTGACCTGAGAAGCTTCTGTGATGTCTGGAGAGGTTTCAAACACTGTTCCTATACGGACCCTACAGGCCCCCAACACTTCATCGAATAGTTGATCCACGAAGTCATCACCTAAACGGACTAGGCGTGTGAGAGCCTTGTAGTGTGTGACCATAGCTACCCTCTGCAACTGCAGCATCCCCAACCCCCCACACCTAGTCGGCATCCAAATGTGGCTGTTTGGAAACCCTTGGGGGAGATGCAGTGCAGCCTTGACGTGTTTAGAGAGCACTCGAGCGCGTCTTTTGCTGCCAGTGGTGCCACCGCCTTCAACCGCTTTTCTTCTTGCAACAGTCCAACGCGCTCAGCGTCTGTCACCACTTTTTGGGTGCGACTGTTTTCACAACAATTACGTGCAGGGGTGGGGCCTCGCCACGATGACATATCACCATTTTCTTTTTTTTTTTGTTTTTTCGTCTCTGTTTAGAGCGTTCCAACGCCGCCGGCGTTGGAACGGAGAACATGCTGGGCTGGTGGTGACTGTAGGCACAACTGTGGCTGCTGTAAGGGATCGATGGTATAGGGTGTATGCATTTGACGTCATCCGCGACGAGCGCTACCGTCATCCACGGTTGCCACCATGTTGGCGGTCACCGTCCTTAGGCGGCCTAGGCCTAGGCCACGACCTACTAGCTTAGGCGCTGGCAGTAGCGCAATGGACGATTCAGCGGAAGGTTGCACTTCCGTATTTATAGTCAATTAGAGTGTTCGGTGACTATAATGCACTGAAGTGCATACGCACGTGGTTTAGATAAACCTGAGACATTACGCTACGAAGAAAAAGTGCACTTGTGCGGCGGCGTCGACCCACTTGAGCTGAAAGACGCTGAACTTCAGCGCGATGTCGGGCTGCTGCCTCGCGTAGATTTCACCGACATCCAGGACTATCTTGTGCATGCACGGAACAAGTTTTGTGTCGCGCGAGCAACTAAAATCATACAAATCCATGGAAGGCCATAATTATTTGACGAGCGGCTGGGTGCAGCAGCCATTCGTCAAATTGTTCTTGTTGTTGGAAAGGTGAGCAAGCGTCCGTCGTTTATTTTTGTTCGTGTTTTTTTTCTTTTTTTGTGAAATAGCCGTGTGAATTGTGTGTACATCCCATAAAAACGGTAATTGGATGTCGTGGTCGGAGAGGGATTAGACGCAGCAGTTGCCAGCGGTTGTTTTCAAATGGCTTTTTAGATCTCCACAACCGCTGCGTGCCGTGCATGTGTTTCCGTGCTGCTTAGAGACGCGCAGCCTTCGAAAGAAACAAGTATATTGTATTTGTAACTTTTTTTCTTTTTAATGACCGTCAGCATTTACGTAGTCCCGTAAATGCCATTCATTGACTCGTACAAATTAGCGTTAACATTTTTTTATTTGAAAAGTAAGTGCTCCAACTCGATCTGCAGCCACCAAAATTTTTACAAATTGAATTCAAATTTTTAGATCTCGACGCTTAAGCTGTCGGTTTGTACTCGCAGTTTCGTCATTCACAGTCATTCAATGAAAAGCCGCTCGCACCGTGGCTTCTCATAAAAGAAGACGGCGACACCGCGTAGTTCACCATTATGCCACTGCTGCATTGGCGTACAATCGCGGCACGTATAGTCTCTCCGTGCACGCAGATACACTAATTCAAGTGCTTTCTACGTAATAACACGCACTCATGGCTCCGCGTATAAAACACTGCTGTGTGCGAACTCCCCACGATGGTTTGGACGATAGTGATCTCCAATACTTCCGCGACGCACGCACGAACCGACGACCGTCAACATGGCGCGGCTGCCCGGCGATGCTGTCGCCGCCTCGCGAATCAAGGTTCAGTGCATACTCCTATTCCTAAACAAACACATTACTGTTTTGATAATCCAAATATAATCTCACTATCAGGGAGGGAGCACTCTACCTGACTGAAGCAGTATTTTTTTTATTTGGGGTGTTGATACGCTGTGCTCCGCAACACCCCAACGACCACCGCTTCGCGTTGGCGCCTGGCACCGCGGTTTCCGCCGCGGCACCGGGGCACAACCGACCGCGCCGACAAACAGAGATGAAAAAAAAAGAAAATGGTGATACGTCATCGAGGCGAGGCCCCGCCCCTGTACGGATTTGTTGTGAAAACAGTCGCACCCCCACTTTTTTTCTTGTCGCATCGAAGTGGTCGGTTGTAAATGTGCGGCCTTACGTCCCCTGTATCTGCCTTTTGAACGTCGCTAGTGGAAATGAGAAACTTCAGCGTACTAAAATTTACAGTTTGAGCGATATTTTGAAGAAACTTTAGGAAGAACTCGGAAGCAATATTTTTTGTATCTGATTTGGAGATTAACTAGCGTATTTAATGCGGTCCTATACAATAGGTTGGGGGCCAGAGACCACATTTTCTTAAGTTTTGACCGTTTGCCCGGATAATCTCGTTTTGTTCTCGCAACTTGCCTGCATGTTCTCGTTTTGAGTGCCGGGATGTTCTCGTTTGAGTGCCCGGATAACGGCTGTGACTTTTGGCTCAAGGTCACTTGAAGGTCACCGACAGCGGGAGCTAAAATCATTTAATGCTTAAAAGCATTAATGTCGATTTGAACACCGCGGAACGGTCCTTCGAGTTATGAACACCTCGCGGGCAAGCGAACGCGTTGAAAAGCTTGGCGCGTTTTGAATTGGCCTTACCGAGGCGCAGTTAAGCCCAAACCACATTCACGCGATTTTGTGCGCGACGGCGACGAGCGACGGCTTCGAGCGACGAAACGGGCCGTCGCGCGAACAGATCGCTTGGTCTTTTCGCTCAATCGCTCGGTTCTAGAAATCTAGAATTCGTCGCTCGTCGGCCGGATGTGCTATGAGCGACTAGCCAATAGCGCGAAGCCGGAACTGGATATACATCAGTCAAGTACTACCGATTGTCGCACGGAACGAGCAAACGACTAGATTTTGATACGTGCAAGGATAATAACGTAGTGCAAGACCTTTAGAAATAATTATGCTGTTCTTTACACTAAACACATCAACTTAAATTAATAAAGCAAGCGTCACGCCAGTTTCGACGAGTATTTGCTGCCCTCATACCGGCAACACCGGGGAGACGTCGCTCAAAGTCGTCGCTCGTCTCGTCGCTTGCATGCGGTACGACTTGTAGGCGACGAGCGAACGCGACAGCCATCTCCATGGCGTCGCTTGTCGCTGTCGCGCGCAAGATCGCGTGAATGCGTTTTATACTTTAGAACGCAGGCGAGAGCTTGCGCGGACAAGGAACGCGCGAAAGAAAAAAAAAACATTTCACCAAAGGGACTATAAAGCTTTCGCATTCCCACACGGAAGCAGTCCTAAGTGTGTCTACCAATTTCTTTTTTGTACGTGCTTCGAATCTTCTATACAAGAACCCATAAAAATGGCGTGCTTCTGAATCCACAAAGCGTATGTGTACTTGGCAGCGCCCTTCATGGAGCCGCCGTCTTCACGATGAATACGCCGTTGTTATCGCATGCTGCGTCTACTCGCTACAAACAGTTACCACGACGGGCTTTCTAAGTTCTGTCTGTTCTTGATCGGTATTGACATGAATGTATCGCAATAGTGACACTAAATTTCCCACTGAATTTCCCATATCCGCCTGTGAACGTGCGTGGGAGCAAAGATGTTTAGAGTGCTCCATTGTATTACTTTTTTTGCGTAATTATGGGTGCATATTCACGGGCGCAACAATGACTGGTGTCGTCAGCACCGACGATGTCGGTCATCGTATAAGCACCGGCCTGCCGTCCTGAAGAAAGAAAGGCCACACCCTGCCCTACAACTGAAACGGGTTCCAGTTCTCGATTTATCGCGCGGTTACGTCAGGTTGCCGTTACATCGCCATGCGCGCGCAAATTATATGCATCGGCGCTGTTCGTGTGGGCGAGCTTGCTCGAAGCAGCAGTGAGACTCGCCCATGTTGCGGCGGAATTGCTCTTTCCAGTAGGCGGGGTCGCACAAAGAAAGCCAAGAAAGGTGAGGCCGAAAACACGGCCATGGCACTGCCCTCAAGGGGTCGGTATACGCCCATCGTTCTGGAGCACTGTGCTTTGCCTCTTGTCTCGGCCGACGGCATCTCCGATTTTAGCTCTTCATTACTGGACGCCGGCGCTGACGCCATACGTTTCGGACGTGCGCCGGTTTTCTTGGCCATTCGTCGTCGGCGGAGAGGGGCGCTTCCATAAATATCCGCCTGCTCCCTGGCGATGGCCCGGGTCACATACGATGCGTCAGGCAGGTTGGCCTGACAGTATTTCTTTACGCGCTTGTGGAGTGCAGCGGCGAACATCTCTTCCGGATTCTCTGTTGCTGGCGTCTTTAGCTCAGCTTTCGCTCGTGTTTTCTTCCTTTTTTAACGTGTGGCTCTTTATTTCCCATCATTTGGGAAGATACTTGGTTTGTTCCCATGATCAGTTAAGGGGATGCTTCTATTTTCGTTTTCCTCGAGCTTACTTTCTGCAAGGTTTATCTCTCTCAGGACGTCTACGATAAAAACTTGGACGCTGACGTCTTTGTTTCCTTAGTAAGGCTAACCTGGTTATACGTTGACCAGTTCGAAGAGTGGTATACTAGTTTACATCGTTGCGTACACGTCTTAAGTAGCACGCCTTTCTTTACTAACTAAACAGTCAACTTAAAAGAAGATTATTGCAGATTTGCGTACCTTCACAACCAGACTGAATTTAAAAAAACTCTCCTCAACAGGTGTACGAAATCGACCAACGTTTTTCTTGTGTTTTCATTGGCGACCGAAATCGGAGAGAGCATGGCCGGAGGCAAGCCTGTCGCCACTTAAGAACCTTTCCGATAATCTAATCACAGTTACTCGTCATATAGGCGCACAATTTTTATATCAATCATCGCCCTTTAATTACTCAAGAATGCCGCACGGGCTTCGATATTATGATTATTTTTGTGATTACAAAATGTAGTAACATTAAGGCGTAGCTGCATAACCTTTGAGTGGGAGGCCCAGGTAGTTAGCGGTTATAAAATTCCGCAGTAACAGCGTCTCCTGGCATCAGGGGATCACGGGAACATGGCGTGGCGATAGCTGGACGGAAAAATTATAAATATTTATAGAAAGAGCATCGTAACGATGTTGGCAGACTACCATCAAAACACGAAACTCAGTATCTGTCGACAATTTCTCGCCTTTCGAATGATAGGGACGCGTCAACCCTAACACATTACAGTTGCTATTTTTATTCAGTATTACTTAGGGCTAAATTCACTTTGGCAAAGCTCGAACACACAAACAGACAACAGACAAACCAACAGTTCTCGAACTGAACCTGGCCGTTTTATTTCAATTTTGAAGAAATAGGGGTGGATACTAGAAGGGGGGGGGGGGGTGCTTTTTTGGGGGTAGCGCATGAACAAAGTTTGAATTGTTATAATTAATTGAGGATTGAGGTGAAAATTATTAAATACTTATTTTCCATCTTTAGCGGTCATATGCCAAGTCCGTGCAAGGTATGTCCGGTGTCCTGGTAGAAGTAAATGTGGTAGCGACTTTAAATTGGAAGGAGCACGGCCCACAAGGTGGTATGCTGGCATAGTTTCAGCTGTCTGGAATTATTGGGGGCTTCAACGTCCCCCTTTTCCCCCATTTGGTGGCGTTATATGACGTGCGTAGAAAATTCGTCCGATGTCTGGAAGTAAATCTGGAAGTAGGTTTTGATTTACAGTGAGAGAAGATTCCGATACATTTTATGGGTTACTGGAGGGTAAATTTTAGACTGTGTGGCCTAATTACGGGTTTCAAAGAAAATTACTGTACTACAAGCGTCCGAAGACGTTATAGACACGTACCCACCACGGTAAATTAGTAGAGTTGCGCTGGTTAGCTTAAAGTCGAAGATTCAATCCTGACCGCAGTGGCCGCATATTCATGTTGGCGAAATGCAAAAGTGCTCGTATTACTTTGATTTATACTTACGTTAATGAATCCCAGGTTGCCAAATTTATCCGGAGTGGCGTGTCTCAAATGAGATCGTGGTTGGGGCTCGTAAAATCGCAGATTTCTTTAATATACACGTGTTTCATTCAGTGTTTATAACGCTTGTACGGTGTCATGGAAGAGGTGAATGTGGTGAGTTTCAAATTGTATACATGTTTGGAGATCTTGTACGTATGGGTGATGCGCACGCTAAGTTTAAACTGTGCGCGTTAACTATCAGCCTTATAAAAAATATCTAATACCAGTGCTCGAGCCTCGTTAGCAACTAATCCGGGCCTCTGCAAGGTCACACAATGTGCTACGTTTTTTTTTTTGTGTTGTTTTGTCCTTGTGTTTCTGTTTGTCATTTGATTACACATGCAGTGAAAGAAGTTGCAAATGTAAATATGTTTCCCGACTTGTGAGTAAGGAAGTAAGCAAGTTCCAAAGACGTTAGGCGCAGCTATTCTGATTGCATAAATACGGCTCGGCCAATGACCGTAAGTAAAAGGACGCGCCTCTTGTGGTGTAAGCCTGCTGCGTGATGTGGAGTCGGCGGTGCGTCTTTGAGGTCCGGCTATAGTTTTCAATATTGTCTCGCCTGGATTACCACTCGTGTCTTCCTTTCCGTTTTTCTTCTCCTCTCCGTGTCACTTTTCGTAATGCAAGGGAAAAAATTGAAGTTGTGCCGCTAAGCCGGCCTCTCGCTCCCAGCACAAAATTGTGCCACCCGTTTTAGTAGCTTAGAGCCTGCCTCGCTTTATCTCTTCGTACTGGGAAGTTTGCGCCGCGCTTTTTCATCAACTTCGGCTTAAAGTGGACTCACTCTCAATTCCTTCGCTTGACAAGACTACCAGAGACGTGAGCGGAAAGCTTCTACTTCAAGGAAAGAAAAATATACTGGAAAGACTGGCGACGCCCTTTGTTGCTGTCAAGTGCAGATTGGACACATCTCTCCCATCCCTGTGTTTATCTTCTCCTTGTTCCTTAATATATGCACTTTGCGACCAAAAAATACGTTGTGGAAGTGTCCTGCGAGCGCCTTTACAATGACGTTTTACTCACTTCATTAAGGTGGGAGGGGGCGGGGAGGAAAGAGAGAAAAAGAGTAGCGTTTGCATAGAATAATTTCGAAGTTCACTGTTGGGCATTTCTTTTAATATGATATTTAGGAGAGATGTCAGCGCCGTTATGATCCACCGGCTACTCCTTTTCGCAGGACCGGACACATACCAGGAAAAAAGATCATGGCGGCACTGAAAACAAAAAATAATGGTCACAAAAATGAAAAGTCAAACATGAAGTCCGGGGAAGTAAATGCATTAATGACAGCTCACTCAGAGGTCGCATAAATTATGCGGGTAAATCAGCTCTATTATCTCAGACACGTTTATAATGGTACACATTTCCCCAGTTATTTTATTAAAGGTAACATTACCTTAAACACTTATTGCGGTCTTGCTTATTTTGGTGGGTAGGCTATTTTCCGAAAAATGTTTCAATTAACATAAATATCCAGCCGTAATGTATGGTGTACAGCTGCTTTTGGCATCGTGTTATACCCATCAAGGCCTATATTCCCAAAAAGCGCTTACATGAGAATTTTAAAGAGCATTTTTAAGCCAATCCTAATCCTGGACGTCATTAACGAAGGCTACCAGCTAATGGCAAAGAGGATCGACTTACGGGCGAAACTCTTTGTGAATTCCACCCCAGGGCCGGTATAACGTAACGATTCCGTCCGCTAAATTCTATGCCAGTCTTGTCATCCACTGTCCATGGCAGGCCGACGCTGTGGATAACGCGAGCGGAGTGCTGCTCTGACCACTGATGAAGCGCGACAAGGAATAGCCAATGGCATATAATCATTACATTCTCCCGGCCTAGGATTCCTGACGAACCAATTACCTGCAGATTGCTCACTTTATAAGCGCGATGTTTGCTCCACAAAAAAGATTTTAGCTAACACAATTTGCGATTGTCATTTTTGGCGACGAATACAGCAGAAATATGGAAGAACAAGCGTTGGCTGTATGCATTGTTCAATACTCCCTCGTAAATCTACGTGGCCGTCAATGTTTACGCAATTTCTTTAGCTATCGAAAGTTTAAAACATGCCTTAAGTTTTACTACAATATGCTAACAGCGGGAAACTGCACTTACTTTGGTTCTTGAAATGACATCCTACCTAAGGCAGCTGGGGCAAAGATGCCTTCGAATCACTGACGTACAAGTTGGCAATTTCGACTCGCCTGTTCCCGTGAGCAGCAGTTCTCGAGCATCATCATCATCATCATCATCATGATCATCATCAGCCGATATTTTATGTCCACTGCAGGACGAAGGCCTCTCCCTGCGATCTCCAATTACCCCTGTCTTGCGCTAGCGGGCAGGGGTAATTGCGCTAGGGGCAGGGCAGTTCTCGAGCATACCGAGGCGTAATGAGAACGCATAGTTCAAGGCGAAATGGGCGTTTTTCTAAGATGGTGCAACGAAGCGTTGAAAATTTAAAGAACGTGAGCGCGAACCCTACAAGTGGACTGGCAGTAAGTGTTGGGTTTAGCGCTTCCGGATGGCTGACCATATCATTGTCTAGACACATCCACGTTAAGGGCAACGCAAGTTTTTGCACAAAAATGGTCGTATATGCTGTGCAGGGAAAGCACTGCGTTTTCATGGCTTCACGAAACCCAGCACAACAACTTGTGCTGACTAATGATGTTTCTCGGCTTTAGCATAGGAGGCGTATGGGGAATAGCCATTCCAGCAACAAGAATGCAATTTGCCCCTGTGACTGCATATGTATAGCCCGGCGAGATCGCAGTTGTTTGTCTATAGCCGCCAGACATTAGATATGACAAGAATATATTGAAGTTGCTACCGCACATTAACAGGCCATAACCATTACTGACTCTAGTAACCTAGGTCACTAGGACTCGTGATTTCATGAGACCTCGTCTAGGTGCCACGGAAACTGAAGGTCAATGATCAGGCAGAGAAAGCTGACTTGCCTTTCTCGGTAACGCTTTATTTGCCGCCAGGTCACGCTGTGCCGGGCAGAGCTCACTTGCATTCGGATGTTTCATAACTTCCCTGGAAGCTGAACGCATTAGAAGCATTGCCTACAAAAACCCCAAGGCAAAGCGCAAACTGAAATCACATGGCTACCCAAGAAACAGAACCCTGGCCATGCACAAACACACGCAGCTGGTGCCGAGGTTCCTGCGTTGATTCCACAGATACTTACTGTGAGAGAGAGAGAGAGAGAAAAACATTTATCGAGCTCAAATGACGGCGTCTTCTCAGACGTCGGATGGGATGGTTCCCTGGTTTCGGGACCCATATACGGCCAGCAACTCCTGGCCCCTAGCCGCCAGCGCGAGCTGGATCGACAGGGCGGGGCTGACCGTAAGGTCTCCCATCGCTCATGGGGTGAGGTAGTGAGGGACGGAAGGGGGAGGGGCGGTATAGGGGATTTGAGTGAAGTGCACTCCATCAGGATGTGTGCGAGGGTGCCTGTGTTGTTTTTGCAAAATGGACAAATGCCTCTTCGGTTTCTGGGTAGAATTTGTTCATCAGGGCAGGGTGGGTAAGTGAACCCGCCTGAATGCGTCTGATGATTGTTTGTTGTTCCCTGCTCAGGGTGTGGTGCGGCTGGGGGAAGGTGCGCCAATCCTCCCTATACTCGGAGGTAATCTCTCTGTACGTGAGCACCGGGTTGGTGGTGTCGGCGTCCTGCCCTGCCCGGAGGGTCATCGCTCGGGCATGGTAATCGGCTATGACGTTGCCGGCTACCTCTGTGTGGGCAAGCACCCATACGAGCTCTACGGCTCGCTCCGGTGCCCTTTGCTTCGTTAATATCGCGGCTGCCTCTGAGGAGATCACCCCTTTCCTGTAGCCGCCGTAAGCTCTTTTGGAATCGGTAACCACTACCCTGGCGCCTGGTTGAACGAGCGCCAGGGTTATGACCTCTTCCTCTGCTGTCGCTAACTCTCTGGTGTTGACTGCAGCGCTGTTTATCAACCGCTCCCCGTCGGTTACCACCGCCGCTGCTTTTCTACTGCCCTTGACGAGGGACGCATCCACGTATAGGACTCCCTCCAACCGCTGCATTTTGGAATGAATCGCCTGAGCTCTGGCCTATCTCCTGCCATCATTTTTCTCCGGCCTCATGTTTCGGGGTAAGGGCTTGGTGGTGAATGTCGTCATCCATTCAGTTGGGATGTACCTCTTGATTGTTGCTCTCTCCTTGCGCCACCCTATCTTATCCTACACCGCGCGGCCATGATTTGTCTGGCTCAGGCGGAGTCCCTGCTTAGACAGGTGGGCTTCTATGAGTTCGTCGACTGTGTTGTGTGCCCCCATCGCTTGAAGGCGCTGGGTTGACGAATAGATGGGTAGGCCGAGGGCTTGCTTGGTGGCCTTTCTGATGATGGTATCGAGTGTAATCTTTTAAGTCCTGTCTAGATTGAGATACGGGGCCGAATATGTTATCCTGGATGCTATGAATGCCTGCACTAGTCTGAGGGCGTCGTCTTCCTTCAGTCCTATGTTTCTAGTTGAAACCCTTCTCAGCATGGCTAAAATCTTCTCCGCGCTGGTCTTCATCTTGGCGATGGCGGTGTGTGCTTTGCCATTGTCTTGTAATAGGAGTCTGAGAATTCTACATGTGTCCGTCGGCTTGACTGTGGTGCCGTCAATTTGGATGCAGATATCTGGTGGGGGCTGCTTGCGGGGCTTTCCTTGTTAGATTACCAGGCGTTCCGACTTCTGTGGCGCTCAGCTGAGTCCACAGGTCTTCGCGTACTCGTGCACTGTGAGTGCTGCCGCCTGAAGTGTCTCCTCCATCCAGCCGTCGGAGCCCGCTCGCTCCGTCCATATAGTAACATCGTCCGCGTAGAACGCATGTCCGATTCCTTTGATTTGGTCTAGCAATCGTGGCAGTGGCAGTAAGGCCAGATTAAACAGGAGTGGTGATAACACTGCACCCTGTGGGGTGCCCCGCTCCCCCAAATTAAATGGGCTGTGATCGCTCTTCACCCATTGAGATTCGTGCCTTGCGGGAAGACAGAAAGTCTTTGACATATCCGAAAGTGCGCCTCCCGCACCTCGTCTCATTGAGGTTAATGAGTATACTAGCATGAATAACATTGTCGAACGCGACCTTTGAGATCTAGGGCGAGGATTGCCCTGGGGCTGTTTCACGTAGCTCTTTTGATTACCAGCTCTTGAACCTGAAGCATGACGTCCTGTGTTGATAGATGCTTGCGGAACCCAAACATCGTCTTCGGAAGTTGGTCGGATACCTCAAGGTGTTTCTGAAGGCGACGTAGTACCATACGCTCCATCACCTTGCCAACACAGGAGGTCAGCGATATTGGCCTCATGTTTTCGATCACGGGGCCTTACCCGGTTTGGGTTACCCGCACCTCGGCCTCTTTCCACTCCGGCGGGAGTTGAGAGGTTTCCCAAGCCTCTATTTATATGTTCGAGCAGAGATTGTGCCGTCCTACCGCTCATGTTGACGAGCAACCTGTAGGTGATGGCGTCTCTCCCCGGAGCGCTTTTCTTGTTGCTCTCGTCAATTGCTGTCCACATCTCGGAGATCGTGAACGGCCTGTCCAGGTCTTCATTGCTGGGTCCTGTGTATTCTCGTGGGATCGGGTGTTGCCCTCGCTCCGTTTGAAAATAGTGGTCTCCTGGGGCCTTCATAAGCTGGTCGCCGTCTCCGTCATATGTGTTTAGGACCTTCGTCAGCAACCGGTTGTTTGCTGTCTTGCTGCCTGCGGGGTCTATGAGGTGCCTCAGTAGTTTTCATGTCTTGCCCACTGACAAGTGTCACTGAAGGCCGTCACATACCTGCAGCCAGTTCTCTTTTGCTGAGCTTGGCCACGTATTCCGAGATTTCGTTGTTAAGCTCGGCTATCCGACGCGCAAGCTTCCTGTTGCGCCTTTGCCTCTTCCAGCGCTTCATGAGCGAGTGCCGGGCCGCACACATGTGAGCGAGCCTGCTGTCGACGAAAGGTACCTTCGTTGTAGTTGCAATTTCTTGGGGGAATTTGTCGAGGATCTTCTTCTGTTTGTAGGATGTATCGTGCGGGTCCCCTTCGTCTGCGTCTTCGCCGTCTTGTTGTGCGTATGCACGTATCTTATCCCAGTCCGTTATGCGAGCTGCTCCCAGCTTGGCCCGGAAGTCTGGGCCCCGTATGGTGAGTGTGATGATGGTGTGGTCAGAGCCCAAGTCCTCGGTCCTCACACTTCCACGAGATATCCAGCATTCCGCTGAGCCAGGACAGGTCTGGTGTTGTATCTCTGGAGGCACTGTTGCCTCTTCTTGTGGTTACTCCAGGTTCGTTGAGTAGAGAAACGTCCAGGTCTTCCATAGTCTTGACCAAAGCCTTTCCCCTCTTGGATTGAAATTTGTACCGCCATTAGGTGCGCGGCGCGTTAAAATCGCCCAAAATCAGGAGTGGCCTGTTCCCGGCCAATTTCTTCGCGTCCATCACAACTCGATCGAATTCATAGTGTCTTTCCGATGGTCTGCAGTATACGCTCATAGCGAAAATATTGATTTTACTTCCAATTTCCTTTGCGTGTATTTCCGCCAGCGTGTGCTCACAGCCTGCTTCTGCAGTAAGGTGTTGAGTAGCTGCTATGTGATTCTTCACTAGGATCGCCCTAACCATTTTGGTTGGGTCGGTGTATATAACGTATCCCGGAATTTTTGGGACTCCCCTTGTCTCTTATAAAACAAGAATGGCCGGCCTAGTTTCAACCTGATTCATGTGAAGTGCCAATTCCATGTCTTTGTATATTATTCCCCGGCAGTTCCATTGAAAAATGGTCGTGAGCTCTTTGCGGCCCATTTTCTTAGTCCTTCTATTTTTACTTGGCTCCATTACCCTCGTGGGCAGATGTCTCAAGCCGTTCCTTTCTCATTAAGATAGCCTTCTTGATCCTACTCATTCGTTCCTTCTTTAACGATGTGGGTTTCATTCTGATCTGGATGGCCGCCACTCGTACCGCATACTTCTCGTGTTTAGTCTCAAGCGTGTTAAGTCGATCTTCCATGCGTTTCAGCGCCGCTAGAATGATCGTTTCGCCATACGTGAGTTGCTTCTCTTTTTCAACCGGTGGCTGCGTAGCCGTTTCGTTAGTCTGAGCCTCTTCAGCCTCCATGGCGTCCTGCTTCTGCGGTGCCTGTGTTTTGCTAGAAGTCGGAGGGGGTCACCTCCTACGAGGCATTTTCAGCGGGGCCTCCGCCACTGCATTTGTTTCTGCCTGGTCGTTTACCGTCCCTTGGTCAGCCTTTGCGACCAATTGATCTATTTTGCTCATGAGCCCCTAAATTTGGGCGTTCTGTTCAAGTATCTGTGCGTTCTTCTTTGCAATGATCTGCTTAAGCTCCGCAATTTCTGCATTTTCCTTAGTTGTAGCCTTACAGGAGGGGGAGGAGGGGTTGAGGGCGGTGAACTCCGAATCGAGCGATTTGGGAGTTGCTGATCCTTGTTGTTCTCCAGGCCGTCCCATTGACCTCGAACGCTGTCCCCGTGCCGGCGCTACACCGTCCTCGAGCTCGCTCCGCCGCCTCGAACTTCTCCGCTCGTCGTCCCGTGATTGCGACCGGGAGCGGCTGCGCCGGCGACCGTCGGCGCTCCTTGTCGGCGTCCTTGATCTCGAACCGTCGCTTCGTTGGCGTCCGCCTGCAGGACCTCTACGATCGCGACTTCGTCCTCGTTCTTGTCGTCTCTGCTGCTTACTTTCCCATCGGCGTGGCCGGACGACGAAAGGAGTCTTGAAACGCGCTTTACATCTTCTGTCCGCTGTGATGTGGCTGCCGCCGCAAAGGCCGCACTTGGGCTCACACACGTGATCTTCGGTGGGCTTGGCTATTCCGCACCCTCGACAGATTTTGTTGTTAGGGTCTGGGCACCCATCCATTCTATGCCCCAACCGGCTGCAGGCTTGACATGCCTCAATCTGATTTTCTATATAATGTGCACTCCGTAAGGAGATTGCCGTATCTAACATATCTTGCGACTTTCTTTCCGGCGAACGCGATGACCACCGACCGAGATCGCCCGATGTGATTGGCTTGTAATGCCGTGGGGTTATAGTCCTGCACGACTTGCTCTTGGATGTCCATGGCCGTGTCCTCGAGAGGGATGCCCCGAATCACGCCTTTAACGGTTGCATGCGGTGCGGTCTCGTATGTATTGACCTCGTATGCCGTTCCCCTGACGTCGATGCGCTCGACCACCGCATAACGGTCAGAGTTCTCCCGCCGGGGGGTGCTTATTACGAGAATATTCTGGTGCCTGTTGGGGCAGATGACGTCCTCTCTTGCTTCTTCTGCTGCGACTTGTGCTGTCGCCGCCAGAGCTCGACTTAATTCTACTCTAGTCACTTTACTAACGCAGAGCCCGCCACGTGGTCAGAGGACGATCTTCATGTCGCTTCTGTGACATTTGCCTTCAGAGCATGCCTATAGAGTACCCTATACAGGGTATTCATTTTTAGGCTTTACGGAATTTTTAGAAATCGCCTGTGGTAGGTAGCATAATTCTTATCATTGAGCTGGGGAATTCGATAAAGCGGACATTAGTAGCAGGAGAAATCGAAACACACATTCAAGTAATTAAGAGAAATTAACTAATTATCTTCTTAGTTAATTACTTTACGACACATTGCAACTTCTGAATTGTAGCCGGTGAGCTTGTCAGGCGTATTCACTTAGAATGAATTTCCACAATGACACCAGTTAGGAGATATGCGCCATCAAACTCGCCGTAAAATTCCACTGTTGTTCCATTACGTTTTTACCAAAATGATGTTTTATACACTGAAACACAAAAGTAACTCGAACACCCATGTATTTCGTGCCACACTTTGGGAAATTATATCTCGAAACTGGTGTCATCCTGGAAATTCATTTCAAGTGGATGCCTCTTGCAAACTCACCGACTACAAATCTTAAAAATAATATGTGCCGTAAAGTAATTAACTAAGAGTTTCATTGGTCAATTTTTGTTAATTAGTTGAATATGTGTTTCGATACCTCGTGCTACTAACGTCCGCCTCTTCGAATGAAGAGGCGGACGTTAGTAGCACGAGGTATCGTGCTATTTCGTTGCCTTAGGTGCAGGTGCAGCTATTTGCCTTAGGTGCAGCTATTTCGTTGTCTTAGGTGCACGGGTACGACCCGGAAAACCAAATCCCAGTCGTCACAGTGGAAGCATTCCACGTCACCAAGACCAAAGAAGGCCCGCCAAGTGCGCAGCAACGTCAAAATGATGCTGACTGCTTTCTTTGACTCCCGCGGTGTGGTACACCACTGAGTACGCACCACAGGGTGAAAGCAATCACCAAAGAGTACTACAGGGATGTCCTCCGTCGCCTACGTGATGCTGTGTGGCGCAAGAGACCGGAGTTGTGGTCAACAGAAAATTGGCGCATCCATCACGACAATGCTCCTGCACTCGATTCAGACTCTTTCGGCGAAAAAACAGACTCCTGTAGTTCAACAGGCTCCTTGCTCTCCTGATATGGCCCCCTGCGACTTCTGGCTGCTTCCCAAAATCAAGAGGTCATTGAAAGAAGCGCGATTTCAGACAAGAGAGGACATTATGGCTGCAATAACAGCTGTGCTAAACTCCATTTCGAAAGAGGCCTTCTCGGAATGCTTCCAAAATGGCAGCACCGCTGGGAGAAGTCTGTAGAGTCCCAAGGAGACTACTTTGAGGGTGATTAGGTTTCCAATGCTCCAGTTATGCCAGTTTTTTTTTTTCTTCGGCCAAAGGTCGGATACTTTTCTAACAGACCTCGTATTAAAAGGCAACCCCAGTGGTTTTCCGAAAAATTCAAGACTACTTTGCTCGCGGATTGCACCGCCAAAATAAGTGGCGAGGCTTAAAAGAAATTCTATAGTGTCCAAAAACTGTCGAACAGCTTCCTGAGCGAGCTCCACCGTGATACTTAAACGAAAACCGCGCTCTTGGAAAAAGCTTGAAAGCGTTAATGACTCTTTGGTTTGCCGTTCAAAGAGAAGATAATTACCAACGTAAGGACATATGGCTTCGGCTGTCCTTCCCATTTGCTCCGATATTTTTCTGAAGATGTCACTTGGTACGGGTTGTTGTTGTGGTGGTGTTGGTTTCACTACCAGGTGGCGCTTTTAAATGTTCCGTAACTTACCATTCCTTCAATAAAAACTCCCAGTAGGAAGCACACAAATTATTCTGCCATTAGGTGCTGCCGTGGTTCCGGGGTGCAAGCAATTTGGGTTCAGTGCCTGTGTTCACAAATCTTATCTAAATTTCGTTGTCAATTGGACAACGGCGCGGTGGATGTAACTTCATATGACGGTCGCTATAATTTTGATTTGGAACATTTTGGATTTACTTTTTTTTGCAATTCACCTGGAGTAGTGAGCAATGTGACCGTTGTTGCTGGCATCATCGACCATGACGCCGTAGTTGGAAAAATATATAGGAACAGGGCCCGCGTCAAAATGAACCAGTGTAGGAAAATTTTCTGCTGACATAAGAAGGAGCAGAAGAGGAAGGTTTTATTCAGTTCGAATATATATATATATATATATATATATATATATATATATATATCTGTATATATAGTAGAGTTGAACATTTCATCTGACCCCTTTGCATTACTGCTAGTCATGGGCTCATCCAGAGTTTATACAAGTATAACTCAAGCACAGTTTGTAGAATCGTATGTCTAGACTTCCATAAATCAAAAAGAAAGAAGAAAGGACAAGAAAACTAGCACAGCTTGCATTGGAGGCGCAATGGTAAAGAGGCAGCGGAGCTGATGGGCACCTCACTAGTCCTGGCTTTTCGGCTCGGCTAAGCACTACCAAGTCATCCGCAGAATTTTCCGGAATGTATTCATTATTGATCGATTATCGATTAGCTATTGATTGGCTATCGATTGGCTATTGCAAGATATTGGCCACGTATTTGAACTAGGCTAAGCACTACCAAAATATCCTCAGCAATTTCCCGAATTTATTGATTATTGATCGATTATCGATTAGCTATTGATTGGCTGTTCATTGGCTTTCGTAAGGTATTGGCCAGGTACTTGGGCTAGGCTAAGCACTACCAAGTCATCCGCAGCATTTCCTGGAATTTATTCATTACTGATTGATTATTGATTAGCTTTGATTGGCTATGATATTGTCCACGTATTTGGGCTAGCCTCAGCACTACCAAGTCAACCCCAGCATTTTCCGGAATTTATTGATTATTGATCGATTATCAATTAGCTATTGATTGGTCATCGATTGGTTATCACAAGGTATTGGCCCCGTATTTGGGTTAGACTAAGAACTACCAAGTCATCCCCAGCTTTTTCCGGAATTTATTGATTATTGATCGATTATCAATTAGCTATTGATTGGCTATCGATTACTGACTAAGCTTAAGTAGTGCCAGCCATGCTTAGCTAGACTTAGCCAGGTTCAGCTTCGCTAGTTCACAGGGGCATGGCTTACACGGCCGGCTTAAACAGCTCCGCTGTTAAAAGCTAAAAAAAAAGAAGGGACAATAATTTTTATATACGCGTACTTCCGTTCTAACACTGCAAGCTACAGAGTAGGTACAACGTAGGTATAAAGGGTGCTACACAACAATACATGGCCGATAGCTTAAATGTCAACGAACTTTGGTTATTATTCAAACAGAGGGTCACTAGGCTCACTGACTCCTATATCCCAAGCATTTCAAGCAATAAGGTGAAAAAAAAAAAATGTCACAGTTTCGCCCTAAGGGCGAAGCGATGAATGCGATAGCAACACAGCAATGTCATACGAAGTAAGGTGAGCGGCTTTGGTAGCAATATGAATTGTAGTAAACATGAGCTGATTAAGTAAGCAGGTGTGCTGCGGCGTAAGTAGACCGACATGAAGAGAGACTCGATGACCACGAGAAGGCGCGTGTGAAACGGTGGTGTTGATGAGAAGCGCTTCCCGTGGGCAGCGCGTGCGAAGGGACACACCTGTAGCGCTGCACTGCCGACCCGGGCAGCATTGCATGTGTAGCGTGCGTTGGAAAATGTGGCCCGACTATTACTAACTGATTGAAGAAGCGTGGTGTGAGCGCGCACAAACAAACATGAATAGATCACACTGAATGACTGCAGACAACGACCGTCAAAACGCTGGCAGCGAGCGGATATATACGCCGCAGCAGGGGGCGAAGGTACGCGCGGTCTATCGCTTCAACGGAAACTGAGCGGCGAATGCGCATAAAGGTCAGAGCCGTGTGGAGATAAGAGACGGTGCGGTCGAACGAACGACGAGCGCGGTTGTTGGCAGCGTAGAAGTGCGCCCCCCCCCCCCTCCCCCCGCTTCTTCCGGCGCTGGCTTCCCGCTTTCTTGCTTGCGCGTGGGAGAGATAAGAGACTGTGCGGACGAGCGACGAGCGCGGTTGTTGGCAGAGAAGTGCCCCCCCCCCCCCCCCCCCCTGCTCCCTCCGGCGCTGGCTTTCCGCTTTCTTGCTTGCGCGTGGGAGATTGAGTGCGTTCGCTCTCCGTGATAGCGCGCGTCCCCGCACGCTGCCTCTGGGGCATACGGCGCGCGGCGAAGATTTTATCTATACGGAACCTCACGGCGACGGCGACGCCGACGGCAGAAATCCGGTTGAAGTGTCCATATAATTGCTATCGCAATAAAAAAGCCCATACCATGAAAAAATGGTTTCATTGTCCGTGTGACTAACAGTGATACTGGGCGTTTTCTACATATTACAGAAATAAAACTCCGATTAACAATCTTATACAAGCGAGAGTCGCGTCAAAAGAAAAAAAAGTGTTTGCAGAACCTAGCGTGTGGCTTCCGAAACAACAAGAAATTGAGGAAATTTATGAAGCGGTGCTGAAACGAGAAGCTTGGGGCGCCCAGTTAATGCACATAGTAACTTTAATTACAGAGGACACGGCCAAAGCAATATTGTTTAACAAGATTTTTAAATCTGTATTCAATCCCATGGAATCCACTCGAGTACAGCCCTGTTGCGGACAATTACCTACTATGCAAGAGGTCATATAAGTTGATGGCATAACGAAATTACTAGGCTCTATAGACGTCGCGACAGCGACAGGACTTGATGGAATTTTCCATGGGGTACTAAAAAATTGTACTCGCGCAGCAACGAGGTACCTTTATGTAATTTATAATAAACCACTCCTAGACGGTATATTTCCCGATGATTGTAAAGTAGCTTATGTTGTGCCGACATTCAAGCACGGTTCCAAGAGTGACGTCTCGAATTATAGACCTATTTCCCTTACTCCTATATGTTCTAAACTACTCGAGCATATTTTGTATTTGGCTTTATTTCGTCACTTAAACTCCATTGACATTGGGTATCTAACCCAATGCCAGCATGAATTTAAAAAAGGTCTTTCCTTTACCACGCACCTACTTGAATTTTTAAAATAAAATTACTCATTGTGTTGTTATCAGAGATCAATTTATTTATTTATTTGAAGTACCTTACAGACCCATAGGTCATGGTATAATTGAATTGTATATTTCTTGATTCCCGAAAAGCATACGACACAGTGAATTGGTTAATTTTTTTTCTGTCAGAAAGCAAGAAGTTGTTTTGAGTGTCAGTTTCTCTGTTTATGTTGATGTTACGTCTGCAGTGCCTCTGGGCTTAGTGTTGGGACTGCTTCTCTCTCTTTTGTTTTTATTAATGATATTTGTGATGGTATTGAATCCCAGATACGATTGTTTACGGTTGATTGTGTATTGTAGGCAAACAAATATTATGAGGAAGAGTATTTTCAATTCGCGACCGACCTGAAGCGCATAGAAAAATCATGTCACTAATAGCATGTACCTGAACATAGATAAATATGCACACCTGAGCCCTAAAATAAATAATAATAAAAATCAAATATAAGTACTTGTTATGTGGTCATGCAAGAACTAAAAAACAATCTATCAGTCAAATATAATAATAATCTTTATTAGCACTTGAAAAAACAGAGAGAAAGGAGAGAGAGGGGGGGGGGGTAGAGAAGTAAAGCGAAAGGGGGGATCGCCCTGGGTGGCGTGCTAGGCGTGGCAGATAGGTACAAACCCGTACGCGGAGCGCCTGCCAGCCATCCACCTAGGGGGAGGGGGGAGGAGGATGAAAACACTGTGGAGGATGGCAGACAAAAGGCAATTAATTGACCTGCTAATTCATGAACTAAGCCCGGTCACGGAGGCTTCCCGCCACTGTTCTGCACAGCTCCCTAGATGACGCATGGTCCGAAGGGAGGGGTGCTCGCACATGTCGTGGGACAGAAAGAAAGTCCCGCACTGCAGCCGGAATGAGTGAATTCTGGTGGCGGACTATCCTCGCTTACATTGGTTCGGGCTGTTCCGTTCGCTTGCTGTAGCGGACGACTGAGCTGATGTAGGAGTCGTCAAGGGATCCATCGAGGCAGCGGCAGAGAAAGCCTATCCGGGCGACAGTGCACCGGTGCTGGAGCGTCTGCCATCCAAGGCGTTGCAGTCGTGCCTCATACCGTGGAAGTACCTCGTGGCTGCAGCCGAGGCTGGTGAACAGTGTCCGGGTGGCGCGGTGCTGGACGCTCTCCAGCATATTGGTTAGGTGAACCTGAAAGGGGTTCCACACAGAAGAGCAGTACTCCAGTCATGGCAGCCCAAGGGCAGTATAAAGTGCACGGAAAGCATCCCGCCCGCAGGGTTTCGACGCGCGTACCACGAAACCGAGTGTGCGACGCGCTTTAGCCACTGCGTTGGAGACGTGCAGTGAAAAATCAAGAGTTGGGGTGAACATGACTCCTAGAATTGCAGCTGAGGAAACATTACGCAGGACAGAGCCCTCAAGCGTCTAAACAGGTGAGGGAGCTCTCTTGCTGTTGTGAAAACGGAGAACGACACTCTTAGTTTCACTGATGGAGAGATGGTTGACTGATGCCCACTGGGAAACATGGGTGAGGTAGTCTTGCAGGAGGACACAGGAGTTATCAGACGATGAGACAGGGGCCAAGATAGATGTGTCATCCGCATACTGCACCAGTAGAACGTCGTTCGACTGCGGCATGTCGTTAACATAAAGGGAAAATAGAGTCGGACCTAGAACAGAACCCCGGGGGACCCCAGAGAGCTCAAGGTAGCTCTCGGAGTGCGATCCGTGGTAATGGAGCCGCTGTGAGAGTCCCACCACGAAGCGTGCTAACCATAGGAGCAATGTGCCTTGAAGACCAGCTTAGGCTGCTTTTGTCACCAGAATGGCGTGGTCGAGTGTGTCGAATGTGTTAGTCAGATCCAATTGGATCATGTCTGTTGGCGTGCCGCTATCATGTTGGAACTGACATAATGTGAGACCGGCTAGGGCTGTCTCACAACTGCGATTGGGACGGAATCCGTGCTGAGAGGAAGCAAGACTGCAGTTCTGCTCAAGGAAGGCTATAATGGAGCGATTGACGAGACGCTCGAAGGTCCTGCAAAGGATAGAGGTGATTGAGACTGGGCGTTAGCTGGATATCTCACATGTGGGCTTCCCTCGGCCCTTGTGGACAAGGGTAACAAAGGATTCCTTCTATTTCTGGGGAACAAAGGCGTTGTCCACAAAAGACTGAAACATGAGTAGGAGGGAGTAGGATAAGTGTGGGTAGATAAGTTTCAGGAAGGAAGGAGCAACATAATATTGGCCTGAATTTTGGGACGGCTTAATGAAACGCACGGCCTCGTGCAGGTCATCATGTGAGAAGGAGATGGTACTGATGGAGGCTGCAGGAGTAGTGACTCTGGTTTCTAACTCTTGGGCGAGGCAATCAGGATCAAGAGAAGTGGTAGAGCTATATGTGGATGAAAACTGTGAAGCAAATAACTGTGCTATCGATGAGGGTTCGGTTACAGGTACGGCGTTGTCCATAAAGCTAGGTTTGTGGGTAGTGGACTGAAAGCGTTTAATGTACGACCAAAAGAGCTTGGGGTTCTCCTTAGCCTTGAGAGCGATTTTTCGTGCGTGATCATCATGGGCCACTTGGATGATAGCCTTCATTGAGCGCTGGAGATCCTTGGCTTGCTTTAGTGTTACAGGGCCCTTGAGCTGAGCAGCACGCTTAAATAAGGCTCGCTTGTGGCTGGCCATCTTAATAATATCTAGAGAAATCCAAGGCGGCCTTCGTCGACGAGCTTTCCTGCTGGATTGAGGTACACAATTTGCTCGGATTGCTTGGATGAAGTCGCACCACAGGTCGAAATTCGTGGAACAGTCACTCCCAGTGGTTAAGCACCAGGAAGAAAGATAAGCTAGCTGAGCCATATGGGCCAGGTCTGTCCTCCCGAAATACCACAACGTTCGTGCAAAGTGACCTTTGCGTTGTAGGGTCGTCGCATAAGAGATCTCAATGGCAGAATAGTCGCTCCCTCTAGACCACGAAGGACCTCGCAGGAGGTGACCCTGCTGATGTTGCGGACAAAGCCGAGGTCTAGGAAATTGGCCCGACCTTGCGATGAGTAAGAAGGATGCTGACAGACTTGATGTAGGTCAGCGTGGTGACGGTATCAAGGAGCGAGTCATCGGCTGCATCACTAGAGAGAGGCTCGTCATGCTGCCACTAGTCAATGTGAGCGTCGAAGTCGCCGATGAGCACTACATCAATGTACGGCTTAGTAGCTACTGTGGACAGAGCAGCATCAAGCAGCCTGTAGGAGCGATCTCGGAGATTGGGCGGGCAGTAGACACATCCAACAAGAAGAGTCCCTCGGGGAAGGTGAAGCTCCAGGAAGATTGCCTCAAGGTCGTCGTGCTCAAGGTCGTGCCTACGGTGCACGGAAATCCCTACAGGGGTAGCAACGAGGCCACCCCCGCCTCGACCACGGCGATCCCTACCGAAGATGGTGTAGGAAGAGATATCCATGAGCTCACCGTCGAGCACTCCAGGGTCCAACCACGTCTGGGTGAGTAGGATAACTGTGTTGGCTGGAAGGGCAGCTATTGTGGACTGCAGATCAACAAGTTTGTTTTTCACGCTCCGACAGTTGGTGTACCACAGTTCCAGTGCCATGCGGGGTCTTACTGGGGGGGGGGGGGGGGGGGGCTGGAGTCGTGCTTGGGGGGGATGTAGTACAATGACTCGGTAAGTGTGGGAGCCGTGGCTGCGGATCAGTGGAGAGGGAGTCGCAGAACTGAGGCAAGGAGCAAACGAGGCACAGGCAAGGGTCATTGCAGGAATAGGGATGGTCGATTAAATGTTTTAATCGATTAACGATTAATCGTTCGTCACTTTAGCGTATCATCGATTAATCGATTTCGATGCGGGGTTTTTCGTCGATTAATCGATTAATCGACTTTTTTTTTCGGGCGCTTTAAAAAGGCTGAAACAGTTATCTATTCACGTAAGTACCTATTTTAACGCTTGAAAGGTGGAACCAGGATAAGACATACAAGCGTATAAATTTTGATAAAGAGTAATGTTTAGTTTGTTAGAGGTCAACTATAATTGCCACTAGTGACTAGTGAAGGAATAAGCAATATACGGAGTGTTCGTATTGACACGTGTACTTGTCTATCTTTCCCCGGTGACCGCTTTTCACCGGCTAACAAATGTTAAGATGGTGGTCCGGCGCCACCAGCCCCCCGTTTCGAGTACTTTTGGAGCAACCGTGGTGGCTCTTCTACTTAGGATATAAAGTTGTCGTATATGCCATAAAAAAGCCTAATTCTTGTAGATTCCAACTATTTATATTATAAAGAAATTGAATAATGTGATTTAGAAATAAATGTTCAAGATCAAGCATGATATACATGGTTCTTGAGAAATGTGTCTCAGTTGTGACCATATTTAGAAGAAATTACCGCATTTACTGCATTGCGGCTTGCTCTGTAGCTTTAGGACATATTTCGGACACCAGTTTCGAGATACTATTTCTCAAAGTGTGGGACGAAATACATGGACGTTACAGTTACTTTTGTGCTTCAATGCATTTTGGTAAAAAATTAAGTGGTACAACAGTGCATTTTTACGGCGAGTATGATGGCGCATATCTCCAAACTGGTGTCATTCTGGAAATTCATTGCAAGTGGATACGAGTGACAAGATCACCGGCTACAATTCGTAAATTGTTATATGTGTCGTAAAGTAATTAACTAAGAAGTTAATCAGTGATTTTTTGTTTATTAGTTGAATATGTGTTTCGATTTCTCGTGCGAATTTGCGCCTCATCGAATAACCCAGCTCAATGATAAAATTATGCTACCTGCCACAGGCGATTTCTAAAAATTCCGTAAAACTTAAAAATGAACACCCTGTATGTTAAAGATGGCGCTTACTGAGGAGGGTGGGCATGGAGGAAGGAATAGTTAGAAGAGAACATCGCAGCACGACTGACATCAAGAAGTAATGGCGCAACACGTGATCGCCACATCAGAGCGCGCGGTAGGTTTAATGCTGCCGGGTGCAGGGCAGCAGCGCAGCTGAACGGGAGCGCACTGATTTGAAACTGCTGCGAACCAAACATTATCGGCCAATACGTTGTCACTCAGGGTCACGTGTTGACCCTACTGCGAAGTAAAAAATGAAGGAAATCGCTTGACGGTGAGTTCGCTTGCCAAGACTAGCTGCCTCACGTAATGCTCTCGCCTAGTTTATTTCTTCCTCCACGGGGGCGGCCTCTCTCCGGGCCCCAGGCAGCCTGTGCGACGTGCGCGCGGGGAAGCGCTTGGCCAGCTCGACATGACTCGGGAAAACAGTCGACAGTCGCTCTCGGCCTTCGCAGCCGCGCGGTCGTTGCTCGTACTCCGCATTCTACAGTACGATTTCAAAATTTTCACGCCACTTTAGTCACTGTCTAGAAAACAATTAATCGAACTGCTTTAATCGATTAAACCGATTAAATTAAAGGTACACATCGATGACGATTAATCGTTTTGCGGCGTACTTTTAGTCGATTAATCGATTAATCGTTCATCGATATTACCATCCCTATGCAGGAACCCAGTTTACGATACTGAGCCATAGATAGATGCACGCAGCGACGATGAAACCAGCCGTCACAGGAATCGCAACATAGCGCAGCTTGATTGTCTCGCACTCGTTTAGTGCAGGATGCACAGGTGGGTTGTGGCGGGCCCGGGTTGGGAGAAACGTCACCGGCGGGGAGGAGGAATATGGCGAGGTAGTGGCGTTGGGCAATGCGGGTGACTACAGTTGTGGGAGAGTTGCGCCGATGTGGAAAAGCCAATGGGACGAGGAGGTAGCCATGGGGCAGCGGGGGAGTAGGCCTAGCAGCAGCTAAGCGACCACTCGGCTGAGCGCCGGTCACTCTCGGAAACGGGGCTCCGTAGAAATCTGTAGCAAGACGCCGGGTGCACTCTCGAGGTCGGAGATGACTAAAGGTTTGGTGGCGGAGCTGTAAGGGCGCGAGAAAAAGTAAAAGGAGGCCGAGGCGCGGAAACACACATGCGGAAGGCATTGGATTGGCTTGGCTGTAGGTGTTATGCTGTCCGAGGATGGCTCTTGGTCAGAACATGTCAATACCGTAGTTTTAGAAGTGCGGGGCGTGCCCTTGGTTGTTTGCAACGAAGCTTAAAACACGTAAGCATGGACATAAAAGAAGCAGCGTATAATTAGCCTGTGTTTTGCTAATTTTCGAGTATGCTTACCCTGTTTGAAATCCGTTTAGTGGTGTGCATATTAATGCAATAGAAAAAATTCAATCTGGTCACTACAAGGTTTGTCCTGGGGAAATACGACAGCTTCCTAAGTGTAATGACAACATTTGAAAAAAGAACTTGATTGGGTCCCTCTGTTTACACGACGAAGCAGGTTAAAGCATAAGCTGTTTTATTCAGTCTTCCATAATCCTACGGGAATCTGCTCATCAGTCCATGTGAAGCCCCACATTACGTTTCCTCACGTACAGAACTTCCACTTAAAGTTAGGTCCTGCATTTCTAGGACTGATCTTTGTGAATGTTTTTTTTTTTTTCAAGAATCATTGTCGCCTGAAATTTACTACCTGCGGATGTAGTGTACCGCAACAATGTTGACGTGTTTTACCGTGATTTGGAACCTCCAATAGTGCTTATGGGCGCTGCGGGTCATGTATAAATAAATAACAAATAATGAATGGTGGGCGCCCGAACGACGACCTCTGATAAAATGCTTTTACGTCACCGAAATTGCGTGAATACGGCAGAGAGTTACACTGACCCACTAATTGTAGTGCATGATACATCTTATTTTAGGTCATATCCTCGGTAGTGCGGGGTCTCGCGTGGGCGAGAATACTCTCCGCGAACGAGAATTTCGCAAATGAGGTTCGTGAAACGCCAACGCACTGATGAAGATGCAGTCAGTGAGTACAAATATTTATATTGGCCGGCAGCCGAGTGTTTTTCGGCATCTCCGAACACGTACCTAGAGGAACGAAATTTGTGAGGGTATTTCTCTCCCCCCCCTCAACAGAAAAACAAAATAAAGACATAGTGGTTGGTTCAACCTGGTGCGCAACGTCTGTGTGACGATGGAAATGACGTAACTGTTTTTTTGAGGTCGCTGTCATCAGGTGGCAAAGATGGCTCACCGCCTACGCTCCGCTTTGTAGCCTCATTGGAGTGGAACGGAGTTTATGGCAGAAAATGCATGCCTTTTGCACAACTGACCAATCTGCTTCCCTTTCAACTGCAAAACTCACAGGCCCACTGAGCAGCACCTTTAGAACTCATGCGCACGTGTTTGAACTATGTGAGCAGAAAACACATAAAAATCCTAAATATAAGAAGTGAGAGAGAGCAAATGCGTATTTTATACATTCATGTTCTTTACCTTGCACATGCTCAAAAGAATACGTTCGGTATATAAAAGAACCCAAGAGGAATGGCTTGCTATACATCTTGGAGCCATTCAGGGTACTATTTAAAATAAGGTAGGTCTATTTTTAGGCGATTTGCCACTAGATATTTTTTTACTTACTGCAATTTTTACGCCATCCATAGCCAAAGACAATCGTTTATGCAAGAATACACGTTACCTGCAGATTTTGTACCGCCCATTGTATTCCTTTGAAGGATTACGCCTCAGCACATGTTCATACGAAAGGACACTGGTAACTTCGCATGGGAGGTCCCTGTCATTAGTTAGACGGCTAAGATAGCTCACCACCTACGTTCCACTTGGCGCCTTCAAAAATGACTTTGGCTAAAAACTTGCGCACTGCACGCAGCTCATTAATCTGCTTTCCTAAGAATTGCAATAAGCTACCGGTCTTTTCTGCAGCATTCTATTAACCCCATAGTGGTGTTAGAACTATATGTACGGGGATAACCAAAAAAACGCATATCCAACTTTCATAACCAAACGCTCATTTTGAACATTCGCGTTGTGTAACTTAGCAAAGAAGAAACACGCTCGATGTTTGTGGAAGGTCAAATGGGATATTTGCTTTATATATTGGGCACTTTGATGACCTGTACGAAAATACAGGTCTATTCTCAGGGAATTTGCAACTACACTTCTTTACAGTTCTGATCGGTTCTATTTCTCATGCAGCAGAGAGCCGAAAGGGATCCATTGCGTAAGAGAAAACGGTTTCTTACAAAAGTTGTAGGCGCCCACTGAATTCATTTGAAGTATTGAGCAGCAGGAGGGCGCACATAAGGAACGGCTGCTGGGTGCACGCGGGAGTGAAATAGGTTCGCAAAAGAAACCTCCGGCGACATGTTCATGCCTTCTGATGAGCAAAACAATTTTTTGAGAAATCTATGCACTACCTTTGTATTACGATAGAAATATGAAAATTGGCTCAATTCATAAACATGCGCTGTCATGAGTGAGTAGACAGCGTCAAAGCACTGCGTAGGAGCGTCTGCTCCACACACCATCGAGTCGCCGACAAAGACGACGATGTTGGCGGGCGGTGGCACGCGCGACTGAACGAGGGAGAAAGAGAATCGACCAATCAGTGGTGGACACGAAACCACAGGCTGTGGTACGAGGAACGAGGAGAGAAGAGACTGGGACGCTCGAAGTGGGATCGCTCGGAGACAGGGGTGAAAAGATCGCTGGTGTCGAGGTCGGTGTCGTCGGGGTCCAGACCCGAACCCGAGAGCCTCAACAGAACCAGCATGGCCCCGGTTGTCCCTGGAGAGATACGCCGAGCATAAGGCCCAGTTATTCCTGCGGCAGCTGCTGCTGCCGGCGTTCGTGTTCTTGCTGGCGTTCCTGCTCCTCTTGCTGTTCCTGCTGGCGTGCCTGTTCTGGTTGGCGTTCCTGTTGCTGTTCCTGAGCCGCCGTGCGGAGAGCAGAGGTCACCTGGGGGTGACCAGAGGCCTGGAACGACGCTGGCGAGAGGCGCCAGGGCGAAGCCGCGAACCAGGGAACCGGTACGGGCGCCGCTCAGCTGTAGCGGTCGGGCTTGGTCGGTCTTCGACTCCGACAACCTTGGACTCGGACGTCCGGGTTGGCTCTACCGTGCGTCCGCGTCCCTCGCATGCCACTGCCCGCCACGTCACTACTGCCGTCAACGCAAGTGCTAGTGCACGCCGTCAACGCAAGTGCCCGAGTAACTAAGACTCGATGATTTTTGTTTCTTTGTTTTGATTGAGACTCTTCTCGCGTGGACTAACGGGGTTAATTGTACTTTTGGTTTTATTGCGATAGCAATTATATGGACACTCAAAAGCAGATTTCTGCCGTCGGCGTCGCCGTCGCCGTTGCCGTTGCCGTCGCCGTCGCCGTCGCCGTGAGGTTCCGTATGACGTCAATGGAGATGAAATCGTCGCCGCGCGCCGCCGAACGCTGTATGTGCGAGTGAAAGGGCGCGAGGGACGCGCTCTTTCACGGGGAGTGAACGCACGGCGGAGAACAAACGCGCGTTCTGCGCCGTGCTTCCTTAAGGGCTGCAGAAGTAGGCGTCTCTTTCCTCCTTTACAATCACCATATATGTAGAGCAAACGCGCCTTCTTCCGATGCGCGAGAGGCCGTGGGGGAGGGGGGGGGAGGGGGAGGGAAGGGAGGCGACGTTTAGCTGCGGCACCAAGTGCCTATTCATATCAGAGGCTCCGGCAACAGTCACAAACGCCGCAGGCATTTTGAGCGAACGCGGGCAAAACGCCGACGGCGTCGACAACAGTTCTGCGCGTTGCCGGTGCTGCTGCATGTCCAAGTTTATACAGCTGATAAAGCTAATATCATTACTCCGTATAGCTCTCTACAAATTTGCTATCGCAATTGATGCTTCGCCTTTCAGGTGAAACTGCGACAACCTTTTTATTTACTTTCTGTGTTCTGTTTAGTGTTCTTTTCTTTTCCTCCCTTTCCTTGCTTTGAATATTAAGTTTGTTTTAAAAAAGAAAATGGCTTTGTCTTTCCTGAACGGAGGCTCTGCCTCAGTGTAACAATTCACACCAGAAGAACCTGACATCACACATGCCTACTCCTTGCTCCATCCTCAATGGTAGATTGAAGAACAAAAGCACTGTGCACAACACTTGCCATAACCAATGAGGCCTCCTAAGAAACATTCAGATCTCACGCAGTGTGAGAATCTGTGTAAGCGAAATTGGGGTGCGCCGGCAAGGCAAAACGGCGCATTACGATAAGAATTTGATTATAAAGCGTGCCGTAGGGGGCGGGGCTCCAGAATAATTTTGACCACCAGGGTTTTTTACGTTCACCAAATCTAAGTACACAAGCGTTTTTTTTTTTTTTCATTTGGCACACATCTAAATACGGCCGCCGCGACAATGACGTACTGCGACGAGATGCCAAATCATGGTGATGTAGGCAAAGAAAGTTTAATCCGCTTTAAAATTTTGAAAGGAACCTGCATTCAACATTGCGGTACTTGTATGGACTATATAGAAAGCATCTCAGTTGGCTGGTGCACATTTAGACATTGCGGATAGCGCGTTTTACATTCCAACAGCGCCTAGGTAGACGCACGCAAGATAACGGCGTTTCCTGTGTCCACTTAACAAAGACATGTCTGACGTTTTATTGCCATCATTCATTTCAACTGTCTCTACATCATCGTCTGCCTACTTATGCCCACTACAGGGCGAAGGCCTCGCTCAGCGATCTCCAATCACCCCTGTCTTGCGCTAGCTTACGTCATCTTTTGCCTGCAACTGTTCTCATTCGTCTTCTACTGCGCTTCCCTTCTCTTGGCACCAGTTCTTTACCTCAAATAGACGACCGCTTATTCACTCTATAGGTTGCATGGTCAGCCCAGCTCCATTTTTCTCTCCGGATGGCTACCCCCGTTTACTCTCTAATCTGCATGGTTGTCTTCATGTCTCTTAACGTTACGCCTAACAGTTTCTTTGCATCGCACGTTGCGTAGTCGTCAACTTCTTCTCAAGCTTCTTTGTAAACCTTCAAGTTTCTGCCCGATATATTAGTACTGGTAGAATGCAATCATTGTAGGTTTTTTTCTTTCGAGGATAATGAAAAGCTGCTGGTGATAACTGGGCAATGCTTGCCGTAAGCACTCCAATCTATTTTTATTCTTCTATAAATTTCTTTCTCATGATCAGGTCACCTGTGAGTAACTGACCTAGATAAACTTACCTTGCACAGTTTCTAGCGGCTGACTGCCAATCATAAATTCTCGTTCTCATACCAGGCTCTTGAACATTGCCTTTCTCTTCGGCATAATAATCTTAAATTCCACTCTAGCACTATGTCGGCTAAGGTCCTAAATTATCTGTTTCAAGTCATCTTCATCATTGCTGAAACGGACAATGTCATCTGCAAATCAAAGGTTGCTGAGACACTCCCCGTTGATCCTCATTTCTATTCCTTCCCACTTTAACAACTTGAATACTTCTAAGCACTCAGGCAATATCATTAGGGAGATTGTGTCTCCTTGCCTGACCCGTTTTTTTGTTGGTCATTTCCCACTTCTTTTTAATTAGTGTAGCTGGGGAATCTTTGTAGATATTGGATAAAATATTCCCCTATGCTTCCTTGACACCTTGACTGCGCAATGCCTCCGTGACTGCTGGCATCTCTACTGAATGAAGTGCCTGCTCTTATTCCATGAAAGCCTTATACTGAAATTGGTTTTATTCTGCGGATTTCTCTTACCTGATTGATGACGTACCCTTGATGGAAACAATCAACATTCCGCTGATTGTTTCGCGTTACCTACGCATGTTTTTACGGATCCAGCGCAGTATTACCGTGAAGCAGCGGGAGCAGTGTATCAAGTGACATAATTTAAAGCATGTGTGTCTAGCATGAAGGTAGAACAGGACTGGTTGTGTCAACAAAGCGCCACGTGCCTCCTATGACGAACGCCACCTGTCTATTTCTCTAGGAACCATCAGCATCTTAAAATATATAAGCTCGGATCACCGCGGAATTCTTCACTTGGCAGCTGAGTTAGCGGCAACGCAACCTTCCGCTCATTGTTTCCCGTTACCTACGCAGCTTGGTTGCATTTGCTTCACTGCATAGAGAAGCAAATTTTCATATTTTCTATTTCTTTCAAATTTTCATATTTTCTTGCCATACCCACTGCTGCATGCTGTCTGGTTCCTTCAAAAGGTAAACGACGCAGCGCGGCAGTAACGACATAGCAGGTTGCAGTATAGGATTGGTTTGGCGTTAGAACGGCAGTATGACAGCAGTATATAAGACAGCTTCAGCATTCCTATCATCACCACAATTCCATAATAAGCATGAGGGCAGAATACAGCATTTTTGATCGGACTCTGCTCTAAGCGGTTTTGTGCTCGGAAGCCCATCGTAGAATCCTCAGAAGGTCATAGCCGATCGCCGATCATAGTGACCTCACAATGCTTCTCCTTCTCCTATTTTTTTTTCTTCTTTTTGTCCCTATTACGCTTGCCCCTCATGTAGAGTAGCAAACGAGGCGTTTGTCTCGTTGCCCATCTATGCCCTTGTATTTAATTTCACTCTCTATTGGTTCCACACTTTTCGGAAGCAATAATAAGAGAATAATGCGTGTAACACATGCGAGGAATTATTGTTATACAGGGTGTTTTATTTTAGCTGCACCAAATTTTTAAAAATTGCATGGAGCAGATAGCACATTTCTAATCCTTGATCTAAAATACTCGATGATGCGGCCATTTTCTTCCACGAGAAATCAAAATGCCTAATTCATAATTAACATAATTATGCTAATTAACGTGTTAATTATTTACATCAGAACAAATTTCACTCTATGAATTATAGCTGGTGAGTTCGCAAGGCGTATCCACTTGGAACGAATCCTTAGGATTGAACTACCTTCGAGATATTACGATAATATTCAAAGTGTCTGATGAAATGCGCTGGCATTCCAGTTACCTTTTTGAAGAAAAGGCTGTTTTATGCATTGAAGCACAAAAATAACTTGAACACCAATGCATTTTGTTGGACACTTAGAAAATTATATATCTCGAAACTAGCGCAGCCCCGAAAATTCGTTCGAAGTGGATACACCTTGGAAACTCACTAGCTACAGTTTGTAGATTAAAATATGTGCCGTAAAATAATTAATTAGAAAGTTAATTGGCGTAATTCTGTTAAGTTTTAGATTAGGCATTTGGATTTCCTGCGGAAGTAATGGCCGCCTCATCGAGTAGTTTAGATGATGGATTATAATTGTGCTATTTACCACGGGCAATTTAAAAAAAATTTGGTGCAGCTAAAATAAAACACCCTGTTTGCATAGAAATTGGCCACGCGCGTTACAAATCCTAATTGAAAGATTTTATTTTTCTCTAGCTCTACGGCTGTGTTTTTGCGATGAACATTTTTTTTATTTCGCCATTACCAGCAGCACTCCTGAGAAGCGGTTCATGCATGCTAAAATGTCAGGCTCACTGAGAGTTCGGCATTCTGCAACCGTGGAGAGAGAGCGCTCAGTCAATGGCGGTGGCGTAGCGTCTTACGTGCACCGCAGTACAGCTCCTTTGTTAATATAGTTTCGTTCCTGGTTTCGGGGCGCAAAACATCAGTTGAAATTTTTGTTGTTGTTTTAGTAGATTGAATCATTTTTCTTTAGAGGTCATTTTGCCCACAGATCACGTGCGTATGCAGAAGAGAGGACTGCGTGGTTTTCGTGGTTTCGATCGAAGTTTATTTATTGCAGAGCCACAAGTCGCACGAGCGTTCAGGCGAAGGTCACATGCAGCATTTGCTAGGCTTAAGGCGCGCCCGTGGATAAATGGATGGAAGCCAGGTGCGTCCCCTTTGGAACGGGGCTGTGACTTGCGCCATCAAGCTCTTGTTATTATAATGTCCTACCTTTCTTCAAAAAAAAAAAGAACATAACATGCGAAGCATTCCCCTCACCAAACTTTTATGAACCCCTATTGGGAACTTTGCTTTTGTACGCCTCTGTTGTTTGTTGTTTCCCTACTTTTCTTCCACCAATCTTCCAATCGCACCCGCCGTGGTTGCTCAGTGGCTATGGTGTTGGGCTGCTGAGCACGAGGTCGCGGGATCGAATCCCGGCCACGGCGGCCGCATTTCGATGGGGGCGAAATGCGAAAACACCCGTGTACTTAGATTTAGGTGCACGTTAAAGAACCCCAGGTGGTCCAAATTTCCGGAGTCCCCCACTACGGCGTGCCTCATAATCAGAACTGGTTTTGGCACGTAAAACCCCATAAATTTCTTCCAATCGCCTCTTGCTAATCTCTACTGCGGCCATGTTTACTTTCCCCTTGCTATCCCTGAACCCAAGGCTTTCAAGGAGGCCAATGGTGCCTAAATTGACCACTGGGCCGATATCTTAACATTCTAATAAAATGTGTTCCATCGTTTCCCTAGCTTAACCACAGCAAGCGCATGCTTACTCTTCCATGTTGCATCTCGCTTTATAAGTGCGTGTTCTAAGGCATCCCGATCCCACTTCGAAGAGTAAAGAGCTTGCCTTTGAGTTTTCCTAAATTGTTCCTGTCCCGATTTCGTTTTTTTCCTCTTACGCTGTTACAGCAGGTTTCTTTTTCATTGCCGCCACCCATGACATTATCTCAGCCTCTCTGACTTTCCGCTTTCCGTTCTTTGTTGCCATCATCAAGTAAAAAAACAGCGCCAGAATATGCACAGGACCAAACGACGAGTAACAGGACAGATACAGGGTGCACTAACAACTGAAGGTTTATTCACAAAAAGCGCAGAATATGTATACCGGCTGAACATGAATAAACACAAAAAGGAAACTGTCACTTGCATCACATGGCCAAGCCTACCGCGCGCGAAATGCGGTTCTTGTAAGTAATTTGACATCCTTATCCGATAGTATGACGGAGGGCATGCTAACACAAGACTCATCATGCTTTTTTATCTCCAGGGCTTCAACTATCTCCCTTGTTAGTTTGTCTGCCGATTTTAACATGATGCTAGTATTTTCCATTAATGCAGCGCAGCCGTAGTCCCTACAATGAATACCTAGATGTCCTGATATTGTCTTTGTTGTGTTGTACTTATGTTCTTTCAATCTGTCATTTAGGCACCTTCCTGTTTGGCCTATGTAAGACGTAAGACACACCGCAATCCAAAGGAATTGAATAGACCACGTTTTTTGCGCAGTGCACAGACCTATCTCGATGATTCGTGGTACATACCACGAATCATCGAGATGCCTTGATTCCTTCATTAACCACTCTGCACATTTTTGCGATCTTTTCCGGTGTGGTAAAAACAACTTTTACTCCCGCCCTTTCCGCTACTTTCTTCAGGTTATGCGAAATAGAATGTATGTAGGGAATGGCGGACGCAATCTTCGTGCCTCGTGCTCCCGCGTGGTTGGCGTTAGTGCCTTGCTTCTTCAGTCTGCGCATCCTTTCTGCAACGGCAGAGAGCAATGTTCGCGGATACCCCGCTTCAGTTAGGCGACGTACTTGCTCGTCGAAAGTTCTTCTCAAGCGATGAACGCATGATTTCTTTAAGGCATTGTCAAAGGATGAATGAACTATACCATATGCTTTACGAGCTTTGAATGAGAAGAGTGAAACATCAAAATTGGTTTCTTTGCCCTAGGCTGGAACTCCCAGCAGACATGTTTTGATGAGAAAACGTAAATGACAGTCTACTGGAAGCTCGCAAGTTACTACTAAAGGTGCTAGGCACTCACTAAAGAGTGAAATTATCTCGGAAGACTGCTTTTGCAAGTTTTCTTCGTCACACTCTAAGACCACTAAAAAAATCCTCAGCAAAGCTAAACACACGTAGTACATGCATGGATGATAGGCGCTGTTGCAACCGCCTGTCTGATTTCGCTAAAAAGATGTCACTCAGAACGGGAGCAATGCAAGATCCAATGCAGATGCCGTCGTTCTGTAAAAAAGTGTCTCCCTTCCATTCAACATAAGTAGAGCCAAGGTATACGTGCTTAGCAGCTCCAAGAACGAGCCTACGGCTATACCTGCAGCATTTTGGAAGGCCAGCACCCCGTAGCTGTCTATGCAGTCTGGTACAGTAGTTAGAAGGGCATTTTGTGGTATCGAATAATACAGATCTTTGATATCTATTGAAAAGGCATTCATCTGTAAGATTTCATTTCTTGCAAGGAAGCATACTACATCTTCAGAATTTCTTACTGTGCATATTCTGGCGCTGGTTTTTTACTTGATGATGAAGAACCAACTAGCCCAAAAATACGTCCTTACTTTGTTGCCATGTTGCTCACCATACCGGTATCGTACTTGCTGGAAAGCTTCCCAGTTCTTTTCCTCCACTGTGAATCAATGTTTTTTCCTGTACGTATATCTGAACACTCTCGCACCCAATTTACTTGGTTCCCTATTCCTCAGTCATTCTTTTAAATCAATTTTAACCGGAGTCTCCCTTACTTCAAAACTTGTCCAGCCCGTATCACCCTGCACATCTTCATTAGTAGTCTTCCCATGAGCGCCCAATGCGAGGCGTCCCACTGACCTTTGGTTTCCATCGAGTCCTGATTGCACCCCTGACTTCAAGCAAAAAACCGCATTTCCAAATGTAAGCCCTGGAACAATTACACCTTTCTACATACCCCGGAGTACCTCGTAGCTATTTTACCCCCATAGCGCTCTGTGTTTCATTATAGCCGCATTTCTCTTCCCCTTGGTTGCTATTGTTTTTTTCGTTTGTTTCTGTATATCTATTGCCTTTGTATATCTATCTACCAAGGTATTTATATCGTATTCTTTTTTTCGAGGTATGTCCTGGCCCTGTATTGACACTGTCTGTTCACATTTTTCATTGAATACCATAAAACCTGATTTTTAACGCTAAATTTCGGACCTAAATTCTCGTCTTTATGTCCACAGATATTAGCCAGACGTTGCATATAACTTGGCTTGTTTGCTAGCAACAAAATGTCGTCGGCATAAAACTAACCTGGAAGCTGCTGCTTTATTACTGTACTCGCCTGTTTGCATGAGAGATTAAACTCGATATTGCTTCCCTAGCTCTAGCGCCTTTTCCATCCTTACCATGTACACCATGTACATCAACAGCAGCGGGAATAGAGGGACCCCCTGTCTAACTCCCTTGTTGATATCAACTTGCTCCTCGTTCATCATCCATTCCCATTCAGCGCAAACTGTATTTTCCAGGTAAATCCCTCTCAAAAGCTGTAGACAGTCGTTACCTATGCCTTCCCCTTCCAGAATATCCCACAATATGTTGCGGTTTACGTTGACATACACTCCAGTAACAGCTAAAAAAGCCATATATAGCGGTCTCCTTTCTTGTCTGGATATTTCAATACACTGAGTAAGGACAAATAAGTTATCGTGCAGACGCCTACCGATTCTGAAGCCATTCTGAAGTTCTCCTAATATGCCATTATTCTCTGCCCATGCTTGCAGTTTTAATTTAATCACCTGCATCATCATAATCATCGTCATCATCAGCCTATATTTTATGTCCACTGCAGGACGAAGGCCTCTCCCTGTGATCTCCAATTACCCCTGTCTTGGGCTAGCGTATTCCAATTTGCGCCTGCAAATATCCTAACTTCATCATCCCATCTTGCTTTCTGCCGACCTCGACTGCGCTTCCCTTCTGTTGGTGTCCATTCTGTAACCCTAATGGTCCACCGGTTATCCGTCCTACGCATTACATGGCCTGCCCAGCTCCATTTCTTCCGTTTAATGTCAACTACAATATCGGCTATCCCACGTGCACCGGTCTATATGCGTGAATTCTATATTTTACAGGGTAAGCCGTTATGGGCTCATTCCAATAGCCGTTACGGTTCGCGATGATGCCGCCGCCGGCGTTTGGCCGTAACCGCTATCGCCGGAAACGCGAAAAAAAGTACCAGCTCTCCGCCGGGATCGAACCCAGGCCCGCTGCGTGGGAGTCGGGGACTTCACCACTGAGCGACGCAAGCGCCGCAGAAATACTCACTTTATACGCAGGCGCGCAGGCGCAGACGACCCAAGCCTCCGCCAGTATGGTGGCGCCATCTAGTGAAAGTGCCTGCAACCACCGCGAGCGCAGGCGCAGGCGACGAAATGCGATTCAGACGAGGCGCGCAATCAAGGCTATCCCGATGTTAGATGTGCGCCACGTATTCTGGGTACCTCTTCGGTACACGTTATGACGTCTCCTTGCAAGGTACGAATCGCTACTGAAGATGCGAATCGTAGAGCTACGTGCGCGGCTACAACCAGGCATCATTGGGCTCAGCAGACTGCTGTGCAGAGAGCATTAAAGCCGCAGCTCGTCGTCGACGCCGGACGGACAGTTCAGATAGTTCACCTCAAAATAGAGGCGAAGACACTTTGCCGCGAAGACCTTGTTGTGCGTGGTGTCGAAATTGGAGCTACTCTAGCGCCGCGCAAGCATCTTACGCTGTGACTGTGCTACGTTTGCCGCGAAGGCCTGTGACTTTTTCCCGCTTACGTTTATAAATTAAGTTCATTCTACTTTGTCGCCAACTGTCTGATATTCGTCTATCTTTTAATGTTTTTTTTTCTACTGTTATCAAGACAGCTTGTTTACTTCTTGATCCTAGTTCATTAATCAGCCTCGTCTAACCCTGTGGCTGTGCACTTAGGAATTTCCTCTTGGGCTTTCTTCCAATTGAAACTTGTCAGCACCAGCTCCTTTTCCGTCTGATTCTCTTTCATGCTGTTTTTTTCCTCAAATACAATCTCGTCATTGCCTTGGAAAGATTCGGCTGTTATTTTTCGGATGTAATTCAATGCCGCGACCCTTTCCAGTTTGTTTCCATCTTCGTCTAAGATATGTTGTATTGTTCCAGACTTTCTATCTAATAAGTTTATGTGGTTCCAAAATATTTTAGGTGCGACCTTCTTTTTCTCACGTATTTCTGACAATCAACGTTCACTTTCACCTTTTATTTTTGCTTGAACCAGTATTTGAACCATGTATTTTTCTCCCGGTATATTTCCCTTTTCTGTGCACTTCAACCTGCGGCCACTGCGCTTTTCTTGCCTGCTTGTGTTCTCGTGATGTTTTCTGTCGTTCGGCGATCGCTTCTCGTATCTCCCCAGCTTTTCGCTTTCTTTTCTCCTTTTCAACGAGCATGTTGCTTCTCTTTCCGTATTTCGGTCGTAATTACACTTAGAAGCTCATTATAGTCCCACTCTTTGCTTGGCCACTTGCCAAGTTGTTCCTCGACTCCTGTGCCTATATTTATTATTTGTTCAGCCTTCAAATTTTGACTGGCCATTGTTCGCTCCTTGCTCTCTTTCTCAACTACATATCCCATTTTCAAAATGATGCGTTTGTGGTCACTCCCTATGCTGCTGTACCCTTCCTCATCAATGACCATTTCTCTCAACTTATAAATTCCTTCTGTCATCAGACAGTAATCGATGGTCGATTGCCGATTTCCGACGTCCCACCTGGTCTGTCCATCACACTTGGGCCCTGTATTCACGATAACGAGGTTATGTTGCTCGCAGGGATCTACCATCGCATTCCCGTTGTTGTTGGTATAGCTATCTAGATCCTGTATGTGGGCATTCATGTCACCTTACAGGATAACTTCGGCGTCATTCCCGAAACCCCTAATATCCGCACTTAGGCATTTCAGTAACTCATTATTCTTCTCATGCAATTATTTCCGGTCCACAATTATAGTGCGCCCAGCCAAGTTTTCTTTCCCCTCATTGTGCAAGATAACCAAAGATGCTCTTGACATTTTGAATTTACTCTTTCCCATTTGGCTACCTGATGTTTGACCATTCTGACTGCCCCTCACTTTCTTTCCCATTTAGTTCTGTTGCACCCTTCCCAGTAGCGGTCGTAGCCACCGACGCCTGTCGGCCTTTCTACTCTGTACGGCGACTATGCTGGCACGTGGCTTACGTCTGGGAAGGGACGTCTTTCTAAATGCATTAAGGCGACAGCATTAAGGGCCCCGTGTCGCAAAAATCCGGTGTCGGCGCCAACCGTAGTTTGGCCAAAGATCATTCTGAACCACTACTACTCTCGCCCTCCGTAGAAACTAAATACTTCTTTTACCACCTAAGTTGCTCAGACTTTGTCCTACATTCTTTGCAAAGTTATTCCTCGGAATTTTGAGAATGACAGCCCACAAACAAATGTCATGAAACAAAACACCGAAATCGCATGTCTTTTATGTTAAATCTACTCAGACTGAAATATTATACAATAGAAGAAGACCTGCTCACGCAAGAGGCCGGTTTCTACCTCAAAGCGCACCTTCGTGCATAGCGTTCACCACCAGCGTTTCCCGGTAAACATTCCGCTTATATAAGCTACAATTGCCGGGAAGTGTGAGAAGCATTCAAACATCTTTGCAAGCTATCGTGTTACACTCTTAGAGGCAAAGCTTAAGCGTCCTCCAAATTTTTGTTCCTGCATGTTTTCTCTGTAACACATATTCGTATGGAGGGGTGTGCACCATAGAATACGCATATGGAATCGAGGCATTTCGATCGTTCCTTACGCCTGTCGAATAAAACAGATGCGCCCAACTAGAAACAGCTCTATAATGACTTCTGTTTTCGACAGTTGAAGTCCCAGTGAGTCAATGCTTTGCAACAATATGAAGAAGGAGAACCATGAAGCGCGCAATTCAGGGGCCCAAATGTCAAGATATACAGGCTGTTCCTTCTTAAATGCGAAGCTTTTCTTTCCGATTTATTTCTGTTACACCCTTCCCCAGTAGCGGTCGCTGCCACCGCCGCCGGTCCGCCTTTCTACTCTGTACGGCGACTATGCTGGCGCCGTACTGCCGTACGGTTTTGTGCATCTCTGTGTCGAGATATGACAAAACATTTTTCTAACAATGACTAACAACAACATGTGCTACAATGCAGAGCCGCCCAGCCATGACGTTCTTTCTTTACATTGTTGCTGTGTTGGCATAATCTGTCATTAGACAGCGTCCCGTTCGGCGTACGTAGGACATTCTGCTTGAAAGAGTAATTTGACGCACGACACAATCTCTACAGTTTACAAAACGCGTTCTATGACACTTGTTGCAACCAACCCCACTGTCAGCAGCAGGGTTACTGGTTCTACATATTGTATCTGCCTTGTAGAGAGCGGAAAAGGCAAACTTGACATTGGGGTGTTCTGCTAGCTTTTTCAAGCTATGCGACATTTTCTGTAGCTGAGGTACGATAGCAAATCTTATTGAGGAGTGACTGAGCCACACACATATGAACTCGAAGGGGATACGGCGCTTCTGAGATGTGAGTAGCCTGGCAGAGGAAGCTTTTCATAATGCACAGATCACACAATGTCCTAAGAGCATTATCAAAGCGTAGACTAACAATACTCATGTTGAGCAGTTTAGAATGGGATGAGTTAAAGGGTGAGATCTCTTCGTTGTCACGTCGTGAGTACTGCAGCATGTTGGGTCCGAGTGAAATGTTAATATGATGTGTATGAGGCATCAAACACTATTTAAATATATCTAGTACGTTAAGAGCATCGGACTTGCCAGATTCATTAATGCACTTTGTAAAAACAAGGTAGTCGTCGACGTATCTAAAGATTTTAAGAATCTCGGTGTCATCTATGTGTCTAGAAAGGACGCTGTCATGATTGACTAAAATAAATCACATAAAATGAGCGCAATACTGGACCCAATAAAGGCTCCTTGCTTTTGGATGTGAGGTTGACCATCGAAATGGATGAACATCGGTTTAAGATAAAAAACTAACCGCTGTAAAAACTTTGCCGACGAAACCACCTACCGCGTCCTTAAAGTCAGTCCAACAAAACTCTTGAATGCCGTTGCTTATGCACTCGAGTGACGCGTCATGTGGTAAAGAATAATACCTACAAGTCTTCGATGTCGCCTCACAAGGCGTTCATGCTTTGATCACTCAGACTACTAAACTAACACCTGTGCAAGACTTCTTCCAAATTTTCACGAGTGGATCGTCAAACTTTAAGAGCTTTATCTTTTTTTGTGTGTGTAAGTATGTTTTACCAACGAAGCCGAATTCCCACGCATGTCTATTTTCGTTCCTTTTGTTTGTCATCATGGGCAGATTGCCGTTTGGTCAGTGTAATAAAGTTCTAGAAGTTGTGTGAAACAATCACGTTTTCTCTTGGCATCATTCAGCCGGGCATTGTCCGATCAGCTACATGCCCAACGTGAGGGCAGAGTGGTATTCGATTTGACAATATTTTTATTGTTTCCTCACAGAATTTTTGAAATTAAGTGTTTCTGCAAATTAAGGTTTAGGCCGCCAGTGATCACGCAGTTGCGGTGTTTAAGACTTCTTGCTTTTCAGGCTCGATGAGTTGTTTTGCAGGTTTTGGCTAGCGAATACTCATCTATGAGGCACAACCTTCTGTGTACAATAGATGACATGAGCGCAATGAAACTTACGATGGGGTGCGTTTATTTAAAAGATGAATTGATGAAAAGGGGTCACACAGACATCGAGTCGCTACAACGACAAGCGCACTTCGTTCTCCTCTTCTTCCGTCCTTGCCGTAGCTTTAGCGTAACACTCCTCCCTTCACAGACGAAGCCCACTGGGCGAGTAAATGTTACGTCCACTCGGAGTCACGTGGATGACAGCGTTTCAGGCGAGCGACGTGAACAAGCTGCGTCTTCTTAGACAGGTAGCCATTAGACATGAGACGAGCAATCGAGTAGGTTACATCACTGAGGCGACCGGTGATGACGAAAGGCCCAGTGTAATGAGCCAGAAACTTCTGGCACAGGCCGCGCTTGCGAAGTGGTGTCCAAAGCCATACAATGTGTCCTTTGTCGTATGACACATTCTTATGTCGTGAATCGTAGCGGATCTTGGAGTGCTCCCGGGATGCCAACGTACGGAGCTGAGCTATGCGGCGTCCTTCCTCAGCGCGGCAGAGAGTCTGGGCAATAGAAGAGTCCGCATGAGGAGTAAAACGTAGAATGGTGTCAAGGAAGTTGCGGGGTGGTCTAACATAAAGAAGATAGAAAGGGCTGTAGCGTGTAGTTTCATGCTTTGCGGTGTTGTAGCCGTATGTGATAAAAGGCAAGATGTCATCCCAATTTTTGTGCCTGGAATCCACGTACATCGAAAGCATGTTGGTCAAAGTTCTGTTATAACATGCGCTCGACTAGACCATTTGTCTGTGGCTGATACGGGGTTGCGTAGCGAAACTGGCAAGCACAGAGACGCAACAGCTCTTCTACTACGTCGGCCAAGAACTGGCGACCGCGATCGCTCACAATAACACGAGGGGGTCCATGACGCAGTATAACGGAGGATAGGAGGAAGCTCGAAACATCAAGAGCCGTGGCCGTTGGCATAGCGGTGGTTTCAGCATAACGCGTGAGATTGTCGACGCAGACTATAATCCAACGGTTGTCGTTTGTTGAGCGCGGGAATTGGCCGAGAAGATCCACTCCAACCATTTCGAAAGGAGATGATGGTGGCGCTACAGGGTGAAGGAGTCCGACCGGAGCAGTATTAGGGCGCTTTAATTGCTGGTACTTGTTACAACTGGCCACATACTTCTCTATATCCCGTCGCATACTGGTCCAGTAGAATCGGCCCTGAATGCGGTGGTATGTTCTGGTGAAGCCCAGGTGCCCAGCGGTCGAGTCGTCGTGCATAACAAGGAGCAGGTGGTTCTCAAATTTTTAGGGACCACTAAGAGGAGGCGGGCACCATCAGCCGCGTAATTCTTCTTGTAGAGCAGGCCATCTTGGTTGACAAAGTGTCACCTTCTACTCGCTTAGGAGGCGGAGAGTTGCGTACATGCGCTACTCTCGATGGAGGAGAGACGACTGGCAGCACAGCAAACAAGGATTTAATATGTACAAGGACGATAAAAGCACGCGGCACACAAAACACCAACCATAACTCAACCAAAATGCTTACTCAGTAGAAAATACAAGACAAGCTAAATACAACACTACTGAAAAATAACTATCATTTCCGGAGCCTAGCTCCGCCTTAAAGTCTCTCGGTCAGTCCTTGCACTGACTCGTCAAACTCTGACCACCCTGGCCCCGGCCTAATTGCGTCGCAATATGGAAGTGCGGGTTCTTACAGACCGGCGGTTCGAAGTTCCTGTTGAGTCCACGTCGATCTCATCCGAAGCTTTGTGGGTGCCGTAAGTGCCGACGCCTCGCGGTTCCGTCGACCTGGCCGAGTACGTGGCTGGAGCTCCGGTAGCCGCCGCTGACGTGTCACTCGCCGGGTTAGGCCTCGCGTCTTGTTCGTTCGGGTTGTCGCTGATGCCGTAAATTGCCGACGACTCGCGGTTCCGTTGACCTGGCCGAGTGCGTGGCTGGAGCTCCGGTAGCCGCCGCTGACGTGTCACTTGCCTAATGAAGTGTTCTTCGCCCTCCGACGATCTGCGAGGCGGCCCGGTGCCCCGAGGATTATCGGTTGAACTGGCTTGGCCGAGGAAGAGGGATACTCGAGAAGAAGACCGGAACCACCGTGAGCAGCAGCAGCCGGTCCCAGGAGCTTCGTCCGGACGTCTCCGAGGACTACAGCTACATCCTGGCCTTGCCAGCCTCACGACTTCGTGGCCGGGTCCTCCGCTCTCCCGTCGTCAGAGCATGGCTGACGAGGCGACCTTCCAGCTTAAGAGCCACGTCGATAATACTGCTTCGTTGTCTCTGCCTCGCGGATTACGCCTCGGTTCGCGTGCCTCGAGCGCTCGCGCCGTTCGGAACGCTCCGCGAACTTCTTCGCCCTCTTCTCTCGCCACGGGTGGCCTCTTACATGTGACATAGCCCCCTCTTCAAGAGTTTTTTCCCAAAAAACTGCTTACTCTTGGCCTCCTCTGTTGGGAACTAAGCTACTCTTCTTGGACTTGCGCACTCCTTGTATGCTCGTGGCTCACTTGTGACTACCATCTTTCCGCGCACTATTCACTTTTCACTACACAATACACTGGACTCAATTGTTCGCAATGTTCATTGTCACAAAACACTCTACATGAATAAACTTTCTCACAACACACGTTTGTAAATACTGGCAATTCAATTGTCGTAGGGTATTCCTACATTATATTTCTTTTATATCCAGCCGGTTATACCTGTTCACTTTTTCCGCCTTTTCCTAAGCTCCCATGCATGCCTACTTTCTTTCTGCTTCCTTCTCCCTCTTATGCCGGCACATTTCTCGTGCAGCTTCGAAGCTCTCTGCCTTAACTCTGACTTCATCTTTTTCTTTCTCCTCGACCAGCTCATCTTAGTGAGCACGCGCGTTTTCTTACGCTGTCTTGCTTTCGACATCCTGTGCATGCTTATCCTACTCTTACACCTTTCGTTCAGGTTCTTCCTACCCTTACAAGTTGCGTTTCTTAGGTGGCTAGGGCATCTATCGTCCTTCTCATTTCCCTCGGAGTTCGACGGACTCTTCACGTCTGACGCTTGGCTATCCCTGATACAATCTTCAATTACTAACGCTCTGTCGTCCCGAGGTGGAGCTACTTTTTCTTCTACTACCTTCTGTTTCTCGTAGTCTCCATGCTTCTTCATGTCTGGTACCTGGCTATCCCGGAACTCAACATCGCTTATCAACCCCATATCACTCTGATGTGAAGCTACTTCTTTCTCAATTACACTCTTCTACTCTTTTGGTATACAAACCTCGATCGGGATGTTGTCCATCCTCTTGTTTTGGTTACTGTGCTTCAAGGGCTCCTCAGTGGGGCGCTTCTCCACTACGACGTCACGGGCGCAATCTAATATGCCTGTGTCTTCTGACATTCCCTCCGCTGTCAGGCTGCTCTGCTTCGCTAACGTGCCTGTTTTCCATCTTTTTTCTCTGCCTCATTCTCTTTCATTTTCGATGCCTGTGCTCTCTCTTGTAGCATCCTTATTCCTCTCTCTAGACACTGTTTTCTTTCTTCGTATGCTTTCTTAGCTGCAGCGAGTTCCGCTAGTTTAGCTGCCTCACTTAGTCGACACCGGCTTAAGGCGCTAGCCCTCTCATTCCTTGCCCAGCCTTGTCCGACCGCTTTTCTCTCAACGCGATGCCAACATGCATCTAAATCGTCTCTACTCTCATCAGACGGAGCCATCAATTTCCTGGGGAAAATCTGTTTTGACCTGGGCGAAGTAGAGTCGGATGACGCCGACCTGGGGGAAATCGACCCCTCGCGAGACCTGGCGTTCATCTCTGCTAGTCTAATCTTTAACTCCAAAATTTCTTTTTCACTTTTCTGCTTTTGTTCCTGCTCCGCGCGTGCTCATTCGTGCCTCTCGCGCTCTCGTTCGTGTTCTTTTTCTTTTTGTTGTTGCGTATACTTGAAAAACGCCATCGTCTCCTCCTTCGACATATTTCAATCCTTCGCTACCGCCGCCAAGCGTTCCCACTCCATCTTTACAACTCTCGAGCATCGGTGACTGGGCCGTATCAATCCTGGCAGGCTCGCCAATATTTTGTCACCTTCTACTCGCTTGGGAGGTGGAGAGTTGCGTACATGTGCTACTCTCGATGGAGGAGAGACGACTGGCAGCACAGCAAACAAGGATTTAATATGTACAAGGACGATAAAAGCACGCGGCCCACAAAACCCAAACCATAACTCAACCAAAATGCTTACTCAGTAGAAAATACAAGACTAACTAAATACAACACTACTGAAAAATAACTATCATTTCCGGAGCCTAGCTCCACCTTAAAGTCTCTCGGTCAGTCCTAGCACTGACTCGTCAAAGTCTGACCACCCTGGCCCCGGCCTAATTGCGTCGCAATATGGAAGTGCGGGTTCTTACAGACCGGCGGTTCGAAGTTCCTGTTGAGTCCACGTCGATCTCATCCGAAGCTTTGTGGGTGCCGTAAGTGCCGACGCCTCGCGGTTCCGTCGACCTGGCCGAGTACGTGGCTGGAGCTCCGGTAGCCGCCGCTGACGTGTCACTCGCCGGGTTAGGCCTCGCGTCTTGTTCGTTCGGGTTGTCGCTGGTGCCGTAAATTGCCGAGGACTCGCGGTTCCGTTGACCTGGCCGAGTGCGTGGCTGAAGCTCCGGTAGCCGCCGCTGGCGTGTCACTTGCCTAATGAAGTGTTCTTCGCCCTCCGACGATCTGCGAGGCGGCCCGGTGCCCCGGTGATTATCGGTTGAACGGGCTTGGCCGAGGAAGAGGGATACTCGAGAAGAAGACCGGAACCACCGTGAGCAGCAGCAGCCGGTCCCAGGAGCTTCGTCCGGACGTCTCCGAGGACTACAGCAACACCTGGGCCTTGCCAGCCTCACGACTTCGTGGCTGGGTCCTCCGCTCTCCCGTCGTCTGAGCATGGCTGACGAGGCGACCTTCCAGCTCAAGAGCCACGTCGATAATACTGCTTCGATGTTTCTTCCTCGCGGATTACGCCTCGGTTCGCGTGCCTCGAGCGCTCGCGCCGTTCGGAACGCGCTGCGAACTTCTTCGTCCTCTTCTCTCGCCACGGGCGGCCTCTTACATGTGACACAAAGCCATTGTTACCTGTCGGCTGAGCAGCTGAGGCGAAGAGGGCATCCAGGCTGCGGTCGTCACACTGCTCTTCCCGGAAGGTGGCCAGGTCGGGAAAAAGAATGTCGTTGATGGCGGCCAGAAACTCATCGAAATTGTCGGCGTCACATTCACTTGTTGGTAGAGGGAGCCTCGAAAGACAATCAGCGTGCGCATGATGTCGGCCACCCTTGTAACGGACTGCAAAGTCAAATTCCTGTAAACGTAGCGCCCATCGAGCAATGCGGCCAACGGGCAAGGCTAGCACTAATCACAGCGCCATAGCGCTGCGATTAGCAAGCTGAGCTTCTAAGTTGTCAGTGCTGCATTCACATGATTTGGAATCCCATTAGTGGCTATTGGGGACGGATATTTCTGTTTTCTTCGCCTTACTGCGATGGTGAAGCTGGCGATGATGAGGTGGTCTGACAACGGCGTAAGAACGTCGACCACGTCGCAGCGTAACGTGACAGCGTGGACAGACGGTCACGGCAAACCCACTTTCGAGCATTTAACTTATATCGCAGTAAAGTAACTGAGGAGTGTACCTGGCAATCCAACCAATGATTAGTATTAATTTTAAGCTTGGCGTTACAGTCACTACGCAATGATCGCATTGCTCAAGGGCCATGATTGCTAAATTGAGCTCCCAGAAAAAGGCACGGCATAAGCAAAATATACTGCTATGAAAATTGTTTCGTTTGAACTTGGTGAAGCGGAGATTCCGTATCGTATCGTATACAGGGAAGAATCTTGTTCGCCCAAGCGAATCATTCGATAAGGCACCCTCACGTGCACATGTAGTTCTAGAAGCAGACGACGCTTGTATTATTCCGTTCAATCTTCCAACGTGAGATTCCAGAATAACCATAGGAGTGGGTACCCCGGAAGTCTCTCAGTCACATTCTCTTACGTTTACCCATCTTTATTGAGTTCTTTAGAGTGTACAATAATGTCCCTAGCTCTAAAAAGAAGTTTGCAGCTGTTCCTGCAGTCGCCACTGAAGTTCCCTCAAAACGTTTTCCAGGAGTGGGCAGGGGTTTCTCCAGAAGACGCGGGAGTCTCTAGACGTATTGAATAGTCAGGGGTTCATATAAGCGCTATTCGCAGTAATTGATCAGAAGTAAACGAAAGAGACCCTGTTGTATGGGGCTTCTTTTTTCTTAATTAACAACAAGAAATTAGGGGAAAAGAAATTGTGTGCTCAAGGAGGAATGGAATTTTTCCCCACTGGTTCTGAACAAGCGTTCTACCCAATTCCGCGACCAATTGGTTGGCTTGGGCGGATCAGGTAGATTTACATATCCCCGACACGCTGACGGATGACGGAAGCTATAACTTCCACAGCGCTTGAAAATTCAGCGAAGTCAAAAGAAACCACGCACATAGCGTGTGCCGCCGAAAGGCGCGTACTCATGAATGCTACAGCGTCACTTGAAAACTACAGCTGGAGGGCTTGGCCCCACGCTGAATGCGCCGCGGGCTGCACTCGCTCATCGCGAGGTCATACTGCAGCTCAGATGACAAGGGACAAGGCCTACATCACTATCTTCTATTTCAGCCACTGTATAAATGTCCAATGCTTTGACAGTACTGCTGTGACTATAGAGGCCCGTTTCGGATATTGCGGATTACACGAGCTCTTGGGGAACGGAATACCAATAGAAGCACCTGTGAGTGGCCTTACGGGTAAGCGGACGCCGGCATAAAACGAATACGGTCCGAAAACTATGCAGCTGTAAGCACCCGTTCTGTTTATTAGAGAACAACGTCCGCCTCCACATAGGGAAAGAAACCCACAGAGCACGATGGCAACTGACACACAATTAAACTTCCTTGGATTCTTCGAGTAGAGAACCTGATACCGCTGAAAGCCATGAAATGGAGCCTTTCGTACGGTCGCTTAATCTACACGATCTCATTTTCATACTTATTGCAGCGTAAAAATCCACTATGCATGCAGAGGTGAGGTGCCGCATGTGCCACTTTTCACTGAATATGCAAATTTTTCCTATGCAGAAATTTTCAAATAATGAAATTTATTTCATTATTTCAAATATGAAATTGTAGAATTTACTGCCGGGAACACGATTCATTTGCGTGGTAGTAGTGGCCTAATACCAAAGAAGGATTTGTAAGTAGCGATTTGCATACAGCCCTGCAGAAAGCACCGTTATAACATCTACAGAACATAGCCCGTGTTAATCCCTATTGCAAGAACCAGCGTCTTCCAGTGGCTTCCATGTGAAATCAGCGCGTTTCTTTTTTTTTTTTTGACACGGGATGGCACTGGGACGCTGGCGCACGCTGGGAGTCACTGGGAGTCACTGCGACACTGTGAGATCGCTGGATAAGAGCTGGGTCAGACTGGACGAGACGCTGGTTTCACTGCTATGGCACTGGGGCACACTGGTGTGCGCTGTACACGCGCTGGTTGTCGCCGGAGTTCGCTCGCTCGTACTGGAAATTGCGATGGTTTCGTTTGTGCCGTTAATGCTTGATAAATTTTATGTGCATGTCCTGTGCAAAAAACAGACTCCTGTCCTAAATAGCACTATAATTTCGAGTCATAAATGTCTATTTCGTGTCGGCGCTGTTGCAGCTTGGAATAAAGGTGCGTGAGCTGCCCATGCATATGCTACTGAATCACTTTCGCTTTGTGCGAAAGTGATCTTTTGACTGTGCGATTAGCTGTATTCGTGAACGAAATTACGGAAACGCAGATAACGCCTCGTTTTACAGTAGTTTGTACGCAAGCGATGACTGCCAGTGTCGCAGTGTTGTGCAGTCGACACGAAACCCGCAGCCGTTCAGACGCGTTTGAACGGAACTCAGGAAGCCTGCCGTTGATTGATACTATCGCACCGACAACAAAGCTGAGCGATTCGTGCGCTTCTACTTTCCCTATAGTGTACTAAAAATAACAGTTCAAATGTTCTGAAGCTCAAATACAAACATTTTCGCATTTATCAGGCACCCGCATCGAGATCGTAATTCACTTGCACTGAAGGTTAGGCCTACCGTACCCGCTGAGTCCGTCTACACTCTATCGGCCTGTATGGGCTGAGGAATCAACAGTCTAACGAGATAAATCACTCTGTAGTTCAGCTTTCCCATCGGTGTTTTAAAAGACCATTCTTTCGTGTCTACGGTGTCAGCACAACAAGCGATGA